>NC_041399.2:175327242-176072242 GCF_900747795.2 Erpetoichthys calabaricus | reverse complement strand
TGTCAGTTCAGCACTCCGGTTGTAATATGACCAAGCCGCGCAAGATTACTGTTGAGAATGCAACGTATACAGTAATCCCTCGCTATATCGCGTTTCGCCTTTCGCGGCTTCACTCCATCGCGGATTTTATATGTAAGCATATTTAAATATATATCGCGGATTTTTTGCTGGTTCGCGGATTTCTGCGGGCAATGGGTCTTTTAATTTCTGGTACATGCTTCCTCAGTTGGTTTGCCCAGTTGATTTCATACAAGGGACGCTATTGGCAGATGGCTGAGAAGCTAGATTGTTTACTTTTCTCTGTCTCTCTTGCGCTGACTTTTTCTGATCCTGACGTAGGGGGATTGAGCAGGGGGGCTGTTTGCACACCTAGACGATACGGACGCTCGTCTAAAAATGCTGAAAGATTATCTTGATGTTGCTACCTTCTGTGCAGCTGCTTCCTGAAGCAACATGCTGCACGGTGCTTCGCATACTTAAAAGCTCGAAGGGCAAGTATTGATTTTTGCTTGCTTGTTTTTCTCTGTCTCTCTCTATCTCTCTTTCTCTGCTCCTGACGGAGGGGGTGTGAGCTGCCGCCTTCAACAGCTTTGTGCCGCGGTGCTTCGCATACTTAAAAGCCAAACCGCCCTATTGATTTGTTTGCTTTTCTCTATCTCTTTAACACTATCTGCTCCTGACGCGCACTCCTTTGAAGAGGAAGATATGTTTGCATTCTTTTAATTGTGAGATGGAACTGTCATCTCTGTCTTGTCATGGAGCACAGTTTAAACTTTTGAAAAAGAGACAAATGTTTGTTTGCAGTGTTTGAATAACGTTCCTGTCTCTCTACAACCTCCTGTGTTTCTGCGCAAATCTGTGACCCAAGCCTGACAATATAAAAATAGCCATATAAACATATGGTTTCTACTTTGCGGATTTTCTTATTTCGCGGGTGGCTCTGGAACGCAACCTCCACGATGGAGGGATTACTGTAGTTGTACAGGAGAAAAGCAATCTTGCCTCAAATCAATGGCAACCTTTTGTAGGTCTATGAACTTAATTTAAACTTTAGGTTTACACGGTGCTTTGTTTCCGAAGTACCTGCACTCATGAATATGTCTGTATGCGTCAGTCGCTTCATATGTTCACGTGAGCCGCTCTCTTGTGTGATGTTGCGATATCCACAGCTTTATTTAATGTTAGCTAAGACCCGGCACTTAAAAGTTTCTCACTACACCAATTTTAACTCCGTTACAAAGTGATCCAAAGTCTCGTTTATACCTCGTGTCTTCTCATTAAACTTGTATGTCGCGAATATGGTATTGCAAACGGCAGCGGGAGCGTTTCTATAAACTTAATTTAAACTTACGGTTTACACCATGCTTTGTTTCCGCAGTAGCTGCACTTATGAATATGCTTGTATGTGTCACTCGCTCACTTCTTATTGTTTCGCTGCCTTCTCAATTGTGTAATGAATGTTTTCTTCACCGCTCTTTGGGGCTCTTCCTTGTTTTGTACATACTGCGTTCACAGTCAGTTCACGTGATTATATGGGAGGCGTGATGACGCGATACGCAACTCCGCCTCCCACGGCCAGTGAGCTGCAGTCCATTACAGTATATGGACAAAAAAGACATTCCAGTTATGACCGTTACGCTTTGAATTTCAAAATGAAACCTGCCTAACTTTTGTAAGTAAGCTGTAAGGAATGAGCCTGCCAAATTTCAGCCTTCCACCTACACGGGAAGTTGGAGAATTAGTGATGAGTCAGTCAGTCAGTCAGTCAGTCAGTCAGTCAGTCAGTCAGTGAGGGCTTTGCCTTTTATTAGTATAGATACTTCTACTTGCAATTATTATCTTGAAAATACTCTGCAGAAATAATTAAACTGACAGACATTTTCTGGAGTACTTGGATACTTATAGCTAATAAACTTTTGTTTTTGTCTTGTCTGTTTTGTATATACCTGTACAGTATAAAATAGAAAAAAGATCAAATTTATCTTTACACATTATTACTTCATGTTACCTGAAACTCCTGGTGTCAGACAAATTTGCTTTATAGCTACAGAAATGATTGAATGCTAAGCATTCACAAAACATTTCCAGCCATAAACTCCAAATTTAAACATCAGCTATAAATGTGTCCACAACCTAGAGAGAAGTTGCTTAAACCAAAAATTCATATGCTGAGATATGCTAACTAGACGATGATCACTAAAGAGAACGTTTTATAATAGTGCAAACTATTAAATAATGAAAGCTAATTGATAACTGAGTAATATAACGGCCAGTCTATACTCCATACTGTTGTGGAGCTAAACTTTAAAATCAATTATACAATTTTATTCTTTTTCATTAAACAGCCGCCTGGATACCAGAATTAATCATCTTTAAAAATGTGGACTCTGAACCTAGAAAAAACAGACTTTTAAGAAGAGCAGAAAAAAGCAGCATATTTTTTGATTATAGAGATTGCAATAGCCATCACTCATGTAATCTTCACATAGGCATTAGTGGTAGTGAGCACCATTGCCTCATAGTTTTAAGAAACAAGATTTGAATCCTGTCATATTCACATCATATATTATATATATATATATATATATATATATTGTGGAGGCTGGGACGCCCCTTTGACATTGGGACCGGGGGAACAGCTGTGGGATGCAAACTACGTCCCCTGGAACGCATGTTGGCAGCCCTCCTGGGTTACATCAGGGCCACAGGTGTGGGACTTCAGGGCTCAGACCTGTTGGGCTCTGTGGCCACCACCCGGAGGAGCTGCACGGCTTAATGAGTCCATGTGGGCTGGAATGCAGCCACACCCAGAAGTGCACTGCGGCCACTACTCAGCAAACCAGAGTCGGGAGGTTAAAGCTACCTGGGAGGAGTGGAGGAAGAGGAGTGATTTTTGGGTGTTTTTGGTGTTTTCATTTGGTGTGTTTTGGGACTGTGCTGTAGCTGAGGGACACGGTGAAGACGTGATCCCCCAGTGGAAGAAAAAATCTTTATTTTCATTGTCACCTGTGCCTGCGGTATCAGTCTCTCGGTGCCAACCAAGCGCTTCTGCCACAATATATATATATATATAATCTCTATTATAAAAGAAAATCTATTTTGGACAAAATTTTTCAAGTCCCACCCTCCTCTCAACCATTTATGGTTAATGGTCCACGGCCACGGTATTCGTGTGAATGCTTTTGTCAAACACAGTTCCTGCGCTCTCAGCTCTTACAAATTTTAACATTTTCCTCACTTTAAGTTCCCAATAAAAGAAAACTTATTGTGTATGATGCGGAAGATGAAAACATCAACTTACAATATCCCGAAGAAAATCTACAATCGTTAACACCGTCAGGTGGAAGATAGGACGAATTAGTGTTGAAAGAAGGATGTATCGTAATGTTATTGAGTAATTTATGTATGAGTGATGGGCTATGCAATAGGACAAGATTAGTTGTATTCAAAATTGGTCAAAAAATTCTGACATGTAAAATTTTAACAGGTGACAACAAAAGTAATGTAGAACATCTTCCGGGGATTACATTAGACACCAAAGGAGATCTTGATATGCCATTCGTATTGAAACGCTTACAGTTTCCTATTAAAATAGCTTTTGCTATGACAATTAACAAATCACAGGGACAAGCATTTGAAAAAGTCATTTTATTTATTAGAGAGAAAGAAACAATATTCACTCACGGGCAGTTATACGTTGCGTTCACATAATGCAAGTCCGAACACGGAATCAAAATTCAATGCGATATTGATGAAAAGTTAATTCCAAATATTGTTTTTCCTGATGTTTTACAGTATAAGTGTAAGTTTAAAAAGTATTTGCATGTTAATTTCAAAGGCAAACAAAGCGAAAACGTATAACGCAACAAATACCTCTAATGCAACATGATACATAATTTTCTTTCAATTTATTACATTTTATTATATTTTACTATGGTTAATTACACGCTGGAATAGTTAGGTCTATTATGCATATGTAACAATTCCCATGAAAATAAAAATTTGTCTAAATTGTGCATCCGCTACCCCATACACGAAGGGCAGAGGGGGCTTGGCAAGCGAAGCAAGCAGGGGGCAGAGCAAGAGAAGCATACAACCTCAAGTTGCACAGGGCAATCTGAAACATGTCAGAATTGCTTAAATGCTGGTTCAAGTGGAACACCTGATACAAATAATCCAAAACAGAATGCATTATGTTTTGTAAATATGTGCATCTTTAACACATATAAAATTGAATTTGTCTTCCTGTCCGTTACAGCAAGCAGTGCACCTATTTTTACTAAACTTTGCAGTTATTTTCGGAACAATCAGATTTAGAACACAGTAAAGGTTGCCATTATCAGCTAAATAACACTAAATTATTAGCACTACAAATCTTCTACATCAGTGTTTCTCAACCCTTGGGTCACTGGGTGCCACTACATGGTCGTCCTAAAAAAAGTCACTGCTTTAATGTTTTGGAGATATAGTTTTACTTTATAAAGAGAAAATCTTGAGTCTCCACAAAAGATATTTTAGCTTGTTCATATAAAAAACCAAGAGATACTCTGGGAATCCTCTCGTTGCGGACAGATCTGTCTATCTATCTATCTATCTATCTATCTATCTAAAAATAAATATATTAACAAATATAAAATGCAAAATTGACTCACTCACTCATTTATCAACAAAAACACTATTTCCCATTTAGCTTAAAAGCTGAAATTTGGCAAAATGGCATATATCTAGAACAGTAGGTATCCACCAAGAAAGCACATTTTGATATATTAATATTTAGGAATAAAAAACCCACAATAGAAAAAAATAAATATCCCACAATCTCAAAAACACCTTGACTATTTTGATTGAAATTTGGTAGTAAAAAAAATGGTGAAGTTGTAAAAAAACTAAATTAGACACCACTTTTTTATTTGTTGATATGTTTCATTAATAATTCTTTAGAGAGTGAAACATTCAGGTTACCCCTTTTTGCGAAAGCACTAACAGTAACCTCACGGAGAAATGGAGTGTTTAATCAAACGAAGGCCTTATGCAGAAGCAAAGTGAATGAAGCAAAGTTGGTAGACGTTCAAAGGAGATACATTTAGCAAGTGCATACTCAATTTCGCATAACTGATCCAGTAAGAAAGGTATGTAATATATATTAACCCCACCCTCTTCATCTTATTTGTATCCCAGTGCAAGTTCTGAAATGGGGACTACAATTCCCATCAGCCAGTGTGGTGCTCTAGACAACTTCTTCAGCACTCACAAAGTTTAAATAAGAGCATCAATAAAAGCACCATGTCATCAAAGGTTGCAACTGCTGCAATTTTTTCATTGTCTTGCTGGATTACAGCTTTTATCTTAGAGCAATGTTTCTCAATCTTTGTAGCCTTGAGACGCAGTTTTACCTTTTAAAGTTCATTGATGTCCCATAGACAGCATTTGGGGTATGGGGGGAGGGGGTCCCTCCTTTGTAAATGATGCACAATTTGAAGAGCAGGGGGAAGGGGGTCCCCTTGGTGAAGTGAGTATAGTTAGAAACAAGGAAAAACATTGCACAACATTATCGATTGCTTCAGGGGATCTGGGGTGTCACATGACAATATATCTGAGATAAAATGATTACACTATAATTTTTTTATCAGTGCACAGCCTTGCATTTTTGAAAAAGTAAAGACTGTTGTCCACCTTCATGTTGTCATTAAATTTGCTATACAAATTAATGATCAGCGAAAACTGCTTTTTGCATTTGAAAAAAACAAAGCAGAAATAAAAAGAAATCTCCACAAATTAACTGTAGCCAAGCCACGATTAAACAGAATGAAGGCATGTCTTTTATAGCTGATAGAGGTGCTGTTTTTAGAATGTGTAAGCAGCCAAGCAAGGCAGTGCTTTTGAGAGTGTAAAAGTAATTAGTGAACTTTTTTTTTTCATTTGTTGGTGAACATTTATTCAAATCCACTGTACTGTATACTGAGGCACTAATTTTAGGCTTTGATGTTAATGGACCGTCAAGAATTTTAACTGTTGTCAGTTTTGAATGACTCAACTTCATATCACCTTTATAACATTACCAAATACCGCTTTAATACAGAGTTCTGCTGCAATCTCTTTTTTGCCAACACCATCAAGGACTGTATAAAGCATGTTCAACAGTAAGCAGCTCACGTGAACTAATAACATAAGCCTTTGGCTAAAAAAAAAAAGAAATCAAAAGTACTTCTGATACATCTGATTAAGCAATGGCATTATAACTGAGCCCCACTAACTTAGAAATAACTTCTGAGCGAAGCCAGGTCATACAGCTCACACAACTGCAGGACAGCTTGTCTTGGCCTTGTGCAACAGATATGCACACAGAAATTCAAAATAAGTCATCTCTGCACTCTCTTTACTTACTCCCGATTTCCACAAACTTGTAAAATCAGACAAGCCCAGTTGTCAAATGAAAAGATGGGAATAATTTTAGAGTAACAGATCTGTGAACAATAAATGGTCATCAGGTTTTTGCCCATTTTAGATTTCTGTTACTTTCATTGATGAAAGTTGTAAGACAAATTTCATTAATACCACTTAAAAAAGATGGTTTCAGACCCCTGCTACTTCAAGGTTTCACTGAAATTGCACTGACGTCAATCTTTAATCAATAAAAGTTTCATGCCTTTAATAAAATCTGTTGTGCAGGAGAATAAAAACTGACTGAGAATTTCTTCTTTTTACTTCACACTGCCCTGTTTGTCTGGGCATATTCTTACTTCTTATCCAAATCATCTTAACTGGTTCCTCTCACTCCAGAAATGTAGTGGTTCTAGTCCAGTTCTTCCATATTAAGGAGCACCAAACCCTGAGCAAAACATTCATGTACAAGAACCCCATTTAATTGGCTTATATCTGTCACAATAAGCAAACATGCAAGCAAAAAGCTTCTTCTGAAGATGCCAAAATCCAGCAGAAAATGTGTAAGGTTTCTACCCACTGACCTATTCATGGGCCACAATCACCTCTACCCTCACTCATAAGTAGATCTTGACCGACATGAACTCAGTTTAGTGCATATCGTGCATAATGAAAGACTAAGTTTTATAGGACAAGACGTCTGCCTTAGATTTAGTTGTACAAATTATCCTTCTGTCTTTGTAGCAGCTGTAAAATGCTCCAGTTTAAGTAAGTAAGCATCATGTAAAGAGGCAAAAAAGACAAAATTATCCCAAAAAAGCAGATGTGCAAGCATTAAGTCCTCAAACTGATTAGTGTCCAGTCCTAAGGTGTGTCCTGATACTCTGTCAATGAGCATCACAAACAGGATAGGAGATGAAATGTACCCCTTTTGTAAGATTCAAAGGGCACAATGGGGAAAGGATCTTTCACTTAACATTTCAGAAAAGGAGTGGAAAGTAGCCATGCACAGTATACACTCTAGCTCCATATGCGCAAATCACTCAGTTCTTCAACTTAAAATCTTCTATTGAGTGCATTTACTTTGATTAAAACTATCCAAAATGTTTTCAGGGCAATGACTCAACCTGTGAATATTGCAATCTAGCTCCAGCTTCACTAGGCCACATGTTTTGGGTGTGCACCAAATTAACATCATTTTGGACAAAAACCTTTAAATGCCTGTCAGACAGCCTTGGTGTCACAATCCCTCCTAACCCTTTAATAGCTGTGTTTGGTGGAGTCTCGGATGGGCTTAAAGTTCAGAAGGACAAACAAATCCTAATCGCGTTTACCTCACTACTAGCATGTAGACTTATCTTGCTCAACTGGAAGAAATCCAACCCACCACCTTGAAGTTTGTGGGTAACTGATGTCCTATACTATCTGAAGTGAAGAAAAATCTAATTCTCACTCAGAAAATCTGTTCAGAACTTTTTAAGAATACGGCAGGATCTAATCAATAACATTTTAGAATAATCTTCTATATCTGGGAAAAGGATACTCTTCCTTCCTTGCTGCTTCAAAGATTTGTTTTGACGGCTGGCTCTCCTCTCTTTCTTTTGGGTGGGGGTTGAATTTTGGTTCTGTTAAATTTGATTTGATTGTATGGATTGTTATTTGCTTTTAATTAAAATCAATTTAAATAATGCAACAGCTCTGCCCCAAAGTCCCATACTATATTGGAAACACCTTCTACAAGATATGACTGGCTGCATGGTCATAAGCCTTCTCCAGATTTGCATTACCCATGTAGACAATCTCCTCAAGAATTGCTTCTACTGTAATTGAGCAGCTGACCAATGGCTTTGGCTACTCTAGCTGAGGTGTACTTATTTTTTTTTTATCACAAAAAGATATTCATGCCAATACTGGGCAAAACGTAAAGAAAAACAACATTTTCTTAACACAGAAAGGGTAAACATTTTCTTTTGTTCTTACTTTTAACTAATATAATTTAGGGCCATGCTATGACCATTCCACATTTATCTTAAAAAAGTCTTTCATTAGCACCAGGTTTCAGAAAATTCAAATAAACATGCTTTTTGGGCAGGTGAGCAGCAACACTCCACACAGCAAAACTTTCAATTTACAATGTTCACAGCGATGACATTACCTCTGCTTGGTTTATGTAGCTCACCTGGGGGTGTATAAGCATCCATTGAAGTCTGCACCACCAGTGAGCGGCGCTTGGAGGGCATGGGCACGGCCATCTTCCGTTCTTTGTGTTTGGCCAGAGCTGCCTGTACTGCCTCTGTATGTACATCTGGGAGAAAAATAAAAATGAATAAATAAAACCAGTGGTAATCCGTTATTATGAACAAGTATCATGCTAAAGGTTAAACAAAATTAAACTAAAACAGGCAGAAAGCTAATTACTAAAATGGACACGATACACAAATACAGTATATGGAACAACTTTTTTTTGGGTGCCCTTTACCCTCCCATCCAGAGAGTAACAATATTGAAGAAAGAAATCTGGTGAGAATCAGCTTCAAAGTGAGAAAGAAGAGTAAGTCATGAATGAACAAGATATTAATGAACATGGAAAAAAGAAAGATACAACCATCTAAAAGCAGCTCCGTAGCTTTAATAACAGAATAGCCAGCTATTACACGCCATATCTCATCTGTAACCAGATATGTACAGATATACCAAGTTGTGCAATATACTTTGCACTCATCACATACTTGTGAACTTACTTTGTGCAATTTTTTAAATTAGTAAGTTAAAGAAAATGAAACTAAAAACTAATACTTCAATGAACTTAGTAAACCACACCTTTACTAAAGTATAAAGGCTATTGTTGGAGAATGAGTTATGTAAAATAATGTCCATATGCTTTAAAGTTGGTGCCCTTCCCTCTTCTAGCAATGACACCAGTTTCTGTCATATTTATAAACATTTAAAGATAACTTAAATTAGAACTAGATACATGAGATAAATGTTAAAAATGCTTAATGAAATTCAAATTATATAATTCATTTAAATTAACTAATGAATATATAATTAAATAAATCATCCAAAAACATCCAAATTCTTTTCCCTAGCTGTCAATTTAAAAAACAAAAAAAAAAAAAGGGTTCAATCCACCTCCTAAAGTGAAATGAGTAGCACAAAGACAGAACTATAAAGGGGCCGAGATCCTCAGACAAACCAAAGC
This sequence comes from Erpetoichthys calabaricus, assembly GCF_900747795.2. Taxonomy (NCBI): domain Eukaryota; kingdom Metazoa; phylum Chordata; class Cladistia; order Polypteriformes; family Polypteridae; genus Erpetoichthys; species Erpetoichthys calabaricus. Next base: position 176,062,659 of record NC_041399.2, on the reverse strand, counting down.
CAGTTCTATTCCCTTAGCAACAGAGGATGGGAAGTGAGTCATACAGAACGTGTTCAAGTAGGAAAACTGGAAGTCAAAGGGAATTACCAAGTGTAGAATGCAGCTGAGGAGGAAAGATGGCTGCCTTTAATGCACGGATGAAAGTTGCTTGCACATCTGCATTTTTCCACCAAAGAAAATATTGACCCTATCGAAATCTACACTATTTAAATTTTTCTGAGTTTAAAACTCATTTATGCTTTTATCTTTTTTTGCATAGAACACTGCAATGCCTTATGCAGTGGTCTTCCACAAACTGCAGATGGCAGGAAACCTAACTGGTCTTTTTCTTTTTTTTTCAAACCCACAAGACTCACATCTAGTATAGGTCCACCTTTAAGTTATCTATATTGGCTTCCTGGTGAGTGCCATATTCAACTCAAAGATTAATCCTCAGTTTGCATAACTGTACATGGCAAATCCTGTCAGCTTCAGAAAAAGGATAATGATATCTATTAACTGCTGCTTCACTCTGACTTTATGATGAGTTCAAATTACATCTGGCTTTAGACCAATGTTTCTTCTTACTATGTGGATGTTTGTTAGCTTTACCTTTGCAACTAGAATCTCAGATGAGTGTTTAGTCAATTTCGTTTTTTTGAAAACTGATTGCAGGTTAGACTGAAAAACTCTGGCAGTTGGATATGGCTAACAATTAATTCATTAGTAGATGACGTCTGTTTCAGAATATTATTTAAATTTGCTTTTTTTTTGTTTTCGGCTTCAAAGTTTGCTACTCATTTGGGGAGTGTGCATCCTCTTTATTTAATTTTTATTTTCCTATTTTCTTTAAATGTTTACTTTAATAAGGCATTTTAATATATTGACTATCTATATTATTAAACGACAGTTTAATATATGCACAGACGGTGGACGCAGGACGCACCGAGGTACATGCGCCAGAGTGCCTCAGCGCCCCACTGTCAAACCCAGCGGCTTCCCAGAGTCGGTAGGTGGCGCCCAAACAACACAACCTGTACGAGGCCGCATAGATGCGCCCAAACAACACAACCTGGAAACTAAACTTGCTCTAATTCACTGTGCCAGCAGTCAGTGTGGCATATTTTAATCATATAACGGTAACTTCTACCTAACGACACAGCCACAGAAAAACAAAAACGAGACCGCATGGATAAAAAGAAACAAAAACGAGACCGCATGGATGCACCCAAACAACACAACCTGTAAACTAAACTTGCTCTAATCCACTGTGCCAGCAGTCAGTGTGGCATATTTGAATCACATAACGGTAATTCAGTATTAAAAGAAAGAGTTGTACCTAACGACACAGCCACAGAGAAACAAAAACGAGACTGCAAGGATAAAAACAATAAACGGAGGCTCCTACAATGTGCTTCAGAAACACCAGAAGCAAAGAAGTCACGGCTCCAAAAACAAAGAGCTCAACGATTAGAAATACAAAACCGAGCCCGTATGGATAAAAACAATGAACGAAGGCGCCTACAATGTGGTTCTGAAACACCAGATGCAAGAGAGGCACGGATCCAACAAGAAACTGCAGAAAGGCTACAAAGACGTTTAAAAGGTTTAAGACGTTCAGTATTCCAACAAAGAAAAAGCCAAAGATAGGAACGACGGACAGACGCTGAACAATTCCGCCAGTTAGCTGAGAACGCATTCTATAATGAGTCCACTATTCATGAAAATTCATTGGGATTGATGAGTGTCATTTGCAGTCATTGTCGTTCACTTAACTTTCTTGAAGAAAAAACTGGCAGTACAACTGATGAGTTTACACGTTGTTGTCAAAAAGGTCAAGTTAAGCTGCCTCCTTTGGATGAATATCCTGAATATTTACAGAAGCTTTTGACTAACAATGTACCCGAAAGTAAAAGCTTTATGGAATGCATTAGATCCTACAATAGTTCATTTGCTTTTGCATCTACCGGGGTAAATATCAAGCCACCACCTCGAAATGGCCCATACTGCTTTCGCGTGTGTGGACGAATATTGCATCGGATTTGCATTTGCGATTCTTTAGAGAATCGGGGGTTTATTGGTAAACTTCCTAATTAACAAAGGCAAGAAGGCGGCTATTAAAGTTAAGAATATCATTATGTCAGATTTCAGGGATGCTGGATATTCCTATTAAATGACACATTTCAGCCTACTGAATAAACTACCACAGCATTTCATTTGGCCAGACAAACTAATCAATGTACATCTTCTATGAGCTCAACTACTGAGCAGGCCTGCCTTTAGTTTTCTTCTTTCTTTCTTAAGATGAGTGAGAATTCAGCCACAATTTACAAACTAGGAGGAAGCACAGATGGATTTAGTGAGAATAGATAGACAGGTGAGTGGTATTTGCTGCATGCACTCTATGGGGTACCTTGTATTAGGGGGGAACCAGTATTAGAAGTGTCTGCCAATCCAATGTGATTTCAAGGTTTCAGCACCTGGAATGCATTTTTCAAAAAATGTAGCAACTGTGCTGATGCAGTCATCTTTTCTCTCACCGCTTCTCAGCATGTTCAAAGTCAGTAGGGATATGAGGTAATGTATTTTTAAAAAGGTCCCTAATTAAATAAAAAAAAAAATCATAGTGATTGAAGTGTAACATACACATTTAAAATTTAACCACTGTATGTTCAACTAAGCCCAGTGGGTCACAATTGTGACGCTCTTGGCTGACGTTGGGACATCTCTGGGTCAACGGCTGTTGAGGCTGATCCTCCAATTAGCCGTGAACAACCCAATCTCACTGAGATTGCACAGGTGGTGAACCAGCTGAGGATAGGGAAGGCTGCAGGGATCTGTGGTACCCAGGGTAAACTCCTCCAGGCTGGGGATAAGGCTGTCCTCCTTACATTGCAAGCAATATTTGCTTCCATCTGGTAGACGGGTGCCATCTCAGCTGACTGGAAAACTGGACTTATCGTCGCTGTCTGGAAAGGGGATAGTAACCCTGGATTGTGGCAGCTATAGGAGGATAACACTGCTTTCGGAGCCGGGTAAGGTCCTTGCTAGGGGTCATCCTCAATAGGATCCGTGATCACTTGCTTACTTACCAGCGACCGGAGCAGTCTTGTTTACGCCTAAAAAGTCTACAAGATATCAAGGCCAGCCAGTACACTAGTACTGTGAGTGCTGTGCAGAGTGGAGGCAGAAGCTCTGTGTTTTTCCCAGTTGACTCTGGGGTTCGTCAGGGGTATGTTCTTGCTTCTACTCTGTTCAATACTTTTTTTTTTTTTTTTTAATATATATATATTACATATATATTTACATTTACATTATTTAGCAGACGCTCTTATCCAGAGCGACTTACAACAGTGTTTGTTAGTTTTTTTCGCATACCCCTTGGGGTCAGAGCGCAGGGTCAGCCATTGTACAGCGCCCCCTGGAGCAATTACAGGTTAAGGGCCTTGCTCAAGGGCCCAGCAGAGTAGGATCTCTTTGGCACTGACGGGGATTCGAACCGGCAACCTTCGGGATACCTTCGGGATACCAGCGCAGATCCTTAGCCTCAGAGCCACCACTCCGCAATACTTGCATGGACTGGGTGTTGGGCAGAGCCATGGTGTTGAGCAGCTGTGGGCCATCTGGTGGTGAAGAAAGATTTATTGATCTTGACTTTGCTGACAATACTGTGATCTTTGTGGAGTCAATGGAGGCTCTGATCAGGGCTCTCAAAGACTTAGGAATCTGAGTGCCTGAGCTTGCGAGTGTCCAAGATCCAGGCCTTTAATAACCTTCTTGGGCACACAGCAGTGTGTCTGTCTGCAGACAGAGTGTTGACATTGTCCAGAGGTTTGCTTACCTCAGCAGCGACACTCATGTCTCTGGTGACTCTTCCTATGAAGTTAGTAGACAGATTGGGAGATCATGGGGGGATCATGAGGTCACTGGAAAGGGATGTGTGTTGCTCCTGACATCTTTGCAAAAGGACAATGGTCCAAATCTTGTATAGTCCTGGTGCTTCCTATTTTGCTATATGGTTGTGAGACATGGACACTATCCAGTGACCTGAGACAAAGACTGGACTCCTTCAGTACTATGTTTCTTTGGAGAAAGTATGGGTACTGCTGGTTTGACTTTGTGTTGAACTTAGTGATTGGCAATAATGGATATAATGAGGGTATTAGAAATAAACTTGATCCATTAGGATTAAAAGTCAAGACAGAGGTAAAGAATTTAGGGGTAACTATTGACTCTGACCTGAATTTTAAAGCACAAATTAATCAGATTAGTAGGACAGCATTTTTTCACTTAAGAAATATAGCAAAAGTTAGACCTCTTATAACATTGCAAGATGCTGAGAAATTAGTTCATGCTTTTGTTTTCAGTTGACTAGATTACTGTAACGCACTCCTCTCAGGACTACCCAAAAAAGACATCAATCGATTGTAACGAGTGCAGAAAGCAGCTGCTAGAATCTTAACTAGGAAAAGAAAATCCGAGCACATTTCTCTAGTTTTGATGTCACTACATTGGCTACCTGTGTCATTTAGAACTGACTTTAAAATACTGCTTATGGTTTACAAAGCCTTACATAGTCTTGCTCCATCTTATATTTTGGAATGTCTTACACCTTACACTCCAAATCGTAACCTTAGATCTTCAAATGAGTGACTGCTTAGAATTCCAAGAACTAAACTTAAAAGAAGTGGTGAGGCGGCCTTCTGCTGTTATGCACCTAAAATCTGGAATAGCCTGCCAATAGGAATTCACCAGGCTAATACAGTGGAACACTTTTAAAAAACTGCTGAAAACACATTATTTAAAAATGTCTTTCTCGTAGCTTCATTTTAGTTTAATCCTGATGCTCTGTATATTCAATTAATTATCATTATTATTAATGGTGGCTCCAAAATCCATACTAACCCCTACTTTCTCTTCTGTTATTTTTCTGTTTTTCTGTGGTAGCGATCGGAGCCATCACCACCTAATCAAAGCACCATGATGTCCCCACATTGATGGATTAAAGGCCAGAAGTCCACATGACCATCATCATTAAATTCTTCCATGAGCACTCTGAATACAATGAGGACTGATTGAGGTCATTTATGTTGGGTAGAATGCCTAAAGGGGGCTGGGTGGTCTCGTGGCCTGGAGCCCCTGCAGATTGTATTTTTTTCTCCACCCATCTGGAGTTTTTTTTTTTGTTTTTTCTATCATCCCTGGCCATCGGACCTTACTTTTATTCTATGTTAATTAGTGTTTCCTTATTTTAATTCTTATTTATTTTGTCTTTTTTTCTCTTTCTTCATCATGTAAAGCAGTTTGAGCTACATTATTTGTATGAAAATGTGCTATATAAATAAATATTGTTGCGGTTGTTGAATCCCAAATGAGACACATTACCTGCATTGTTAGGGAGTGTCAGTTACTGCTCTACAGCCATGTGGTGCGACTCCCCAAGGATGATTCAGCTCACAGGATCCTCATTGTTGAGGACCCATGAGGCTGGACCAGGCCAAGGGGATTCCCACGTAACACCTGGCTGCGGTAGATAGATGGTCAATTCCGGGGGGGAGGGGGACTGGACCGCGTGTCTGCCTGGAGGGATGCCCAGGATCGCAACCTGTTTCGTCATGTAGTGGGCGGGGCAAAGCACTGTGCCAGTGCATTGTCCCCAACCTGACCTGACCTGATGTTCAGCTAAACTAGGTATGTTGGTTGAACATGCAATTAAGAATTTCACTGTGAAGGACAGGGTGTTCACACAGTTATAGTGGATAAAGCTCACGTACCTCAGCATCACCATTTCAGATTTAAAGCTGCTACATGTTACAGGGTTCTAATTTTTCATTTGCTTCAGCATTTCGTTAGGAAAAATTCATTTTTAGCTAGTCGTTAATATTGTGTTCATCCATGGCTCAAACCCAAAGATTTCACTTAAAACAACCTTAAAAGTATGGTTGCAAGGCACAGACCAACCATGAAAGGTGACCTTAGTCCACTGTAAGACATACACAGATAAGCATAGACATAAATTTAGAGACGCCACACAACCCACAAGCACTTTTTGCAATGTGGAAAAACTAGAGTACCAAAGAAAATCCACGTGACCATGGGACAAATGTACAAACTACACATAAGTTGTGTTCAGGCTGTGGATGGTACAATTGAGAAACAGAAGCACTAACTACTACATCACCATCAGCTCCGTAATTAATGTTGTTAATTAAAAATAACATTAATGAAAAAATATTTTAGCCCATTGAGAAGAAAGATAACAGAACACTGATAAGGAAGCAAAAACTAAATGAAATAAATCAGCACCTGTAGGAACAAACACTTTTTAAAGTAAATATACCAGAATTGTGCATATGTAAGTAATATTCTGATGCCAGTAATCTATTTTTTGTTAGTTCTTCTTGATAGCTCTTGTACCTTTTAAGTTGCTTTTGTGAGGTCAGAAAATTCATTCAGTCTCTGTTCTCGGGTTCAATCAGGTATATAATTATTATTTGCTGTACTAGAACTGGGTTGTTTTTTGTAAATTTCAGTTTAAGTTAGTATTATAAATAAATGCTGATCTTTCACATATACAATTATCAAAAGTTCTTTTGACATTGCTACAAATTAGACTGCTTTGAACTAGCAATGACAGCACTGAATTGTACAGTGCTGTCACCTCAGGTCTTTAGCCTCCATGAGCTAAAGAAGCAGGAAAAATGACAGATAATGTTTGAGTGAACTATAATAATAGTGTTAGCACTATGTTTAGGCATATTATACAATCAAAACTTTGAATAGAGGCCTTCACTTTATATTCAAAAAGGCAGGTAAATCAGCACATAAAAGAAAATGACCTCATTGTATTTATAAATTAAAGATAGTTTTTAAAACGTTCTCTGAGTAAGTACTGTATATGAAAATTCTGATGTTCAGTTTAATTCCTCCTATTTCATGCAGCTATACTATACCAGACTATACAGTGCAATGTAACGCAACTCCAGTCCTCTGCAACCTCAAATTACATAAAGTGGGTTTGAGAATATTGTTACATTATACTTTTATTACAGCAATTCTGCCATAAGCATAAAATGCATGTTCACCGATTACTTGATCAGACAATTTTCATAAGAATGCACAGTACTCATAACAAAAGAAAAAAGGTATGGGAATTTTAATGCTTCTAAGGTTTGACCTCTCTCTGTCTTTTGCACATACACTTTTTAAATGAACTGCTGTCACAAAACTGCTGCTGAAAAGTTTAATCACTGTTTCTAATTTATAACAAAGAACAGTTTATGGATTAACTGCACAACTACCCTAGCTCTATAGTGCCAAAAAGATACTTGTAAAATGTTTAACTACACCTAAAAATGATTAAATATATTTACTGATTATACAAATTTTAAAATTGATGATGAAAATGGGAATAGTGCTCAAAATATAAATTTTCAATATTACTGAAGCCCTAGTATATATTTATTTACTCCTGAAAAAAAATGCTAGCATACTACTAATCTAAAACTATCATGCTTCACCTGAAAACGTTTATATTATTACTCTTGCCATATGCTTTTACCAGTGTTGTTTCATTGTTTAAATATATGGTGAAATGGTACATAACCTATTCATTTTGACCTGTTCCATGCAGAATCTAGTATAAGGAAAATAGTTGGTAAAAGGTGGAACATCACATAACATGACATGCACACACACATTCCTGATAATATAGAGCAACACCACCAATTAGCTTGATAGCATTTCTTTGGACAGTAAGAGGTAACTGAAAGCACAGCAAGACCAAACAAGCTCCACAAGTACAGAACTCAAACGAAAACATTGACAAATGCCCCTAATTTCTCCTTGCCCATGCTGCTTTCTTAAACATGCTGATTCCAGGTGTGGATGCTGAACTGAAACTGAAATCGCATTGTGTCCTTTTGCTATTAAAACTTCAAAGCATGTAGGCTATCACTCATCAGTTCACTTGCTGCATTTCTACACATCTGCTGTTTCCTAAATGGCTTCTACTGTTTATCATGGAACATCTAAATACTTACTGTACCATTCTGGCCAAAAGCTGCAGAGCTTTCAATATACCCCTGTCTGGCATTAAAGTTTTCAATTTTTTTAAGAGCTCATACTATTTTTAAAAACAATATCTAACATTTTTTTGTTCATTCAAAGCTATTTGCAAGGTGCATATCATTGGCAGAATGAAAAACAATGGCTGGGCTGTGAAGAGAAATTGTTTACAATGTTAGAATTACCTATCGTTATAGGGAACTCTAGACCCTGGGGACAATTTCCTGGTTGATAAAAAGGTATAAATCACATTAAAAATGTATGCCCAGAACCATCCGGTAATTGTTTAACTTATCCTAATACCATAAATATTGTAAAGCTATAATAGACAACATGTGTCTCAACCTAATTTATTCTGTAAGCTATAAAGAGGGCATGCATGGGAAAAGATTTTTCAGTAAAAATGAATCCTATCCAAATCTTTCACTTAAAGCCACTGCTCTTCTTCATTAATGAGTACATTTGTAAAGGATTCTGTTTTAAACATTAAACTATATAAATGTATGTACTGGTATAACATGGGATATATGCAATGAATTGTACTTTGACATTCAATAATTTCATTTAAATACTGACAAAATCCCTACACCATTTTTTAAAAATAATATTCTAATTTTCTAAAATTTCAATCAGGAATACAGGCACGAACATTAGACTGCCAAGCTATCATGTAAAAAAAAAACATAACTTTAATCAGTTTGAACTTTAAAGTAAAGGTTTTGGTAATTCTATTACATGCAGCCTCCTCTGTTCTGAAAATAAAGCAGTATCATGCAAGAGTAAAATAAACTTGGTTTGTTAATTCCTTGACTGTTTGAGTGGACACTCAAGTCACTAGTCCCTGTTCAACTGCCCATTGTGTACAGAACTACATTGCCATAAAGACACATGCATGTATGATGAACAACAATAGTGGTCCGAAAACTGTCAGCAAACACCGTGGATATGTGTGGTGGAGTTTTTTTTTTTTGATCCATCTGAGTATGAATAAGAGGAGATGATGCACAAGCTGTATAATGCACTGGTGAGACCTTACCTGGAGGACTGTGTGCAGTTCTGGTCACCACATTATAGGAAGGATACCGAAGCTCTAGAAAGAGTTCAGAAAAAAACAACATGTCGGATATTTGAGGGCCTAAAGGGTAAATATGATGATGAATGGCTGAAGACACTAAACTGGCACACCGTGGGAAAAGGTGATAGGGGACCTAATATTTTAATGAACGGGATACATTTGTTAAACCTATATTTTAAAGGAATTGGAGAGGTTCACCAAAAGCAAAACATACAAAGGTACCGACAAATTCATTTTTTTAATTTTCATCCCCAAACAAAAACGTATTAACACTTTAAACAGTGCAGTTTGCTAAGAAAAAGTACCAAAACATTGAGTGCAACTATTAAGATTATCTTCACAATTTAGCCTTGAATTACAGGTTCAGGTATGATGTAAAAATTGAACAGTGAAGGGAAAACAAACAAAGCAGATCAGTATTTACTAGGCAGAAAACAAATTGTTGGCACAAGTTTTGATTTTATATTTATACTAACAAAATGAAGGCTCTAAAAATTAAGACTTTGAAACAGAAATAAATCTACATGTTGTGGCTTGAAGCCCCTGTCACACACTGCGTGTAACCCACAGACAATAAATACCACAGCACAGACAGCACATCACACAGGTGCTAGAACAGTATGTATATACTTCAAATATTTAGCATTCTAAAAGTAATAATCACACTTTTTTTAATAATTTCATGTTTATTTATGATTTGTATCCCTCTGCCTTAATTTTCAGCTAATTATTGTCAACTCATAACTGCTCATAACTTAAAAAAAATTTCTTTGTATAAAAACCAGACCATTCCTATATAAATCCTATTTACTGCATGCAAAGGTTTATTTACCATTTTATGTTAAGAGAGAATGAATTGTAATTGTTTGTGAAGAGAGACTTTAAAAAAAGGTATCTCTTTGCCAGAGAAGACAATTAACCCCGACTACTCTTTTCTACTACAAAAATGCGATAGTGTGTTAAAAGAACACACATTGGTATCTATTTTTTTAGATCTCCTGCTGATATGCATTATTATTTATAATTTAATAAATAAATGACTCAGAATAGTATCTCTGCCAGTCTTAACAGTTTCACATTAGATGGTTCCATATGCCATACAATAGTTAGAAACACATGACCAAAACAATGCCCATGTAATTTGATACAAAACTTTATTTTACATGTATATTAATGTAAATTAAGAAAATCAATGAAACAAGCAAACAAATTAAAAATATAAGGCTTGATCATAATTGTAATGTGAATCTCGGAGTTCTATAAAAACAGGAAATTATGTTTTACGTGTTTCTATAAAGGAAGTAACTGCAATGAAGATGAGTTAGTTACTAGCAGCACAAGACGGCCAATAAAAAGAACAGCCTACATTGGTGCCAGTTTAAAATGCAACAGGTCAGATGCTCAGTGAAGAGCGTTGCTGCAGGTAAAATTATTAGTTTATTTAAAACATTAGGTGGAGCACAGTTTAGAAAAGAAAAAATGTTAACTAGGTTCAAGTCATTTATTTTATACTAGACAAAGAGCCCGTTTCAACAATGTAAGATGAAACGGGCACGAGTTTGTGTCAGCAGTGTATGAAGAACAAATGATAAGTAACAAAGAAGTTGTTTTGTAATGATTGTAGTCCGCTTTACTCATTACTGTACAGGCTTGTACTGTTAGTTGATGAATTTTCCAGGCCTATAGTATAATATTGAATGATGAATGTTCCAGTACAATATGGAATAGTAATAAGTATAAGCACCACAAACCTGATATAGGTGTATTGAATGAATGCGTAATTAGGCCTCGAGCTGTAGTCGAAATCGCCTTTCAGGCCTCTAGAGCTTTAATCGAAGTTGCCTTTCTCTATGAATTTTTGCGGCCGTAAATCCGCCGCCTGCCGCAATGTTGGTGTTGGATGTCGGTCTCTTAAGGTTTTTCGGGCAGCTGCACAGAAGGCGACTGCGCATTCGGCTTCGGACGTGCACAGAAGGCGACTGCGCATTCAGCTTCGGACGGACGTGAGTGAGTGAGTGAGGAGGCAGGCGAATTATGTATTAAGATTTCTCTAAAATAGTGGAATAATGGATCAAGTTATGTAAATGCCTGCATTCTAAAGCAGTATGATTAATAAGTACATTTCTAAATTTCAATTTAAAAATGTATTCTATTTTTCCCTGTATTATGCTACAGTTATGTGAATTGGTGACTGGATGGTCAAAAGTTCTCAGAAGGAAGGGTGGTAAAAAGATATTACAGAGCAGCTTAAAATCCCAAAGTAATCTCCAAGACAGAACCACACTGCCGATAACAGAGAACACTGGTTTTGTAGTGTGGGAACATTTGGGCAACTAGAGGATCCCAGACCCAGTCATGTATGACCCAAAGAGACATCTCTGTGGAGAACAAAGCAAGAGGAAGAAAGTGAACTGAAAAGCGGTATTATTAATCCAAAAAGTGGTATTATTAACCCACAATACTAGAGGTCAGGAAAAAAGCCTTATCAGAAACAGCTTTGAAAAGCACAGAGACAGAGAGAGAAAAAACGATAAAAACAGAGGCACCATGGAACTCAACCTAGACTGTACCTTTTAAAGGTTTAAGAGCTCAGAAGTTAAGCAAAACTAGATACCACTAGTGTGTATTTTTGAATTGTAAAACTGTAGCCAAAAGTGGATAGCACTTGTCTCTGGAATTAGCCAATTTAAGCAAAGGAACCTAAAGATTTTTCTTTCATACATTTTATAAGAGTACCAATTCCCTTTCTATACACAAGCCTTGAAGTAAAGAATAAACGGAGGAAAAACACCACTTTACTGTATATACAAAAAGCAAAAAATACAAATGGTGGCCATCCAGTTAAATAAGACAAAATACATTTTTTGGACAATCTATACCTTGCCATATTCACTAGGAAGCTATAGATATTAAAATATTAAAAATTACATGAATATAAATAAAAAATACGATTTTGGATGGAAGTTTGTATTCAGGGTATAATATGTTCTGATCTGAGTTGTCACATTGTTTACTCTCTTAGTCCCAAGACATAGAATCGGGGCTACTGCTCACCATAAACCACTGCTATGTAACTACAGTAGCTATATAGACCAGGCCTCCTTTTTGAACAGTAGTCCTACCTATCCAGTCACACTCTACTAAAGAAGGTTATAAAATCATATAAAACAACAGGGATATGTGTTCTTTAAATTGGTTGTTCTGGTTATATGAAGAATATTACATTCATCAAGACTGATTAAGACTACCACATCTCCAGTAGACAAAATACTACACTTTAATTCTGTGGAATAGTTGCAAAGTGTCATTGTTCCCATTTGTTAACTACAAATTTGGAAAACTACAACTACAATAATTGTGTTGAAGGTAATAAGGCTCTGCAAATGCTTCACTCATATCATTCTAAAATACAAAGTTTAATTATTTTTTATTGTTTGCTATGTATATCTTAGCACACAATATACATGCATATAAAATACTATAGAACTGCCATATATTTTGTGTTTTATACCAACTCCCATCCTGAGTGTAATGTGATGACACATATTTTAAATGACATCACTACTGCAATAAAAAGAACTACATCATTTTCAGTCATTTATCAACTCATTTTGTGGTATTTCTACTGGCACATATTTTATGTTTTTTCATTTTTTGATTGATTTATCTACCATAGCTTTGTTCACTCATTTCTTCCTATTTGTTTTTTTTTTCTTTTACTGAGCAGGTTAGCACTGTAGTATCTGCTATGTCGAACCTCCAGAGTCCTAAGTTCATATTCTGTCTAGGAATGGTCTATGTGGAGTATGCACATTCTTCTTGTGCCAATGTAAATTGTTTTCAGTGTATATATCAGCTTTCTCTCAAATTCCAAAGATGTTTAGTTATCATTCTAAAAAAACCCTTGTATCAGCAAGTGAATGTATTTTGTAATGTCCAGGATTACTTTTCTACCCTGAACCTGGTTTTGCCCAAGGTCCTAAATGGGAAATGAGTTCAGAAAATATGAATGAAGAAATACATTTTGCAGTATGATTTTGCTCATTCTATACCAAGAGCAAAAGCGTACAAATAAGCACCATTAAATATAAACTACTACATGTTACAGGAAATTCCAAAATAATGTTGAATTGAGCATTCTGCCAGCTGCCTAACAGCCACTTTAGGAAGTACTTACCCACCAAATAATTATGCTGGGTCCAGGTCAGGTTGGGTTTACAATTTAAACAGACCAGTTATGTACAGGTATACAAAATTAGACAAAGATATCTGTTCTGTAGCAATTGGTGCTGGGAATGTCCAAACATAAAGGTTATAGCAAAGTATTGAACAAGGCTATATATATTGAAACAAAAAGAAACAAAATAAAATTAAGCTGTAAAAATATAGTTGAAAAACCTAATTTCTTCAGTATTGATTAAAGTCCTCAAAAGGAAAGGATTCTGTCCCTTTGGGCATTCATACCATCTCTTGGTTGATGCACTGTTGCAGTTTTGAATTAAATCAATACATTCCAGGTGGAAATCTGCTTTTCATTTTCATTAACCCAGCTCTTGTTTCTTTAGTTCTTGAATGCCAGCACTATCAGTATTACTTATTAATAATACTCACTCAGTTTCCACATATATATATATATATGTATGTATGTATGTATATGTAATTAAATGAATTTATATAGTATAAGGGAAGCAGACAAGATAAATCACAAATTATCAAGTTGCAAGGAACACTGACTGAGGATCAATGTATATATTAGTTTTTCAGAACTTAAAATTTACTATGTATAATGTAATTAACAACTTGTTTAATTTTACACAACATCATAAACAGGAAATACTGTATAAAGCCTCAAGGGACAGATGTTTTTTAACTGAAGACCTGCTTCACTCCCTTCATTTGCTGCTTAGGAGTCCTGTCTTCAATTCAACATGTGACTCCCTTTCCTTATTTTTCTTATTTTTAGGGTTTACCAATAAAAATTTATTTAATCAGAATTTATTGCCTTTTTAGTGGTTTTTATACTGCTTTTCTCATCCTCTCACAGGGCCTTATTTTTTCAGTTTTTTTTACTTCTGTTAATTTCTGACTAAGTATTTTCAGGGGTGATTAAGAGATGTATGCTTTTTGGGCTGGATTTTGATATTTTGGCCTTTGTCCTCAGTTATCACATTTTCTTAAGGGTTTAAATGTATGCTCAAATCCTGTACATTTCTGAACTACAACTAGAACTTGCTGCCAGTTACTTTATTCTGCAACTACATCCAAAATATTTTTATTATACACACACACAGATGAGGGTAAATATTATACTTTTTTAAAAAATGGTCTTTTAGTTTTAACTGTTCATGGAATGTTGCATTTTAGTTTTGCATGGGTACATGTGACTTTTCTGCAGTACAAACAGCATGGGCCTGAAACTTGCAACTATCCATCATTTGGAGAATGCAGGGTAGACAAAGTCTGACTTAATGGTTTTATGTTCAGTCCTCTTACATCTGAATTATTCTAATGAAATTGCACTTTTAATACCAAAAAATAGAATCTGTGCTATAAGCGTATGATTTTTTTTTTCACTTAAAGTACTATTTCACCATAAAATATTCCTCCCAAAAACGTGTAAATGTTATCACACTAAGAAAATCATGAATAAAATGTTCATTTCCAAATAGAAATTAAAAATCATTAAGGCTTTTGTCAAGACAGAACAAAAATATTACCTACTAGCAAAATACCCGCGCTTCGCAGCGGTGAAGTACTGCTTTAAAATTTTAAATAATAAACTGAGGGAAAATGTACCAATAATTATTTGTTAAGGATCTCTTTGTATACCACATTGTCAGTTCACCCCTACGGTTGTAATATGAGTATATACATATACCCTAGGTTCTTGTCTATAAGCCGGACTCATGTATAAGCCGGAGACCAAAAATCATACGAATTTTTAAAATAAAATCGTATCATAGATAAGCCGGACTCATGGATAAGCCGAACATACTATAACCTATAACTAATAGAAGGGAGGGAGGTCAGTGGTCTCACTCGCACCCATTTAATTTCTTTAAGGGGGGAGAGAGTGTGAGATATTGGCGTCTCTCTCACTCCCCGCATGGCGCGGTTGGAGCGGCCGGAGCGCGTTCTTTCTGCTCTGGGCGTCGCCGAGTCAACACGCGCGCGTAGCGGTCATTTAAATTGTGATTTTATATGTAAGCATATTTAAATATATATCGCGGATTTTTTGCTGGTTCGCGGATTTCTGCGGACAATGGGTCTTTTAATTTCTGGTACATGCTTCCTCAGTTGGTTTGCCCAGTTGATTTCATACAAGGGACGCTATTGGCAGATGGCTGAGAAGCTACCCAACTTACTTTTCTCTGTCTCTCTTGCGCTGACTATCTGTGATCCTGACGTATGGGGATTGAGCAGGGGGGCTGTTTGCACACCTAGACGATACGGACGCTAGTCTAAAAATGCTGAAAGATTATCTTCACGTTGCTATCTTTTGTAAAGCTGATTCCTGAAAAGACATGCTGCACAGTGCTTCGCATACTTAAAAGCTCGAAGGGCACGTATTGATTTTTGACTGAAAAACAAACTCTGTCTCTCTCCCTCTTCCTGCTCCTGACGGAGGGGGTGTGAGCTGCCGCCTTCAACAGCTTTGTGCCGCGGTGCTTCGCATACTTAAAAGCCAAACAGACATATTGATTTGTTTGCTTCACTCCTTTGAAGAGGAAGATATGTTTGCATTCTTTTAATTGTGAGACGGAACTGTCATCTCTGTCTTGTCATGGAGCACAGTTTAAACTTTTGAAAAAGAGACAAATGTTTGTTTGCAGTGTTTGAATAACGTTCCTGTCTCTCTACAACCTCCTGTGTTTCTGCGCAAATCTGTGACCCAAGCATGACAATATAAAAATAACCATATAAACATATGGTTTCTACTTCGCGGATTTTCTTATTTCGCGGGTGGCTCTGGAACGCAACCCCCGCGATGGATGTATAAGCCGGACTTATGTATAAGCCGATATTCTATTTTTTCATTTTCACAACTTTTTTCCTTAGATAAGCCGCGGCTTATAGACAAGAACTTAGGGTACATCTATACTAATAAAAGGCAAAGCCCTCACTGACTCACTCATCACTAATTCTCCAACTTCCCGTGTAGGTAGAAGGCTGAAATTTGACAGGCTCATTCCTTACAGCTTACTTACAAAAGTTAGGCAGGTTTCATTTCGAAATTCTACGCGTAATGGTCATAACTGGAACCTGTTTTTTGTCCATATACTCTAATGGAGGAGGCGGAGTCACGTATCGCGTCATCACGTATTACGCCTCCTACGTAATCACGTGAACTGAAAACGAGGAAGAGATTTACAGCACGAGTCAAACGCGGGAACGAAGGTAAATGACGTTAATTGTTGAGTGTCTTTTAATACTGTGTAAGCATACAGTATTAACACATGTGCAATTAAACGTGTGCGTTTACGGGGTGATCTCTCAGGCTTAAAAGCTCACCTTTTATTAAAAAGGTAAATGCAAACTCTTTTCATTCTGAAGGGCACAAACCACGTTAGATTTCAGCCATTAAACGCACAAAAATGTCGGTACACCAGATAAATAAGTTCAACATTTTATCAGTTGTATTGTATGCTTACAATACATATAGAAATGTGTTAATCGTTAACTAATATTATGGGATGGTGTTTTTCGACTCGTGCCTTGATTTAAACGATTGCATGTCTTGGTGGGTTTGCGTAGCTTATTGTCAATATCTTTACACCTCTTTTTAAGACTTAATTTAAAAAGGTTTTCTTTTCTTCTTAATTAAAATTTAAAAGCAATACTTCACCGCTGCGAAGCCCCTCTAGCGCTGACGTCCGAGGTTCGATTACCGTAAGCGAGTGCAGTGAGTGTGTACGCCTGATGAGCCAAGAATAAGGGGGAAAGATGTGTCGCGTACTCTTTGCATTATTTGACAGTAAACTATTTTCATCCATTCTATGATCTGCTTCTAACAACTGAAGGCACCATGGCTGATGTTACCTGACTTGCTGGCCAACCATAAGCGTTACCTGGTAGGTAACCACCCACTCACTTCACTCCCTTACGGGAATCGAACCTCGGACGTCAGCGCTAGAGGCGAAGCCCCTAAAATTGCGCCACGATGTGTGGTTCGTTTATTTGACAGCATGTAGATCGGGGTAATTACATTCACGGCATTCGTAGTCTGATTCACAATCTGATTGTATGGGTGGTTACCTACCAGGTAACGCTTATGGTTAGCCAGCAAGTCAGCTCGAAGTGATCACTCGAGTGAAGGCAGCTTCACAAAAAAACAGATCCTTAACAAACTGTTATTGGTATATTTTCCCTCAATTTTAAAAGGTTTTCTTTTCTTCTTAATAAAACTTTTAAAAGCAGTACTTCGCCAGATCGAAGCGCGGGGATTTGAGCGACTGACGCATACAGACATATTCATGAGTGCAGGTACTTCGGAAAGAAAGCACTGTGTAAACCTAAAGTTTAAATTAAGTTCATAGACCTACAAAAGGATGCCATTGATTTGAGGCAAGATTGCTTTTCTCCTGTACAACTATACGTTGCATTCTTAACAGTAAGCTTGCACGGCTTGGTCATATTACAACCGGAGTGCTGAACTGACAACGTGGTATACAAAGAGAACTATAACAATCGTAATAAACGAACAAAAAAAAAAGCGAAGAACCCTTGGATTTAATAAAAAGGCTCCTTCCTTGGCGAAGCAAGGAAAAAGGAAGACCTTATATGGCGTTCGTTTATAAAACAGCGGAAAAGCTGTGTTAAGGCTGCTTCATAAAAAAACAGATCCTTAACAAATTGTTATTGGGATATTTTCCCTCAATTTAATAAAGGAAGATGTAATAATACTTGATTTAAACGATTCCATGTCTTGGTGGGTTTGCGTAGCTTATTGTCAATATCTTTACACCTGTTTTTAAGACTTATTCACTGAAACGGGCTTTCACGAAAAAAGTTAGGGCTTTGCTACAGGATACACCCTCCACAAGTTAAGGAAGTATATATTTCTGTTTTATTTAAACCTTTTAAGTTCGTATGCATAGCGCCATTTGGCTGTTTTAGTTTTTTTTTTCTTTTTTCAGTAATATTTAATCTCCTTAAAGAAAAAGAACATATGCATTTTACTTTTTTTGTATCTCTTTAGTAATATTTTAGTGTAAAAGGATAACCAGTATTTAAACCTTTTATGTTACTTTATAAATTTATTTTACACAATGTTGAAAAATTAATAAGAAAGCTACATATTTTGGCAGCTGCTGCTTTAATTTTCAATGAAATGAAAATTATACATACACATACATACATAGTGCGTTGTAACACGGGCTGTGATTGTTACATGGGAGGGAGACGACAAATCACAGCTTCCTGCTTTCGAATCGGGCCTCTGATTGGTGCTTTGACTGATGCCTAGATCCCACAGTATGTCCCCTTAGGAGAGGCATTAGGCAAATGTAATTGAATAGCGGTGCTGCAAGTTTAGCTTTACACCTGTTTCTAAGGCTTATTGAATGAAAGGGGCTTTCATGAAAAAACTTAGGGCTTTGCTACAGGATACACCCTCCACAAGTTAAGGAAGTAAAAATAAAGGTATATATTTCTGTTTTATTTAAACCTTTTAAGTTTGTATGCGGGCGGCATGGTGGCGCAGTGAAAGGTGCCAGTTAGGAGACCCAGGTTCGCTTCCCTGCGTGGAGTTTGAATGTTCTCCCTGTGTCTGTCTGGGTTTCCTCCGGGTACTCCGGTTTCCTCCCACAGTCCAAAGACATGCAGGTTAGGTGCACTGGCGATTCAAAATTGTCCCTGGTGTGTGGGTGTGTGCGCCCTGCGGTGGGCTGGCACCTTGCCCGTGGGTTTGTTTCCTGCCTTGTGCCCTGTGTTGGCAGGGATTGGCTCCTGTATTTAGGATATAGCGGGTTGGATAATGGATGGATGGACATTTGTATGCATAGCCCCATTTGCCCATTTTCGTTTTTTTTTCATTCTTCAGTAATATTTCAGCAAACCCGGAGCTTGTCAGTTCAAATCCTGGTACTGACATCCACTGTGTGACCCTGAGGAAGTCACTTCACCTGCCTGTGCTGCAAAAAACAAAAGTAATGTAACAAATTGTACCTTAGATGTTGCAAGTTGCTGGAATAAAGGCATAAGTCAAGTAGATAAATATGTATTATACACATAGGAACTATTCATTTATTTTCAGTTAAGTCATCTGCAGCAAACCTTTATAAATGAGGGTTTCTCCTTTTTAGATAGTGCAAACTGTTTCTTCTTCATTGACGTTTTCTCTTGGAGAGCTTTTTTCATTTCATTGAAAATTAAAGCAGCAGCTGCCAAAATATGTAGCTTTCTTATTAATTTTTCAACATTGTGTAAAATAACTTTATAAAGTAACATAAAAGGTTTAAATACTAATTATCCTTTTACACTAAAATATTACTAAAGAGATACAAAAAAAGTAAAATGCATATGTTGTTTTTCTTTAAGGAGATTAAATACTACTGAAGAAAGAAAAAAAAAAAAACTAAAACA
This sequence comes from Erpetoichthys calabaricus, assembly GCF_900747795.2. Lineage (NCBI taxonomy): Eukaryota > Metazoa > Chordata > Cladistia > Polypteriformes > Polypteridae > Erpetoichthys > Erpetoichthys calabaricus. The sequence goes on along the minus strand of NC_041399.2, from coordinate 176,042,954 downwards.
GCCAAATGGGGCTATGCATATGAACTTAAAAGGTTTAAATAAAACAGAAATATATACTTTTATTTTTACTTCCTTAACTTGTGGAGGGTGTATCCTGTAGCAAAGCCCTAACTTTTTTCGTGAAAGCCCGTTTCAGTCAATAAGTCTTAGAAAGAGGTGTAAAGATATTGACAACAAGCTATGCAAACCCACCAAGACATGAAATCGTTTAAATCAAGGCGCGAGTCGAAAAACACCATCCCATACTATTAGTTAACGATTAACACATTTCTATATGTATTGTAAGCATACAATACAACTGATAATATGTTGCGCTTATTTATCTGGTGTACCGACATTTTTGCGCGTTTAACGGCTGAAATCTAACGTGGTTTGTGCCCTTCAGAATGAAAACAGTTTGCATTTACCTTTTTAATAAAAAGCGAGCTTTTAAGCCTGAGAAATCACCCCGTAAATGCACACATTTAATTCTTTATCACTTCAAACAACTGAACTATCCAGAACATTTCAGGCATACATCCAGCATTCAAACTATGCATAAAAAGCACAACTGTTAAAGGAATTCAGCATTTCTTAATTGAAAATGTTGCTTTAATCCTCAACATGTCTCAATGAGTCGTTTTTGTGGTTTTACTTGACGTTTTGATCTTCTGGTTAATTGTGTTTGCAGTTGAGATGTTCTTTCCTGATTTATACTTGTTTTCTCGTTAATATTTGTTTCGCTGGTGTTAGTGTTCTGATTAGAGGTTATTGGTCCTTTGATGTCTCGACGGATTCTTCTTAGAACAGCTCCTATTACGCAAATCCGTCACATACTGGTCTATTGTTTCTCCGCTTTTCTGGAAACATGTAAAAAACTTGTGCCGCTCAAACGTCACATTGCGCTTTGGGTTGCAATACGTTTCGAATTTTTCAACTATTTTGTTCAATTTCATACTGTCTCCATGTTGTTCAAACTGAAAATTGTTATACACCTCTAGCGCCTCTTCGCCAATTACATGTAGAAGCACAGACGCTTTCATTTTTTCAATTTTCCTATCTGCTTCAATCGCAGCAAGATACAACTCAAATCTCTGTTTAAATCTTTTCCAATTTTCAGCTACATTTCCCTTTAACTGGAGATTTGGTGGGGACTGTAATCCTTCCATATTTTTTTTTCTCTTTTGCTAGAACGTCTTGGTGCTTTCTGACCACGTTTTCGGGTTACTCACAGACACGAGACTCGTTCAAAAGCTGAACCTCTTCTTCACATTCCTCTTCCAATCCGCCACTTCTGACACCATGTAGTGATCTTGTTAGGTTTGTAGTTTAATCAATACACAGGATTGAGAGATATAATAACTTTTTAATAGACAGACTTTAGAGACATTTACTGTACAAGTTACTACTCGTTCTTTAGTTCACGCCCATTCTCCTACTTGCATCGGCATTCACAGGCATTACTAATCATTCTGTAAGTATCCCTTAGTAGACCTTACTAATCAACTATCATTACAAAATCCAACGCGGTTTGTGCCCTTCAGAATGAAAACAGTTTGCATTTACTTTTTTAATAAAAGGCGAGCTTTTAAGCCTGAGAAATCACCCCGTAAATGCACACGTTTAATTGCACATGTGTTAATATGTATGCTTACACAGTATTAAACCCACCAAGACATGGAATGGTTTAAATCAAGGCGCTGCGCAACCTTCTTCCAGATCGTCCCCCAAGGCGTTTCACGTGATTACGTAGGAGGCGTGATGACGCGATACGCGACTCCGCCCCCGTCCATTACAGTATATGGACAAAAAAGAGGTTCCAGTTATGACCGTTACGCTTTGAATTTCGAAATGAAACCTGCCTAACTTTTGTAAGTAAACTGTAAGGAATGATGAGCCTGCCAAATTTCAGCCTTCCACCTACACGGGAAGTTGGAGAATTAGTGATGAGTGAGTGAGTGAGTGAGTCAGTCAGTCAGTCAGGGCTTTGCCTTTTATTAGTACAGATAGATATAGATATAGATATATAGACATTTAGATATATACAGTTATATCTATATATAGATATATATATATATATATATATATATATATATATATATATAGATATAGATATAGATATAGATATATAGATATTTAGATAGATATATATAGATATATATGTGTGCATGTGTATATATAGTGTATATTATATATTATATATATATATATATATATATATATATATATATAGCTGTACCCGGCCACGTGTTGCTGTGGCTCAGTCTGGTTAAATGGAAAAGAAAGAAAAGAGAAAGCACACGTTTCTAATATGCTTAATTTCACAATGCTTGTAGGTATACAATATTTTTTGTTGTTCCATTGTCTGTGCAGAATGTTAGACTGAATAATATTGTTAAGTTCGTAGATGTCTTTGTTTTTGGCCGCAAGAATAGCTTGTTCACTCAGCCAATCGTGATTCTTATAATTGGTTTGAATATTGGGAAATACTTTTTCAACCAATTCTTCTTTTGACGTCACTAAATTGCAGAAGTTATGAGGCAATGAAATTCGTCCTGAGGTCAGATCAACCGGCACCTTTCCGTTCCCAATTTCCAGATTTCTCCAACCCCATTATTGACAGTTTGCATTATTTGATCGTAAATGCCTTTTTGCTGAAGCGTTAGCTTAGGAATATTTGATTGCACATACGACAAAAGATCACCAGTGTTGTAATTTTGTTCATGATGCAATTCTACATCGAACGAAGCAGCAGCAGATCGATTCGGTGATGGCATTCCCAATTGATTGAGAACTTTGTTCGCGATTTGTAAGCACAAATCTTCAATCATTATCAACGCTTAGTTGTAGATGTCTGCTGTGAAATCCATGTTTATATTTGAATTTTACTTGCGTATTCAACGGAAAATATCTTCAGCCATGTGCGATTTATATTTCTCCCATAACTGTGTTGGAGATGAAGGAGAGCAGGCGGTCAATATGATTGCAAACAATGCACGAATTTGATTTGGATGTGACATGTTGCACGCGTCATTAATGTAGGCTATACATCCCAGTGTCGGTCATTCTCCAATAAATTCAGAGCTTGACATGCACTTCGGAAAGTGGCATGTGTAACGCTGTTGACAATTCTCAATTGCTGGAAAGACGTTGGACCAGGCACATTTACCAACAGCATGTGAACAAAGAAGCATTCATCTTGATTGGGATGCACGGTGTACAGTCTGCCTATCGTAGTTTCTTTGAATATGGCAGGTTGTCCGTCGACTCGCTCTCCTCGTTTGCGCTGTTCAAATGATTTTCTACTCGCATTCCATGTGTAATATGTAGGCACTTCCGAATACAGCAGTGTTTTCGCAAACGCGTCATTTTGACATAACGTAAAGAAAGCAGTTAACGTTGTAGCCGGTGGATTCAGGGCTATTTGTTGCACATTTGCAGCTGTGAAATAAACGCGTTGTCCATTTTCTAGATGTACTGCTAAGTGAACAACATCTGGACTTCGTTCATGTATGGGAAATGAAAGAATTCGCCATACAGCTTCATTGCTGCTTATGTATCTTCCAGCCTGATACTGTGCGATTTCATCGATATGTATGACCGCATTCCTATCACTTCTTTCTGGTTGCACGCCAAAAACTGCCATGTCGCTGCCTTTATTCACGTACTTACAAATGTATTTGATCGAAACATTGAAATAGAATCGTAAAATATTTAGTATGGCGTCTGTTGCTTTTACGTCCAACAGATGGCGCTGTGTTTTCTTAAAAAGCATGTTTTTACCTGTCACAGGTGTGCCATCTATATAATATGTATATAAAAACACGTGTGTATTCGAATGCAACGTTGTGTCAAAATTTCAAAGCAATCGGTGAAGAACTTTTGGAGGTTTAAGGTTTTGAACAAACGAACATTTACATTTTTATTTATATAGATGTATATATTTATGTATATATATGGTTTTGGTAGCCAAGCGCTTTTTTTCCAACCTAGAAGACGTCTCTTGAGATCCGTTTAATCGCCTCATTGATTGCATGTCTTCCAAGGTACTTTCGATACCCATTTCCTGCACCGAATCATCTCCCCTTTTATGAGTGACTGTGTTAGTCGCCGTACTTCGTACAGGTCTTTGAACGCACTGAATACTTGTAACTGGTGAAGCCCGTCGGCTACTTTCGACAGGGAATGGAAGCAATTATCGAGTAACAAAAATTATTTGTAAGTGATTTCGCATTGAAGAAATAGTAAAAACTTGATCACTTGGGTCAATACCTAAAGAAATACACACAGCAAATGCAAGTGAGAATACACCAGAATCTGTATGATTTAATTGTTGCTGTGCGTCTTCATAAACTATGGGAGGTTTGTAAGGAAAAAAAGCATGTTGATCTGCTCCCATTTCATCTTACAGTACTCTACGACCCGGAACTGATCTGATGTTCATACTAACCTGGCTTATGGCTTATGGCTCCGGGGCGATCACGCCAAGCGCTACTGTTTATAGCTGCGTATTGGAACATCCAAATCCTGCTTCCTTTCGCTGCTCACCTACGCTACCATACCCGCCTGCCCTACCGGCTGCGTTGTGCTGTGCTGCTTCTACACTGCTATCAGCTAAGTATCACTCACTATTTTAGCGCTTTGAGTACTGAGAAAAGCGCTATATAAATGTAATGAATTATTATTATTTATTATTAAACACTAAAGTACAAAAACGAAGTAGAAAGTAACACTAAACCGCAACATCGCCGGGAACACCGGCACACCGCGTCTACTAAACACTAAGAAACACTAAAGGAAAAAATACTATTCAGTAAGTACCGCGTCTACTAAACAGTAAATCAGTAAAGGAGAAAGGACTAACCGCGTCAGTAGAGGTGGGCGGTATGACCAAAATTCTATATCACGGTATTTTTCTAAATTCTGCCGGTTTCACGGTATTAGACGGTATTTTTTTTCCCCATGCATGAGTGGATGTTAACCACATTTTCCACTGCAATTACTGCAGTAGACTGGCTAAGAATAACCTATTAGACTATTATGAGAATTGTACATCGTACAAAAAGACATTTTAATGTGTACACAAGTATTAATCCAGGTTTGCATGGCCCCATAAAGTGATAGTTTTCAAGGGGGTGGCACTAAAGAGAAGGAATCACATTGCATGACAGATGCAGTCAAAATATAGAACCTTTAATTGAACAAATTTTGCAAAAGCTTAAACTATGATTTTGACAACATATTTTCAACCATCTAAAGAGGCATTTAGACTTAGTAAAATATCCAGAGGTGTTTCTCAAAAGTTGGATTGCACTGAACACGTCTTAGAAAAGGAATAAATAGTAAATATTTTTTGTAAACCAACTACACTTTCTGTTAATGTTAACAATCTCTGTCCACTGACACGTTTAAGTGACTTTTTAAACAATTTTACCATCATTAAACTGCATAATATTTAAACTAATAAATAATAACAATAAAATACATAATAGTATTACTGATAGCTGCACCATTACTTCAAGGCTTCAAGCCCAGGTGCATTACACAGTATTCACCAAATTAAAATAAAATAAAACAAGTTCAACCTGGTGATGACATCTTACCAACTGTACCATCATTTAGGCAAACTGCATTAATATGGACCTTGCTTCAAGCTAAGCTATATACATAAATAATAAAAACTGCAACTTGCATTTATAATGCTGTTTGTGGTATAGCCCTATGGAAGCGCATTAGGGCCACTGTGAAGAAAAAAAAATATGGACACGGAAGAAAAAAGCAAACTATATGTCGAGAATAAATTCGACATGTTGGCTATGTCAAGATTAAAGTCGACATTTCCACTTTATTCTCATAGTTTATTTTATAATTAAAGTAGAATGCTGTAAACTAAACTTCATCCTAAAATCAATGTTTAATTTACTAGATTTTCTCAAACCCCGTCACAAGGTAATGCAGCACATCAAATACTTTGTGTTAAGTGTTCCCCGACCCAGTCGTTAATCACTATGCTTCTTAAACTGACTTCCTCCGCACGAAGAGCAGGTGCCTGCAGCAATCACCGCACAGATAAACGTCTTTGTGAAATTAAAACTAGTTATTAACTTAGCCGACGGAGTGTTCAGAACTTTAAAAATATCTTCTTTATACATGTTTAATTATGCCATCCATTCAGAGTTGCGCCCATCTCTGAACAAGTCGCCAGCACATCGCAGAATCAATACAAGCAAAACATACACTAGCAAGAAACAAAAACAAGTACAACTTGGCTTGCAGTGTTATCCAGTAGTATAGAAACAGTATTTACACATCTGACCTTTTAAAACCAAAGTATCTCCAGGAAACGGACGTGATTCCTTTTTTTTCGGCAAAAGTTCTTCTGTGTCATTATGTTCAACTTTATCGTCAGCTTATTTTCGGAATGCTCTCTGTCCATTTTCACTGCGCGGCATACCTATGCTACCGCCCACTATATGGTGGTGTAGCAGTGAAAAAGAGCCCTAGTGCAACAAATCTTTGTTTAGCGGTGTAGCAGTGAAAAAGGTCCCCACTTGAACAGTTTCCCGCTGCGCCACGTTCCGAACGTCGTTTAGGCAATTTAAACCGGTGTTTCGGTATAAGAAAAATCCATATCATAAAAAAAAATAAAAAACGGTTTTCGCTATGAACCGGTATACCGCCCAGCACTACGCATCAGCTGCGGAGCTCAGCTCGGAGCGAAATGAAGTGAATGAAATCAGGTGAATGGGGCGGGAGATGATCACGTGACTCCCCCACCTGCCTTAACTCTTCATCCCTCCACAAACATAGTCTCTCGGATCCCAACTCTACTTTCGCACACCGCATCTACTAAACACTAAGAAATACTAAGTAGAAACACTAAAGGAAAAAATACTATTCAGTAAGCACCGCGTCTACTAAACAGTAAAGGAGAAAGGACTAAACACTATGGAAAAAGAACGGCATGACCGCGTCAGCTGCGGAGCTCAGCTCGGAGCGAAATGAAGTGAATGAAATGAGGTGAATGGGAGGGGAGGGGAGATGATCACGTGACTCCAACACCCGCCTTAACTCTCCGTCCCTCCACAAACATAGTCTCTCGGATCCCAACTGTCCTTTCGCACACCGCATCTACTAAACACTAAGAAACACTAAAGGAAAAAAATACTATTCAGTAAGTACCGCGTCTACTAAAGAGTAAATCAGTAAAGGAGAAAGGACAGCAAGACCGCGTCAGCTGCGGAGCTCAGCTCAGAGCGAAATGAAGTGAATGAAATGAGGTGAATGGGAGGGGAGATGATCACGTGACTCCAACACCCGCCTTAACTCTCCGTCCCTCCACAAACACACAAACACAGCCACACGGAACCCAACTCTCCTTTATAGATATAGATAATGGAATGCAAGAGGATGGAAGAAAACTGACTACTTTTTTTTCATGCTTTCATAATTTTCTACGTGACCTTTGAGCCAAGACTTCAAGTCACCTGTACAATACTGAGAGGTGCACTGTACCTTCAGATATTATTAGCCCACTGCCACAATTAGTTTACAATTATATCTGTATGCTGCACAAGAGTTGTATAACTTTCTTGTAGACCTGATGTACCAACTGCCATGTTTGCCTTTTTTCCTCTTTAGTGTCCTGCTGAAAGCCTAACATGCAACCATTTATAACTACCCTTCAACACTGACAGTGACCTGGCTCACTATTTATTTATTTTGTTTTACCTGAATTGCACCCCAAGATCAGATATCTGACCTATTTAAAAAACTGGTACACAGTGCCTAATAGACTCTGCATGGCAATGTCAGCAGCAAAGACTGAATGTCTTTTTTAAAAATGCAAGCAGGAAGAGGTTAGTAATGATGTTCTGCTGGATATTCATAAATAATGAAGAAGTCTATTATCCCAAAAGGAATATGCATATTTTATTAGTTTTATGTGGATCATTCAATGAAAAGTTAACTGCAAATTCTTCTGGACACCAATACTACAGAACCTGTATGCTTAATGACTGTCCCAATTACGTGGTATCTTAGTTAGGACAATCTGGAATACAAAATAGTGCCCAGCTGAATGACATACTCGGCCATACTGCACATGATGGTAAGGGAGTGGCAGATTACATGCCCATATCATAATACATTTCCTCTTCTCTTTATGTATCTCGTGGTCTTAGGAATACAACCACAGATTGCAGCTCTCCCTACTCATAAAAACATTTTCACTGAAATGTGCTCTCTTCTGAATGAGAAAAGACAGGGATGGGGCAATGATTTTTCATAAACTTTCAGGAAAAATTATTTCTTTGTCTGCTTACAGTTTCATCTTCTTGAACTTTAGAAGAATCATGATTAGTAGTCTTTCTGCTCCACATAATATGGTATTAGGTCTTCCCAGAATGCTCATCTTAAATCCATGCATTTACATAATTATAAGAAAGTGCATATAAACTTTCAACTGCCTCCTGCTTGGTTTTTCGTTAAACTCTGTCTATTTTATTTACATATCACTGAAGTGTGAAAAACACATGTAAGGATGAGCTTATACCAAGTTATTTCACTAAAATCATTGTAATTAAATTAGGTTTGACATTATACATAGCAAATGCAACAGCAGGCTGCAACACTTTTAATTTGACTCATTTAACTGAATATTCATTACAGTATCGTCTGTCATGTTTTCAGTAGTACATGATTAGTGTGCAAAGTAAATTAAACTAATAGTACAGCATGTTCCCTTGCAGATAATTTAAGTAGCTGGAATATTGTATTAATCTTTACTTTTTTCATTCTCTCTTTTTTGACAGAGTAAATTAAACTATGTTTCTTTTAAACATTTTGTTTTAAAAGGTACAAATACAAAATATAAGATTTTAAGTATATGCAAGTGCATAAAATGTAGTGGTATAAAGTTTGGTTAAATAATAAACCATAATTAAAAGTTAAGTTGTGCTTTTTTAAAATAGCAAGTAAAGTGTAATGTCTTCTTAACAAACCATCAATAGTTAAATGAAACACTACAACAGCATATACAGTACAACCATATTCACTAGAACTGCTATAAATGATGAATCTGCATAGTTATATATTTATATTTATGCATACAATATACTGAATATTCTTTGCTTATAAAAAAAACAAAATAATTTTACATACTACAAATGTCTGTGATAATGGGGTACTTATTACTTTCCACCATTTTCAGTATTTGAATTATTTCCAAATGCTGAATAAATGATTGTAACTTACTGCATAGCATCTCTGTGTGTACATGTAACAAAGTACACACCCACTACATAATGTTTCACTGAAAAAGTATTATAATTTCTTTATTTCAAAATTTAGCAAATTAGCCATCTATATATGAACACCAGGGGCCTCATGCATAATGCGGTGTTTAGAATTCACACTAAAACATGACATATGGACAAAAGCGGAAATGAGCATATGCACAAAAAAATCCAGATGCATAAATCTGTGCAAACGCCAACTTCTACGTTCTTCCACTCCATAAATCCCAGTCAGTGTGAAAAATAACGCACGTGCACACACCTGCTGCCCTACCCCAACTCTTCCCAGAATTACGCCTCTTTGAATATGCAAATCAATATAAATAGCCCTTAAGCTCAGCATTCTGTGAAAAGGCAATGGCAAAAGCATAGGGGAAAATAGAAGAATTTCAGCGAATACCAAGTGGAGGCAAGGAAAAATGTACTATTTCTTGGTTTAAACAGTGGTATAAACAACAAAAGGAAGTTGACTGAGTGACATAGAGTGTCGGAGAAACTCGAATGCTCAAGTTCACAAAGTCGCACAGTGCCCGAAATAAAAAAGAAGTTGCAGTGAAAAGGCGAGAGTCATATAAAAGCTTATTAGGGTACAGAGAAAAGAAAAAAAAGGGACACAATGAGATAAAAGCTCGAAATGTCAACTTTAATCTCGAAATTTCCACTTTAATCACGTAGTTTATTTTGTCATTAAAGAAGAACATCATAAACTTCATCTTTAAATCGTTTAATTTACTAGTTTCTCAAATACCATTGTAACTAAAGTAGCACGTTAAATGCTTTGTTTTATATTTGATCTTCTATGTGCTCTATGTGTGTGAATCACTGCGTGCTTCTTAAACGGGCTTTCTCTTCCTCTGACAGAACACAGAATCCATTACATTCATGATAAAATTACAGCTTTCTGAATAATTAAAATACTGAGATGTATACTTGATATCATTTTCATGATGATAGGACTTAAAGCATGTTATTAAACATGGGAACACGGTGCCGCATTGATAGTGACGAGCTGGCGCCCTTTCCAGAGACTGTTCCTACATCCCGCAAGATGCTTGCTGCGCTGTGCGCGACCTTCGATGAAATAATTTATTGCAGCAGTACTGTCTCTTTCAAACGTACTAACCCCCAATTCCTGTCCTTCCTTTTCTCTCTCCAAGTAACCAATCGTCATACAATCAGCTCTGTAATAGACGTTAAGACATCTGTAAGCTTAGAACGCAGATTCTTCAAAACTTTTAAGGAACATTGAAATATCTTCATAGTACATGTTTAATTATTCTATCCATCTATCCTTCCAGTGTCGCGCCAGCCCCAGCAAGAATACAGTGCGAGGCAGGAACAATCCCTGAACTAGCTAGCGCTGCGACACCGTGTTCTCACATGTTTAATTATTAACAATATCGATTATTTAAATAATGTTAACATTTTATTTGTATAATATAATAAACAAATTTTTCTGCATTTCATCTTAAAAATTATATCGTCATCATATGTAAATATGTGCTTTATAAAGTGGCTCAGGTTGTGCAATATTATAACTATCACAAGTTTACAGTGAGGTAACTGTACTAATAAGTACAAACAGTTATACAAGGAGCACTTGATGGACTGATTGAGTGCATTTATCGTTTTTGAGATGAAACTGTTTCTGAACCGCGATGTCCCTAGGAAAGGCTCTGAAGTGTTTGCCGTATGGGAGCAGTTCAATAGACAGTGCGCGTGGCTGAGGCAGCATGTGCTTAATGCTGTATACCGATAATTCTCTTTCCGATCACTTGCTGTAGAGCTGTGATTCCACACTCAGATACAATGGGGTAAATACTCTGAGTGGTGCATTAAGAGGAACAACACTAAAGCAGCTATGGTAATTGGAATAGTTTGGCCATTCCGTGGACCATTATATTGTTACAGGTTAATTACAATCAGATGCCTTAAACTAATAAACAATATGCGGTTAATTTCAGTGTATTTGATAAAGCCGCATCAGGGATGTGGATCTAAAAAAGAAAGGAAAACCACACTTGAACAAAAGCACTGCTTTGACACTGGGTGCTGCCAGTTAGCATAACCGAGTGGAGAACCTCCGTACGCCAAGCATTTAGCTGGCGTGAAAATGTGCGTGGCTTCACACCAAGTTTAGGTTTTATACATTGCAATTTGAACGTGGAAACGGGAGTAGGCAACATTTTTGTGCATGCGCACCTTTTATACATGAGGCCCCAGACCACTAAACAACAGCCAGTGTTTCAAAGTAAGACATGTGGACAAACACAGTGATAGTTGCTATGGATCCCAACTTTTAAAAATTAAGAGAGTATGCAGGAATCAAAATCCCACAAAAACCAGAGCTGCCCCTTCACAGATCTGGACCCACTGAGCTCTCAACTAAAATAGCACGCTTCCAGCATACTTAGGCCCAGAAATGGGGCAAAGACCTTTTAAAGTCTTTCTTAACATCAAATCTCCTCAACTAGAGGAAAAGAACATTGTCTGAAACCTGTGTCTAGGACAAACAATAAAAGGTTCCTGTATATTTAACAAATTTATTTACAATTCCAAAAAAGAGCAAAGGAAAAGTAGGGCAGTACAAAAGGAGTAAAAATACAAAGAAATATAACAAATCATAGACCAAAAACAATACCCTGAAGGAATGAGGGGATCAAAAGCCAGGACATCCAAAAACCAACAAGATTTACAAAAACAACCACAGGAATCAAAAACAAAGTAATGCTGAAGTTCTCCATTTATGCTGCAGGGTCAGTCTCTCAGCTACAATATCAGGTAGCCCACCCCTTGACATAAAGGGGACAGGGCAGAAAAGAAATCAAACTAATACATATAATATGAACAAAGTACAGAACTGCTAAAAAATTTATAAAAAACAAAATATTAAATAAAAACCTAGAAAGAACAAAACCATAATTAATAATACAATATGCAAAATAAGCTAAAACGATTAAATAAACAAACAAACAAACAACACACTTTAGTCAGGCAAGAGACCCTGCTGAAATAGAACAATAGTTTTATTAGTTGACCATATAAAGCCGGCATTGTCACATTTAATATCATCACAAAATAATGTCTCTTTTCCTAGCATAAAATCCCATCTCCACCTTGACATAACAGGTATGTACCACAATTATTAAAGATACACTCAATACCCATCTATCTAGAATTCCTTATTCCTCCAGAAAAGGCTGAATTATTTGAGTCATAGAATCATCCATGGTGCTGGTAGCAGTCCTTAGGGATTCGTCCAAGCTCACTTGATAGCATCACAGAGTTCCTGCAGATTTTTTAGCCATACATACACACTGCACACCTCCTCTTCCACTTCATCCCTAAGATGCTCTACTGGACTGACTTCTGAGTATCATGCAGGCCACTGGAGTAAAATAAAGTCACTGCCTTGGTTGTGAAAGAAGCTTTAGATAATGCATATACTGTGAAATTTTAAATTATCTTGCTGAAAATATCACTTTCAACCAGGATGAACAAAAAAGAAGTACATGGTACACTATGGAATTCAAAGTTCAACTGTTATTAAGAGGCCTAAAGAGTGCCAAGAAAATGTTCTACAGGTCATTTCATCACCACCAGTATCTGGTATTATTGACACAAAGAAAGATGGATCCATGGGTACTCTCTGAAGGTTGCAGCAGAAATTCAGATTCAACCGATCAGGTGACATTTTTCCAGTCTTAATTCACATAGCTTTGGTGATCACAAGCCCTATTATTATCTGACAGACATGGATCCCAGTGAGGCCTATTCTTGTTGTAGGTCATCTGTTTTATAGTTTGATACACTCAAAAATATTTTTAAACACAACACTCTGTGTCTGAGTATCTGTGGCATTTCTGTAAGTGAGAACAAGTCTGGTCATACTCCTCCAACCTATGACATTAACAAGGTGTCTTTACCCACAGGACGGCAGGTAGCTGGATGTTTATGTGTTGCTCCATTCTCTGTAAACTCTAGGAAACTGCAGTGCATGAAAATCCCTGAAGGGTAGCGGTTTCTGAAAAACTAGAACCAGCATTTCTGGCACCAATAATCACGTGAAGGTCAAAGTCCATGCTTTTTGCCCATTCTAATGTTTGATCTAACAAGAAATAAACCTCTTGACTATGTCTACATGCTACATATATATTTTGAAGTGCATTTTGGAGAAGTACAGTATGCTAATTGCATTAATGAGCAGGCGTTCCTAACAAAGTTGACACCAAGTGTGTTTTTAAAAATTCCATGGTCAATGATGTTTTCAGGTACCGTGCCTTCCTCTATGAAAAGAAAAAAAAAAATCCCGACAATTCTGATTTACATCTCTTCTTAAATGAAATCTACTGAAGCACAAGATGGATTGACCAAAGTAGATTTCAGACCATCTTCAAAGATGATTAGCATAAACTCAAAAAGCTGGAAGGGGATACAATTGTACAGTATGTGTGAAGACCTGGACCTTCAGCAGTCTCAGGCAGGTAGATAGCATACTGTTGGATGAGAGGAGGTCCTGAAGAGCTGTACAGATCCACCATACAATTCACAGGAAGGAGACAAAGACCTCTAAATTTAAAGCTACAGATATAGAGGCATCTCTTGTAACTTTGGGGTCTGTGACAAGAAAAACACTGACACAATGGCATTCATCACCAGCAAGCTCCTTTTCTTTTCAGTCTAGAACAATGGAAGTTTGCTGTTGGAGAAACAAGTAAACTTATATATAAAGAAAATTGAGCCTGTCTATTAATTTATACACATACTATACCCTACACCTGGAGGTGAATGGTTCTACTGATTTAATACAACAGCCATTCTCTATGTTCTTCACAAACACATGCTAACAACTAAATTTGCACTGAAGCAGTAGCCCAATTTGGTATCCAGTCCATTTGTTCAGTCTGAAATTGCTTAATTTCAGTTTCTTGCTCATTTTCAAAAAGCATTAACTGTATAACAAGTAATGATATTTTGCTGTTTTGTATGTTCCTTTTAAAATAGGTATAATTTTTTCCTAGTTAATGTAGTTTTTAATACAAAGAACAGGGACTATCCAGAGTATTGTAACATACTGTATATTGTAAGTATTGTAACAACATTCAATTAATTTGTGTTTGAACCTAGGAAAGTAAATTGCACTCAGATCCTTTTATTACTGTACATTACCAAACTAACATCACTAAACACTTATTTTCTGTTCAAGCACTTATTAACTTACATGTCTTTAGAAAGTCTGGAATTTATTAGGCTAAAAGTCCCAGCTAAAACCCAAAAGAGAGAAATGGTATTATTTGGTGAAAACTATACTACCACAGAGCTTCTCCCACTAAGCCCTGAAAAAGCCTTTTGGATGACTGCATTCCTGGCAAAAAATCTCTTAATGAAGAGGCAATTTCAGAACTTTTACTGACGGTCTAATGCTCTGATACATACAGTACGCCTTGTGAATTCTGAGAAATCCAGCAGTGTTTGTTTTACTTTCAAACAATACAGCAAATGTCAATGCAAGAGGGAACACTTAATGGATGGATGCAAGCTGATAAATGTAAACCCCAACTGCACTGTTCAAGTATTTTTACTTGAATAAAATATTAAACCCAGTTTAGTTAAAAGTGCTGGTATAAATTAATGATTTGCTGTTTAACTGTTCTCCATGCTTGATATTTTTAATCCCTTATAATTTTTATATCAATAACTAGGCCTTTATTTTTCTCAGATAATATAGTAATCATCCTCTTCATTATAATTATTATAGTCTTCCATACTAATATCTGAAAATATCTCAAGTTTTATTTCCTTACATTCATTTAATGATTAAAATCTGTTAAACTATTAATCTTTGCCTAACAGCTGCTTAATGGTCATCATTAACATTAGGTTAATGAATAAACATTAACTTTATTAAACAGTTGTAAATTAATCAAACATTGTAATCAAGCTGCTTGATTTAAGATATTTAATTTATTTCATATTATTTTCTATTAAAGAATAAGCATTTCATATTGGTTGCTGTACTCATTTTGCTTATTTCCATGTTGGTACTTTGCATATTTTCATTAAAGGACAAGTTAATTATCATACAATGATTTCTTGCAGTGTTCATCAGCATTTCTTCTTCTTATATTGCAATTCAGTTAAAATGTTTTAATCAAACAGCTGTTTGAGGACTTCAAGAGAAAATAAAGATTCCAGCAAAATATGGCATCAATTTTACTTAGAAGTACACTTAGCCCATATAAAAAATCATCCATCGGGCAGCTTAATTACAAATGCAGTATATTCTGTTGATGTGTGTGACAATCACTATAAAGACAGACCCAGTCAAATCAGACAAATAGCTTAGGCTCAAAACCACCTTTTCAGTTCCAACAGATGCCATGTCTGCAAAGCAGATCAGACATCGACACTCCTCACTTCACACTGAGCTGTTTTCAGAGACCATTTAAGTTAGTAGAGAGAAAGCTGGTAAATAAAACAAAAGGTGCCATTGCATTTATACAATGGTTTATTTCAGGCACTGTAAAGTATAGTCTGCAACACTGTGAAAGATTTAAATATATTTTAATCACAAACCAGATATTTTTCAGAAAGCGTTTTAAGGGCATATAGTGTACCTGCAGAATAAGTGGTCACAAGATGAATTAATATGTTCAAACTATACAATAAGAGAAGGACAAAGAACAAATAAGATGTGCATACCTGATCTGTACCGCTCATCCCGTGAGCCTGATGACCGGCGGCGGTGGTATCTGGAAGAGGAGGAAGGGGTGACTGGAGTTCGGCGTTCTTGAGGCAGTGATGGCTCCACCCCTGTACACAACAAGAAGGAAAGATTAGCAAAATCTAAGCGTTAATCCAGCTTTGGTGTAAAGAAAAACAATATGTCAAAGTGATCAAAGGATTGCAGTAGCATTACTAGCAGTTCAAGAATAAAATTCAAAAACCTCTATACCAAACACTTTAACTAATAAGTGAAATTAGATTTCACCAACTTGACATAGGCTTTTGCTTCCTAAAACTGACAATACTGTAAGTGTAAAGTATAACCGCACATTTCTGGTTGTAATTCTTTAACAGTTTTTAAGTTCAATGATACCTAAGGATTTTCTACTCATGAGGAGGGCACATCCTCTTGAGAAGTTCCAAATACACACAACACTACCAGCTATATAAGGTCAAATGAATGTAACACTTCTTACTTCCAAAGTAGTTAATACTTTGATTCATTCCTATATTTTAAATCTTTAATAGTAATTGGTGTATTAGTCCAGTGTTATGATATAGCGGGTTGAATAATGGATGGATGGATGGAGATATATATATATATATATATATATTTATAGTGAGAGATGGTCGGCAGTTTATCCCGGCCAGCACCCCCAGGCCGCTAGATGGAGTCCTCCTGCAACATGGAGGTGCCCCGGATCCCCACAGGGCATCATGGAAAATGGAGTTCGGCTTCACAGCCCTGTTGGATACCGTGGGTGCTGCCAGGGGTCGCTGCAGGGAGGCACAGGGATTGTTATTTTCCCTATAGCCCGGAAGTACTCCCTAGTCACAGGGACGGAAGAACTGAAGTACTTCCGGACTGAAGAAAAATAACCGTTTTCATCTGACCCAGAAGTGCTATTGGATCACATGGACTGAAGGAGTGAAGCACTTCCGGGTCACATACTATTTAAAGGACTGGTTGAGACCCAGCAAAGGGAGCCGGAGTTGGGAGGAAGAGTGACAGAGCTGCTGGGTAGAGTGGAGGATTGATTAATTGTGATTTATTGTATTATTATTGTGATTATTGAGTATTGTGGAGGTGGAGGTGCTTTGTGCGCATTATTATAATAATTAAAAATATTACTGGGACTTTTTACCTGGTGTTTGGACGTGTGTCTGCGGGTTTTACGGGGCAACAGCAACCCCTAGTGTCACAATATATATACACACATTTATATACATATACACACATACTGTATATATACACACCCATATATTATATAAATATATAAATATATATATATTATATATATATATATATAAAATAGAAATATATACATATGTATATATATATATATATATATATATATATATATATATATATATATATATACACACACACACACACATATACATATATATACACACTAGGGGGCTCCGCCCCCTGCTCGCTTCGCTCGCCAACCCCTGGTGTTGGGAATGACAAAGAGCGTGATGTATGAATGAGATATAGAATAGTGTGAAGGTGTAGATGATGCAAATAGAAAGCAAACAATAAAGTGTGTGGCACAGTGTAAAGGTTTATTTGAAAATTTCTTTGTACATGCCGTTTAAGTGTAAAAGGTAATTCCAGGTCAGAACTTGTAATGTCAATGAAGATGGTTATTGTTGTGATCAGAGTCAAGTTTGTCAGAGCTTAGAAAGAGTTGTGTCTCTCCAGGAAGTAATGGAATGACTTGGGTATTTATGTTTTCCACATTAATTTTTTTTGGACATAATATAGTGCGTTGTGTTAAAAGGGGCATTTGGTCTAATGAGATTGCTGTTCCAAATCTGTCTGTAACTAAGTCGTCGCAGATAAAGTCTTGAGGAATTGTAATAATATGTGGGTGAAGTCCATCTGTATTGGTGAGTGTACCATCTCCCAGTTGTAATAAGCAATTGTTATGATCTGGTTCTGGACATCGTATCTTTTTTACTAACTGTATCTTTTGAAAGCAATGCCAATTGTCTGCGTATTTTAAGGTGCACTGAACAATAGCTGAGCGCATGGAATGTGGAAGAATAGCTAAGCACTGTCTAAAATCTCCTCCTAATAAAAGTACCTTTCCTCCAAAGCAAATATTATTATTCATAAACGTTTGTAGAAGTTTATGAATGGTGTTGAGTAAGTGACTGGATGCCATTGTACATTCATCAATAATTAACATTTTCGCAAGACGGATGTCACGTGCAGTGCCACCGTTAATGTTCATAGTGGATACCGATTTGTAGGATCTAATGCAGTTGATAAAGATTTCACTTTCAGGTACATCGTTAGTTAGAAGCTTCTGTAGATATTCAGGATATGAATGTAAAGGAGGCAGTTTAATTTGACCCTTTTGACAACAACGTGTAAATGTATTACTTGTATTGCCAGTTGTTTCTTCAGGGAAGTGAACTGAATGACAATGATTGCAAATGACATTCATTAATCCGAATGAATTTTCCTGGTGTATGTTTTGCTTGTGCCGTTTGAGAGGCGCGTTGTTGCATGTCTAGTATTTGGGACGTGTTGTTTTGGAGCTGTAATCGATTTGCCTGTGCTATGTGAGAAGCCCGTTGTAGCCTTCCTTGCCGTTAACGTATGTCTGAGACGGGAGGTGTTTCGTTTTGAATCCGTGCCTGTTGCGATGCAGCACTTTGATTGATAGATTGCGTCATGTGGATCTAGGATGTAGATTTGTGCATATTTGCGTTGTTGATTTGTTTCAGGGTGCACTGTTCCAATGCGATGCAGTATTTGTGCACATATGCGAAAGCAGTATGGGCCATTGCCTTTTGGTGGCCTGATATTTACTCCGGTAAATGCAAAAGCAAATGAACTATTGTAGGATCTAATGCAGTTCATAAAGTTTTTACTTTTAGGTACATCGTTAGTTAGAAGCTTTAGTTGAGCTTTGCGTTTTTGGAGCCGAGACATTTTTTCTTCTAGAAATATGGATAAGTAATAAGGAGTATTGCACTCACTGTTAATATGGAGCCTTTTCTGCGGTTGAACGGTTAATAGTGCCTTATTGTAATGAGATCCACCTATGCTGCATAGTGTGAATTGTGTTTGGTCCCGTTATCCGAGCGGTATCGTTTTGTACCTGTGATCGTGAATTCATGACTTGTTTGTTCTTGAGCGTGAGAAATATGGATAAGTACTAAGGAGGATCGCACTCACTGTTAATATGGAGCCTTTTCTGCGGTTGAACGGTTAATAGTGCCTCATTGTAATGAGATCTACCTATGCTACATATTGTGAACGTGTTGAGATGACATATGTTTAATACGGACGGTTCATTTAGAAATGGGGCTTTGTTGAATCCTCCTCTTTGTGTGCGTCCCGTTTCGTGTGCAATGGGATTAAATCCTCCTCTTTGTGTGTGTCCCGTCCGTTGTTTGTGTGTGTGTGTGGGGGGGGTTTGCGGGCTCTTTTTTTTGTGTGCCAGGGGCTTGTTGAATCGTCCTCTTTGTGTGTGTCCCGTCCGTTGCTTGTGTGTGTGTGTGTGGGGGGGGGGGGTGTTTTGCTCGTGCGTCGCCTGCGTTTGACTCCTTTTTTCTGTGCTCACTCCTTTTTTCTGTGGTCTTGTCCGCCTCTCGTGGCGCCTCATTTCTTGGGGCGCCTGCGCAGTACGTCTTTTTGCGGCTACGGCCCATGGCCGGATGTCCCTGCGTCCATCCGGTTTAGCATTCTCGGTTAGTAATATGGATACACACATTTATATATACATATATAAATTACTACACATTACACCAAAACAAGTAATAATCAAAAGTGCAATATGGTCACTATACTTTCAGGAACTCTTAAAAATGAACGTAGCCCCAGTTTATAAGGTCTCCCCCTCCCTGATTATCTACAAAGGTAAACGGCTCACCTCATACTAAGAGGTTCTTGCAGCTTAAATGCTCAACATATATAGCACAGTGTCTGTACTAGGCCCATCTTAACAGCATTATAGGCCTCTGGGCAAAGCAGTACAATGGGGCCTCTACCCACACAACCACTCAGCAAGTCACAACATATATAGATTAGCATGGGGCCCCTATGCTCATGGGGGCCTCCAGGCAACTGCCCAGCGTGTCCATGCGTCAAGACAGCCCTTGCCTGTACCAGTTATGACGAATTTTCCAGATACTAGATTGTTCACAAAATTGGACACATGAAACCCTGACTCGATTTTAATTGACATAAAAAACCGCCCCCTTCTGGCACGCGCTGCAGGCTTTTATACCATCCGAGACACTCTATCCAATTCTGCAATGAAGCCGCTTCCTGCCCAGGTCACGTGTCTGAAAAGGTGCGCACATCTCCGTTCAAACACCTTCGTCTACAAAGCCAGTCATGCGCTGGCACCTCAGAGCCACCTGACACTATCCAGCTTGCTTCTCACTGGTGAAGACTGTCAAACATGCTGATGAAGAAATCTATCGCCGACTCTCCGTTCGCTATTACCACTTTCCTAGCAAGCAGGGTAAGTAAAATCTGAAGTTTTATAAGACAGCAAGAAAGAGGGGAAAAAAAACTCCATAAGGCTAAATGAGGCCGACTATAAAGTGATCTCACTTCACAATCATCTCACGTCCAAATATAAAATATAGCATAGTCGCACCTCTACTTAAAGGGGTGCCAATGCCTACACAAACATTTAAATGAAACGTTATTCACATTGCGCGCCCATGGACAAGTGCACGACAAGCTTATGCCTGAAACATTACTGGTCTGCTTGTGACTTTAAAACAATCACTTTCGGTTTGTTTTGTGTACTACTTATTTTTTGAGAAATGGAACCAGTGTACTGGATTTGTAGATAAATGCTCATTTTTCTACCTCTTTACATTTCCAGTATATAAATCCAGAGTCACCCAGTGACCCAGATGTATGAAGACCCTATAAACAGTAAACTAAGTATATGAGCCTAACCTATTATGGGAAAAAAAATGATAATAAAAGTCATATTTTTCATCATCATCTGTAGGAGCACTAATGTACTTGTTATAAAGTTCAATGGATTTTCTGTATCACTCAGTAAAATATTTTATCTTGCTTGTGAATCCATTTGACATCTATTAGCATTATGCACCTCATGTAAATACCTCTTTACATTTTTAAACAATTGATAGTTAAACAGGGCCCTCATATGCAGAACAGGGTGGGTGTAGCAGCTCTTCAAACAAAGATTTGAAAACATTTCTTGCAGTCTGTGTTGTGTGAAGGAATTGTCATAAGGCAGAAGGGAGATATCTGATAGCTTTAATTGCCACTTTTCTCTGATTAGCTGCTGCAAAAACCATAGCAAATTAGCATACTATTGTCGAGGTATTTAAGTCTTTTGAAGAACATAATCAATGGACCACACCTACAGCATCATAACCAATCACACCAAAGGATTGTATGGATACTGATTAGGACTTTGAATTTCTTCTGAGAATCACCATCTTTTCATTGTGTGGATGGCTGTATAGACTTTGTGTCACTGTGATGGATAGTCCAACTTCATTGTTAGTTATAAAATGCTTTTCAAGTTTCTCTCAGTCCAGATAATTTAGCTCATTATTTTTCCTTGGAACATCACATTCAGGGATTCAGTTGGCCCATAACTAATCACTATAGGGTCTGCTGTTTCATATTCTGTCATACTCCTTTTCTCCATTACAATTTGTTACTCAGTGGCAACATCTTCTTCTGTCATAGATGTTAGAATGTAGCCAGACCTTGGGTCATCTTCAAGTGACATCCTGCAGCAAAAGAATTATGCAATCTTTTCTTTGTGGTCAGGACTGTCCCTGGCACACATTAACTATAAGAGAATAACTCTGCAATGGGTTAGAAACTCAAACAGATCATGATACTTTATTTTATGGTTTTTGGCATCGATAGTCACTGTATCACTTGCTGCAAATAATCTCTGCCAAATTAAAAAATCAGCACCACTGAATGCCACTTTCAGGTAAAGATTCAAGATATTTTGATCACTCCTACAATAATCCATGGCATATGAAAGTCAGGAATAGCGAGCCTTTTGTCCCATCCCTCTCATCTGTGTTTGTTGCTACATAACACTTATTATTCAACTATCAAATTACAGATGCAGAGGGAATTAAAAACTACACTTTGGATGGTGGCATTGTTCATGCACTGCATGTGCACTTTGGGATCACTAGACTTTTGTTTTGACCCTCTTCCAGTTTTCATGAAAATATTTTTGTTTGGAGTTTGAGTATTGATCTCTGTGCTTATTAGTGCTCAAGAAATCTGTACTTAAAAACAACACACAAAGCATTTATTTTATTACTAGACATTAAGCCCGTAACAATAACGGGCGCTAGAACAGTAGTACATAAACTTTAGTAGGAACAGTCTATATTAAATGGCAAGGGACCTTGACCTCATTCTGTTTCTTGTCTTAAATTTTTTTTTTGTCAAAAATATTTTTGCAAGAAGCCTAAAGTAAAATAATAATAAAAATAAAATAGAAACGTATATGACGATACAGTAAGTATAATTAATATTACATTTATCCTCTCCTCTGTGGCTGTTGATTAATGTGTTGTGTCTGTTTGAAGATCTCCTATCCTGCCTCTCTTTATTTTAGCTTACTGTGGCGTCTCTCCAGCAAGTACTGTGCAGTTCCCCAGCAAGTATTTTAATCTGTGCTGGCGTGGAGCTGATTATTGTATGTGTGGCATCTCCCCAGCAATGGATGGATGGATGGATGGATGGATGGATGGATGGATGGATGGGTGGGTGGGTTGGGTAGACAGATAGATAGATAGATAGATAGATAGATAGATAGATAGATAGATAGATAGATAGATAGATAGATAGATAGATAGATAGATAGATAGATAGATAGATTTATGTGCGCGAAAATAAATCTACTTTTAAGTCATCCTATTGTAATATCATGAAAATTCGTATATTTAGGAAAACCCCTTCAACGACTGACACTTTACACTTTACCGGGCCAAGCTTTTTTAATCGCAAATCTGACATCCTCAGAGTGAACACTTGCACAACAACACACACTAATCCCACCTCTTTGGGGAAGCTGGTCTCCGCGTCTCAGTACCCGATTGGATTTTTCGTGCCTTATGTTTTAGGTGTTCCCTCATTTCCCGAAATCCAATTGGATTGGCCGTGCGATATGTTATAGGTCCCACCCTCTCTGTCTTGTGTGACATGTCAGGCAGCCTTTGAAGCATCTGCTAGAGGCCGGTGACTCTGCCACTCATTCCGCCCTTCCCTGCCTTGTCCGTAATATGCATTTAATTTTCTGTCACAACAGTGGGCAATCAGCAGAGTCTCCCCAGGAACTGATGTAATGTGTGGTGTGTAGCTGATAATTGTGGCTGTAGCGTCTCTCCACCAAGTACTGTGCAGTTCCCCAGCAAGTATTTTAATCTGTGCTGCCGTGCAGCTGATTATTGTATGTGTGGCGTCTCCCCAGCAATGGATTTTTACGCGAGTACCCAATCAGCACTCTCCCCAGCAATGATATCCTTTATTAAAGACTGCCCCACGCATGCGCACTTCACCGGAAGACACGGACACATGGACGCACACAGGGATTTTATTAAAGAGGATATGAAATTAAAATGAATTTAAAACAGTGAAAAACAAAAACTAAGCTGAAATACTCAAAACTGAAATTAAACTAGAAGAGACGGAAAGAAAAATCTGTTTCTTTTTTTTTTTTTTTTTTTTAAATAAACACAATTACTGTACTTGTAGCTTACCGATGACCAAAATTACCTTTGGGGTTCACAGGCATATGGGTGTGCTCACATTTTTAAAATATGGATAAAAAAATGAAACAATGGCTCTCCTCCCAGTAAACAATTACTTAAATTTAGTATGGAAAAATTAACATCAAAATGACCTGATTAGTTTTCACAACCCATTGTTATTTTTGTGCACAGTTATTTATTTTGAAGTAATTTTGGTTTGTCGTGAAGCATGGCCAACCAAAGATCCGTGCCAAACATTTCAACAAATAATACATTTCAAGAAGAAAGCTCTGATGTTATATATGAGTTCAAGCCTTTAAATCAGAGAAGAATCCCAGAGATGGCAATTAAAGACAAATTTGTTTCACGATCAACTTGACATAATTTGTAATGATTAGAATATTCTGAAAAAATCGTACTGTTTTTAAATCACAGTTATATGGAAAGTATACCTTTTCTGAGGACTACATAGCAAAAAAAGCCAATTTCTGTAAAATTTGTAAAAAGAAATATACATTGCAATGTAAAGACTGTTAGTTAACATAGAGCTCAACTAAATCTTTAACACAGAAACCTTTGTAAGACTTTGTTTATGGTTTATTTATATATTTTGTTACCCTTGCACTTTCTGATTACCTTTCTGGCTTAAAGCTTTTGATCAGTGATAGAGCATTTTCTTGTTTTAATTTTGTCCTTTCTGAGTACTAAGTTCTTTTGGGTCTTGTTGGATTTCTGCCTTGTACATAATAATATCAGGTTAGGCTCTGGTGTATTAGGCAGATCCAATTAGAAATGGATGGATGGATTTAAAATAACACTGGAAAAAATTGAAATACAGGTTGAGTATCCATTTCAAAATTCAAAATACTCCAAAATCCAAAAATTTTTCAGCACCTATATGAAACCACAAGTGGTAAATTCCACACCAAGGGTGGGATTTCAGTGGAAAATATACTACCCCAAAAAATTAATGAGATTAACATATATGCAGATTCACAATGGATTTATTCTTTCAGAACATTATGGGGGGTGGTGTGGGGGTCACGTGAAGCTTAGTGCACCATGAAGCATCTCCACAAAATTGATGATCCTAGAGCTTTGTGAAGCATTGAGTTCTGCAAGGAAACAGCACATGATCAAGGATTGGGAGTTGGTTACCCTGTGAAGCATCAAGCACCAGTAAGCAACAAAACACAGTCAACATGCTTTGTCCCCAGTGAAGCAGCACGATAACACATATTGTATGTTCAAAGATGCTGTGCAGTACCATTAAATTTGCAGTTGACTTGCGTGTTAATATAATGTCATTGCTTATGGTCAACAAAATCATTCTCAATAGGTGCCCTTATTGCAATATGAGTTCAGTAACTTGCTCTAGTTAGATGAGGAAAACCAGACACTGCTGCAACTTGACATTTTATGTTGGCAAAAACATGTTATGTTTTATTCATGTACAGCCACACCATATGAAAACTGAATGTAGCGACTTGTTGCTCTGTTAATAACTTTCAGCACCGCTGGTATGATGGAGTGAAGTTTTGCAGAGATATTCCTGTCGGCCAGTTCCCTGAGAAGTGACAACAGGTAGCCGATATAAACTGACAAAAAAAACAAAAAAGTTCTTCAGAGCTAATACGCAGCAATCGTCCCACTTAAAAATGAACTAAAATACAGTCTATAAATCATATCCATCAATTCTCAGGCTTAATTTGTTTATAATATCAACACACATTATAACAATGGCTCAGTGATATGAATTGTTATACGCGTGAGTCATCATTTAGCTGGTTCTGCTGCTTTTCCCCACTTGGATCAAGTGTTCCCTAGGTATCTCATTACTGTATATGTAAATACTTCAAAAACTGAAATATTTCTGCTCCTGGTATTTTGGATTAGGGAAACTCAACCTGTACATTGCTTATTGGTATTCATTTTTACCATTCCAGAATGCGACTCTGTGTTTTTAGACTCTGATGCAAAAACATTCTGAGCACATCTTAACAATTTTAGCATCGTTACATTGGTTACGTATATCCTTAAGTATTGATTTTATATATAAAGCTCTAAATAATCTCCTATATTTTGGACAGCCTGTCTCTTTACATTTCCAGTCTTAACCATAGATCTTTTTATACTGGGTGTGCTTATTATCCCAAGAGCTAAGAAAAACAGAAGTGGTTAGGTGGCCTTTTGTTATTAGGCACCAAAAATCTGGAACACTTTACCAATAGAGATATGCTAGGCTAATACTGTGGAGTATTATTTAAAAAAAACTCCTAAAAACCGACTTTTTTACTTTGGCTTTTTCACAGCTGCATTTTGATTCTACCTCTAATATATTATATAAGCATGAAAATATCAGCTACTTCATGGATTTAAACATTTCACATTTCTTAAATTAAAAGCATTCGCACTTACAGCCTTATGTTGACTGCTCAACGGTCTGAATGTAGCGACTTGTTACTCTGTTAATAACTTTCAGCAAAGCTGATGGAGTGAAGCTGCTGAAAATCATACTCTCACAGGAAAACCAGTACAGTATGGATTAAAATTTGTAAAAAAATACTTATTTTTCTCAGCCTATTTTACATTCTGTAGATTTTTTTAATTACTCTACTGATATAATATTTCCTTGGAAAGTCCGAGTTTTTGGCCAAAACATGAATGAAAAATCTCTACGTACAAAATTAAAGAATTATTCTTAGAATTATTAAGTTCTTTGAATGATTGGCTGATAACTTTGCAACTCAAATGTATCTACTATTTTATAAACTACTGTAAAAATCATAAAGAATAAGCTGTGACATTAAAAAATGCCTGAAATATTAAAATCAACTCACTTTCACCTTGTTTGATTTGTAATTTTAAACTGAGGAGCAGAGGAGTCTTTGTTCCAAACATTATGGAGTAAATTGTATCTGAAAGTTTTTTTGCACACTCTAATGTTAAAAGCCAACAACCCTTATAATTACCAATGTGGTGAAAATATGTAAAAGATAACTGAGAAGTTAGAGAAAGATGCTGTGTACCAAGGGGTACCAATTCCTTTTGTTTGTTTATTATTTTTAGTAAAGTATCTTGTAATAACGTAGAACAATCTAACTACATGAAATGTTACATTGACAGTGACAATTGGCCTCTAATTCAAAAAACTATGTTAAATTAAAACCTCTGCCACAACAGGGCAAGGGTCGTCTATAACACTGGAGAAAAGGGAAAGCAGGACATATCTTGGTGCTGTGTCAGCTCTGTGGAGTCAATAAACTGAGCTGGAAATGCATCTGTGATGACCAGACAACAACACAATCATCTCTCATCTTATTTCCACCAGTGGTAGTTCACACAGTATCATGCACCATTGGCTGGGAGCTTCACCTTTGTTTTACTGTTTACCACATCTCTCTGCGAGGTTTCGGCAATGTTAACACATGAACTCATCTTTTCTATTTTACATCTTACATTATTTGGGAGAAGACTCATCTGTGTTGAATCAGCACAGTTATCCATATGCATGATAGAGTTTAGTGTGGGCAATGCGGATCACCCAATCTGATCTTACACAACATGCCTAGAGGCAAAGAAGATGGACAAATCAGTGCAAGATGCTAATTTTAGCTAGGTTTTGAGCCAAAGCTCATTTGTTCAGTGCAACCATAGACGTCACACTTCCATTACCTCTCCCGCAACATGTACCACATAAATTGCAGTCTCTCTACAAAGACGATAGAAGCTCAGAACCGCTCTGTTCAAATACAATGTAATTATGTAGACATCGCAGCACCACATCCAGCTTCACTAATGTTGGCACTACACACAAACAATTGTGTTTGAAAAAGGAGTCAGCAGGCAGGTTGCCATACTCCCATCTATAGAGGACAATAAAACATCTGCCTATAAATACAAAACAATGAATGAAAGCAGTATGTTAACCAGGGGATTTTGAGGAACAAATGTATACTACAAACTGCTTAAACCTCAACATCCATTAAGGGAAAAGAATTTATACAGTGATACAAGACACACCCAATGAAGACTAAACAGCTGAATATTTCCTGTGACTATCATTCTTTTCTTTCACCTGTTTTTTTCCCTACACAGTAGCATAGCCATTAATGTGAAGTGATGTGTTTGAACGGCAGGCGGAATAGACAATTGTGTGTATTGGTTTGCTTACTGGAAAGGGGTTTAAAAGATATTCATGCATTCTGTTTAGTTTTGCTTTTGGCTAATTAGACACTTGCCACTTCATCCAAAACCACTTTTTTTGCAGAGAAAAAATCATGCAAGCATTATTACAGTAACCACTCCTAATTATTTAATTATAAACATCTATACATAAGCTTTACTTCTGCAGTGTAATCACTGTGGACGGCAGAGTGCAGGGGCACTCAGTATGTGATATGTGATGTGTTTGGCCTCGTTCTCAACTCTTTTCTCGTTTTTCCCATTTCAGCCCATATAGTTGCAGGCCTAGCTAACACAAATGAATGCCACAGTGTAGGACAATGTGATAGACAGGAGAAGCAAACTGTTAATACACTTAGTGTGATATATATCTTTAGAATTTTTTTCCTCTGCTTTCCATGAGCTATAGCAGGATATAAAGGAAAGTCTGGGTTACACCAACTTTGGTACTGCATTTACTTTCTTGTTCTGCAGGATAATCAAACGGATAAACCACAGCAAACAAAAGAATTGTGTGCAAATTGACCTTTTAAAAGAAATATGTACAACTCTCTTGGCTGTTCACATGAGCAAAAATAGAAGTGAATTCAGAGGTCTTGCCGTCTTTATGGAAATGTATCTTAATTAAAATGGAAGGCCCTCTGGTGAGGAGGGGTGGAGCCAAGTCACTATTTATAGAAATAAAAACCCACAAATGGGACCTTGGAAGTGTAACATGGTTCTAACAAATGGATGAGCATACCCTTTAACAAAGGTGAAATTTTCTTTTGTCTATTGTGGGAAGCCACATACAACATATAAGCATCTTGTAATGTCGATGAAAATAAAATCCCTACACTAACACAAATTAATCAGGTGTAATACCAAAATCAGAATGCTAATATTAGTTACTTGAAGGAATGCTTAAATTCAGAGTTATGTAAAAATCAGAAGGAATGACAAGATTAATTGAAAAAGCAGAAGTAAAATTCATCAATACAGTGAGAGGCTAGTGTCACACTACACTACACTATTGGAGAGTTGGAGGGCATCTCACACGCAATGACTGCTGTTGCTGGATCTTTTTGTCTTGAGGATGTCAGAATACAGGACATGGAACCACATGGCATTACAGGACTCCTCCTCAATTTATAAGCACAGTTTCAAGTTTTCAATTGTGCTGTGAAAATATTGCATGCTCACCTCATTTAACAGCTAAATAACCCCGCTGCCTGACAGTGAAGGTATCGGATTGTTTCCTAAGTATTTTCAGTTCAGATGCAGTCTCCCTATTCCATTCTGTTGTGGTATGACAAACAAGACATCAGACTGACAAGCCTCCTTTCTATAGGCAAGGTTAAAAACTCCAGCTTTCCTTCTTTCCTTATATAACGGGCTGAGAGGTCATTGGTTGTCAACACTTGCACACACAAAAGTCCTTCCCTACAACTAAGCCTGTCATATGGTGCTATGATGGAGTCCTTGAGGATGTCACACTACATGACAGGTAGCCATTGATCCATTACACAACTGTCAAAAATAAAACCTACAAATGAAACTAAAAGGAAAAGTCATGTAGTGTGATAGCAGCTTAAGACAAACTTCATGTTCATGGTTGGGCATGTTCAGGGTGTATAGAAAATGTCTTTTCCCTCCCTTCTGTATTACAGAACTTCTTATATAGAACCCAGATAAGTAAATAAATATAGGTAAACAACATTCGATGTGGCTTTTATATGAGTAACATATAAATGTTTTTCATATAAAGACCACCAAAAAAACATAATCACAAACAGAACTTTGCATGATACCTTGGTGAGTTCTGTAAGCCCTGCTGTTTCGTTGAAGGACATGCGTGTGGTGATTGACTGGCAGGATGATGGCCAACCTGTTGCTACATTCAAACGGTGCCATCTTTCGCCTTTATGAGTGATGCAGCTGCATTGTTCTTATGTGTGAGTGAACGTTTTTTGCGGTGAGGGCTTCTGTTCTCTCTCTGATGTAGAACCCCCAATCCTCATCTGAGTACACCTCTGTTATAGCACGTCTTTATTTGAAAACAGCAGTGTCAGATCGGGGGAAGTGTGAACATTACTGAGAGAATAAAACTGAATAATAATAATAAAAAAAAGCGCTAACCATCAATACAGACTCAAATCAAATGTATGTTTTTATTGTATTATAGTAACAATATGAGCAGCTCACTACTCAAAACGGTAATTCTGGGAATCGACTGGAATTGAACCCGCGGCCTCAGAAGTTCTTACCGCTGCACCACCCAAGCGGTTGTATCAGAATCGTACCCTGACCTGATTTCTTTTTCTTTGGATATAGTCCTGAATAAAAGCGTCGTAAGTACTATAACATCAAAAAAAGTTCCTATTTTAGGAATGTATTCAACATTTCTCGCATTCCCTGTCATCCTATATTTACATAGATTGTTGTAGACACAGAACACACATGAAATGCATATGTTCCAAAAAACGATATATTACTTACCCTATACAATTCCAGGTACCTCACACCCACATGAAGCACCTTGAGTTGGAAGAACTTTTTGCCTGAGTTGAGCTGCAGTGGTGGGGGGATGCGATAGCAGGCTGCTTGCGCTGATCAATATATTTAGAAAACAAAAGACACTAATGGAGAGGTGCGAAGGAATTTAAGGTGGCCCGGAATTCTGAGTTTTTTCGTAGGCTTCAGGGATTCTAGTGTTAAAGAACAACAAATCTTTCAATTTTTTTTTATAATTTCCACAATCCACATTGTCCTTCCTTCTCCTACATATGGAAAGTTGTTAAAATAGGAATGTAATTATACTGTATACATGAGATAATGCATCTGAAATATATTGATTACACTATATATCAAAGCAGTGCCTTACATTTTTTTAAAAGCCAATGCCATTGTCCTCCTGCTGTTCATTTCTTGACACCATTGTATGTGTTCTGATCAACCTGATCACAAGTGAATCTGCACCATTTACTTCCCATTTGCTGTCCAATCGTGCACAAAAGAGGCTCTGAGCCTGAAAAGATGCTAGACTTGCTCTGCCTGCCTGGTAATTGTGCAGGATGTCTTATGAAACTTGTTTGTACTTAGGTGCATAATTATTTTTTACTTTTACTGTTTTTAATGCTCCATGTTAACTCTCATCTCATTATGCTGTGAATGAGATTCTCTAATTGATGGTAGCGTATACGTAGTGTGACTACCACAATATGCATAATATCACCCATAATGCACAGTATTTCCTGCAATTAGATTAGTCCCGTGTCAGATCACAATCATACCTCATGGGAACCACACTGAAATCAGCCTTTCCAAAGGGTCTTGGGCCGGTTGTTTTAGTCCACAACAGAGTGTGACTGGCATGTTCACATCTATCAAAACCAACTGGACTTTCAGGGAAATTGCACCAGAGATTTAAAAAAACAAACTAGGTGATAAAATGTCTTAAGTCTGCCTTAGGGTTTAGGATTGTAGAGATAAATGTGCCCACTAGGAAGAACTTGAAAAAGACAACCTCAGGACGTTCAGAGGAAATTTAGAACATTCTCAGGTATTGTGACATAAGAGGGCATAATCCCACTGGAGAGTGAAGGGTACAACCTAGCAATAAGGTCAAGGGAGGCAGCAGAATTTGTCCTGGTGATTCACCTTGTCACGTTATGTTTGCCCATTAATTATGTTTATTTTTTGGTATAATAAGCACCCTGTCTATTCTTTTTTTTTTTAATCTCTTTTGGAATATTGTACTACTACCACTACAGGGTCTCCGACTGTCAATATATAACCTAATTATCAAAGACAAAGCTTCTCCAGAAATCATGGTTTTATTTGTGCTGAAATAAAACCTTTTTAATGTGGCCACTGATTTCAATGTTTTTTTTTTTTTTTTAAAGCTTTGTTAATTGTAAAGTCATTTAATTCCTTGACATAATACTCTTTTCAAAACTACTGTGGGTTTTGTTTGTTTCCACAATATGTCTGAAATACCAAAATACAAATATTTTTTCACTTCATGTGTCCAGGTAACCCATTGAAAATAATAACTACTATTAAGATATTAATCTTTCCTTTTATCCACATCAGCACATGTTCATTTCATTTCAAGCTCTGTCTTTTATCACTTGCCATACAAAGCTGTTCGACAGGCATTCTTAAACCTCAAAAGCTGATCCCATTAACACCACACTAGAGCTTATGCTTACCTTAAGCTCTTAAATCACAAAACCAACAAAGGTCATTCTGTAAATTCATAGACCAAATTAATTCTAGTGCCAGGAGAGGTTGTGGAGCACAATATCACTGATCTGAACGTTTGGTGTAGACATTGTGAAGCTCAAAAGATTCTCATTTGATTGACATCATTCTCACCTCTCACTCAGATTTTCTGAGAAATCTCATTACCAATTTTTTTTTGTGAATTACAAAAGGAAAAACTTTAGGACATTATTAAAGCCTCAAATTATTCTGAAAGATAACTGCAAAGCAATTCAATATGTTCGATGTCTGATTGTTATAGTGGCTGCAATTTCATTTTTTTGCAACAACGGCTTTTCATTTTTTGCTCATATTGGTTTTATATATATATATATATATATATATATATATATATATATATATATATATATATATAGTTCATATTGTTGTCCTCAGAAAGCAATATCATTATTTTTTCTCGTTTATTATATAGTGCTTGTACTACAGAAGATCAAACATTCAATGAACAGCAAAAAACTACATATATATAGTGCTTTCAAAAGTATCCAGACTCATTTTTTACACATTTTGTTATGTTGCAGCCTTGTGGCAAATCATTTAAATTAATTTTTCCCTCATCAAGCAGCATTACTCTAGAATGACAAAGAGAAAACAGATTTGTATACTTTTTCGCAAATTTATTAAATATAAAAAACCCCTCAAATATCACATTGATGCAAGTATTCAGATCCTATGCTAGGGCACTTGAAATATGACTCAGGTGAATTCCACTCTATTGATCATCACTGAGATGTTTGGGGTCTGTCTGTGGTCAATTCAATTGATTAGATATGATTAGGAAAGGCACACACCTGTCACTGTAAGGTCCCACAATTGACAATGTGCATCACAGCAACAACAAAGCTCCAAGGAATTGACCTGCAGAGATAAGAAACAGCATTGTGTCGAGGCAGAGATCTGGGGAAGGTTAAAAAAGATTTCTGCAGCACTGAAGATTTCCAAGAGCATAGTTGCCTTGATAATCCTTAAATAGAGGATGTTTGGCACCACAACTCTTCTGAGAGCTGGCAACCTGGCCAAACTGAACTATCATGGGAGAAGGGTGTTAGTAAGTGATGACCAAAAATCCAATGGTCACTCTGGCTGAGCTCCAGAGAATATTGGAGGAACTTCCAGAAGGATAACCATCACTGCAAAAATTCACTGATAGGGGCTTATGTTAGAATAACCAGACAGAAGCTTCTCCTCAGTAAAAGACACATGAAAGCCTGCTTAGAGTTTGCAAAAAGGTACCTAAGCATTTTCAGACTGTGAGAAACAAGATTCTATCTTAGTAACGAAACTAAGGTTACTGTCATTTCTTTAGGAAACCAGGAACTGCTCATCACCTGTTTCAACTGTGGAGCATGGTGTTGGCACCATCATGCTGTGGGTTTTTTTTTTCTGCGTCAAGGAGTGGGAGACTAGACAGCTAAACAGAGCTAAGGACAGAGATATCTTTAACATAGACCAACTCCAATCAGACTAGGCTGAAAGTTCATCTTGTTCATCTTCCAACAGAGTAATGACCTTAGGCACAAAGAAAAGACAACACGAAATGTTCTTGAGTGTCCCTGACACAGTTAGGACTTGAACCCAATCAAACATCTCTGAAGAGCCCTAAAAATGTTGTCTGACAAAGCTCAACAGGATATGCAGAGAAAAATGTCAGAAAATCCCCAAACACAGGTGGGTGAAGCTTGTCATGTCATACTTGAGACGACACAAGGCAGGAATCACTCTTAAAGGTGCTTCAAATAAGTACTGAGTTAAATGTCAGAGTATTTGCTTTAGTGTGATAGATTTTTATTTTATTATAAATTTGCAAAATTTTCTAAAATCCTGTTTTCAATTTGTCAGATGAATTTAATTGATCCATATTACTAACCGAGAATGCTAAACCGGATGATGGACGCAGGCACATCCGGCAATGAGCCGTAGCTGCAAAAAGACGTACTGCGCAGGCGCAAAGAGAGTCCGCGAGAGTCGGCTGAGGAGCCGAGAAAGGCGGACAAAAGAGGGCGAGAGAGGCGGATGAGGGGCCGCGAGAGGCGGACAAGACCACAGAAAAAAGGAGTGAGGTCCGCGAGAGTCGGCTGAGGAGCCGAGAAAGGCGGACAAAAGAGGGCGAGAGAGGCGGATGAGGGGCCGCGAGAGGCGGACAAGACCACAGAAAAAAGGAGTGAGCACAGGAAAAATGGAGAAATGAGGAAACGCAGGCAAAGCACCGGACGGGACACACACCAAGAGGGGGATTCAACAAGCCCATGGAACACAAAAAAAAGAACACAAAACCACCCCACAGACCCTACAAGCAAGGGACGGGACACACACAAAGAGGGGGATTCAACAAGACACAGGAACACAAAAAGAAAGAAGACGCTCGCGCGACAACAATCCTCAACCCCTCTCCCCCAAACCCCCCCCCCCCCCCCCCCCCCCCCCCCCACACACACACACACACATCCATAAGAAGTGACACCCAAAGCCACATATTCTAAAGTGAACATCAACACCTTCACACTAGACAGCATAGGTGTCAGCATTGGTGGATCTCCTTACAATAAAGCACTATTAACCGTTCAACTGCAGAAAAGGAAACATATTAACAGTGACTGCGATCCTCCTTATTACTTATCCATATTTCGCATGCTGAGAAAGAAACAAGTCATGAATACACGGTCACGGGTACAAAACGATTCGGAAAGGATAACAGGAACAAACACACGAAGACGAAAGAAACAACAAAATAGACGGCTATGCAGCATAGGTGGATCTCATTACAATAAGGCACTATTAACCGTTCAACCGCAGAAAAGGCTCCATATTAACAGTGAGTGCAATACTCCTTATTACTTATCCATATTTTTAAAAGAAAAAATGACTCGACTCCAAAAACGCAAAGCTCAACTAAAGCTTCTAACTAACGATGTACCTAAAAGTAAAAACTTTATGAACTGCATTAGATCCTACAATACTTCATTTAATATGCACAAATCTACATCCTAGATCCACATGACGCAAACTATCAATCAAAGTGCTGCATCGCAACAGGCACGGATTCAAAACGAAACACCTCCCGTCTCAGACATACGTTAATGGCAGCGAAGGCTACAACGGGCTTCTCACACAGCACAGGCAAATCGATTACAGCTCCAAAACAACACGTCCCAAATACTACACATGCAACAACGCGCCTCTCAAACGGCACAAGCAAAACATACACCAGGAAAATTCATTCGGATTAATGAATGTCATTTGCAATCATTCTCATTCACTTCACTTCCCTGAAGAAACAACTGGCAATACAAGTTATACATTTACACGTTGTTGTCAAAAGGGTCAAATTACACTGCCTTCTTTACATTCATATACTGAATATCTACAGAAGCTTCTAACTAACGATGTACCTGAAATTGAAATCTTTATCAACTACATTAGATCCTACAAATCGGAATCCACTATGAACATTAACAGTGGCACTGCACGTGACATCCGTCTTGAAAAAATGTTTATTGATGAATGTTCAATGGCATGAACAAACGTTTATGAATAATAATATTCGATTTGGAGGAAAGGTACTTTTATGAGGAGAAGATTTTAGACAGTGATTAGCTATTCTTCCAGATGCCATGCACTCAGCTATTGTTCAGTGCACCTTAAAATACGCACACAATTGGCATTGCTTTCAAAAGATACAGTTAGTAAAAAAGATACGATGTCCAGAACCAGATCATAACAATTGCTTATTACAACTGAGAGATGGTACACTCACCAATACAGATGGACTTCAGCCACATATTATTACAATTCCTCAAGCCTTTATCTGCGACGACTTAGTTACAGAGAGATTTGGAACAGCAATCTCATTAGACCAAATGCCCCTTTTAACACAACGCACTATATTATATCCAAAAAATATTAATGTGGAAAACATAAATACCCAAGTCATTCCATTACTTCCTGGAAAGACACAACTCTTTCTAAGCTCTGACAAACTTGACTCTGATCACAACAATAACCATCTTAAATGACCTTACAAGTTCTGAGCTGGAATTACCTTTTACACTTAAATGGCGTGTACAAAGAAATTTTCAAATAAACCTTTACACTGTGCCACACACTTTATTGTTTGCTTTCTATTTGTATCATCTACACCGTCACACTATTCTATATCTCATTCATACATCACGCTCTTTGTCATTCCCAACACCAGGGGTTGGCGAGTGAAGCGAGCAGGGGGCGGAGCCCCCTAGTTTTAGCATAAGTGAAGGGGTCTAAATATTTTCTGAAGGAACTGCATATACTGTTTTTTTTCCCCAAACACATTGCGTGAAAATTAATACATGAAACTCAAATTGAGTTCAGTTAATTTAACGTGTTTGACAATATTTACGGTTTAGAATAAGGCCATGGCAAAGGAATCATTTAAATGAAAAAATGTTTTGTGATAAATAATGTTATCAAAGTGGCAGACTTTTAAGCTGTAAACCAGAAAGCAAAACCATAACAGTGAGAATCAGATGATCACGCTAACATTCCTAGGAGGGGCAAGACAAAAATAACCATGAGTGAGAGAGAACTTAAGTTGGAATCTTGACATTTTTCACAAAATAAAGCTTTTTATTTTTATTTGCCAATGAATCATTTTTTTATTTCTAAGATGAAGTTCCAAAAAAAACTTCTACCACACTCAGTTTTAAGTAGTTTGACACTCAATTAGAAACTTAGAAGCACAACCGAATATTTGATATCATCATCAAACACTAATTAAACAAATGTGAGAATATAAATAAAATGAAAAAACTGACAAATAGATCCATTTCTAAACAACAAATAATCCAAAACAAAATGGAGATTATGAGGAAGGCTATAGGAAGTATTCATCTGTCTCTGGACTGTATTACAGTATATTACAAGATGTATGCATTTAATTGAATTTTATGACTAGATAAAAAATATAATGTGAAACTGGAAACAAAACTCCGAAGGTCCTTTTAAATTACTAGGGGGCTCTGCCCCCTGCTCGCTTCACTCACCCACCCCTGGGTTTGGTTTACCAGATATACAATTTAAAGATATTGCTTATAATTGTTACATATGCATTATTTTCACTTTTACTTTAAAACTTTTGAAAAAACAGTACTTGTCCTTTATTTCTGGCCCCGGGCGTGGTTATATCTCTTTCTCGTAAGACGTATATAACGCTGCTCGCTTTGTGAACAGGGTGCGGCTAAACACACACTAAGGAGATGCCGTCGGATCATCTACTGTCTTTCTGCTGCTGGCGAGCTGCCTGTTCTGCTTGTCTCGCTGCCCGATCATTTCAAAGCCTATACAGCAGCTGTCCTTTTGCCACTTCGTGTCTCTGCTGCTCGCATTGCGATTGGAGGGTTTAGGGTGGCTGAACGCACGTTAAGGAGAAGCAGTCAGATCATCTGCTGGCTGTATGCTGCTGGCGAGCTGTGTGTTTTGCTTGTCGTTGTTTTAAGAGATGGGAGCACATTAAGCGTGTCTGCCAAAACAAATCTGACAACTGCTAGGTTAGATGTCCGTGGACTTGTTTTAAATGATGTCTCACTGCCTTGTCTCGCGTGACATAAAAACAATACATGTCCTTCATTTCCGGCCCCGGGCATGGTTAAATCTCTTTCTCGCAGGACGTATAACGCTGCTCACATTGTGAAGGGGGGGTGGCTGAACACATGCTAAGGAGATGCTGTCGGATCATCTGCTGGCTTTCTGCTGCTGGTGAGCTGCGAGTTTTGCTTGTCGCTGTTTTAAGAGCTAGGTGCAAGTTAAAGTGTCTCTCACGGGACTTCAAATTGTCTTCCGAGAAGATCACATCTCGTCTCCCTCCCAAAGATTTTTTTTTATAATAGAGAAACAAATAAACACATACAGTATAAAATATTGACTATGGAAGAACATTCATGCCAAAATTAAATGCAATCCAAAGTGTTAACTATATTGAAATGTAATGCATATGCACATTGTGCATTTAATTTTGGTACAGCTTTATTGTATCACGATTAAAAATATATAAACAAAATGATCAATTGTTTTTCACTAAGGCACACAATTTTCGTGTCAGTTTATTATACAATGCAAAAGTGTATTGCATTTTAATTCATGTCCATAGATCACGTCACAACTAAAAGCAAAGCAAACAAATTATATTTTGCTTAGCAGCTGCTCAGAGTGTATTGTATTTCGATTCAAGACCAAACCTTAATCATGCCAAAACTGAACATAATCAAATGACCTATTAGCGTCAACAGTTTGGAGTTGTCTATATAATGTGTTATGCTTGCCTTATATAATATCGCTCCATTCTGTTTCTGACAGTCCTTGATGAAACGTTAAGAAGTTTAGAAATAGCTTGTATGGTCATCTGCATCTGCAGGTATCTACAAACCTTATTTAGGCAATTATTGGTGTACCCTGGTTAATAATCTACATAAAGAGTGGAAATGATATGTGCAATACTGGTGTTATTATAGAAGGGGAAGACCTAAAATCTGTACTGAATACTCTACCAAATCAAGAAAATTGTGTGACAAACATGGAAGGAAAGCAAAGGTAACATGCTTAGAAGAGTGGGTCAGTTGTTATTACTTAGCATATTATTTTGTAATGCAGGTTGTTATATTTCAAAATCTATCTTTTGTTATTTAATGGACCTTCGCTTTACATATGGATGTGGTTTCACAGACATTTGTATTTAAATGACATTCAGCAATATGAGACACCCTATGCAATAAATCAAGGAAATACTGTGCAGTAAAGTTACAGGGAGTACTGTCTCAAAATGTAACTGTATTCATTGCACATTTTATTACTGTTGCAGCATTTTTATATATATTCTGAGCTTAGCCACACTGTTTGGCTTCTCTCCCAGTATCAGTGTACATATTGCCTGTGAACTCATGTCTCCTCCCTCACCCCAAAGACCTGCATGAAAGATTAAGTTATGTCCCTAGATCAGGGGTGTCAAATTCAGTTTCTGTGGGGCCAGAGGGGTTGCAGCTTTTTGCTCTAACAAAATACTTAATTAGAAGTCAATTCTTACTGTTAATGAATCATGTTATTTAATTTTATGCCTTGTTAGTGCTTCCATTCTGCCAAGTAACTTAAATTTCCTTTTCCCAGACATGACTAAAATGCGTTTTGTGAACAGGTTATCGCTTCTCAGTTCTTTGATTTTTTGTCTTACTTATTTCTTTCCAAATATTTTATTGAGGCAGACCTTTCATGGTGATCATCTAACCATTTTAGCTGGCTAGTTCTGAGTTCCTTCGGTACTTGCACCTCATTGTTAACTTCAAGGAAAGAAGAAGTATTTATAGACTGTGAATGCAGCTATTTAAAATTAAAACATGCAATTAAAAGTTTTAAATCTTGACAATCAGGTGAATGGAATGGAGGGAAAAATATGTTTCATTACTAAAAATGTATGCCTTAACAAACTGTCCGGAAGAAACCCTGCATCTGTTCTAAACTTTCTAAACAGGAATACAGTAGATATGAGGCAGTGTGCCTCCTCAGGAGAGAGGAAAAAATTATCAGCATTTAGCCCGAAATTGTCAAGGATAACAAAGTAGATGCTCCCTGTAAACTTTATAATAGAAACAGCTGATTGTGAGACTTCAACCACCATCCTGACTTGGGGACACTGAACAGGAAGAGTGCTACCTGAGAGATTGAACATCTAGCACTATAAGAAAGTATGGTGTGGATTACCACATCTTCATTTACTTTCAGTTTGGCATACAAGATTGTTTAATAATAATTTGAACATTTTAATATTAAACTGAATTAATTGCCTGCTTCTCTTGCTTTCATTTTTGTTGACCGCTGGGGGCCAAGTGCATTAGTTACATCAGTGGGTGAGGAAGAGGACACTCAAATAGCACAATATAGAGTGTGGGCTATACAGAATTGATATGACAGAACAATAGAGCATAAAGTGTGGACTGCAGTAGCATGATACAGAATAAAGTATTGGTTATATAACCTAAGTGGTGTTAAAGTTCAAAGTAAAAGAGAACTGTTTTCCTATTTACTGCCATGTACACATTAGTTAGGTTAGCGTGTGAGGAGGACTGCCAATAGAATTGATATAGTAGCATGATATACTTGCAGGACAAAGCGAGGACTGCACATCCCAAGTGCCATACAAGGGTCAGAATAAAACTGAATTAGATATTATATTGTGGGTACACCTTAAAAAAGAATCTATGCAGGAAAGAGGAGGAATATGTTTTGAGGAGAGCTGTCCCTTAAAAAAAAAGATGTCAATCTTACTGATTTATTAACCCTTATTATACAGAAACTTGCTCTAGTTTGCTGATTGTTATGCTATTCAGAAATTAATGATAAAGTGAAGCCCGTTTTTCTATCTTATTTTAAATTTCAATTTAGTTGCTAGTCAAAAATTTTAGATTTGTAATTTCTTCCTATTAACAAGTACAGTAATCCCTCGCTATATCACGCTTCGACTTTCGCGGCTTCACTCTATCGCGGATTTTATATGTAAGCATATCTAAATATATAACACAGATTTTTCGCTGCTTTGCGGGTTTCTGCGGACAGTGGGTCTTTTTACTTCTGGTACATGCTTCCTCAGTTGGTTTACCCAGTTGATTTCATACAAGGGACGCTATTGGCGGATGACTGAGAAGCTACCTAATCAGAGCACACAGTTAAGTTCCTGTGTGCTGACTGGCTCAGCGACGGAGTGCTGCATTAACCAGGAAGTCTCATCTCACTCATTCAGCATTAACGTGCTCCCGCTACTGCTTCAGGGGCCGTGTCCAAGCGCCAACAGAAGATTCAAATGATTGCAGAAAAGGTAAAAGTTTTGGATATGTTGAAGGAAGGGAACAGCTACACCGCTGCAGGACACCATCACTGCATCAATGAGTCCATGATTCTTTTTATTTAAAAAAGGAGGAAAAGCATATAAGATCTACGGCTGCCGTGTCCTTTAACCAGGGCGCAAAACGAGTTGCAAGTGGACATGATAAGGCAGTAGTCTGGATGGAATCTGCTTTAGGGATTTGGATTGAAGAGTGCTGGAAGAAGAACAATGGCGGTGCTACACAGTCGCCTGAAGAGGCTCCTTTAGAAGAGCTGTAACGCTATCCTTTGTTGTGCAGTAAAATTAAACTCATCGTTATCGGACAAGTCGTCGTGTCATTGTTGGTGAGTAACCATAATTAATTATCTATGTACAGTACTTATTACATGTACATAGTTTAGTGTCACTGTACACACATTTTACTGTATACAATTTTTCTTGCATTGTACGTATTTATTGCTGTTGGCCTGTCTGTCGTAATGGCTGTAACATATGTGATATTGGAGACGCTCGATATCTTTAAAATAATATTTAGGTTTTACTGTATATAAACTGTGTTTACATACATAATTTCAACGAATCTTACGTAATATCTAAGAGAATACAAAGGGTTTATGTTGTATAATTGTGCGGGAAATGTTTATAATAGTGTGGGAGAGTTTATAAGGGCTTAAAATATATAAAAAGAACCATATGAACATATGGTTTTATACTTCGCGGATTTTCACC
Source organism: Erpetoichthys calabaricus (assembly GCF_900747795.2). Taxonomy (NCBI): domain Eukaryota; kingdom Metazoa; phylum Chordata; class Cladistia; order Polypteriformes; family Polypteridae; genus Erpetoichthys; species Erpetoichthys calabaricus. The sequence goes on along the minus strand of NC_041399.2, from coordinate 176,001,185 downwards.
TTTCGCGGAGGGTTCTGGAACGCAACCCCCGCGATGGAGGAGGGATTACTGTAGTCAATTATCCATCAGTAACAAATAATAATTGTGGCAACAGACAAATCAGTGTCTTTGCATTTGTGTGTGTGTGTGTGTGTGTGTGTATTATTAAGCAGCTGCTTTAAAAATAATTATTAAAAAGGGATATACATCAGTGATGATGAATTTGATATGTGAATTTAAAAAATGGATGGATGAAGGGAAAAAAGTTGAGAATATCTTATCATCCCTGGTCAATTTGGATGATTTTCCCAGTGAAATAAAATGTGGAATGAATTTCCATTCACAGCAAACTGTTAGTAAAATTACTAAGTGGCACATTCCATAACCCACTAACTGGTTTCTTTCCAGGACCAGGGCTACCTATCCCAGGACTAGAGTAATGTGGCATTTAAAAATTTTAAAACACATTTCTCTTATTCTGTTTATTTCTGACAGCTGTGAATTCTTAACTTTAATGTCACATTATAGCAAATGTGTTCAATTTAGAGAATATGTAACTAATACATTACATATCTCTTTAGAGGCCAATTTGTGTTTCTAAGCAAAGTTCGATTTTAATTACAAGATCGTTCCTGCAATCACATCAGAGCCAAATTAATTAAATAGAAGCCGTTTACTGTTCCAAAGAAGTTACCCAAGGTTCAGATACATTTCCCTCTTGCCTTTTTCAGTTTTAACTTACCCCTAAGTTAAAACCCGAGTGACTGGACTAGGCCAAGGGGTCGCCCACGTAACACCTGGCTGCGGCAGATAGATGGTCATTTCTGGAGGGTGGGACTGGACCGTGTCTGCCTGGGGGGTTGTCAAACAGGATCCTGAGCTGTTTCATCGTGTGGTAGGTGCGGCGAGGTGCTGTACCAGTGCATGCTCCCCAACCTGACTTGACCGGATTAATTTAAACAAGTATGAATTTTATTAGGGGAGGCTAAGTAATTCACTGAATGCATCAGCAGCTGATTTTACGAGGATAAAATGCATATTTATGGGAATACAGCATGAATGCTTCAAATGCCACTTGTGCTTCGTATAAAAGTATCTTGTCATATTACACACTTTGTGCATTTTATTGCACCATGCAAATGAAAGAAAAGTTAACAACACAAATTTTAAAAAGTGCATACATTCTTAAGTTTTCCCTGTTAGTTTCTGATTGTCCGTATGTACAACATTGCCAGCGAGGAGTTGACAGGCCACTAAGAAATCTGATAAGGCAATCTTTACTTTCATCTGACGTATTTTTGCAGTACTTCCTTAACAAATTCACTGCTAAATGACTTGCAAGTATTTTGATAGAATTTACCTCAAAAGAGTATTAGCCATTCACATATTACAACTTAATCACCACTGAGTTTATTAGGCAAATGATTAAAGTTGTGTATAAAATGCTGTTGGCTACCATGGTTGAAGTAATACAGTAGGTCTCAGGGAATATTGCCATACTTGCTAATGTTTCATCTTCCATGCCAATATTACAGCATGGAGATGGTGTCATGGAAGATGAAGTAACAGATATCTGTGAGTTAATGTGCAGACTCCTTGGCCATGATGTCCATTCATGCATTAAGTTTAAACACATCATCAACTCTAATACATTTGATTCCAAAGAGCAAACTAAGGCAGGAACATCAAAGTTTATTAAGATGTCTATCAGAGACTTCAACGACTGGAATAGCTTTATCAGGTTGTACTGCACAAACCCTTTATTATTATTAAAAATGCACTTTGTGGGTAGCATCATTCAGACGACAAAAGCAACGTTCTACCAATCAGTGAGATAAAGTAAACTGACCTGAATTACCCATCCTTCAGCTTATTCCCATCATATAGACAAATATATCAGCAAAACAAACTGAAGAGGCCTGAAAGCCTCCCGCAGTGAAGGTTCAGGTACCTCAGTTATGGCTAATAGTGCATTTTTCAGAAATGGTTCTAGTCAATGTATTTTCCTCAGTGGGTAAATGCCAGTATACACAAGTCTGACTAACTAATTCTTCCTGTGATGAAAGATTTACTTTCTGATGGAAACAGAATAATCTAGGATGACAAGTCCCTGAACGACAACACAAAAATGATGAAGACATTTTAAGAGCATGAAAATAATGTAAATCTTGTGTCATGGCTGTCACAGGTAGCACGTTTCCACTCAGCTTTGTACTTAAGGTAGATTCTGGAACAGTATCCAACCTGGGTTTTGTAGCACCATCATCTGAACATCAAACATTGGAAATTTTCATAGAGGGACAGTGTAGCATCTCCCAAGCACATTTCCAGACACATGTAGGAGCCTACATCAATGCTCACTGAAGCTACTCTGGTGAAAATAGTGACTTACAAAAGAGGTCGACATAATCGAGTCAACATCAGTCTGGGAACAAGTGTGTCAGGACAAGGTGTACAAAATTGATCATCACACGTGAAGAGCACAAAACAAAATACAAGTGATTTACAACTCCTGGTTTACACAAAACTTAACTAATATCAGTTAGACAGAAATTCACCAAACAAAAGAGTCATCACATGCTTCTTAAATATATTGAGAGAGTCAGTATTCCAAATAGAGATGGGCAGGTTGATCCACCTGCCATGAGCTAGACATGAAAAGTCTCAAATTAGACTTGATGCTGCAAAGAAAAATAATGCAAACTCGGATGTTTATGCTTAATGAGGATGTTCTTTCTTAGTTGTTCATTTCACCAGTGCTGTCTGTCAGTCTAATGACACAAAAGTATTTGGAGGAAACAATCATACAAATGTTTCTGTGTATGTAGATGGTATACTCTCTCACAAACCCAATTATCTAAATTTCAGTACAGTGGAACTTCGGGTCACGACCGTAATTCGTTCCAAAACTCTGGTCAGAACCCGATTTGTTCGTGACCCGAAGAAATTTCCCCCATAGGATTGTATGTAAATACAATTAATCCATTCCAGACCGTACGAACTGTATGTAAATATATATATATTTTTTTAAGATTTTTAAGCACAAATATAGTTAATAAAACTATAGAATGCACAGCGTAATAGTAAACTAAATGTAAAAACATTGAATAACACCGAGAAAACCTTGAACAACAGAGATAACTAACATTGCAAGAGTTCGCGCTATAGCGCTACGAACCGCTCGCTAAAAAAACTTTTTTTAATGAGTTTTAAGCACAGGGAAAAAAAAATGAACATTTGAAAAATCCGTAATTTAATAAACAACCAAGAAAAGTAACATTGCAACAATGCACGCTATGAACCGATCGCTGTAAACAGAAGTGGAGGTTAAAATCCAATAGAAAAAAGTCTTCATTAAATACAATGAGGTTAAAACAATGCTTGAATCAGTCTCTTTAAAAACAAGCCCGGCCAGCCCTCCCTCGCTCGCTTTCTCTCTCTCTCTCGCGTGTGTGTGTCTCTCACGCACGTGTGTGTCTCTCTCTCGTGTGTGTGTGTGTGTGTGTGTGTGTGTGTGTGTGTGTGTGTGTGTGTGTCTCTCTCTCTCTCGCTGCACAGGGAATGCACAGGGAGAGACTGAACACGTGCGGAAATCATTGGTGCGCATAAACCGAAAGGGAAACTGCCGTGTTCGTATACCAAGTGTGTGGTCGTGAACAGATGCAAAAGTTTGGCGATCTTTTTGGTCGTAACCCGATTTGTACGTGTTCACAGAGACGTTCGTGAACCGAGGTTCCACGTTTACAGTTAGGTCCATAAATATTTGGACAGACAACTTTTTTCTAATTTTGGTTCTGTACATTACCACAATGAATTTTAAATGAAACAACTCAGATGCAGTTGAACTGCAGACTTTCAGCTTTAATTCAGTGGGGTGAACAAAACGATTGCATAAAAATGTGAGGTAATTAAAGCATTTTTTTTTAACACAATCCCTTCATTTCAGGGGCTCAAAAGTAATTGGACAATTGACTCAAAGGCTATTTCATGGGCAGGTGTCGGCAAGTCCGTTGTTATGTCATTATCAATTAAGCAGATAAAAGGCCTGGAGTTGATTTGAGGTGTGGTGCTTGCATGTGGAAGATTTTGCTGTGAACAGACAACATGCGGTCAAAGGAGCTCTCCATGCAGGTGAAAGAAGCCATCCTTAAGCTGCGAAAGCAGAAAAAACACATCTGAGAAATTGCTACAATATTACGAGTGGCAAAATCTACAGTTTGGTACATCCTGAGAAAGAAAGCACTGGTGAACTCAGCAACGCAAAAAGACCTGGATGTCCACGGAAGACAACAGTGGTGGATGATCGCAGAATCATTTCCATGGTGAAGAGAAACCCCTTCACAACAGCCAACCAAGTGAACAACACTCTCCAGGGGGTAGGCGTATCGATATCCAAGTCTACCATAAAGAGAAGACTGCATGAAAGTAAATACTGAGGGTGCACTGCAAGGTGCAGGCCACTCATAAGCCTCAAGAATAGAAAGGCTAGACTGGACTTTGCTAAAAAACATCTAAAAAAGCCAGCACAGTTCTGGAAAAACATTCTTTGGACAGATGAAACCAAGATCAACCTCTACCAGAATGATGGCAAGAAAAAAGTATGGAGAAGGTGTGGAACAGTTCATTATCCAAAGCATACCACATCATCTGTAAAACACGGTGGAGGCAGTGTGATGGTTTGGGCGTGCATGGCTGCCAGTGGCACTGGGACACTAGTGTTTATTGATATTGTGACACAGGACAGAAGCAGCTGAATGAATTCTGAGGTGTTCAGAGACATACTGTCTGCTCAAATCCAGCTAAATGCAGTCAAATTGATTGGGCGGCGTTTCATGATACAGATGGACAATGACCCAAAACATACAGCCAAAGCAACCCAGGAGTTTATTAAAGCAAAGAAGTGGAAAATTATTGAATGGCCAAGTCAGTCACCTGATCTTAACCCAATTGAGCATGCATTTCACTTGTTGAAGACTAAACTTCAGACAGAAAGGCCCACAAACAAACAGCAACTGAAAGCCGCTGCAGTAAAGGCCTGGCAGAGCATTAAGAAGGAGGAAACCCAGCATCTGGTGATATCCATGAGTTCAAGACTTCAGGCTATCATTGCCAGCAAGGGGTTTTCAACCAAGTATTAGAAATGAACATTTTATTTCCAGTTATTTAATTTGTCCAATTACTTTTGAGCCCCTGAAATGAAGGGATTGTGTTAAAAAAATGCTTTAGTTGCCTCACATTTTTATGCAATCGTTTTGTTCACCCCACTGAATTAAAGCTGAAAGTCTGCACTTCAACTGCATCTGAGTTGTTTCATTTAAAATTCATTGTGGTAATGTATAAAACCAAAATTAGAAAAAAGTTGTCTCTGTCCAAATATTTATGGACCTAACTGTATGTCTTAAATATAACATAAACAATAGATTTTTGAGGGTAAGATAAATCTAACTGAAAACATAATTTTTTTAGGAGTCCTTGCTTTTCAATCGCAATTGGAACAGTTTCCCCCTCAGTGTTACATGAATTTACATAAAATTCTTGGTCATTAATAATTCAGGCCTTCAGTGATGTCCAAGCATCCATTTACTAAATCGGACTAATTCAATATTATGATTCTGTAGAGATGGGTCTAACATAACAGCATGAAGCAGAAAGAAGAAACCAGAACTTGAAGGGGTGTTAGACAATCCCAGGGCAAATTCATTTTAAAGCCTACACACAGCAGGCTAACTTAGAATACTCCAGTTAGCTTAATGGTGAAGTGCCAATAAAACAGACTTATACCAAATTGATACCGTACATATCAAATAAACATTTATATGCAGTAGAAACTCTACCACTTCTTTTCCTGTCGACATTGATATAAAATCAAATGTTTTACATCATATACTTCTCACCAGTTTTAATAATCTAGTAGAAATTTTGGTAACTACATGACAAGGAAGGCTATGAAAAATAAAGTTTGGAAAATCACTATTCAGGAAAATGGCATTGTGAAATAAAAATAATTAATTGACAAAAGACACTTCAGAAATAAAATGTTATTTTCAAACTGAGTAGAATACAATCACTTTATGAAACAGAGCTTTATAAAATATTGTTTTATTTAATTAATTCAATATGAAACAATCCAACTGTACAAAATGCACAAAATAATACAGTGGTTCGCCATTAGTAGCACCCTCCCCATTTATACTTTTCTTATGCAACTACTGTACTTCATGTGAAAACAAGATATCAAATTTTTTTTCCACCTACCACTATAAAGCAGATGGGGTTAGTAACATTTCAACAAAAGATCATTTCTGGGTGGAGTATTCCTTTAAACTTATTGCACACTACCTATCTCATTTGTTCCTCTTTTAATTATACTGGAACTCTTGAACTGTCACAGAATCAAGAGATCTTTTAAAAATAATTGGACTAATTAGGTTGACAGGTACAACATGAATACTGTACAATGTGACAACCATAAAGAAAACTGGTTTTAGACTACAAAACAGTTTTCATGTGGACATTTTTAGTGAGTAAAGCAAAATAGTAAAATGTGACAACAACTAAAATGCTTTTCACCTTACACTCCAAATCGTAACCTTAAATCTTCAAATGAGTGTCTGCTTATAATTCCAAGAGCTAAACTTAAAAGAAGTGGTGAGACAGCCTTCTGCTGTTATGCACCTAAAATCTGGAATAGCTTACCAATAGAAATTCGCCCAGCTAATAAGGTGGAACATTTTTATAAAACTGCAAAAAAACTGATTATTTTAACATGGCTTTCTCAAAGCTTCATTTTAGAGTAACCCTGATATTCTGTATATGCATTTAATTATCGTCTTTATCATGGCTCCCACAGTCCATACTAACCCCTACTTTCTCTGCTGTTCTTTTTCCAGTTTTCTCTGGTGGTGATCTGCGCCGCCACCACCACCTGATCAAGGCACCTTCAGTCCCTACATGGATGGATTGAAGGCCAGATGTTCACATGACCGTCATCATCTAATTCTTCCTTGTGAAGCCTGAAAACCATGAGGACTGATTGAGGTCCTTTATGTTGAATAGAATGCCTTGAGGGGGTTGGATGGCCTCGGAACCCCTGCAGATTTTGTTTTTGTTTTTTTCTCCAGCCATCTGGAGTATTTTTTTGTTTTGTTTTATTTTTTCTGTCCACCTGGCCATTGGATCTTACTTTATTCTTTGTTACTTAGTATTGTCTAATCTTATGTTTATATTTTTATTTTTTTTATAAACTTTTCTTTCTTCATTTTATAAAGCACTTTGAGCTACATCATTTTTATGAAAACATGCTATATAAATAAATGTTGTTGTTGTTGTAAAAAGAAAAGAAGTAAAAAGTAAAACTAAATAAAATCTCAAAAAGTAAATCAAATGTGAATAAAAAATAAAACTAAAAAATATCTTAATACTAGAAAAACACCAATACAAACCCGCACAGACACATACAAAAATAAAGGATACAGACTTAAGGACACATCCATTTTGACTGTGAAATGTAGGACGCACCTCCTTTAGCAGATGACTAAACAGACAGCACCTGGCACCAGCCAATGAGCAGTAAACAATGTGTGCCACTTACTGTACATCCACAGTAAAGGTGCTGAACTCCTGCATCCAAGTTGCACATTTATATCTTTAAACCTCACATTGGTTAATTGTTTGAGCCCAAGCACTATGAGACACTCTTGGCTAAAATGGACACACATAAGAATAAGGCCATACAGTAAAAACTAAACACGTCACTCTTTAAGTATTTAACTTATTTGTCATATATTGTACTAAACATGACTTGAAATAGTACAGTCTATCTGACAAACCAGAGGAAATGTTTTGTTTCCCACTTAAACAAACTGAAACAAAGAAGAAACTTGATAGGACTATTTAAAATTATGAAGGAATAAATAATGTAGATGCCAACTGTTACTTTGGAAAAGTAAAAAGTGTAAAATCCCAAGATGTTAATGAAATCAGAAAACGTACAGTTTCTACACTTTGCTAAATGGAATTTAAAGTATTCAAACAGTAATACTTCTTCATACTACACACCCTGTTCGGGTGATCTACTAATACATTTGACACTCTGTATTATACAAGCAGCATTACTTTACATTGCCTATATGAAATGCTAAATAACTCCCAAAAAAAAAAAAAAAAAAATTATATATATATATACACACACACACACACACACACACAGGATATATGATCTATCATCTCCAATTCTCTCTAGATTATCCCCCTTTTATGTTATATTTAGCTTTACAGTAGAGTTCACAAATTCTTTTTTTCTAACCACATCCCAACGATGTGCTGTTCAGGCTTGCTACTGACAGTAGGTGTGGATAATGGAAGTGAGTGGGCCTGGTGACAAACTGGCACCCTACCCTGTCTTGAGGCTAATGTAACCAAGATAGGCAAAGTCTCCTGGAAGAATAGCGTTGAATTCGGATTAAATTCATTCTTAAAATTTGAGGGATGGACAGAATGGCTGAACTATTTTTAAATAGTTTTTATCAAACTACCTATACCTGAACACCAGCAAAATCAAGGAGCTGGTGGTGGATTTTAGGAGACCCAGGACCCTCCTGGACCCCGTGATTATCAGAGGTGACTGTGTGCAGAGGGTACAGACCTATAAATACCTGGGTGTGCAGCTGGATGATAAATTGGACTGGACTGCCAATACTGATGCTCTGTGCAAGAAAGGACAGAGCCGACTATACTTCCTTAGAAGGCTGGCGTCCTTCAACATCTGCAATAAGATGCTGCAGATGTTTTATCAGACGGTTGTGGCGAGTGCCCTCTTCTACGCAGTGGTGTGCTGGGGAGGCAACATAAAGAAGAGGGACGCCTCATGCCTGGACAAACTGGTGAGGAAGGCAGGCTCTATTGTAGGCACAGAGCTGGACAGTTTGACATCCATGGCAGAGCAACGGGCACTCAGCAGGCTCCTGTCAATCATGGAGAATCCACCGTATCCACTAAACTGTATCATCTACAGACAGAAGAGCAGCTTCACCGACAGACTGCTGTCACTGTCCTGCTCCACTGACAGACTGAGGAGATCGTTCCTCCCTCACACTATGCGACTCTTCAATTCCACCCGGGGGGGTAAACGTTAACATTATATAAAGTATATTGTCTGTTTTACCTGCATTTTTATCACTCTTTAATATTGTTTTTGTATCAGTATGATGCTGCTGGAGTATGTGAATTTCCCCTTGGGATTAATAAAATATCTATCTATTTATCTATCTAGGTTGCAAATTAAGGAAGATACAGTTTACAAATTCAAATGTACAGTACATATCACAGGAAGAGCTGAAATACATAAAATCATAAGATACATTTTACATGTTGACCTGAATGATGCAATATAAACATTATTCACTGTTTTACATTAAAATGTTCATTTGTATCCCAGTCCTCCTTAGGAATTCCCCTGTGACAGGGATAAACATTCCAAATTATGTTAGTGTGGATATGCTGCAGAGGCCACATCCAATTTATTGATTAAAAATCAAATTTTTAAATGAAGTACTTAATTTTGCTTTATAATTTTCTGCTTGTTTCTCATTTCTTTATAAAAAATTATATATTATTTGTTCTTTATGACAAATATCTGCAAGTGCAGTATGTACAAGATTAGCAGGTTACCACTTTTATTTGCAACTCACTGCTCATTTGCTGTTGTAAGAGGGAAAAAAAAGCAGAAACAAAATTTAGATTCCTACTAGACAGTGAGCTTAAGTGAACTAAACTAAGGAGGAGAAAGAATAGAAAAGGTTTCAAAATGATACATAACTTTCTAAATATCACAAAGAATTAAAACTGGCAGTATTAAAACTTAATAGATTTCAGACTGATAACTTGGGCCGCCGTTTCAATAAATGAAGAGTTTGAAATCATTTTACAAGACAATCATTAGAGCCTGTGGCACTCTAGGAAAGGGGATGTCTACCCTTAGCAACAAATCAGTTTCTTTTTCAGAGCTTAATTTGTGTGTCTTCTGTATTTGCATTAAGCCTCCTCTGCTTTTCATTATACTTTGTGTTCTGGAAAATAACACCACCTTAAAAGAATGGTCAAATCTCAGTGGGAAATTGCAAAGCTGATGTTATTTTTTCCTTATGGTTATTTTGATAAAAGTTTAATACAAATAAAATTAATGTAAGTATTGTATATAATTAATTATGTAATTATAAATGTGACCTATAAAGAATTAGATAAGGCACTGAAAGGGCTGAAAACACAGCCTCTTAACAGTTTATAACTGGCAATTGTACAGGTAATTCATGTTTAAAAAATAACACACACCAAACATTTAGGAGATGAACAATATAGTTGGAGACTTGGATATTGAACTAAAATCTGGTGAAACAGGACATTTTCTTTGTAGTGTAAAAATAAAATTTAAAAATATCTTTGCAAACAGTAGCGTGTGGCAAGACAGAATTGCAACCCAGTGTCTCCCGACAGGGATGTCTGCTCCATACCGCAGAGGAACTAAAGCAGCTATTTCAGACATGACCTTAAAGTGGAACATAAAACAGACATATAAATAAAAAGCACTTTGTTGCAGAATAAATTCTAATAGATCTAAGTATTCACTACAAACACAAAGAGGAATCACTGCATGTGAGCACGCAGCACTGACACGCTTTATTCCGCCACCTGTAGATTTATCTGCTCTGGCAACGAAAGCAGTTTCAACACAACTTTTTTTCTCTAATTCTCACCCGTTGTGCTTTTCAAAGCTGCCAATCAAATAACTATTTTTTTAAGCAAAAAAAAATTTAAAAAATGAATGAAAAAAAAGAAAAAATAAAACATGGAAAAATGGAAGATGGAACAAACAGCATATTTTGACTTTAGGAAAGTGGACGCCTCCAGTTAGCTACAGGTCTGTTTAAGTGGGTTGATGAGCAAATACAGCAATAATATGTTATTGTTCTAGACATTTACTGCATTTCTGAGACCTTGTTTTTCAGTTTTATGTGATTTGTGCAAGTGACAAACTAGCTTCTCATCTCCATGTTACTTAGTCTAGTGCAGTCAGTGTTTGTCTGGAGTTTACATTGTCACAGGAGGCTGGGGGACAGACCCAGCCGGGACGCCTGGAAGGACCGGGAGGTGGCTTATACATCCCCCGGGCCACGAGGGGGCAACCGCCCTGGATCTTGAGGGGACCACGGGAGAGGAGCAAGGAGGCTCAAGCGCACTGGGGCCCGTGGCCACCGCCAGGGGCCGCCCTGAGACTCAGAGAGTTCGGGAAACATTCACTTCTGCCACACCCGGGAAGATGGAAGAAGATCCTTCCAGGGACGCCCGGAGTGCTTCCGGGTGCAAGAGCAGCACTTCCGCCACACCAGGAAGTGCTGCCGGAAGGACGTCATCAGGCACCTGGAGCACATCCGGGTGGAAATAACAGGGGCCGCCTTCCTACAGTCTGGGAGCTAGAGTCTGTAGTGGGAGCAGGACGAAGCTCCCGTGGAGAGAGGAAAGGCGGCCCACGGACAGTGAGAGAGAGACCCGTATTAGGTGTGATTGGTGCTGGGAGCACTGTGTACTGTACGGGACAGTGTTTGTTGAAAATAAACGTGTGCTTTTTATAAAGACGTGGTCTCTGTCTGGTGGTGTCCGGGCGTATCTTACAACATGTTCTCCCAATCTGTGTCTGAGTGTACTTTACAATAGCCTAGCATAGCCATAAATGCTAAACCCTGCCTAACGCTCAGTGGTTCTGAGATAACCTCTTTGTGGGAGCCAGGGCTTAACACTGCTAAAAACAATATGCCAGAAACTTTAAAAATCACTTTAAGAAAGAAATTCTGGAAAGACTATGTCAGCTTACTCATGTAAACGACAGAAAACAGACAGTTACATGATACAGTGAAGTGTATTAGGGGATGTTCTTTTAAGGCTGACATTGATTTCATGTTAATGAATTTGCCAATTTCCGATTTTTTTTTATCTCTTTAATAAACCTTTTACACTAAGCTCCTGCATAGCCAAAGGCACAAAAGCCTTATGTCCTATACTAAAGTGTTAACTTTGGTAATTTTTTTAATTAAACTATATAGACCACAGGTGTTAATTGTTAATTTTTACTGACAAAATGAAATTCTGTAGATTTATTGTTCAGGGACCATAAAAATACTAAGATAAATAAAATTACCTTCAAACAATACTTTTTCATTAAATAAATATGTACAAAAATATTTATGCAGAACACATAAAAGGAAATAAAATGCTTCTCATAATTACAAGCTGTTATATTGTTTAATTTCTTCAAAGTTTAATTTAAAAAAAGGAATTTTCACCGTTTGTCTACCAAATATATATATATATATGAAATATATATATGAAATATATATATATATATATATATATATATGAAATATATATATATATATATATATATATATATATATATATATATATATATATATATATATATATATATATATATATATATTGTCACACACGTGCGACTAGAAGCGAACTGAATGGACCAAGTGGAGGTGATTACCCGCCGGGTCAGGGGGCGGCGGGGTGCTCTAAACCTATTTCTATTAATTTTGCAGATCAAATACGGGAAAACCTGCCTGATCTGACGTCACTTCCTGTTTCGGCACCCAGACTGGCATCACTTCCGGTTCCGGCACCCAGACTGAAGTTACTTCCGGGTTACAGACTATAAATCCTCCATCTTGACAAACTAAGTCAGTTAATTCTGGGAACTTAAAAGAGCAACATCAGTTGTACAATTTACGGGTGGCTGCCCCAAACCTTTTTCAGTGTGTTGACTCGTTCTTTCACAATATATATATTCATATATATATGTATGTATGTTCTTACACATTGATTCAATTAAGTGATATCGCCAGTTAAACACTGCTTAAATGTAAATAAGCATACACTTATAGGTTATAATCCTTATTTAAGATAATCAATTGCATTATAGATTTTCATTGCTGTTAAAATATACAATTACCGTATTTATACAGGTATTTTGTATTTGTTTTTCCATTGTATCAGCTAGACATTCACAATTCTTGAGATGTAATTATAAATATGGATTACCATTTTAATTATGTAGTACTTGTTCCTTACCAAATCTTATACTGCATGACACACACAAACAAATAATAAACATAGTACAACCCCATTAAAAAGCTGCAAATGTTCCTAAGATTTTTATCAAGAAAAATCAAGGTTAACATGCTTAAAAAGTTTACAAGTAAAATAGAAAAATGCTAACAAGCTTGTTGTTTACTAAGTAGAAATTTCAAATTCTTCGTTATGTATTTTTCTATTTGAAAATATGAGCTGCTATACTTTACACAAGCCCGCTCACCTTCCAAACTCAAGCAAGCAGTGTCCATTTTAATTGAAGCATAAAATAAAAAGGTCTGAATTCACTAAAGCAGCTTGTCTTGCCTTTTGTCTAATTGTACAGGACAACTTCTCCTATTTGTTTTTCTCAGTTTATTACTCCACTTTCTTTAAAGTAATCCTCTCTCTGGTAAAATCTGCCATACAGCTCTCTGTTTGCAAGAAGATTACAGCAAAAAAAGACATGCGCTAGTTTAACTACTGTAATACCTCATGTAAAGGAGCACTACAACTAAATAACCACAAATATTCAGTTTTTGTGATTGTCCATTTTTACACCGATTGCGTCCTTTATAGTGAAACTCAGCCGATGTAGATCTGAGAATCACTATCATCATGTTTAAAGATTAATCCATCAGCAAAAACAACTACATCGACTTTAACATGTTGCAGCTCTGGCATGTTAAAATCAATATAGTATTTTTTCAAAAAATTTGTAAAGCATTTAAAGGAAACACTATTTTGATCACGAAGGGCATATGTTTCACACAAACGTGAAATATACAGCAATGCTGAAAACTTGCAAGGACTATTGTTGAATGTTATTTTATGAAAAACTCTTTAAGGATTAATTTATAAATAGTAAACACAAGAAAATTTAATTTGCTGTTTTAATGTACAGTAAGTATACAGTTTAAAATATATTAAACTTATCTGAACTCTATTCGAGTCTATAGAAAGCTTGTTTACATGAAAAAATGACTGGAGAGAGCATTCCACCTCATTCAAACACCATTTCGAGTTTTGAACAAAACTCTACCATGTATGTATTGAAAACTATGTAGAATTGTTTTGGAGCTTTAATTTGACATTTATGAGAATAAAGAAATTATGTTTGTTTTAGATAACCCTGTGATTTGTGCTGCCATCTCCCAGTGCCTACGAATTGGGTTTGAATTGTGCCCTAGTCATTTTGTGGATCTACACAGGCCACAGGCAGCACCCTCAGTTGGGACATCAGTGCTCATGCCCCAAGACTTTTAGCTCAAAAGTGTTTATTCACATTAAACAATTTAAATGTTAGAGTACATCAGTGCTTCAATAAGTAAGTTTTTTTAAAATAAAATGTGACCATAAAAAACAGTGCCTCTAGATGCTCCTTTGATAAATAAAGAAATAAAATAAATAAATAATGTTAAAAAGTCAAACAATTCTCTCGGGGTATTCCAATTACTTTTCTCTCGATAGGACATTATCACAGACCCCTTGTCTTGTAGCCCATAATATCTGGTCTTTTATCCCAGCCAGTCACGGCAGACCCAAACTGCCACTCCAGCTGGTCACTACAGCTCACCCTATCACCTTGCCCTCACATTAATGCCAGTGCACTCTGGATCCTCTCATCTCAGTTTAACTCCAATAGCCTCTCTCCATTCTCCTCTGGTCCAGTGTTTAGCAGACTCGAACACAGCTGCAATCCAGAACCTCAGAACCAGACTTTGGCCCTGCTCACTTAAATTGGCCAACATACTCTGACTGTTCTCTCACCCTTAAATACCTCTTAAGCCAAGCTAAACTTCTCATGAGCAATCTTAAAGATCTTGCACTCATTTTTCATTTTCGTCTAAGCCCTAACCCATCTCTCTTATATTGTGGCCACCCAAGCTGACTCTAATTAAGTACACCATCCCATAATTAACTAGACAAGGGCAATTGCACACACTCATTTGCAATCCACTTGTCTGAGGTGGCTGACCCACCAAGGAAGTGCATAAAATCTATTAAAATCACTAATAAGTTAACGCAGTAACAGACGCCTGGACATGACTTGCAACATCTTCTCATTTTTTGTGGGTCCTCTCTGGGTTTTACAACCTCCTTCTATATTCTAAAGAATTCAGTGTTAGGTTGGCTGTCCTCTCCAATTCCATTTTTGCACTAGCACCAGTTTGCCTTGCTTGGCTCCATATATGAAACCTTTGCTAATGATGTCATTTCACGGTTTTATTTCAACCACCACAACCTCATCTTGTGTCAGGTCACTCCGTTTCATCCTGCTTTGTAACAAAAACAATATGCCTTTTGTTTGCTGCAATAATCCTGATTTTAAGAGACTGGGGAACTACAAATGCACTAAATATCTTGCAAACTGTTCAATGTAACATTGAACAACAATAAAGTGTATAAGCAAATATCAAAAAAGCTGAAGTATGGGAGTTTTGCATAAGATAAACATGAAATGAAAGTAAAATAACAGTTGTCATACATGTGCACATGGGAGGCAGCTAAAGGGCTTCAGTCAGGGCAATTCCGAATCAGACCAAGATGTGGCAGAGTGCACTGACTCTTTTTCTCCCTTTCCTGCAGACCATTCACGGGAGATTCCACCTAGCCCTCTTGACGTCACTTCCAGGTCCAAGCCTATGGAAGAAGACCTTGCCGGCTCCGGCCCCTGTGATGTCACGTCCAGGCTCGAGCCTATATAGGTTGAAGACCCTCATGAGCCTGACCCCCTTGACCTCACTTCCTGTCTTCCCCTTTAAAAGCCTCCACCTTTTCCTTATTCCTTCAGTTCTGTTTTGGACTCCGTTTTGTGCACAGCAGTGCTATCATTTAAATCTCAATTTGCAGCCAGGAAACCAAATATATGGGTGGCTGCCCGAAACCTTGCTATGGCTCTTTGTGGAGTTTGTGACACAGTATAAAAAACAACAAAGGAATGATCAACATTGCGGTAATTGTATCTATATTTCCCATAAAGACGATAAACTAAAAATGTGTAATGATGACGATGTGTCTGTGCTGCCTGTTTTAGCGCCCCCAAGTGAAACGGTAAAGCACCTGGAATTCGACACTTGGCCTCAGTGTTGCTCCTCATGGTTCCTCTTGCTAGTGGAAAGCAGGGAGTGTGGATGTATGCATGTGTGTGTGTTCTGCAAGACTCTGGAATCTCAACCAGAACTAGTTCCTACTTTATAACTGATGCTGCAGAGATTGACTTGCACTTTGTAACTGTATATTTGATAAGGCTGGTATATTGTCACATTGTGGTACCCTTCAAATAATCCTGTATTTTCCATTTCAGCTGCATTTTCTGATAGTGGAATTTAAGAAACTTATACAGATTTTCTAGTTCACTTATTTGTGAACTGCTATTTTGCACATTTTGATTTTTAACTTCTTTGATGTACTTACTAGACACTATTCGTATTAGAGACTTTTTATTGTTTTCGTATACTTTGCTCCATCTCTTTAGTATTTAGCAAAATAATTTCCTCCAGGTACTGTCCAATATATATCCCATTTTCAGCTTCTGCAGGGGTTCTTCCCTTATAGTTCTGGTATTTTCTAAACTGTTATTTGCTGGAGTTTGCAAATGTGGAATACATGTTAATACACCTTCAAATAAAAAAAACTGCAAGGTGCTGAAGATTTATCATATTCTACTCTGGGATTTGTAATGCTTTATACCTGTGATGTTCACATATGCTGCTTTTCCATTGTGATTGTTGGTACGCTTGTAGTTTTTTAAAGCATATGCAACAGAAATATGTAATTAGTGAGAAGTCCATTTGAGGCATTGACTAGTTATGACTTGTTTGATTGCCATTTCCTCTACTTTGAGAGTTTCTGTTTCTGGAGTTAATTACAAAATCACCACAATATTTAATAATGTCATTAATGAGTGTTATGTGTATTGCATTCAGTTTCTTACTTGAAAGTCTTCCATAGTCTGTCATTTCATTTTTGTTTGCATCTCGTCAATCATGCTTTGCACCATGTGTGTAATTACAATTCTTCTGACATGTAAACAATTGCCTGCTTGATTTTTATGTATTCCTCTACTAACACTAGTCATTTCAAATGGCTGAGTTTAAAGTGGCTATATATAGTGGTCAGTGAACAAACTGAACTTATCTTAGAATTGAATCCTGATTAGAAAAAATGTGACAAATAAATTCCCCACTCATAGTTTAAAAATGCTATTTTTAAATTGCCTTTACTAGCATTATTTCAAAACAAACCCAACAATTTCTTTCATGTTTATCTATTTTTAATTTTGTCCCTATACATTGTTCAATCTATGCAGCAAAATGTGACCAGGAACGGGGGATTTGTCAACTCTTTCTGTGACACTCACTTCCCTTGCTTTTGAAACATACAGCTGCAAAATGTGATAAGACAACCAAAAATGGCAGGACACTGTTTAAGATAATGAACAAACAAATATAAATTATGCAAACAGGAACAATCCCCAAACAACTGAATAACCTAATATAAAGGTTTTCTTCTTATTAGGGGCGGTGGAGGTTATCAGTATTACCTACCATCTGATCCAAAAATACTGGAAGCAGGTGGACACTCCCTACTTTGGAGCAGATACACTCCCTGCTGTACAGCATGTGTATCCTCCACCTACCTGCTATCTCCTCCCATGTCATTGCTTGAGTGGATGGTACATAAAGAGCTGCAGTGAGTAATGGCGACACTTCATCCTCTCAAAGACGTAGTGCTGTTATTAGATTAGTTTTACAAATCTGAACATTCCGCAACTGGGACAGCGCACTGGTGTATTACTTTTTTTGTGATGATTTAATTTTATGCAACTGATGAAAAACTAAAAATGCAGGTCATTTCACTATGCATCTTTATTTAAGTGGATTAATCAGATCATCATTTGTTTCTCTCCATAAAAGAATACTGCATCCAAAAATGACATTTTTTTATTTAAACTTGCCTCAGATAGCTTGTAGTGATGGTCGAGACAGATTTTTAGTTTCTTGTTTTTGTGGATAATGAACTTAACAATGTTTCTGATAGAAAGGGAACCAACAGTGATCCATGCTGGGAAACACCAAACAATATTAAAAATGTTCATGCCAAAATCGAACAGTACTTGTGTCACATAATCCACACCTCAAGTTATTAAGTCGTAGGCTCTCAAAGGGCAAAACACATGTACTTATTACTACAATACACTAGTCCATAAACAGGAAGTCCCTTCACATGGGATCATACTTTTTGAATTGAAGACTGGACTCTTGACCATTTTGAATATAAAAACCTAGAGAAGGGTGTTAAACTATAAAAATGTCTGCAAATTTAAACACTAATGAAACAAAAGTTCTCAGACAAAGAAACAAGAATACAACTTAACAGCACTGTGATGTAAGTGTGCAGACTACGCTCTCTGCACCAGTTTCCTCTCCTCAACAGAGCAACACAATGCAGTGCTACACAAATGATCTGACAGAGGGTGACATTGACATTTATTTTACCTGGTGGCTGTGGCAAGTAAGCGCCAAGTAATTTTGACCTCTTCTTTTCATAGCCTTTCTGTGTGATGTCACCTGCCAAAAAAGGAAACAGACATTAATGAATGCAAGCACTTAGACAAAACATAAGGCTGCCTTGACTAGCACCTTTCACAAATTTATTATAAGTGTACAACACTGCTTTTGCTTCCTTTATCATTTACTACTTGTTTAAAAAATTATTTTCATATTTAATGGTAATAGAAAAATCCAGAATGCAGACAGACTGTCTAGCCTGGACTTCTTGGTTATTGGACATGCGCTTTTAAAACACAACTGCATTAACTACAGGAAGTGCATTCTCAATTATTGATGCAATACGTTTGACTTGATAATGACTGCCTGTTTATCCATCTGGGCTTCACTGCTTCGTTTGTATTGGAGGGCAAATTGAGAACAAAGTCCATTTGAAATAACAATAATAAAAGTAATAAAAACAACATTTGATATATGCAGCCCATAGAATGCTTGCACCAGCAGATTTTTACCAACAAGCTTGCATGGTGTGCCACTGGTTACTGTAACCCTGCTATGCATCACCAGTATATCATGTAAAGTTTTAGCAGCCACTGAAAAGACAAATTCAAGAGTAGAGACCACCAGATAAGCATGTAATCCTCAACCTTTCTGCATTCTGAATTCAGTGCAGTAAGAGAGGACTAAGTGATTCACACAATTTCACATCTGCTTCAAACAAAACTGGAATCAGAAGTAACTGGAGCTAGACGATAAGGGCAGAGGGCACACAGTGTATAAGGTGAAACAATTCAAATACAGATTTTTACACAGAAGTCTTCTCTGTAATTTGGTTCAAAGTACCAACTTCACATTTTGTGCATTTACTAATTAAAATAAACTCTTTCCAGTGGTATAATTCTTTTTATGGCAGACTTTGTTATGCATGACAAATGCATGACAATATGAATGTGAAATACGGACAAAATATGGACATGAAATTGTTTTATTAATACCTCATAAATCTTAAAGTTTGATTGCTTTCAGGAACTTTTTTGCTAAAGAAAAACCATAACATGAGTAACACCTGCCAAAATGTGAAAGATCTGAGATGGTTTACTGGGCAGATATACAGTACACCTGTAGAGGGCCAAAGTTGCTCTAGAGCACAGAAGAATTTTAGACAATTTTCAGCAAACCATAAATTGTCAAATATGCAACTGTGGACCAACTATTTAGACATTAAAGAAGTCTAATACTAAACAACAATCACTGACAATTTCATGCACCCTAGCATTAACAGATTAAAAGTTATGACTTATGTCACTTTGTTATTTTTAGTAACACTCCCCTTTCAAAGCCTCCATATCTCAGAAGCAAATGATGATACAAGTAATCCGGCAATATTGGATTAACCCCCAAAAACACTTCAATCACAATTTCAAGCAATACTGTCAGAAAAACTCCTATGTCATGAGTAGACAAAGACCACCACAGGAATTAATTTTGTTCTTTTGTGTTCTTCTACATTTCAACAAGCTACATCTTCTCAGTATATACAAGTAGACATTCTTCCACTCAAAGACGTTTCCTGCTCTTTTTGGATAAAACAGGCAAATACCAGCTGGTGGCAGGCTTTTGAACGTAATTAATCGCATTCTGATATTCTGGATGGCCAGTTCAGCTTGCTTAATCTATACATAAACAGTGCTAAGGGTTGCCTGTCTGTCACACAAAAACTGGAGAAACACTGAGTTTTGAACCTTGATCTTGGTTTTAATTGAGAACTTGTGCCTTGATATGTACAACACGGCCCATGAATTGGATGGGTGGATTACCTCGGCCACATAATTGGACTTCAGGTCCTTCTTATGGTAACTGGTGGCGTGGCAATGTGCCATGGCAGACAGTAAAAAAACAGCTGTGCACACATGTGCCATGACGCACAGGAATGGTGACTTCTGTTGACAGCGATTCACATTGCATAAGCCAATCAGATGTGTGACAACTACACACCGTTATTCCATGAAAAACAACACAATCCATACCCTCAGCTTAGCGTCAAGACAAAAGCGGGAGCCATTTCACTGGCAATGAACAAGAAACGATAAGACAATGGGGCACTGCTGCACAAATGAAAGTGAGAGGTCAGCTTGAGTATAGACTCATTGAGCCATGGTACATACCCAAGACAAACCCTGATGAAAATGACAAGCAACACATTATAATTTCCTCAGGATGAGCAAGAACAAACTATTTATAGCACAAACATTTCATGAGAACTACTTAGAAGCGCAAAAGAAGATCATATACAACCAAAGAATTGGAGGTGCAGGCTACCACTGCCACATAATTGGGCATCCAGTCCTTCATAAGTCATACACTCCAAGCACAAAAGACAATCATATTTACTGTTAGGGCATAAAAAAGGTTGCAACCAAAGCAGAGTGACCTAGGATACTGTATTTCGAAAGAAGGACATGAACCACCTTTCTGCGAGGACCAGGGATTTAAGTGCTTTCTAGTTGTTAAAAAAATTATCTATTCCATAATCTTTTATAAAAAGCAGTGATTGTGACAATAACAATTTTCTCTGAAAGTTTTTTATGTCACTATATTCAGAGTCTGCATTGTGAAGTAGATAAATCAAGACAGACAGACAGAAGCGGAACTAAAAGATAGATAGATAGATAGATAGATAGATAGATAGATAGATAGATAGATAGATAGATAGATAGATAGATAGATAGATAGATAGATAGATAGATAGATAGATAGATAGATAGATAGATAGATAGATAGATAGATAGATAGATAGATAGATAGATAGATAGATAGATAGATAGATAGATAGATAGATAGATAGATAGATAACTGTAATTCATGTTGGGGAAAAAAAACCTGTTGAGCCATCTAACATCTTGTTCCCTGGCTAAAGCACAGCTACAAAATAAATTGTCCATATGGTATGGTAAAGATGGACTGAAGGAAGAAAAAAATGCGTTAACTCTCACAATGTCGCATAACTAAAAAGTGCCTTGGGGGTTTGGAGTCAGCACGGGGTCTCCATCCACTGCTTCAATGCCAGCCTTCCACTCAACAGGGGAGAAGATGATGGCAGTGAGACAATTTTGCACGTGGCACTAATTATTCTGTTCAGCGGGGGCTCGCTAGCCCTGAAGAGACAGAAGATGTTGAAATCCAACAGGGGATCATAAACATATGAATATTTAAATATGCTGAAAATAGCAGCAGCTTGCAGCTGAACTATGAGGCAGCATGCAGGTGGAATAAATGAGGAATAACATTAACATGAGCTCAAAATACATACAGAGTACGTGTGGTTAAAGTCACAAAAACACAGGTCTTTTATTAGTCTTCTGAAAAATAAGTATAAAATGACTAAAAACTCCTTGCAAACTGAGGTTTATCAAATATATTAGATGCACTACCAACAAGCTTGAAGATTCAAAGCTAAGAACAGATAGCTAAAATGGAGAGGATGTCAGAGAACAACCTGCTATCATCATGAGGTCTTATGGCCCATTTTAGTGCCTACTGTATTCATCTGTCCACTCAAATAAGCAAAGAATATTGGTGACAAAACTGTACACCCAGAACACTTCATAAAGCAAGCAGTAATTAGGCTCAAATCAAAGAAGTGAAATATGATCTTATGATAGTAAGCCTTAAAAATTGTCTGAATCATTTCTTCTTACAAGAGCAGTTGTCACACAGTTTATGTCTGTAAGCCTTAAAATGCAAAATAGCAAACTAATTAAACAGAATTAGCTCACACATCAGTGTAATGATTTCAACAAAGGCCTGAGAACACTACAGTTTGTAAGAAATTCATTTGCTAAAACTTCATTTTCTTTGCCATATGGTAAGAAGACTAACCCTTTACAGCTAATGGGGTCAGAAAGCTGAGATTTAAAATTTACATTCTCAACTTCTCTAGCAGAGTCCACTCAGCACTTAGCTGTGACTGACCTGAAGGCCTGTTAAACCAAGGTGTTGTTGTGCCAAATGGAAAAGTTGCATGGAGATGCTAAAACAAAGGAGTTTACTTTATACCCACTTCAGCTATGGGTTACTTTCAGCTAAATGTACGCAAAAGCACATCTTTTATTGTTCTTTGCTAACAAGAAAATTAATTATTTAACAAAGTAATATATTTAAATAGTAAAAACATAAAGACATACATAAGTAAAGCTATCTTAAAAAAAAAAACATTTATCCATTTACTGAATTTGTTTAGCTGAGTTAAAAGATGAGGTATGATCATGAAAACCAGGGTACGGGTGCTTACAAGGTAGGGGGAACTTGGGTATGAATGGTCAGATCCCACCCAGCTGTACTGGGGGAAACACAACAACCGGCATACTGTGTCAAGGCCTAGGGGTAGCTGAGCTACACAAGAACAGAAAAAGTGCAAGAGCATGCAACAAATGTTGACAGAAACAGCAACTGAGGTTATGAGGCTAATTGTATATGGCCATCAATCCATTTATAAAAACCTGCTTATCAGGTTAGCTGGAGCCCATCCCAGCAAGCACTAGCCACAAGGCAGGAAAAGTCCCTGGACAGGGTGCCGGCCCATTGCAGCAATACACACAAATTAAGAATAGAGAGGACTACTTTTTTCGAGTGAGACTGAATGTAAATGGAGAAAAAAATATTTTAAAACATTGTTCTACCACCAAATTATTTTCACAGCGTCAGGTATTTTCAGCTGTGAGTATAGTGATGTAGAGGTGCTCCCAACTGAGTGATTGCACTTATATGAGGTTTGTATCGCTTCACTTCCTTGTCAAACAGGCTTTTTATAGCACAAGTGATTAGCCATCACCAACAACATTCTGTTATGTATGCAGGTATGTAGACCTTGGGAATCTCTCTATCAGTATGTCAACGAACAGTTTTACTTAAAAAAAAAAAAACATTCCTTTATTGTGAAGTGACATGTGAACAAAATGCAGACACCTCAGAAATAAACTGAAATGTTTTTCACTCATAGTTTTCTTCCTATAATGTAAAATGCTTGTTGTCTAACACATTTCAACTTCAAGCTTTTGAACTATACCTTAATATGAGAGAAGTCCAATGAAAACAAGCAGCTCTTTGTTAGGCAGAGTTACAGCTAACATGACATCATGTATGCACAGACTGGCTTTCTGTAAGGGATTGTCATTGTCTGTATCTGATATTTCTGTCTTGAGCCCCCGGGGATACAGTGAACAGCAGCCTGGAAAGTTGTACAGCACTCTTGAGATGCATGTTCAGAAGTTGCATTATAATTTAGCTGTTGAGAAAAATCATCACCTTGGTATGCTTCCTTAACACAAGAACTAGAATCTATCATGCTGTCACTGACAATTTCTGAAGAGTTGTCACTGCTCTCACACACTTAATCACTTTCTTTTTCATACGCTTCACGCAACTGTATTCATCTTGCCCCATCACCGTGAGTGTTGACCTCCCTTAACTAGCTGCTGTTTGCTGGGTGTTGGCATATATGCAGCTCATGGTGGACAACTTATCTCAGAGGTAATAGTAGAGGGGGTTAAAGATGACTATCGTCCAGTCGAGTGGCAGGAATACTTTTTGCAAAACAAAGAACAAATATTTATTCATATATTCACATTAGGTTCTGTGCTGCTGCAGCCCAGGTATTATTCTAGGCATAAATAAGTTTGAAAAACGTAAATATTTTTGATAAATTACTATTTTATTTCAGTTAATCTTTTCAGCTACTTTAATACCGGTAGTTTCATTTAGTTTTAGTTTTCATTTTCGTTTTGTTAATGGTTTTATCAACCTTATAACCCACTATAACTGCTGTACTACAGACGCAACAAAATGGTATTGGCCTTTTAAAGAAAGCTAACAGAATACCTCAAAAATGCCCACTAGAGGTGATGAAACTGTCAAATTCCATCTAGCCACAAAAGGGCAAACACATGACCTTTATAAATAAAAGATTTATTATTACAAAATACTCTCTAGTGCAAAAAAGAGAGCTTTTTTGGCAAGATAAAATTAGGCAATTCAGACACAACAAGTCCCAACACAAAAATCCCAAGAATGATTAAAAAAAAAACAAACAGAGCACAGATGTCAAAATCCAGAAAATCAATAATCCATAAGAAGCAACAAATCAGAGAACTCAGCAATGCCAGAGCATTCAATGAACCGCAGGGGACTGTGAGATTCCTCAGCCTTTATAGGGATAAGTGCAGTCCCACGACAGTGACACACAGGTTGCCCCACCTCTTAGGAAACTACAGAGAAACCAAATGATCAACAATACTGATGAAGAATACATAATTATACAAATAATAAACATGAATAACCATATTATCAAACTAAAGAATCAAAAATGAACAAAAAAGAACCTCAGTAAGCCATAATAGTAGAAAAATGTTTATATAATTCCAACCAAATTCAAGCTGCAATTGCTGACAATCAAATATAGCATTAATATCTCTGCTAGACATTTAATATGGGAGAACCTCTCCAAGAAATTAAGTCTGTTGACACCACGCTTCACATATTCAGGCTCACAAAACTACTCCTTTAACCTGGTTATGGGTGTTGGGCTCACAAACTGAAGCCTAGTGATATACTTCCCATGGACAGATATGAACAAAGTGGCTTCATTTAACATTTTCAAATTCCATTAGTGTAGGGAGATTAACTATACGGCATAGTTTAGCTTTAGTTTGTATATTGAAGGCCACACATTCACATACTACAGTGCACATTTCTTCTTACTGCTAAAAACCTGCACACAGCCCAGCCCATATTACCCCACCACCATTGTCTGTGTGTGCCATTTGAAAGGGTGCATACAGGTAATGTACAGGACTGGGACCACAAGCTCCTGGGATAAATCCCTTTCAGAGACTCCTTGTTTACTCAGAAGACATGACTATACTCCACCTGTCTAACAATAGTGACGGTTGCATAATATATAAAACATCTGATCATAGCATACACATTCAAAAGACACTATATGAAATATAGATTGCTTTCAGTTCTAAATGTCAACATTACTAATCAGGCTGATTGCTCTGAAGCCTCCAGAATCTTGACACTTAAAAATGAATCAGACAATTTGACCCGAAGGCAGAGGGCTGCCTTACGCTTACATCCAATTGCTGCGTATTTAAAGCGACATAAAAGGATATAAAAATAACATATCCTTATATAGAGAACTATAATGCAAACAAACAGCAATGCTATTTCAGCACTATGAAGTTGGGACATTCATCAGTTATATAAGAATTAGACTGAAATATACCCTCAGGAAAAACGCAGATCTGTTTAGACTATAATTAGTCATGTTTCTATCTAAACTACCTTCTTGTAATTATTCATTATATATGAAACACTTATACAAGCCAGGCTGTCCACAACAGAATACACTGCTGCAGCCCCCTGCCTCACTTGCATTGCATTTAATTACCTGACAGAGCACAATCACCAAAATAGTCAGTACAAATGTATTGTACTAAACAGCAAGATAAGTAGTATGAATGAGGGTTCCAGGACTTGGCTCTCTTTCTGCCATGGCTGTTACCCTGTAATCTACGACACGCAGGTAAACAGTCAAAGTCCAGTAGGTGTTTTAATTTCAAAGCAAGCTGAATCTCATTTGCATGTCTCAGAAACTCAGAGTCTGCCCCCCAGCATGAAATGTAATACTGGAATGAGGGGGGACGTCATTCCTCGAATTGGCAGGCAAGCAGTGGAGTTTCCTGTAGTGTACCTTATGGTATTTGGAAGGGGGGGGGGGGAATTACTTAGCAGCCAAAGCTGCTGTGCGCTTCTTGACGTAAGTACAGTTCTTTTAAAGCATGAAGAAAATTCCACCTTTTTTTTTTTTTCAACAGTAATCAAGGCCAGATTAAGACCCCCACAGACCTTGAATACTTTGTAAATCTACTGTATGTTAAGAATAAAGTAGAGATTGAAGTACAGACCAAATCCAAATCTTTTTATTGGGGTCAATTTCACTTTTCTTTTTTGTTCATTTGTGTATCACGATGAATGTAACAAACTAATTGGTAAGAGCAACACCATATATGTAGGAATACAAACTCCATCTGAATGCTTGGACATTTTTAGTTATTAGCCATTTTTTCTCACATGTCCTTAGGCCCCTTTGCCAGTTGCCTTGGTGGTAGACCCAGCTTTGGGAGTAATACCTTAAGAAAAACGGTCAAATTCTGTTCAAGAAAAGACAGTGTTTGCTTTTTCCTTAAAATACTGTGAAAAATGCAAATGAATTTATTAATATAACAGCTTTCACATTAATTACAATTTGATTATTTAGAGACACAGGGAAGAGTTGCGGACAAGGTAAAGTGAGCACAGGACACTGAATATACAGTCATATGAAAAAGTTTGGGAACCCCTCTCAGCCTGCATAATAATTTACTCTACTTTCAACAAAAAAGATAACAGTGGTATGTCTTTCATTTCCTAAGAACATCTGAGTACTGGGGTGTTTTCTGAACAAAGATTTTTAGTGAAGCAGTATTTAGTTGTATGAAATTAAATCAAATGGGAAAAATTGGGGTCCCCTTGTAATTTTGCTGATTTGAATGCATGTAGCTGCTCAATACTGGTTACTTGCAACACCCAATTGGTTGGATTAGCTTGTTAACTTCATAGACAAGTGTGTCCAATCATGAGAAAAGGTATTTAAGGTGGTAAACTGCAAGTTGTGCTTCCCTTTGACTCTCCTCTGAAGAGTGACAGCATGGGATCCTCAAAGCAACTCTCAAAAGATCTGAAAACAAAGATTGTTGAGTCTCGTGGTTTAGGGGAAGGCTACAAAAAGCTATCTCAGAGGTTTAAACTGTCAGTTTCAACTGTAAGGAATGTAATCAGGAAATGGAAGGCCACAGGCACAGTTGCTGTTAAACCCAAGTCTGGCAGGCCAAGAAAAATACAGAAGTGGCATATGCGCAGGATTGTGGGAATGGTTACAGACAACCCACAGATCACCTCCAAAGACCTGCAAGAACATCTTGCTGCGGATGGTGTATCTGTACATCGTTCTACAATTCAACGTAATTTGCACAAAGAAAATCTGTATGGCAGGGAGATGAGAAAGAAGCCCTTTCTGAACTCATGCCAACAACAGAGTCGCTTGTTGTATGCAAATGCTAATTTAGACAAGCCAGATTCATTTTGGAACAAAGTGCTTTGGACTGATGAGACAAAAATTGAGTTATGTGGTCATAACAAAAAGCACTTACTTTGCATGGTGGAAGAAGAACACCGCATTCCAAGAAAAACACCTGCTACCTACTGTCAAATTTGGTAGAGTTTCCATCATGCTGTGGGGATGTGTTGCTAGTTCAGGGACTGGGGCCCTTGTTAAAGTCGAGGGTTGGATGAATTCAACCGAGTGTCAACAAATTCTTCAGGATAATGTTCAAGCATCAGTCACAAAGTTGAAGTTATGCAGGGGATGGATATTCCAACAAGACAATGACCCAAAACACAGCTTGAAATCTACAAAGGCATTCATGCAGAGGGAGCAGTACAATGTTCTAGAATGGCTGTCACAGCCCCCTGACTTGAATATCATTGAAAATCTATGGGATGATTTATAGGAGGACAGCATCTAGAGGCTGTTATTCCAGAGGCTGTTATATTTGCAAAAGGAGGCTCAGCTAAGTATTGATGTAATATCTCTGTTGGGGTGCCCAAATTTATGCAACTGTCTAATTTTGTTATGATGCATATTGCATATTTTCTGTTAATCCAATAAACTTAATGTCACTGTTGAAATACTACTGTTTCCATAAGGCATGTCATATATTAAAGAAGCTGCTACTTTGAAAGCTCAGCCAATGATAAACAAAAATCCAAAGAATTAAGAGGGGTTCCCAAACTTTTTCATATGACTGTATATGCTATGGTGCATCTCCTAAGATTGCATTCTGGGTTGAAGAGAAATCTATTACAAGTATTAATTTCACATAAACAGGAGAAGGGAAATCAAACCCTTGCCTCTCTATTTAACTTAGATACCTTTAAATTCACTACCAGCACCAATCTTAGACCCCATTTTACTTTTTCATATTTTGATGTGGTACA
This sequence comes from Erpetoichthys calabaricus, assembly GCF_900747795.2. Lineage (NCBI taxonomy): Eukaryota > Metazoa > Chordata > Cladistia > Polypteriformes > Polypteridae > Erpetoichthys > Erpetoichthys calabaricus. The sequence goes on along the minus strand of NC_041399.2, from coordinate 175,972,467 downwards.
TAAAACGGACATCACACAGATAGGCTTCTCTTCAGTTTACAAGGTCCACAACATCTGCATTCATTATTACTTGCCGCTATATCCTGTTTTATTTTAGATATACTTAATTAATCCCCGACAGGGAATTGTCTTTTCATATGACATTTGGGAGTTAGACCGCGGGGTCAGCCATTGTACAGCGCCACTGGAGCAATTTTCAGATTAAAGGCCAGGTTAAGGATCTCTTCTGACTGTAATGGGGTTTGAATCGGCAACCTTCCAGCTATATTATTATCAGTGCAGATATGCAATATATTTCTAGCTGGGTACTTAATGGTTGTCAGCTCTCATGCACACAAGTCTGCCCTGGTGGCTTAAAGCAAAATCAAACATTGCAGACTAGTTGGAGTGGGTTGCTGGGTATGTCACACTACATAACTGTCAATCACAGCAGTGTGCTGTGACTGCCCGATTCGCTAGCATTATGTAAATTAAGTGTGTGATGGAAATTCACTGGAAAAAGTCATGTGATTTGCTATGGCCTTAATGTGGGAGGAAACGGCCCAGCCTGAATTCTATCCAGGCCCCTACTCCGCCACTACGGCTCCCAGCCCAGGACAAGCATTAACTTAATCGATACAAACAGATTTCCAACCATCATAGGGAGGTAAAAGTGAAACAGGTCTTCTTCTTCCTCTTCATCTTCATCTTTTCCCACTTCTATGTGGGGTTGAAGTTTTATAGTTTTTAGCCTGATTTTTAAATAACATAAATTGTGAGTCCAAATATTTTCAGTTAGAATGAGTTCACGTTGTTAATGAATCTCATCCACTTATTCAATGTCTTGCTCCAGTTTTCATCCTTAGCCCAGTGTCAAAATATTACCATACGTTCACCTTAAGGACTCGTGTCAAAATCAACTGTTTCAGAATTTTGAATAAGTTGTATTTTTCCTCCAAAACGCTACCTGTTATTAACTGGGTACATTACAGTTGAAAGGTCTTTCTTCATAAGTATTTGAGCAAACAACAGATGTGTCCCCACAAAGGAATTGTTTTGTTCTTAACAATAGCTAAACTAAAGAGTGCCGTCTCCAGCTATTTTTGGTTTTACTGTTTAGTCTCGTGAAAATTATATAAAGTCCTGCAATCATCCAGTTTCTTCAGTGCTTGGCTTCTATCAAGAGCTCCTGGATACAAAAGGCTTAATGTTACTTTGTCTTATATCACACAAATAGGAAATAGACATGGCAGCCTTTCCTCTTTCACTGCCAGGGGGGCTAGGTTACAACATAACAGTTAAAACTATTCTTCTCCCATGGAAGTCTCGATTAACATGCCATTAAAAAGGCCCCCTACAAAGCTTTTCTTTGCAGTACTCTTAGTATAAAAATAGCTGGTACTTGATTTCTTATCCCATAAGCAGTTTGGGATCTTCTTGTCATCAGAGGAAATGATCTTATGCTACATACAGAACCTGCACAGTATAGGAGAAGATCCAAATTTGTCTGACGCCAGCACTAAACTCACAGGACATAAACAGCTACACAGCATAGCTGCCCAGAATTCATAGGTAATTAGGATGACATCTGATATTCTACTTGCCTCAAACTGATCAGGTGGCTTATGCAATGATGCAGAATTGGGAGTAACTGCTAAAATGAACATATGGCATAACATTGATGGGTTAAGCGTCTCATGTTCACCTCTTATAATGATTATCTGTTTATGGTTATGGTACACTTATGCTTTTGAAAGGCACCGTTTTTATGTTTAAAGAAACAAACAGCAGCCTAGCAGTTACTGGCACATAGTACTGTATTTCAGAATAAAATTCAATTTTGGTCTTTAACTATGCATATTTTGGCCCAGGTGGGTTTTCTACATGGACCGTTGCACTATTTGGGGTCGATTTCTGCGCTGTCCCACCAGAGATGCTGTGGCAACTCTAAAATAGACAAGGCCTTAAAAAATGAACGGTTCGAAGAATTTGCTCCACCACTTTATGGTACAAAGGCACATTGACAGACTGAAAATGATGGCAAACTGACAGCGTGAAGATGTGGATTTGTGTGCCCTACTAGTTCAATACCCTTACAACTTAATTATATTTAGTTAAAAATCATACAAGTTAATGAAGTTGGTTAAAAATCTTATGAGTTAATGAAGTGATTTTTTTATGAACAAAAACAAAACTTGGTGTAATTCTGTTTCTTTTATATTTTCCCTTAAATAACTGAGTTTAATTTATGCTTCTCTCTGACACTATATTGAAGATTAGTTGGCCAGTTACATACTTTTGTCTCTGATGGAAAAGAGCAAAAAAGCAGGTATTAGAGGTGAGGGAGCTGTCACTGTGTGTCATGCAGGTTACTTCATTCAGTTTGACTTTATGAACTTGAACACAAGCACAGAAATCTCAACTTCACAAGCTATCAAGGATTACACTGTGAATGGCGCAGCAGACAAGAGCGTCTCTACCTTAAAATGCACCCTACATTGACTCTGTTTCTTTAGTTAGTGGTGGATGACTGGCTTGAAAGTACTGTTAAATGGAGCACAGAACAGAGCATACAAAGAAAAGCCAAGTGTAGATTTGTGGAATTCTACCAGTTCCCAAAATTGCGAGAATGTTTGCAGCCCAGTAGTCAAACTGAAAGGTGGGTAAAGTGCCATGATGCGTTCTGCTTTAGATGTCTGCAGAATTGACTTTTTGACACGTTGCTGTTATGGAGTTCCAGATAAATGATGTTACAATTGTGTCTAAAGTCTTAAAGAATGATTCATAGGGATGCTCTGGAAAAGATACAGGAGCTTTGAGAGGATACTCTTTTTGACTGTATCAGTTTTCCCAGCTAACATAAGATAGAGGGGTAAGAGTATCTATTAACATGTTGTTGCATTTTTTCCCATCTTACCATTAAAATTGTGATATTTCCTTATGGTAGATATCCCCAGATATTTAAACTGTCCTGATATTATTAATAAACAGTTACCGAGTCTGGTTTGACAGGCCAGAGAATTTAATGGAAAAAGAATGTTTTTATTCAAATTAATTCTGAGCCCAGAGATCTTATGAAATTTTCCTAGCTAGTTTAAATAACTATACTTTTATCAAGAAAAACTTAGCAGGTAGTAATGTGGTGATTCTTCAGCATACTGTACATAAAGGAAAAGTGTCAAGTACTGAGGACACAACTTGAGCATATTAAAAAAAGCACCTAAAGAATACAACATCAAAATATTGCAAATTTTAAATTTGCAATTCACAAGTATTAGATCAGTGTGGCAGTGACACACTTTCAGAAATAAAGGTATGAGTTGTTGCTGGGGCTGTTCACTTAAAAATGTACCACTAGTATGAGGAATACATGTGTAGCCTTATATTAGTATACTGATTTTTTAAGAGTACAAATACATGGGTACACTTTCTTTTTTCCCTGACAGTTTAGGGTAGAATGGAAGGTGAATTGGCTGGGAAAGGGTTCAGGCAAGTAGGAGGAGGGACCCCTTCTCTGATTAGCATGGATAGAAGAGAGGGGTGGAAGTGCTGAACACCTTTAATAAATACCAGTCAAAGCATGTTTGGAGCCCTAGGCAGGGAGCAGGGATGGCACCCCCTCAGTCTCCTTAGCGGGTAGTCAGCATTAGAATCTGATGACATGTGGTCTCCCTCGGTGTCCACAGCATGCACCCCTTACCTTTCATGCACAGTGCATAAGCAGTATTACTAGTATAAGGGACGGCCATCAGCTCAACCTGGCCAGGACGCCCCGAGAATGGAAGAATGGGTGAAGGCAGCTACCATTGGACACTGCCTCCCCCCAAGACGCTAGATGTCAGCTTCCCTGGAGTATAGTGGTGCCCTGCATTCCCACAGGGCATCCTGGGACTAAGAGTTAGCTATTTCAGCCCTACTGGGTGCCATGCTGTGGAAGGACCGAGGGAGTGCTTCCCTTATAGCCTGGAAGTACTAGGAAGCCACGAGGACGGAAACCCCAAAATACTTCTGGGCTGATTAAAGAACTTTAAATTCTCCATCTGACCTGGAAGTGCTGACAAGTCACATGGACGGATGAGAAGAAGCACTTCCAGGTCAAGAACTATATAAAGGACGACTGAAGACCCAGCAAGAGAGCCAGAGACAGGTGGTGGTGGATGAAGCTTGCTGGGAGGTGTGGATGAGATAGAGAAAATTGTGTGTGATTATTATTGTATTTACTTGCCTGTGTATTGTGGCCGTGGTGCTTAGGGGCACTGAAAAAGAAGAAAAAGAAATTAAAATACTTCTTGGTGCTTTTACCTGGTGTCCTGAGTGTCTGTCTGTTGGGTTTAAAGGGGCAACAGTGACCTCTAGCGTCCACGGTAGATGGTAAATACTTTATGGTTTTACATACTTGGCAGCCATCTGTATTCATAATGAGGACTTTACAGGGTGTGAAGCCCTTAAGTTTCATAAATGGAGCCCCTGATGGATTGACCAGCTTAGGCTGTAATCACTGGTCTGAATTTTGTGCTGGCCTGGTAGGCTTCCCAAATCACCCTTACCTAAATCCACCACTGGGAGGAACACTTATGGCAAATGATACAGACGTCTGGGAAGAGTTTTGATAATAATATTACAATATATTTAATATTTAAGAAGGTCTTGTATTTGCAAATCACTGATAAAAATATCAACTAACATCTTTCCAAAATACTTGAAACATTATATATAATTGTAACATCCTAATCACTTTCTGGTCATTGATTTACTTTTTTAAAGGCACATTGTAAACATTATAATTGAATGAAACAACAACGGTTATTTTGATGGCTGATTCCAAATATAACTACTACTCTCACATTGAACCTCACAATTAAAATAATATTCTAAGGAAATAAAGGTCTAGTTTTTTTTTTTTTGGCCCAAGCCTATTAAAGCCAGAAGTTCCATTTTGGGCCTCACTCACAATGAGTCCATAGGGGTGGTTGTGGTGATTTCAAATTGATACCTAATATATAAAGCTGAATGTATGTTTATGTGTTTGTCAGTACACAATGCCACACAGTTAGACCTTTCTCTACCAAATTTTGCACTGATTCCCCACCCGTACTGTGGAAGACCACAGTCTGTATGTTTCCTTCCAAAATATTTCCCCTTGGAGAAATTTATTTTGTGACTACTTTTGTACTTTATTAGGGAAATGCTCCTAGGAGGCATTTTGGTACCTGACATAAGTAAACTTGCTCCCCTTGGTGGGTTTAGTAACTGAGGTTCTGTTTTGGGGGACCTGAGAAATTAATTTGTGAATATACCTGCACTTTATTCCAGCAACCCTGCTAGTAATTAAATCATTTTCAGATTGGTGACTCCCTTCTGTTTCACACACACAACATGATACTGGTTCTATTGTGAAGATTTAAGTTCGATAAGATTGTTTCCAACTCACTATGAGTCAGGGAGAGGGGAAGGTCTTCTTGAAGATTTCCAAATGAAATAATTAAATAGCACCTGCCAGCCAAACACACACACACGTGTGACCCCTAGGGAGCCGACTGTAAAACCTCTATTGTTAATCCATCCCTGTTTATGAGGAAGACTTGGTGTTATGCAAGTTACTTTAATTTCATTACTTCCAACTGTGAGTGTGAATTAATTAAACAACAATACAAGAGAACCAGATGAACACTTTATCTAGTTTGAATGTTGCTATTCTTACTAACACATATTGAAGTCACTGTCATGAAAACCAGGCAGATCGCGCTCATATGTGGTTTCAGACTTTGTACAGGAGTCTGCTTTAAAAAGCTAAATGTTTTCAAGAAACACAACAGTTCCTAATACATTAATGTAAATCTATACTCCCTAATATTTCAAAGAGGTGGGTTATGGAACAGTACAGCATGAATGGTACAGTTCTTGGGATATTAGATCTTCTACCTGCTCAATACCACACCAGTAATGTCATTTGTCTGCTCTTTTGTAGCGATATTTCTTTTTCAAAAGCAGACTATCATTAGACAAGCTAACTAATAGAACACAATGTTGAGTTCAAGATGCAATGAAGAAGCAATGCTGTAAACTACTCCATCATCAGGTAAGAACAAACGTTATTATTGTGGTGAAACAATTCAGACTCCATAAATAGCAAACTCTAATAAAATAGTTTAGGAACACCCCCCACGCCATCAGCCTACTTACATCCTACACCTGATATGCAATGTCCCCCAGCAGCTTCCAAAACGCCAACCACCACAAATGAAGTGTCAAAATAGAGCAAGTTCATCTGGAGGTTAACAGGATGCCACAAAGGTCAGACATTTGGTAAAGGAAAACGTGATAATAGACAATGGCGTCGCTCGAATGCGTGGATCAAAAATAGCCCTGATTTAAAACTCTTCATGAATCAAAACCATCCATATTATGAGGAAACTATTAAAACCAGCAAATTACAGTGATATTAAAATATCAGAAGACTGTCAAGTATTTTCTTGAAGTATTGCTATAGTTAAAGTAAACACTTCAAACGCTTCTTCACACTGCTTCTCTAGTTACAATATGCTGATGCTCATTCAAACGTACACCCAACAGACTGCAGCATTTCTTGTGTACAGGACATTTTCAGACAAACATATTGCGTCTGTAGGGACTTCTTTCATTGTATATCTACCCTGCGATTTGAAATAATACAACAACGACAGCCCAGCAGGAATTGCTTACTGCTACACTGAGCAATTAATAAAACTGCTTTACAAACTACTCACATCATATACACGCTATAGGTGTACTCCTGTAAAGTGATTGTTAATTTTTATATCTTGTAAGGTACCATATAAAAATTAAACATGTACACACTATTGAACATTCACACCTTATTATTTGTAAAAAAAAAAAAAAAGCAAGTAAACTGTGTGGGCTAAAGTGTTAAACTGCCTTGATGTCTAAAATTGCCAAGTAATGTGCAGCACTCACTGCATTTAATTGTTAAGTTCACCTCCTCGTTCAGTGCATACAAAAACATACAAAGGGTAACAATTAGCTGTTACAAAAAAATAAAATCCTCAAACAACCATCACACCAAGGCTTTGAAAATCAGGATAATTCAAAGAACATTTTGAACTAAAGCTACTGCAGACAGACTACAAAATGTTGAATCACTTGTGGTCACGACCAGCCAGGACTGCTGGCATTTAGAGGTCATGAAAATCAGGAAGCACACTATTAATGGCCCCAGCATTTCCTCACATTGGCAACACAGTTTCACTATGCCTTCAGAATAGTGTAGATACCGCCAGAGGGTGGGAGAGCTACAAGCAGAAGCGTAAACTGTAAAACGACAACCATAAGACAGGTTAAGACTGCCTCCTATCATCCACAATTATCCACAAGTTCAAAATTAACAAAAGCCAAACTTTCCCTCCTTTCACTGAATAGGCCTTACTCTAGGCTGCCTAGCCCCAAACTCAAATGGAAGGCTTCCAGCATGTACAGGACAAAATGTGGGAGTAAGGCTTTCAAATGGCAAAAAGTTTAAATACAAAAAAATGGAGTGGGGGAAAAACCTTTTTTACAAACCTCTGTTCCAAAAGAGAAACAAAAGCAAACCTTCTTAGAATTTTAAAGAATTTATTAACAAATTCCATAAAAAAAGATCAGAAAAGGGTAGGGCAAGAAACTGTTGGATTGGCACTAAAATTTTTACTTCTGTATTGATATCAGCTTTTAGACATCTATACTGGTAGCAAAATGATACCGAAGCAAATAATAGATAACTCTCCTTCCCAAAATCTCGTAGCTGCTTCATTCCTTCAGCCCACAAACATGTGCACATTCCTGCTTTCATCATTACATGGAGTTTGGGGGTGGGTCCCTTGGAGTCTCCACTGCACTTATATAAATATATACATTCAAATAGCAGGGGAAGGGATTTCCATTGGTGAATCATCGAATTATCCTTTGTAGTTCCAACTGTGTTAATAAATAACTTGAGCGTGAGGTGCTTGTAAACTTTCATTTACTTCTGGTACCGAAATGAACAAAATTCTGGTGGAACAGCATTTTTTAAAAATTGTAACTCGCAACTGTAAAAGAAACATAAGCAAAAATAAAGAAAAAACATACAGGAAACAAATCCAAGAATCACAAGCCAAAAACAGAACATTTTGAATAAAAGCAGATGTCAAAAGCCATGAAATCCAAAGATAAGATATATAATCACAAAAGACAGGAATCAAAGTTTAAAAGCACAATGTCAAAGCAGCTAATCTATCAGAAGTTTTGACTTAAATACTGCTGGGGCCGGTGCCCCCAACTGCGTAATTAAGCAGCCCCCACCTCACTAGAGTCCTCTAAGGCATTAGATATATTCTTAACATAATACATAATAGAAAAATATTAAGTGAGTACAAAACCAAAAATAAAATTACATTTAAATAAATAACAAAAAGATTAAATAAAAAAAAATGGAGCTAGAGAATAACTCTGGCTGTCCCATACCAGTGTGCATATATGGGAACTAAGCCATTTCTTGGTTTTATACAGATATCATGCCAATGAATCATGTTCAAGGCAGCACCACTGAGCCATTGCAATATAGAAAGCCAAAGGAAATGGCAAATTAGCTTGACCTACAAAGACCATACTATGACAACTGCTTATCCTATAAAAACAATTTGACAAAACAAAACACAGCTGGGATATGAAAGAATGCAGTATGCAACAGAAAATGAACATGTCCAGCCCAGGGTTCAAACGTGCTTTCCCAGATTGGAGCATGTTGTATAAAAGTCACTGTTAATAGTTTCATAAGTTAGGAGTGACACTGCTACACCAGTAACTACTGGCTATGTGTGAAACCATTTAACATCTGTATTAAGAAAAAAAAGTTCCACCAGAAATCAGACTACATTCATCCAAAAACAAAGGCACTTATTCATTCATTTATTCTAAGGGCACATCCTCACTCTTGTATGCAATATAAATGACAAGCCAGTAGATTATTAGAATCCAAAAATCAATGATTTTTATTATAGAGAAATCTCATGGCTAAATCATGTTAGAAAATAGACTGACCGATGGAAGAAACAGTGCTTTCCCATTGCCATTCAAGGTGTTATATACATTGGGTTGCCCAAGTTCTGACTAAGGTAAATGAAAATCTAAACACCAAGTGTAAATGGATGTTTCAGTTCCATGTATATTTCATCATCGGTTGTCCTGATTTAGATTCCTCAACACTAAAACTCTTTCCTCAGGTCCACAGCAAGTTCTTCCTTTTGGTGATATTCAAGGTCAGACAGTCACTTCAAGCAAGCACTTGCGGGGTGAACTTTGTCAGGTCATTTAATAATAAGAATTGTCTAAGCTCAGGAACACACAATTTAGGCCTTTCAGCTATAAAAAGAACCTCACTAAAAATGCACAAAGGAGCATCCTAACTCAATTCATTTGAATCTTTTATTAGACACTGTAATAATTAATAGACACAAACATGATGCAGACTCGATCCTCTTTACATTAACAAGCTGAACAATTTGAAGGATAACAAAATAACATTCTCATGAAAGTAATGCAGTGAACACACAACACGCAGTTATTTAGAAATATGAGGGATGGCTGCTCTCTGTTCCTGCACCCTGCACTTGGCACGAGCTCACCTCATCACTACATAATTACCAGCTATTTCTGGAGATGGACTTCAGAACTCCATTATTCTTCCTTAGGCAAAATGTGCAACAGAAACATTTCTGAGTTCATTTCAGAGCCCTCACCAGGGGTGAGCATGATATATTGTGAAGCCCAGACCATCGGTTTTAGGGATTTTGTTTGTTTCTTTTCAGCAGAAATCTTCCACGCAGACAGCTTCAAGTGCCAGGCAAATGAAAACTTCTAAAGCAAGCTGCCAACTATAAAGGCTACACCATTAATCTTGTGAACTTTTGTACAAGCAGGAAAGTGTTTGAAATTGATGTAACTTCAAACTCTTTTGATTAAATACAAATAACAAAAATGGTGCCTTCCTAGACAGTTGACTTAGTTCCAATTTTGCATTGGTGACACCCTTGAAGATTTTTTTGCTTGTAAAAAGGGTGTAAAGTAAAAACTTTCACACTCATTTTTAGTGTGCTGAAAACACAGTCATGAGGGATAATTGGCACTAAACTAATTAATTATTGTCATTAAATAATTAAGAAAAGTGTAGTAAATAGCCACAGCAATGGATAAAAAAACAGCGCCTGCCAAAATTATCAGTTTGTTCAAGATGACAATCTGAATGAAGCCACTAAAGGTAAAGCCAGAGCTGTACATATAAATTTGTAAAATTAAAAAAAAGAATTACACTTAAAAAGGAATAATTTAGATAGACAAAAAGGAGTCAACCCGAGTTTTTAATATTAAAAAAATCTAAATATTATGAAAAAAATTAAATGTTATCAAATAGCTTATTTGATCAACTCCATAAATTTGTTTCTTTACTGCATTCATTTATTGGCTCTTATTAATCAATTGAACAAAATAGGTTTTGTAAAAATACTGGCACAAATTATTCTCTACGCTTAGTGATGTGGTTCACCTTGGTAGTTCCTTTACCAGCCAGCAGGGGGCAAAAGAGTACACAGCAAAGCTCTCAGTGTCAGATGAGCTGCAGAAGAGTGAAATTGACTCTGAAAATGTGTCTCTGCAGCTCCACTCTATTACATATCACTCTGGCAGAGGCGATCTGACACTGGGGATTTGGCAGTGTACTCACCCAACTTCACTTTGTGAAAGAGAGCACAAGGTTATCGTTACAGGTGGTTTGGGTAGGCTTTCAGGGTTGAACTAAATAGGTACATTGATTATTTATTTTCAGATGAAACTGCAGAGGACTTTGACATTCCTGCATGCCTTAATAAGGAGGTGAGTGTGGCCTTCATGCAGATTTGCTAGAGCACACTACTTACAAGAGACTGCAGTTTCAGATGACAGCATAATAAAAAAGGACCCCCCAAAAAAACCAACTGGGTTTGATTTCTACTTAATATGTGCCCTCAGCACATGTGTTCTCATCACAGCCTTAGATTAAAATCAAAGAGATAAGTGATATAATTATCATTTACAATTAATCACAATTTGGATTTATCTCCAAGAACTGTATGCAATAAACAGTAACTATTCCCCACTCCCCCCTTAAATTCTAAGGCTCTAGAAAGACAACAGCTATACAGCACATATCCCTGTTAAAAACAGTATGGCAGAAAGCATTACAATTAGCATGCATACATTTCTGCACTGCTTGGGAAATGCCAAGATGTCCTAAAAGCAGAATTACAACCTACTGAAAGCAAAAAGGAGACATTTGGTCTACTTTAAGCATTATAAATTTGTTAAGAAATATAGCTAAAAATCACATAGCATGGCTACAAATGGATGGAATGAATAAAAGCTAAACTTGTTTCATGGCAGACAGATGCCAAGCATTAAATCTAGTCATGTGCATTAGGATGTGATGCGAAATTCAATTATATTATTGGTTTACAGACTGGAAAAAAAATTGACTTACTCACTTCTGCAACAAATTCTATACATATATATACACACACATACAAGCTGTGCTGCCCGGCTTGGCTGTGACAACTGGCCTCAATTGCAGTGCCATTGGTTAATTGGGTGTTTTAGAAATACTATATAACTAACTAAGTGCTTTTCTGTATACTGTATTTGTTTATTTACTACTGCTCCAGTGCGGCATAGTGGGTAAGGCTTAGGACTTCAAACACTGAGGCTGCGGGTTCAAATTCCACTACTGACCCTTCACAGGCACTTCACCTGCCTGTGCTTCCATTGTGAAAAACAAGAAGAAATGTAACCTTGTTATATCTCAACTGTTGCAAGTCACCTTGGATAAAGGCATCCACCAGATAATAACTAATATTAATAATAATATTAGATCACTGGAGCTGATTGCTCTTGAACATGCTATCTCAGATGTCCAAAAGTAAAAACTCCTTACTTCCTGCTTTTTTCTGATTTTCCTAGTGACTTGGCTTTTGTTGATGGTCATTGTGAAACACGGCTTACAGGAAAGTATATCCATTTGGATTGAAACAGGTAACCAGTAGGAATAAAATGAAATTACAGTATATATCATTAGATGTTTACAATTTTCATTTGTTTACATTGTTCATTCAAGTGCAGAATTTCTTTTCGTGTTTTTCATCAGTTGTATGAAGTTTCCCTTTAAAGTCAGCAGATACTGTATGAAAGTATACTGTCACATTTGGGCTACTGAGTAGCCAGGAGAAAACTGGACAAAGACATTTTTATTCTGGCATATGAAGATAGTTTTGGAACTTTAGGGGGCTTTATTCAAACACACAACAACCTGGACGACTTCTTAGTTGTTTTTCTCCCGCAGTGGTTCCTCCAGATTAAAAGATCTTAAAGACAATGGACGTCTGTTATAGTGGCATCAGTTAATCGAACATATCTCTAGTACCACGTAGCTAATTGAGTACTTTTCTGTATACAACATTTTATTTTTTTAAACAGGGGCTGATATTATTAGTTCTCTGGAGTTCCTTGCTCTTGGTTATGAGTAGAACATTCCTGCTACAGATCAATTTCTGCTTTTTCTAGTGACTGACCGTGGCTTTTGTTAATGGTCACAAACCATAATTTTACAGGAAACTGTATTCTTTTCAATTCCAACAGGTAATAAGAAGAAATAATATGAATTTGGGGTATAAATTTCTTCTGTAGCATATACTGTAAAAATAATAGCTTAAATCAGATTTTAATGAAACACTTTGATCAGTAATCTTGTTCCATTACGGAGAGTTTAGGTCAAGCAATGTATTATTGAATTGTGGTTTACTTTAAGTCACTGTATACAGCATTGATGTTTACAGGCTGCATATTTATGTAGCACATGTAAATAATTGAACATTATAAGCATTGTACAGAAAAGAACTAATATAGTTAATTATGTACAAGGTCCCAGTGCTTCAGTCATTCATTTTCTGAACCTGTTTTTTCCTTTACAAGTTAATGGCAAGCCAGAACTAATGTTGGCAGCATCCTATTCAAGACAGGAGCAACCCTTGAAAAAACGTATTGTCAGGTACACGCATAAGCATGCCCTCTAACTCACAATGGCACAAATGTGGCGTTTCTACTTAACCTAAGATGAACAGCCTTCAGGATGTGGGAGGAATACAGAGTATCTAGAAACCCCACACACACACACACAGGTGAGTGAGAAGACTGGGCCATCTCAAGTGCTGGAGCTAGGAGGTGGCAGAAGTAACCACTGTGTTGTCCTGTTTTTAACAAGAGATTACTTTAAATACTATCTAGACACATACACATACAGTAGAAGTGTCAATGTTGTAAAGTGTATATTACAAACCATTACAGGAAAGCTCAGTAACATACTGAGGTCCCACTGTAAAAGTATGATTGTGACTTTAACCTGCAATGGACAGCCTTCCGACAGTTCTGACCAGAAGAAAAGGCCATGACTTTAGATTACTTATCTGAGGAATGACAGCCTGGTATTATTGCCTGTTGCATCACTACAATGCTCATGCACAGTCCCACTCACCTTTTCCTCAAAATACAGAAACAGAAGCATCCCCTCTCATCTTTACCACCTTTGAGTGAAATCCTACAAGAAACACTAAGAGGGGTACAGAAATTAATGGATGGATATCTATAATCAATTTTATAATCTTTTGGAAAGCCATGTAATGTTGAAATCATACGAATAAGATCTCTGCATTTGGATCAGCCATTAAAGTATAAAGTTCCACTTTCAAAATTTCTACACTAAAATTACATGTAAATAATAATTTATTCCTGTAAAAATACCTGTTCCATTAGACAGCAGGTTCTGAATGAGTGCAAGAAACCTAACTGTCCTACACAGCAGCCCAAAAGTCTGACCAAAAGATCACACAGACACTAAAGACCGTGTCACATTACACAACTGTCTTCATGTAAATAACCTTAGAAAGTTACAGGCAGTTGTACCACCACAATCCCGTGATAAATCGTCAGGTAGTTTGACATACGCAGCAATTTTGTCCAACCAACTCGCCCCAACAAAATCAAACAGGTCTGATTTTGTCTGAAGTTGTAGGGTCAGAGCTGACTGTATGTATGAATGGAAAACCAATGAGTGCTAACCCGGAAGTGCAGATTTAAGGAATAAGGAACATAGGTGTTTTGGACCTCGTAAATATGGGGGGTTTGAAAGCCAGAGATTGTAGTTGTACTTGCTGTACATGGAAAGCATTTGTGCAGCAATGGCTTTGTCAGGCAACACTTTATTGGATGTCAGAAGAAAGAGAAAGCTTGCACTACTTTGGAAATGTGAAACTGTGCTGGAAAGTCAGCACGGAGTTGTCATCCCCTGAGATTTCTAGCTATGTAACCTGACATGCTCAGGTAATGAGATCCGCGACTGCAGCCATCAAGACTGATATCCCCTCCAACTAGAAGTCATGCCATGTGACATCAGCTTAACTTTACTGCAGTTAGTGCAGTTGGTTGCTCAGTAGGCAGCTTCGACATGTGTAAGGAATCTTTTTAACAAATTCAAATTTTAAAGCAAAATGCACTGCCAGAGGACGGCATTTGGAATGTTCAATGTGACCCTCGTTGGAAAAATGCAGCTTCAAGATAATTGTGATAATTACCTTAAGTCCTATTTGACCTCCTGTATGATGAAAGATCAAGTCAGCAATTTTTTATTCTGTAATAAGCATGCAAAAAGAAAAAAATCTGATAAACTGCATTTATGAAACATTTAGTAAGATCACGGAGGGGGAGGCCTGGTACTTGGCTACACACAAAAAAAATCTTTAGTTTTCAAAAGTTAAACAAAAAAAAAAAAAAACTTAGCTCAGTGGTTACAGTAAGCAAGAATAACACAACCACTCATCTTAAAAAAAATAATTAGCAGACACACCTTAAGTAAGAGCATTCTCAAAGCAGTTCACAGATTCATTTTGAAGTCAATACTAATGGAAATTTCTACAAATGTGCACAAAGGATCAACTCATTCCTTCACTATTGCCAGGAACAAAGACTATGCAACCCCACCATTAACCACCACTAACATGCTGGATTTTCTTTACCACATGTGAGATCTGGCTTTCAATCAAACAGATTAGCCACCAAATCAATAGTACTAAAACAAAAGTCTTGATTAAATCTGAAGGCGACTCCAGTTGTTCATGATAGGATGTTCCAGAAGTGCTTTACTTAACAGTGTTTTATCCAAAAGATTTGTGTTTGGGATGTTGTGAGCATAAAAACTGCATATCAGATCCATGGATTATGTTACATAAGTAATCTGAAATTTTTTCATGGGGATTCTAATATTATTTGCATTCTAGTATTGTTGGGCCCTGTTGAAGATCAACGTATCACGTTTTTTGTGTTCTCCATTCTCCATGAAAATATGGAATTTAGAAGTTTTTCTCTAGCAGGTTTACAAACAAAATGGGGTATATAGCAGATTAAAGTATTCTCATGTTTGAGTGGAGCATTCCTTTAAAAGCACATACCCTTAATTTCAAGTGGTGTCCTCAAGTACTTGACGGACGTTTTATGAAGAATTAGCTTTACACATACACTCTCGAGAATTTTGAGGATGCCAGTTATGTCCCCAAGTAGCCTGGTCTGCATCAGAGTGCTGAGACTTACTCCCTTTAGGCTGTCAAAGTAGAACAGGCCCTTTAGTCCAGGGGTGCCCTCTGGTTGCTCTTCTCTGGGCACGTATGATAATTAATCGTGGGAACTACCACTAGACTTTCAAATTAGTTACACTCAGACAAAGTGGTCTGCTAGAATTTACTTTACCTGCTAACACTCCAACTGTCAATATTTGGCATATGCAATCATGAATTGTATGTTACTTTGGGGGAAAAAGCATTCAGTAAAATAAACATACAGTAGCTATACTTAGTGCGGAGCTCATTTTTAATCCGCTCATGCACACAATACATAAAGATTGTTTGAGCTGAATGGTAGCCAGTCATCTAAAACCTACTTTTCTTATAATATATTGCTAGTTTAAGAGTCATAAATGTTTCTTACTAAAAATGTAAGGAACAACCTTAAGGGGGCCTTATATGTTGCTAATTTATTATCTGACAGATTTTCACTTGCTGGCCACGCTATGTGGCAGTGTCAGTGATAAAATGTAAGAGAAAAAACATTGAAGCTGAATGGACTGCATTGTGTTACTGAAGCACATGGCCAGTCGTGACATGAACCACAATTTCAGTGCCTCTCCTAGAGGATAAAGATGAATGGAGGCTGGCAGTTATAGCCCAATAAATCAAGCCTTGGCATCGCAAAAAAGTCATAAAATAATATTTAATAAAATATCTTCAAATGTGACTCTCCCTTACCTGACGCTGCACGCTGCCGGCGTGCCTACACCAAGCCAATGAATCAAAAGGAATAGAAAGGTAGATTTTATTTATTTCTTTTTTTAATTACCTTTCTTTAATCACTACCACATTAGCACCTCCAGTACTATGAGAAACACAGCTTCCTTTGTTTGAACTATTTTCCAGTGTCTGCTTTTAAAACATTGTCTTTATTCGAAGTGATGCTAAGGAATCTCCACAACAGACCTCAACTGTAAAAGCAGTAAAAAAAAAAACTCATCATACAATAAAATCATTTTCAGAAAAAACTTACAATATATAACAATGCCCACATTCATGTACTTTTATGGCCATGTAAAGTAGACAGCTTTAGGTAATATTTTAAGATTCAGATATTCTTCTTCTTTTCAGTGCACAGTAATGCATACACATACATCTACTATACCAGTTTAATCCAGTTTAAGAGTTATAAGGAGTCATACCAATCCCAGCTACAGCAAGCACAAAGGTAGTGGTAGTTGGGGTGC
Organism: Erpetoichthys calabaricus; assembly: GCF_900747795.2. Classification (NCBI taxonomy): domain Eukaryota; kingdom Metazoa; phylum Chordata; class Cladistia; order Polypteriformes; family Polypteridae; genus Erpetoichthys; species Erpetoichthys calabaricus. The sequence goes on along the minus strand of NC_041399.2, from coordinate 175,955,594 downwards.
CAGTCCACTGCAGGTCACACTGGGACAGTAAAGGCACACAATCTAACTCAACCCCACGAGCACGGGGAGAACACACATACTCTACCTAGACAGCAGTTTAGTCAGAATTCAAACACAGGTTCTCTCATGACAGGGAAACAGTGGTTTGCCTTTGACTTGGCTAAAGAATACTATCCCCGAGCAGCATGTTTATTGTGGCCATCACGTTTCACTTATAACCAAATGACAAGACTCTGTTCCAGCCTGAATATTGTATTTCTGATGTATCAAATCTTGGCTATCTTACCAGAACATAGAGCACTGGTGACAGCATTGAAGATGAACAGCACCAATGCATGCTTTTCTTGTATGTCTGCGTGTGGTATGTCATGGAACTGGGATAAGTGACTACCTACTTGCTTATCAATCACAAAGCCAACAAAAAGCAATTCTACACTGCACAGTGTAGGAACCTAAGCAGGCCACACAAAGCAAAAAATCCATGCTGATAGGAATGTTAATAAACAGGAATGTGCTATAAAATACCATTATCAAACCAGTCTTAATTCGATTCAGAGATACAGGTGGCTAGTGTCTATCCCAGCAGCAATCGGTATACAGCAGGTAAAAGTTATGGAAGGGCCACCAGATTATCAAGAGCCCACTCACCTGCATACTCACATTCACACTCCGGACAATTTGGAATCACCAATTAACCTAACCTGCACCTGCACTGGAGATGTGGAAGAAAAACCGGAGTACCCAAAGGAGAATGCATACAGCCACAGGGAGAACACCCACACTTCACATGGACGACACATCAGCCAAAGGATTCAAACCCAGGATGCTGGATCTGTGAAGTAGCCCATCAATTGGCCTATCACTGAAAACACATGGCATATTTCATAAGCATTGCAAATGAATAGATACTCAGGCAAATTATACCTGCCAGTGTACTTATGTCCTGATTCGTTCAAAGGAAACTCACTTAAAAACTCAAGAAATAAAAAAAATGCCATACAGAAGGCACTTGAGCTCCAAATCAAAGCTGCAGTTCAGCAGTGTGAGGAAATGACTCAAGCTCTTGTACCCCATCAAATCAAGTTAAAATTCAAGGCTACACCAAACAATTAAAAGAATCGCTACAATACAAAGGAGCATGGCCACTTTAGCCCAGTATGCACTACATTTTCTCAGAATGCAGCTCTTCATTACTGTAGCGCTAAAATGACCTCTTGTTTAACGCTGTTTTACCCTGCAGTCCACTACTCGTCAAACTGCTTAGATGGTTCCTATAATATGTAGAGCGAGCATAAACATTAAGGCTTGGATGAAGCCGTTATTTTAGGACACTCCTGCATCTAGCTGTTGCTGCAATTGATCCCAATGAGTCTGCTCACTGCTTTAATTCTGCATTTCAGATGCATTTTATCTTGAACTCAAGGGCAGAGCACAATGCCAAATAGATTTATGTTTAGCATTCATAAACTGAAAACCTTCATTATGAATTCAGTTTCTGGATAAATAGCAGCCTCTGTTGAAATTTAAATCAAGGAGCCATCAGAAAATCTCTGTTGATCATCAACCTGGTTTCCCAAATATTTGCATGCTGCCACTTGCTCAACGTGTTTGGCTTTTATTTGGGTATTTTGGGCCTACTGTTTTATGTCTGAAACCTACAAACATCTGGTTATTTTCTTGACATTATTTTCACACATTTTATCAAAACACTTCAATCTCTCTGGGTTCTTTGATTCTCTTCAGTGAATTGATTCTTTAAATTAGTTTACTTCAGGAAAAATTGATTGTTTTTTTTACTCTTTTATCTGATTTACTTAACAAAATAGCTGCATTGACTCTCTTAAAGAACTGTTCACTGGAAATAAACAGTGCCACTGAAATATTGTTGCAGAATATTTGTCTGATGCCCTTTCTCAACTCACAAGATCAGAATACTGAACAAATCTTCACAACTTCTTTTGTTTAAAAAGCAGCACACTGGACAATGAAGCCACAGACCTGGGAGTCACGGGTGGAATCTGAACTGTCAACTTGTGGTTTACATTGCAGTGTCTTAGCCACTACCCCACTCCTACCTACCTGACACAAACACACACACACAAAAACAAAAACACACAGAACCAAACTGGCTTTTAGAATTCAACCATTTTAATGAAAAGTAGTAATTATAGAAAAAATGTTTATCACACCTAAGTCTCATGTAGTGCTTTGCTAAACATGACCAGAATGAAGAGGATCACTGAGCCAATTGGCTGAAAAGAAAATACTTTGCTCAGATGTGGATTATCACAGTTATTAGATGCAAATGTAAAATGTTATTAAAGGATAAGTTCAATATTTTTAAAGTCAAAGTTATTTCTTCACAAACACGGATTTGCATTTGCCATGCAAAATTGTGTTGTAAAGTCCAGTGTTTTCTATAAATGGTAGTTTACAATAGAGGAAATGGAGCATGAAGCACCACTGGAAAACAAAAGTATAAAAACATATCAAAAACGTCCTTGGAGTTTCAGCAAAAGAAAACGTGCCTTCCACATTTCTGATGCATGTTTGTGACAGCAAAAGGATTCTGAAAATAATCATTTCATCACATATTCTGGGTACTATTTTTCCCCAGATAAGAATACATTTTCTATTTGCTTGTGTAAGTTCTCACTAAATAACAGACGTAAATCAAAACAGAACCAACCGTGTGACACTAAAGTTTATGAAGAAACTACGGTCCGGGTGTGAAAGACTCTTGGACAGGATGACTAAGTGCTAAGCTATCACGCATGGCTGATCTTCTTTTAAAATGGTTGACTCTCATAATATTGTGCGTTCAAAACTGACAGGTATTAGCTATTTTACAATGCGCAATCGCAAGACCCAGATCAACACTCGACAGCTGTCTAGAGTTGACAGAAAGGGGGTTTTTATGTTTTTATGTTCCGGTGATGCTACATGTCCCATTGCCTCCATAGTAAAGCAACAATGAAGGTAAGGTATTTTCTTAAATTTATTGAAAGCATTTCACTGTACAACACATTGTTTGCAGCAAACGCATAGATACCATGTTTGACAAGAAATAACTGACTTGAAAAAGTATCAAACTTATCCTTTAATTTTCTGTTAATTGACAATTTAGACAACTGTTCATTCAGTTATTCATTTCATTAAATGTTTCTTCAAGTTAATTTGGTTAAACAAATTTTTCACTTGGATTCGTTTAATTTACAGAACGCAGTCACAGATTAGTGCTAGTTTGTTAAAATGATATTCACTTCCGCCAGGACATCAGTAGAAATGAACAAGAAGTGTGTTTAGGACTGATGAAGCCAGAAAGCACTTCACTACTGAAAGAGTTGTGGGAATTTGAAACAAATTACAGACACACGTAATTGAAGCAGAAACTTTGACAACCTTTAAGAAGTATCTGGATGATATATTGGGACAGCGTAGCTATTAACTACCCTGATGGACTGAATAGCTTCCTCTCATTTGTCAAATTTCTTATGTTCTTGTGTAGTTTTAAATATATCAGTCAGAGTTGGTCAGCAATCAAACACCATACTCTATATTTAATTTCCATCCATCCATTTTCCAACCCGCTGAATCCGAACACAGGGTCACGGGGGTCTGCTGGAGCCAATCCCATTTAATTTAATACTTATATTTAATACTTATTTAGTTGTGTACTGTGGTCATAAAAATAACAAAGTTTAAACAAAAAAACAACTATCTACCACTATTTACACAATTTTAATGCATTTTTAAGTACAATGGAAGCAAAAATGTGGTAGGAGAAAACACTAAGATCTAAAAAAAAAAAAAAAAAAAAGAGCACCAACTGATACAACTGTGTAGATTACATTCATTTGTGATTGTCTCAGTTTTCTCTATTGAAATATTGATGCTTGCTATTTGTAGTGAATCTCAGAGGAAGGATAATCTAATTTAATTTAGTTAACAACCACAATAAGATGTAGGAGTTGAATTTTGTCAGTAATCTCAATTTTAAGATCCACATTAGAAGAAACAGTCTTATCACTAATGTAATGTCTCCATAATATTCTCTCAGTTGCCGACACTGAGTAAAGTGAACATGGCTTTGTGTCATTGAAACGCCATTTCTGTAATATGCTTTTCTTATATCCAGCCTACTCAAGAGCTCTTGTGATCACCTACCTACAAGGTGCTGCAGGAATGAGGAATCATATTACACCAGTACCAAACTCTCTTCTTTGGTTGCCTGTATCATTTAGAATCAATTTTAAGATTCTTTTATTAACTTGTAAATGTCTTCTTGATCTACCCTCTCCCTATTTTACTGGCGCGTTCCATGCAGATCACTCGGCCATTCCTAAAAATCAAATGAGGAGCGAGGAGGTAGGTTTATATTACTTTAGCCACAAGATTTGAAATTTTTATCCCTTACCATTTGAAAGCTTTACATCCACTTTTCAAAAAAGTTCCAAAAATATATTTTTTTTAATATTGCTTTTACTTGTGACGATTTTTATTGTTCTAACACTTTTCTTTATTGCTTTTAGAGTTCATCTTTTCTTGTATTGTTCCTGCTATGGTGTTTATTTCCTCTCGAGCACTTTGTGTTCTTTGTGTAAAAAAAAAAAAGTGAGAAATAATTAAATTTTAACATATTGTAACTATAAAGTATACTTCCTTAGTGCGCTTTAATCTACTTTGTGAGTGCAAACATATTGTTTATAAAAGCACCATTTATAATACACCATATATACAAAGGTCAGAGTATATGCCTCCTTTTATCTCAATCAAGTAACATGTCCAAGAGAGGAAGAAGCAAGATGAGAAATAAATAAATAAATAAATACTGTATATACTTCTCCAGGACACACATTTAACTGATAAACTGCAGGGTCAATACTAAGAGCGCCAGAAACAGCTGACTGAATCATGGCTCTTAAATGAAAACACCATTAACAGACACTTGGACTTGAACCCAGCATATGCAGGCTTAAAAAGAAGATTACTCAAATAATACAAAGACTTTATGACCAACACCTTCTGAATTCCACCTTATTAATCCAACCACCCCATTTGCTATATATTGCCTTTGATTCCAATATGTCTAATTATTTTCCTGTTATGATGACACCTGGTAGGTTGTTGAAAGATTAGGAATAAAAAACTACTCTAAGATATGTGACTCATTCTCTCCCTTTGTGCATTTCTAGCTACAAATACGCAAACCGTACCACAGACCTTCAGTTCCACATTTATTCATATATAACTCAAGTCTGTGAGCGTCTGAAAAGCATTTCTTTCAACCTTAAATTTGTTGCTGGTTCTTAAAACTTTCAAAAATTTGCAGAATGTAAAAGGCTTGTGATAATTTCAAGAAGCATTTAACAATCTTTTCAGCTGGTTCATGCTCATTCTAGGTAAAGCCTTAATCAGAGTTCAACTTCTGTCTTTAAACTGAGTACAATGATAGTAGGACTGTTTCTACTCCTCACCATTAGAAAATTAATAAAAATTATATTGGCTTTATGATTCTAAGTGGCAAGACCATTACACATTACAACTACACCTACTCATTCATTTTTTTTTTTGTATCCATTTTAAACAGCGTTGGCCTGGCGGTGCAGTGGGTAGTGCTGCCACCTCTAGTTGTTGTCGTGGAGGACTTTATGCTTTCTTAAAATGTTTTTGTGGGTTGTCTTCCCACATACTGAGTGATGAACAAATTAGTGTAACTGGCGATTCAAAATTGGCCCTGTTTGAGAAGGTGGGCTCTACAATGGATTGGATTATTGTTACTATTGCTTTCTACTTGGCCCCCATTTCTGTTGGGATAAACACCCCTAAGACCCTGAATTAGATCAAGCAGGTTTGAGAAGTTATGTTACTGAGCATGCTTGGTAAGAACAATTGGAATTAAAAGTATTAAATCACACATCTCACATAGGAACTAATCTATTAGTCTGCAATTTACTCAGTAAAAGGATAGAACACACAAAACAAATACAGTAATCTCAAAAAATGTAAGCAAATAGTTTTTTTAACACTGTACATTTGTTCATTTAACAGAATAAAGAACAATGCAATATAATAAGAAAAAAAACTGCAAGCTAAAATAACATACAAATGGTGCAGAGGATTGTAGTCCTTGTCTTTATAATCTCTGGGATTAAAAGATCTCCTCTGATGGCACATATCAGAAATATAAACAAAAATAATTTGTTTAAGCATTTTTTGTATACTTTCTATGTACATTGACATTGACATGTAGCACAGACTGCGAAGAAGAAGAAATAATAAAAAAAGAATGTTTCTGCACAGAAGTCTGCATGCCAGAATGCACCACATACAGTATGCTGCTGCAAGGGTGTGAGATGGAATCCGCCTTTCATATACCTCTGTTAGACAGACCACCCCCATACCCCCAGCTCCACCAGGGGAAATAACACATCAACTCCCTGGCACCAGCCATAACACAGCCGCCTACACCAAATTTTGAAATCATCCTGCAAATGTAGTATTTGATTACTCTTTGAGTACCATTTGAGCGTATTGCAATAGAAAGTTAGCAGAGAGCTGCTCTCACTACTTCAAGCGGATTTTTCCCCAGGAGAGACCCATGTTATGCTTACCAGCCACGATACACGGAGAAGTTTACAGAAGAGAGAGGAGAAAGGCTTTAAAAACAAACTTAGGTTTTGGTAATCTCTAGTGATCTAATTTTGAAAGCATGCACCTCAGTGGGATTTTGAAAAACAGCAGCTCTAGTTTTCTTTTATGTCAAATGCGACTTATGCATATTGTATTAAAGAGAAAAAAAAGGCTTCTATTGTAAAGTTATTTTTTATTATATTAAGTTGCCCAGCATAATTAAGATATTATATACCGATCAGTTTTTTATTTTATTAAGTAAACATAGATAAGCCATGAAATTCAAAAGCACTTCTCTAAATAAGATGGCAATCTGTCACTGAGATCTAAAGCATACATCTTGCTTTATAATTATTTTTTTTGTCAAGTCACAGCATAGGCTGAATGTGTGTTTTACCAAAATAAAATCAATATGTGCCAGAATTCAAAAACCTGATTTAGAATGATGTTAAAAACGTCACCAGTTTTCAATGGGTTATATTTTGCATTTCTATTAAAATGCTTTTCCATGTTCTGCTAGGGCGGCACGGTGGCGCAGTGGGTAGCGCTGCTGCCTCGCAGTTGGGAGACCTGGGGACCTGGGTTCGCTTCCCGGGTCCTCCCTGCGTGGAGTTTGCATGTTCTCCCCGTGTCTGCGTGGGTTTCCTCCGGGCGCTCCGGTTTCCTCCCACAGTCCAAAGACATGCAGGTTAGGTGGATTGGCGATTCTAAATTGGCCCTAGTGTGTGCTTGGTGTGTGGGTGTGTTTGTGTGTGTCCTGCGGTGGGTTGGCACCCTGCCCAGGATTGGTTCCCTGCCTTGTGCTCTGTGTTGGCTGGGATTGGCTCCGGCAGACCCCCGTGACCCTGTGTTCGGATTCAGCGGGTTGGAAAATGGATGGATGGATGGATGTTCTGCTAACCCTGAGTTCTCATACACAATTTCCATCCACAGTAGCTTTAACTCTACTTCATTAGGCTAAAAAAGGCATTAACTAAAGAATTCTGCTGTTATACAGAGGATGAGGAACGGGGCATGTGGCATCAGCTCTGGGGAGTAGGACCGATGGCGACGTAGAGGTTCCGATGTGTGGTGAAGTTCACAGAACCTGAGCAAAGGAGCTGATGTGGACAGAGAGCCCATGGGAACAGGGGAGGATCTACAGAGTGGTGGCATCTGACAGAAGGGCAAGGTACCCTGGGGAGCTGAGGAGACTGCAGGTTATTGGTTGATGTGCCACTTCAGGTTTGAGTGACAGAACAGGACGCGTTGGGCTGCATCGGGTGGATCCATAAGAATGTCCTATGGGGGGGAATAATGTTATGCAGGAGAACTGCAATTTTAAAAGTATTTATTTATTCATTATTTATTGTAGCACTCAAAGCCAATGATTTGTTTTATGGCACGGATTTTAATGAAGATTTATTTATTGAATTACCTAGTCAACCCACTGCTTGCACTTTATTGGAACACTTATTCCCTGTTTCAAATAAATTCTGCACACATTCTGATTAAAATGTCCTGCTTGTCTACTCATTCACTCTTATCTATCTCGGTTGTGACTATCAATGTCTCAGAACTGAAGGTTGTGCTCATTTGGCACAAGACATCACAAGATAGGCAAGTAAAATTTCATTGTTATATGCACACACAACAATAAAATTGACGCGACTTGATTGTTACTCTTTACAATTTATATTAATGACACTGATTGTGACATAGTAAAGTTGTGAAAAGAGGGGAAAACAGCTGAAGATGATCTCAACCTTTTTAGATAAAGTTGGAATGTACTTGGAAATTACGGTTTAATGTAATTGTTAATTGTTTAATGTAACTGTGAAGTGTTACATGTGAGCAGGAAGAACATTTATTATTAATACAAGATTTGCAGTACTGTCCTAAATGAAACAACCTCTTACCATAACATTCTCATCAATGACAGATGCACAAAATAATGAGCCTATGAGCAGGCACTGATTTGTAACTGGATGTGACTTTAATCCAATCACAAAATATTAATTAAAAACTAGCTGCACTCATCTCTCTCTTGGTGGAAAAGCAGCAGGCACTCTCCAAAATGGTCTCTTGCACTCTCTGAAACCTAAAAGCTGATGAGCTGCTCTCTTTTAGTGGACCTTAAAGCCGAGATCCACTCTGTCAAGCCAAACTGTGCCAGTGACTGAGTCCAGTGTGTCAAGACTGAGAAGCAGAAATTACTTCCAGAAAGGAACTTCAGCATCCAAACTCTTGTGCCAGAAAGAGTAACACTTTTCTCTATGAAGTTTCTGAGGACAGCAAAAAGCCTAACTGAGGAAAGCACAACAACACAAACAAAGAACCAAACAACCACAACACAAAGAGAAAGTATGCACTCCAATGCAACAAGAATTTCCACTTGAACCAGGAGCAACAAAAGCAACTCCTCCACATTACACCTGACACCATCCTCAAAGATTTGGTATCCTTTAAATAGACGGAGTTGATGAAACAGATAATTAATTAACCAAAGTTAAAAATCACTTCTTTTTCCTACAAGGATAAGGGAATTAAACCTCCTTTGGTTTCTGCACAACAGGCTGCAGTCATCTTCAGGTCTTCAAAATTCTCAAAGCAATCAATAAGAACACCTCTATCTGTATTCTTTTCTAAACATTGAATGAGGTAATCAAGAGCACCACTGAAATTAGGGTGAAATTCATTTACACTATAAGTCAAGAAGCACTTTTTAATTTAAAGGATTGGAAGACTCCAGAAAGATTATGGTGTAAAATAGTTAAAAAGTATTAGGTTATTGATGGATAAATTAAAAAAAGTGGAATTTTGGCTTTCAAATGGATGTGCATGTATTTATCTCTGAAATGTCACAGCGATTGACCAAGCGCTTTGTTTTGAGAGTGAGCAGATCAGCATTTGTTTTTCTCTTCTTTGAGTGCCTGTTTTCATGTCAAAGTGACGTGCAGGTTCTGTAAGTCCATCACTTTTTATAGGTCAACAACTCCTTTAAGTGCCAGTGAGAGGAGTGAAAGAGGGGTTTGCACTTTTGCTCTTCTTAAGTGTAAATGTGATATTTTCAGCAGACAATAAAAAAAGAGCACAGCTTTCTATATCTAATGCATGTCTCCTCACCTCTGTAAGTTGCAGTCTTTGCAGAATAGCAAACTTTCTTTGTCAGTAAGTTCATGTCAGCCTGTGTTTGTCCCTGATTCAACAGATCGTCTTCAAAGAAAGGTGACTGGCAGGTCTTCCTCCAATATGATAACTGAAATCCTTAGCCTATCAGCTTCCAAATGAGCCCTCACATGTTATCCTGCAGCTAACAGATTGTGAGCAATTCAATCAGAAAGCCGAGGGGACACTTTATTCAAATACGTTTTATACTTTATCAGTGACAAGCATATACAATACAGTTTGGAAGCCACCTGCATGTAACATTTGGTTTGCTAGACCCAAGTCTCTGAGAAGAGCTATTAAACCAGCTGTATGACACTTCATGCACTCTTCTCAGCTATCAAACTTGCACATTCTTATGATGTCAGTGACAGCATCATCAAGTATACGGAAAATGTTATTTAATACTGGCTGAGATGTACCAACAGATCTCATTCATTGCACTCGGAGGAAAAGTAGACAAAGTTAACAATTTTACGGGCTCTGAACATGACATTAAGATGGGATCCACCCTTTCTGGTTCAAGTTTATCAAGAACTACAGCCCTGCTCGAGTCTAAATGCTTAACAGTGCCATGGGTGTCCTGAAAAAAGGTAATTAATTAAAAAACAACATCTACCTAGTACCGAAATGGGGCCAACACTACACTTGTGCAAAGTCAAACAACAAATGTACCAGCATCCTGTGGACAAAGGAGCTATGAAAACCCACAATTCACTGAACCTTGTCATGAATGAAATATGACAGTCTGCGATCTAACAGGGTTACACATCAGCCTTCAAAAAAACAAAAACATGCAGACACAATAAGCTAAAAAAAACCAAATATTATAATTATGAAGAAAAAAAAACAAACACTGCCTGATCTAATGAATCATTATGTAGAAAAAAAAAAAAGAAAAAAACAAAAGAATCCTGCCAAGTGACCTACCGGGGTAACGGCATTGGCATGGCATCTTTGTCGATCAGTTCCATCCCTTCAAACCAGTCGTGTAAAGGGTCTTTATTTAGCACTCCATGGCAGAATACCAGTAAAAAACTTTGATTTCAAAAACAGGATGGTGAGTTCACCATCAGCATCTTGCACTTCACCAGATGTCAGTCCAAGTTGAGCAACCACATAGTAAGCAGCTAAAGCATGTATCAAAGTCAACAAGGACAAGATACCGTACAGTGCACCCTACGCATCCCACTTACTTCATGACTTGATGGATTCATGTGGGACCAACAACCTAGATAATTGTGAGGTCAACAAAGTCAAAATTGCATTTTAAATGTACAGTATGCACAAGTAGTTTAGAGACAATGACAAACATTACTTTTTTCAGTCTGAAATTTTTCTGAACATACTTACTTTAACTTGATCCACTCACTTCCTTGACTTTATACAGTAACAATCAAAATGCTTATGTTGGCTTTTGCTGGAAGTAAAAGCTTTTGCAATTTGCTTTATTAAGCCAATGTATTAAATGCTGCTGACAAAAGCAGTAATAAAATACAAAGTTATAGAAAATAATGACAGAAAAATAGCAGAGGAAGGTGAAATATGTATCTGCCTGAAATGAATCAAAACATTTCACATCCAACCTTAAATCTAAATATACATAAGCTATTTGTTCCATTTTCCACTTCGGTTAGTTAACACTGTAATTATTGTAAGTCAAATTGCATCTAATGAACAAAAATTTTCACTTTATTTGCTTCTAGTTTGCCTGCTGTTTTATTAATGCTGTTTAATATACAGTACAGGCAAAGTGCTTCCTTTGAAATATCACAACACAACTTTAAGGCAAGATCTGGCAGCCTAATGTTGCGTGCTTTGATTTTCAGCCCTTTATTACTTTCCAGGAGCCTTTTTATTCAATCAAATGCCTTACTTTAATAGCAAAGATTTTTTCTTTCTTTAAAGAGATCTCAAAAATGGCAGTGCTTTCAGACTTTCACTTGTTAGGTAATTGTTTCTTTATATAATAACTAGCTGATTACCCAGTGGCTTCGCTCACTGAGTGCAAGGGAAAAAAATAACATGTAGTATTTATAAAATAAGTTTGTTAATTGCCAACTTTATTTTTCAACAAATAAAGAGCACTTACAACATAGAAATCAATATAAACAACATTATTAACATCATTATCATATGAGAATATGAAGTAATATATAAGAAGCACATTGCATATAAATATAAATTATTAAACAGTAAAATCTTCTTCTATAATACGCTACCGTGGCTGTTCGTTTGTCTGTCCAGGATTTTAAATCACCTGTAGCTGGCAAACCGTTTCACCTATTGACTTGAAATTTGGTGCACATATACTACGTGACGTCTACTATCTGCTTTCGTGGTGATGATTTTATTACTCTTTTTATTTTTATTTTATTGTAGAATCAACTCTCGGCAGCGCGCAGCAGGGCGGCAGATGTGTACGGGCGCCGTTCTCATTCCCTACCACCTTCGCTAATCATTCTTGAGGCAGATTGAAGACTTAAGTGCCAGATTAAGGGAAAGGTTAAAGAAAACGTACTAATTGCAACACAAAAACTAACTTAATCAGTTTTAACGCAAAAAGATGCCGACGAAAGAGAAGCAGCGGGCCGCTAGGGTGGAGTAAAGAAGAGCTGCTCAGGAAGCAGCAAGCACACCAACCTCTGAGCAAACGAATGCTAAACGTACAGAGAGAGGATGAATACTATGAATGCTCAAGTCAAGTGTATTCACTGCACATTATCGTGCAGTGCGCAGTTACTGGTATTTTGATAAAAGAATTTGAACAACATATAAGAAGCGTATAAATTATTAAACAGTAAAACATTAACATTTAAGAAGTAAAAATAAATTGAGTGCTACTGCAGTGCTTTCAGGTATACTACATATTTTGTTTGCCCATTACGTGCATAAATGTATACATTTTTTGGTGTACCTACCCGAGGACACGCGACATATAACTGACCATGGGAGAAGCATGGATTTTAAACATGCGCTGAGTTTATCCACTGGTGTCCCTCGTGGAATAACTGGTAATGTTTGTCGAAAATCTCCTGCGAGTAAAATGACAGTAGCTCCCATTGTTTTGTTAGGATCTCTGAGATCTTGCATTGTTCGGTTCAAGGCTTCATAAGCTCTTTTATGTGCCATGGTGCACTTATCCCAAACTATTATCTTTGAATGTTGCAGGACTTTTGCCTTTCCAGAGCCCTTGCGTATGTTGCAAATTGGATTTTCGTCGTGAGCGAGGTTTAATGGTAATTGCAATGCCAAACGTGCTGTACGGCCTCCATCTTATAATGTAGAAGCGATTCCCCATAACGCTACAGCCAGTGCTATGTCACCATGGCAACATTATTAAGAATGTTTTTCCTGTTCCTCTGTGGTCATACGTAATTTCCGTTTCAAACGCTCATACGTAATTTCCGTTTCAAACGCAAAAAGAATTTTTTATATATAGATATTACCTGGGAATATCTGCAGAATGGGTTAAGGAAAGAAAGCAAAGGTTTTTGCATTTTCAAATGGTAACCCTGTTGCTATTGCTGGCTGTCCCACCCGTCATTCACACTGCATCTCTATCAACGTCTCTGCTCTTGTGAGTCAAAAATTTGTTCTTTTTGGGTCCAGTTGTCTACAGAACTGCCAAAACCCTTTGCTGGGTTGTAATCATGAATACTGTAATGTCTGACTTGTCAAGGTGAATAGTTTGTAGTGCTTAAATTATGAAGAAAAGCCGAAAAAGCAGGAGTTAAATAACAACCCTTTGATTCTCCGCTGTGGTGCACTCCCAGTCTCAATCAAGCCTCACCCAACATGCCTTGCAGAAGTGCGAGACACTGCTTTGTATATTACAGTAGACAGAAGCAGCATGTAGTATTGCCAAAGTAATAAGCCATGTTAAACTCTGGTCATTTTGTCTGCTAATCAGGGCCAACACGTGGCGCTAGTGTGCAAACTGTAGCACACAGGGGAAAAAACCCACTAGAATCCCCAGAGTCAAAATTTTGAGTTTCAAAATAGTCTATCTTGTCCACATACTCATAGAGAGCAACAATGAAAAATTAGATATATCAAAGGGTGTGAGATTGAATAGGTAATAGACAGACAGACCAACATAGAAACAGACATTCTGTTTTATATACAGAAATCCTCTCGCAGGACATTTAATACACATATGCAATAATCACTTGAAATGAAGAAAGTTTACAACTTTTTCACGGAAAGAAATCAGGTTACATTCACATTACCACATTGCTCAATTCCAATTCTTTGCTCAGATAGTTCATATTCATAAGCGCAAGTGGCCTGTATCTAAGTGTAATGGGAATTAACCTGTTCTCCGAAATGGCATTTATGCGCACATTGATACATTTCTGCACAAGTCATCTGCGTCACCAACAACAAAAAACTTTGTACTTGTTAGACAAAAACAATATGCTAGTAGCTAGTACATGCAACGCACATTGCTCTTCGGAATGCCAGTTTGTCAGCTGTACATGATTAGGTTGAGAACACAAAAAGAAGCCAGATGGCTAGCTTTACCTGTTTTCAAAATTATTGCTGGCACTGCTGCACCAAAGAGATGTGTGGGTATGAGAAAGCAGCCAGCAATGGCTGGACCATAACTATTGTCACAGCTGTAGCTTTCCTCCATTGTTGTTGTTCTTCACTGCCAGTGCTGGCTGATGACAGCAGAACTCAGCCCAATTGTAGAGGCAAAAAAACACACAAACTCTGATCTGACTGTTCTCATTCATATTGCATGGGCATAAGTCAGATACATATCTGACAGGGGACCACAAATGAAAGTTACTCAAATCTGATTCGAAAAGATTGGATATTTGTTTCTGCATAGCCCTGAAAACATCAGAATTGTGTTACATTCAGGCAAAAAAAAAATGGATGTGTCACTTTAGGATTGTAATGCGAACACAGACAAAATATATTGTGTCCCCAAATTTACTATATGAGATGGTGAAATAAATGAAACTATAAACAGCAAGCAGTAGACACAATCCTGTCTGCATTTCAGTTTGCTGCAATCAAAAAGTAAGTGAATTACAGTATATTTATCATATATAGTTGTGACATTCTAGTCTGGTATTGAAATTGCAGCTCATTACTAGAACCAAGCCTTTACTGTAAATATCCAGGACATTTATGACACAAAATGCCTGAAGAAAGCACCTTCCATCATCTCAGTCCACTGACATGCAAGTAACTAACTGTCTTCCCCCAAGGCTGCCCATGGTATTGCTGAACTCAATGACACACAAACTGGCTATGAGCCTTTAAACTGTTAATTTGTATAAAGGCATCTGCTTGACCCATGGCGAAAACTCCAATATGTAAGCACCATGTCTATGAATTTCCAATTACTGACTTTCCATAGCTTGGTTACTTCTATTGCCTGCTTATTACCTGTTCTGCCTGATAAATGTCGCATGTCTATATGAGACACTATTTATTTTTATTTCATTATAGTTAAAACATTTATTGATTCTTTTTATTGTTATAGTTTTGTTTAGCCATTTGTATCTGCTGTACTGTTGTGCCATGTACTGTATCACAGCTGCACATTTCTGCACCAGAAGGACTAGCAACAAATATTTCCATTGAACTGTGACAATAATTTGATTGCAACTGAATTGAATGTCTGCTAAAGTCTGCGCGGGCAGCTCTTAACGTTGTGATAAAAGGTTAAACTGCAAAACCACATAGCAGTAGGAGCTAGAGATGAGGAAATAGGCTTTTAACGATGCCTGAAACCACAGCTTAGAGATTTTGTTCATATCACAGTGCACTCTTGGTGGAAGACCTTATATTTGTTTTAGTTATACAAAGATAAAAATGGCAAGCTAGGATAAAAAATAAAAAAAAAGCATTCCATGTATTTGAGCCATGATGGTTGAAACTAAAAAAAATGCATATGACCCTAACTTTAAAGTGATGAAAAAGTGTTTGGAAAGCATTCTGTTTTGTCCTATAAAAATGAAGTCAATGAAACTGCTAAATGATTGAATAAATAAAACAATGTCTTCTCAGGGAGCTAGACAACCACAAAATATCTTCAATGAACCTTGGTATTGATTCTACTAGTGTGTGTGGACCTGCGCTAATGCGATGAGATGCCATTCTTTAATAAGAAATCCCATCATGTGTTGGTTGTTTGATGATGGGAGAAAGTGCTCTGCCAGGTACCACTCCAGAATCAACGGTAAGTGCTCAATTAGATTGAGATTTGATGACAAGGTACACTGTATAGTCCTTACCAACACCATCTAGTCATCATCAGTGCCAAACACACTCCCATAAAAAAAAGCAGACTCTGAATCACCAACATCTCTGTAACCAATGTAATGTGTAACACATCACCACCTTAAGTACGGTGGTGTGTTAATTGGTTAATTATCTCAATGACCAAAGCAGCGTACCTTTCAAAATAACTTCCATTCTTCATTCATTCAAGTTTTCCATTTACTTCATCAGTCACCTGTAGTTGTTTATGTAGTAAACGTTTGTGTCTGAAACCAGCAAACCCCGAATCCATGTGGGCTTCCTCCGAGTGCCACCAGTTTCCTACCACAGTCCATTACATTACATTGAGCAACAATCAATGACAAAGCAAAAACAGGATTTTAGAAAGACACAAGTACTCAGACCCTTTGCTTTGACACTTGAAATCTGGCTCAGGTGTATTACATCCTATTGATAATTGAAATGTTTTTCACCTTAAGATGTTTCTAAACCTTGTCCACCTTTTTAAAAACAAAGCCATAATGATAAAGGAATTGCCAGCAGAGCTAAGAGACGGGATTGTGTCATAGTACAGATGAGGTTACAAAAAATTTGTACAGCACTGAATGGTTGCAACAGCACAGTGGCCTCCATAATACTTAAATGAAAGAAGTTTGGTACAACCAAGACCCCCCAAAAAACAGCCAAACAGAGCAATCAAGGGAAAAGTGCCTTGGTAAGAAAGGTGACCAAGAACTCAATGAGCACTATATGGAGGACATGAAAGACAGATACTTCCAGAAGGACATCAGTCACTCCAATGCTTCACCAATCTAGGCTTTAGGGCAGGGTATTCAGATAGAACATCTCCACATACACAGAAGCCCACTTGGAAAAAGGCACCAAAAAGACCTTAGACAGTGAGAAACAAGGTTCTCTGGTCTGATGAAACCAAAACTGAAGCATGTGAACTCAACTCTAAGCATCACACCTGCAAACAAAATAAAATGACTTTGTACTATTGGATTGTATTTCTGTGAAGAGGATTACTTTTTTTTTTTTGTGTTGTATTTACCCCACTTTTGGCACCCACTGCACACCCAACCTACTTGGAAGGGGGTCTCTATCGGAATTGGTTTTTCTAAGATTTCTTCCACTTTTTATTTTTTCAAGCCTGGGTGGGGGGGCTGTCTAAAAACAAGATCTGTAAAAGCCCATTGGGTCATTCCCTGTGCAATTTTGGCCTATACAACAAATAAATTGTTTTTTTTGTTAGAAACCAGTCACTGCTCATCACAGGCACAATACCATTCCAACAGCAAAGCATGGTGGTGGCAGCATCATGTTATGGGGGTATTTTTTAGCAAAAGAGACTAGAAAGGGTTAAACTGAACAGAATAAAGTATAGAGATATCCTTAATGAAAACCTGCACCAGAGCACTATAGACCTCAAACTGGGCTGAAGGTCCACCTTTTAACAGGACAATGACACTAAACACAAAGCAAAAAATAACATGGGAGTGGCTCAAGGACAACACTGAATGTCCATAAGTGGTCCAGCCGAACCCAATGAAACATTTCTGGTGAGACCTGAAATTAGCTGTTCGATGACCTGACAGAGCTTGAGAAGATCTACAGAGAAGAATGGCACAAAATTCCTAAATCCAGGTTGGTGAACTTACCCCATCATATATAGTACAGTATATCCAAGAAGACTCCAGACTGTGCTCACTGCCAAAGGTGCTTCAACAATGTACTGAGAAAAAGGACTAAATACTTGTGTCAGCACAATACTTCATTTATTTTCATTTTTAATTCACTTACAAAATTTTCTAAAATCTTCATGTCACTTTTGTCATTCATGGGTACTGAGGTTTGCTTGATGTGGGGGAAAAAATTACTTTAAATAATTTTAACACAACGCTGCAATATAACAAAATGTAAAAAAAAGTGAAGGGGTATGAATAGTTTTCGATGGCACTGTGCATGTGAACTAATCTGGTGGAGAGGGGTGTAATGAGGTGGTGTACAAATAATTAATAAAAGGTGACCTCGCAGTTTAATAGAGAACTTTAGAACTCCCACAGTATGCATTGCAAACAAAATAAACGGGTGAAGTGAAAAGGGGGAATACAGCAAAATGTTGAGTCAGGAGCCAGCAAAGAAAGTGGTTTATACATGGGTACTGCGGCACTATGACACGTCTCAAGCTGGAAAAGGTATCACCTGATCTGGCATAAAGACAGGCAGAAATGTTTGCTAACTACTGTAATTTAAAGCTCTACCGAATTTCTGTCCAAAATAAAACAGTACAAATCTCAAAAGGTAGCATTACTTTACAAGTTAGGCAAATTACATAATTACACTGTAGTGGAGTGAGGCTAGCTGCCAGAAAATTAGATTTACTGGCTAATGAAGTTCTCTTATTATCCTAAAGCTGTTTTCAGTGGGCTTAGTCATTTGGAGCCAAACCGCTGTTTATACTTCTACTTATTTAAAAGAAAGAAGATGCTTCCTAATCCAAGTGTTACTACACTGAATGTCCTCTCTGCTTAATAGTCTGACCTAAGCATGCACAGGCATGGTGTAGGAAAGGCCCTTTTAAAAATGATCTCACAAAAGTTTGACAGACGGCATTTGTATGTAAACACTCAAGTGAAAAAAACAACTTTTTAACAAAAAAATAACTTGGCACTAATGTATACTGCAAAATTGAACTCTGGGGATTACTAATAGCTAAAAGTCAGAACACCATAGCTACAGAAACAGACAAAGAAGATAACGTACACATTTCTTGGGTCAACAGTCTTAATTATTGCAAAAACTGAGTGCGTTAAGCTCCTTCTCTGTCTATGTCTATCTTTTTATATTAATATTTTAACTTTCTTATGCATGCACACTTATAAGTCAAAACATTATGACCACCCCAATATGAAGAAAATAGCATTACCTATCTTGTAACAACGGTGTATGTCAAGCTCAGGGACATATCTGATGGTAAGCTGACATTATTTTTTTTTTTTTTTGTTCTTTATTTCGCCTTATACAATTTCTTGTATTAGGAATTTGGTAGTTTTCGCATACCCCTTGGGGTCAGAGCGCAGGGTCAGCCATTGTACAGTGCCCCTGGAGCAATTACAGGTTTATGGCCTTGCTCGAGGGCCCAGCAGAGCAGTGGCCTTTTGGCAGTGACGGGGATTCGAACCGGCAACCTTCGGGATACCAGCGCAGATCCTTAGCCTCAGAGCTATCCGTAGTCACTGTGTTGAATGTAGAAGATACAGGAAGGTGTAAATACCTAAGTGACTTTGAATCGTTATGGCCAGATGGCTGGGTCAGAGCATTTTTTAAATAACAAGACTTGAGGGTTTGCTCACGGATAGCTATGCTCAATACCTATGTAGTCTGAGGCAAGAAAAACCATTAATCACTGTTAGGATGCCAAGTGGCCAAGACACAGTGATGGAAGAGGTCAACGAAGGCTGTCCGGCCTGGCACAAACCAACAGAAGTGCTACTGTAGCACAGATCACATACAGTTTTAATGACGGTTACGAGACCGGCTACATCAAATCCTGCAGTGTGTAGAACTGTGTAGTCGCAGGCCAGTTAGAGTGCCCATGCTAACTCTGTCCACAATGTCCAATGCTTATAATGGACATGCAAGCATTGAAACTGGACCTTGGATCATTGGAAGAAAAATGCCTGTTCTGATGAATTCTGTTTTCTGTTGCATCATGTGGATGGCTAGGTAAATGTGGACTGTTTACCTGGGGAAGAGATGACACCAGGATGCACTTTGAGAAGAAGGCAATCCAGTGGAGGAAGTGTGATGATTTGGCCAATATTCTCCTGGGAAACCCTTGGTCCAGGCATTCTCATGGACATTAGCTTGAAGTATAACACATACCAAAACATTGTCACAGACCAGGTTACACCCCTTCATGCCGATGGCATTACCCAATGCACGTGGCAGCATAATGCATTCCGCCACACTGCATGAACTGTTCAGGAATGGTTTGAGGAACGTGATGAAGAGTTCAAGGTGTTGCCCTGACCTCCAGATCCAATTGAGCATCTGTGGGATATGTTGGAACAACCAGTCAGATCTGCGGCAGCTCCATCTCACAACTTACGGGAGTTAGAGGATCTGCTGCTGAAGTCCTGGTGTCAGATACCACAGGAGACCTTCACAGATCTTGTACAGTCCATGCCTCTACAGGTTGGGACTGTTTTAGTGGCACATGGAGGAACAGCACCATGTTAGGCAGACAGTCATACAGCAACGCTTTGACGCATCAACGTGCATTCTGTTCTTGGTTACTCCAACATGAAGCAATGAATTACTGCATTTCTGTAAATAAAGTTGTTGATTTATCACAGAAAATGTTAGATTCCAGAGATGCTGAATGGTGATAACACTATTATAGTTTCATGATTACCACTTACCAAATTACTGGTACAAGTTAAGAAGCAGACTTAGAGCACATTGTGAATCAGAATAGAGTACACAATAATGTCCCAAAGGGACAGTGTCATAAAGCCAAGGGAAATGACAGCTGTAGAAACATGGCAGGAACCGTCAAAGTCCAGTCAATTAGGATGAATCACTTTCTAGCAGGAGAAAATCTGATTTACACTGGCATTCAATTGAAAGAATCACCAAGGTAAGGAAGACAACCAAGAACGACCATAAGGGGTAAATAATTCATATTTATAATGAAGTTAAGTATGCTGGGGAAAATTCTAGGAATTAACTGTAATCCAGATGTACAACCACACTGTGAGGAAGAGCTCATTTTAGCAGTGGGGAGGATTTGCATCACACTTTCCAAACTATGACATGATGAGAGTGCTCGATGTTGAAACATGAGTTTCTCTCCTTACTTTAACACCGGGTTACCAAATGTAATCACTTTAAATAAACTATGAAAAATCTCTTTTCCAACAAAAATGCATCCAATGTCAAAATTTGATATCATAACTTAATAGGTTTAAACAGGAACTTGCTTTGCAAGATGTCTCATCCAAATGCTTCCTCTTTAGGAGTAACACCAAATGGAGCGCTAGGCCTTATTTATCAGTTTATTAACTGAACCAATCCAACAGTTTTCAAACCTGCCCATTTTCCAACATCAGGGCATTGTGGTTAAAAGGATGAAGCAGCCTTTGACGTGGCACCACTACATGTCTATGGGACAAAACTGAAGTACTGAAAAATCCAAAACAGGTATAGGGAGAAAAAGAAAACTCTACACAGACAGTGACTGGGATAAGATTTGATGCCAGTCTCCAGGAGGTGTGAGGCAGTCACAATAACCACTGGCTACTCCAAAGTTGTTCACTTTGATTGCAAAAAAAATTTGTAACCGTTAAAGATGGCCTGCTCACTGCTCCAGCTACTCGTATTTGTGCTTCAAGTGTACCTCTCAGAAGGAGCAACAGTTGTAATGAAATGAACCACTAATGTATTTTGTCATTTTAATGCAATGACATTGTAAATACATTATATTAACTCTTCATTGTGTGACTTTCAAGTTGCTTAAGTTTTCGTGAACAAACAATTAGATGTAAAATAATCCACATTTTATTGCCATTAGTTGCATGGATTTCATCAAGTGAAACAGATTCACGTAAAACATCTATACAAGCACACAACACAAGGACAACAGCAGTCATCGTTCCCCAACTGGTGTCACGCAACCAGTTTAATACAAACACAACTAGTCATACTCATCAAATTACTACAGGAGATTCTTAAAGCCAAGATGTTACATCCATGCATCTCCGAGCCTCCAAGTGTGGTGAGAAAGTCTGTCAGTCAAGGTCCTGCTTGACCTGAGCCTTTCACCAGACAGAAGGAGAGTGAACAAACAAAATATTGGGTTAGAATGTCTTAATCAGCAGAGGTTCCAAGCTCTCCATCCTTCTGTCTGCCTCATTTTTTTTTTTTTTTGGCCAACATCCCATACAGTCGACCTGCAGGTGAAGATATCTGGCAACTTTAAACTTGACTGTGTTAGACGAGTGTGACGTGGGCATGTCATGATACCATAATTTTTGTATTCGGTACAAATACCAGTGAAATTTTACCATACCTCATAGCTGTTCGATACCACGGCAAAGATAGGGGTCCCATTCAACTGCTCTTTTAATAAAACATACCTCATTTATTGCACCTTTTCTATAATAGAATATTAATATTCAGGATATTTTAATTTAAAACAAAACTCTTTAAAGCTCTGCTTGTGTAACAACAAGTTTTCAAAGTCTGGATTTTTAGAGAGAATCCCACTGTTAGGTTTCTAACCTTTGTCGTTAGATTTACAGGTATAGTTGTATTACTAAAGAGTAATATGTAACAGAAGTGTCCAAATGATTCAATTTTCTCATTTACTTTTCCAAATCTGTTCTCCTTTTAACATTTGTCCAAAGTTTAATTTTCTGAGTGATCTCAAACTTGTCAGTTGTACATTAATCCATTATTTCTAAACCCCTTTAAAACCCTCTTCATCATGCTGTTTTCCAACTATCTTAAACAACTGGTCAGATTTTGTCATTGCTTAGTCAGTGTACAAATCCAGAATTAGAATACTAACTGGACCGGCAGTGTACAGGTGACTCCTAGGATGAGTTACTGTACAGTCGACAATGTACCTTTCATATATTTGACATACCTGTAGGTGCTTTCACTACATTTGTTACATTTAGGGGTTTTGCCAATGAACAATAATTTGACTTCAAAAACCAAATGAATGACACAAATTCAGCATTTGCATATTCAGATTTAGCTCTGCAGTATGCCGTCTTGGCTGTCGTGCTAACTAGTATAATCTCTGTCTTTTGCACACAAAAAAAAAAAATCTTGGTATTAACAAATGGAGCAGCTCAATTCACTGGCAGTGTAGACAAGGCAAATGGCCACTTCATCTCACAATTGCCGCGATATCTGCAGATGTGCTCGATGCAATCAGAGAATGACTGTGAAGCCATCTTTCTATACGGTCTCTGTAGGACATGGCATTAAAATGTGATTAATCACACCATCACGTTGTCTCCTCATACAACTTTGTGACACAACAAGTGGAATAATTAAAACTCGCAACTGATCAGCCACATCACTGCTCTCAAAAAGCATGCATGAATATTCCTGAACTAACTCCATACTGGGATAAAACTGGAAATAATGAAAGCCTATGAGTGTGTTTTGGCTTTTTATAAAAATAACAAGCATGATTCCCAGTCATGTGCTGCGATTCTCCTGCCTCAAACACAAAGCATTTCCAGACATGGAAATTGGGAGTTTTTCCTTGTCTTCTTAGAGAGTCAAGGCTGGGGGGCTGTCAAGAGGCAGGGCCTGTTAAAGCCCATTGCGGCACTTCCTGTGTGATTTTGGGCTATACAAAAATAAACTGTATTGTATTGTATTGTATTGTACATGGCCCCTGCATTTTTTTTTTCTTTTCGTCATGTGTTAAGGAGGTGCTGTATCATCAACACTATATTTTCATATGTAGTTTTTATCATGTTCTTTTGGCCTTTTGTCAACTTGACTTTCACTCAGGAATACACATACTGAAAAATGCCAGCACCGTTAACGTTTTCTGAACTTTGGTACTGACTCAGTACCCAGGTATCAGTCCTTGTGACACCCCTAGTATGATGTATGCATAAAAGTGTCCTCTGATGGCTTAACACCTCAAGGACTAGTCCCTACCTAAGCAGTAAGCTGTGACTCCTGGATCATGAGTTTGATAAAACATGTATAAAAAATAAACAAATTAATCTACCCAATAAATAAAAAATAGAAAAAAGAAAACACATTCCGAACTTCAAGGACATAACCAACATTCACCAGTTACTGTACATCGCCTCATTTAGAACATTTAGGGGTTATGCTAATGTCAGCTGGCATTCATGATCAATTTTTCAATCTAGCTGTTTCCAAATTTCAGGATCCTAGTTAGCTGTAAGTGCGTGCTCTTATTTCAGAAGCTCTCTGGAGGTTTTTATAAGAGTAGCTAAAAATCCAATTTCAAGCATATTAATTAAAACAAAATGTAAAATATGTGCTCCCTCTGATGAGAAACAGTAGCAGTCTAATAAGGCGGCTTCAAAGATTCTGTCTTTATTGTAGCACTTCTCTTAAAAAATAAGAGCTCAAAAGTAAATCGATACAAACCTTTGAAGAATATCTAGCAGTAGACACATAACATTATCTGTATAAATCTTTTTTCTTAAGTGTCCTTGACGCATAAATAATGAAGAAAACATTGCTTGAAAATCTGTGACCTGTCTCCACTAGAAAGCCGGCTTGTCACAACCACTGGTATACTGAATAAAATTGGTACACAAACACTGCTAAAACACAGTGCAATAGTTATGGAAAAACAATAAAAAACATTTTAAGCCCCAAATAGCTCTGAACCAGACAGGAAATAATTAAATGGACAAAAGGATATCATAAGGGGGTATCAGAGAGAGGGGAATGGGAAAGGGGCACCTTTTCATGTCACTCCATGGTCAAATCATTCAGAAACACTCCTAGAGACAGAAGGAAAATGGACAGGACAGGCAGCAGATTGTGGTCAAGGTATGACAAACACCTAAAACTAAAAGGGACAAAGGGGACATAAGGGACAATGTACTGACTGTTGAACATGCACAGAGAATTGACTGGCAACAGGCCAGCCGTTTCATTGGAGATCTACTTGCTATCCTAAGAGACGGGTGATAAAAGGGGCTCGCTCAGCAATGGTGAGGACTTAACTCCAATTCACACTGAGTCCTATTTGTTTTGTCTCTTGGTGTTTGATCCAAAAGCTGGGATCTCACCATGTCACGACTATTGCTTGTCCCACGCAGGGATAATTGCCGGATTAATGCTGGTGCAATGATGGCTGAACACAGGCTCGGTCTCTCTGAGGCACCACATCACACTGTCAGCTTATAATTTATCATTATTCAGTAGCGTCAAATTATAACGATTCCAAAAGCTGTTATTAATTGGCTGAATAAACCTGTAGCAAACCAAAACCCATTTAGGTTAATGCCAGCTGAGCACAAAATTGTTCCTTGTGCGCCCACTTGTACAGCAGCTGCTGTAATTAAAGGGGCACAAAAAGGAGATGGGCTCCCTTTGCTTTTTTCTTTCTCTATGCTACGCAAGATGCAATTTTTCATTTCAATCTTGGAGATTTGCCCACATAGCCTAATGCACTAGTGTTGCATTGATTCATTCTTCATCATTCAAACTGATTCAGTACATTTTTCAATTCCATAAGCAGATGATGAACGTTTATGACTTATTTCATCTCAAATTGTTAATGGCTTATATTCAGTTTGGATGAAAAAAGGAAAAGAAGAATCTCTCTTTAATTAAAACAAACCAGACGTCAATACATTCAAATACTTAAACAATCGGAGGTGTTAAAGGACCACAGGCAAACCAGAGAGATAGGCATTTGATAGCTCATAAATCCTTATCAAAGATTTTCTCCTTTTTTAATTTATGTTAGCAAAGGGAGATGCTCTCCTAGGAGCATCCTTCCATTTGTCTTCATCTTCCTCACATTTGTTCAATATTAGTGGTCTGTGATCTGAAAAATCAATAGGTTGCCTCATTGCTCCTCAGAGACCCATCTCAGGACCATCTGTTCCTATACCAACCTCTAAACTCACTTCTTTTTAATCAGTTCGGATGAGCAGTCCTCTGTTCTAAATAAACTTCTAACTTGACCAAGGATATCAACATATAGTTTGAATTAACGTCTGCCACTGCAACAAACTGTTTTATAGTCTTCTTCACTATACAGGTCCTTGTGAAATGAACTGGTGCAACTGCGTCTAGTGCTGGGACAGTTATTTTAAAAGCAATTTAACAACTAACAAACAGGCTGAGCCAAAAGCACTTCTCCAAAGCGTTCAAGGAAATGCCATTAGCACCTTGCCAAACATTTATGAACTCGCACTCCACCTTCTAATTTAATCTTAGAATTTCTTTGCAGTCGTAGTTACACATCATCAAGTGGTGGACAGTAAACTAAACGGCATTACATACAGAATCACACAAAGGGTCGTCAGAACTTGAAAGAAACTGCAGCTGAGGCGGCAAATTTGCCAATCTAGATTAGATACAACCAGGACAACCCGACCATTCACTGGCCAAATTAGCTTTATGACATGAGTGGCTTCCTCTCATCTCCCTAAATGTATGTGTTCTTCTGGATTTCCATATGGGGTACACTGCTACACTGGCAAGCTCTGAAGTACTGTAGCTCTGTTTGAGAAAGTGTGGATGTGTGTGCGCCCGGATTTGACAGTCCACTCATGGCCAGCTCCCTAACTACTGAGGCTTCTCACCCTTACCAGTAACTATTTATACACAAACAAGTGCTATAATGAGCAGCACCCCATGACAGATACAACCGAGGTACTGAAGACTCCAGGACGGGCTACAAATGGCAGCACAACATTCAGTCTGCCACATAACCCGCTAGCTAGCACCAACACTGGATGACCCCAGGCTCCCATAAACCTCAGAGAGAAAAGTGCTCTCTCTTTTCTGTCTTAAGTGCATTTTCCTTTACTTTCAACCAGAGTCTTCTTGCACATAAAAACCCAACATGTCAAAGATTTACCGATAAAGACACTTCCACTCAGAATCAGCTGATGGTGAGCTCAAATCAAAAAGAGGTGGTTTCCATATGGCATTAATAGCATGGGAAGATGGGTCTTAGTGGGTCTGAATTTACGAAATGCTTAAAAGCAAACACTTTGAACAAATAGTTCATACACCTTGATGTTTATACCAAATGAAAATATGCCCCCCCTCTCCTTTTCAAACTAAACCCCAGTTCTGGATCAGGCACTTCAAAGCCGGAATCCAAAAATAGGTATTTGACACAAACCTGTGCTTGTACAGAAATGAGGAGAGCGCATAGCGTTTGTTTGCTGGCAGCAGCTGTCTGAGTCATTCCTCTGCAGTGGTTCTGTCAGCTTCTCTTTCTCAAAGACGCCCCCGAGGGTCACGTGTCAAACCATCCCCCCTCTTCCCCTAACACTGCAAATAGTGCACTGAGTCTGGCGATCTTAAAAAAATGCACTTTTGACAAAATACAACCAGGTTTGTGTTATAAGGAATGACTTAAAAGCCTCAGCAATAAACGGAATTGGTGGAAAGGACTTCCAAGTACTTATGAATGACACTTCAAAGCATTAAGTTCAAAATGATCCTCATTATTGGCTCTTTATTTATTTTTATAGTCAACAGTAATAACTGGAATGATAAAAAAGGAAGCATGAAAAGATTTGAAAATAAACACAAACATTTCTTATCACAGTCATGGTTGCACTAAGACTGGCTGTGTAAAACCAAACTGTCAGCCAAGATCGTGTTTGACTCAAGTATTTGTGTGCCTTTACAACCCCAACAGAGCATACAGGAATACACAAGCAGATACATCATAATAAATCTGTAAAATTAACAGGATCACCAACTATATTCAGGCCTATACAATACATACTGTATGGACGTGATCATCCATATGAAAGCATGCTTGTTAGGTTCATGAGCTACTTTAAAATAACCCAGTGTGGGCGTTTGTGCATGAGTATGCCCTGTGGAGGGGCACTTGTGCTCCATCCAGGGCTGGTTTCTGCATTGTACTCAGATCTGCCAAGAGAGGTGTGCCAAACACAAAGTCTGAATTGGATTGGGCGATTTCAGTCAATGGAGGAATATACAATACTAAGTTTACACACACCCATACAGCTACTTATGCAAACACACATTACAGACACTAACAAATAATGGCTCAAGTAGACTTAAAAAAAAAAAAAAAAAGCATGAAATATATCTAAATTCACAGATGTCTGAGGACTACATTTGTTTTGCCTCTGTAACTATTTTACCGACTCTAGTTTATGCAACAAAAGCCATTCTGCAATATTAGATTGAGAAGTTCTCCAGAAGGCATCAGTAGAAATGCTTTGACAACAATGGTTGTTGACCTTCCTCCCAGTATATACACCAATCAGTTGATGGGTGAAGTGAATCACATTGATTATCTCATTACAGTGGCACGTGTCAAGGGTGGGATATATTAGGCAGCAAATGAACAGGTAGTTCTTGAAGGTGACGTGTTGGAAACCGGAAAAATGGGCAAGAGTAAAAATCTGAGCAAGTTTGACAAGGGACGAATTGTGACAGCTAGACAACTGGGTCAGAGCATCACCAAAACGGCAGGTCTTGGTGGGTGTTCCCAGTATGCAGTGTTCAGTACCTGACAAAAGTGATCCAAGGAAAGACAACCAGTTATCTGGTGAAAGGATCATGGGTACCCAAGGCTCACTTATGCACATGGAGAGCGAAGGTTAGATCATTTGGTCTGATCCCACAGAAGAGCTACTACAGAACAAACTGCTGAAAAACTTGATGCTGGCCATGAGATAAAAGTGTCAGAAGACACAGTGCATTGCATTTTGCTGTGTATGGAGCTGCGTAGCATCAGACCAGTCCAATACTGAAAGTGCCTTCAGTGGGCACGTGAATGACAGAACTGGACTTGGGAGCAATGGAAGGAGGAGGCCTGGTCTAATGAATCACATTTTCTTTTAGATTATGTGGACAGCCTGGTGCATGTGTGGAAGGATGCACTATGGGAAGAAGGCAAGCCAAGAGAGGCAGTGTGATGGTTTGGGTAATGTTCTCCCGGAAAACCTCAGGTCCTGGCAGTCATGTGGATGTTACTTTGACATGTACTACCGACCTAAAGATTGTTGCAGACCACATACACCCCTTCATGGCAACAGTATTCCTTGATGACAGTGGCCTCTCAGCAGGATAACGCACCCTGCTACCACACAGTATAAACTGACACAGAGTTAAAGGTGTTGACTTGTCCTCCACATTGCCAGATCTCAGTCTGACCAAGCATCTATGGTATGTGCTGGACAAAAACAAGTGTGATCCATGGAGTCCCCACCTCACAACTTAGAAGACTTATAGGATCTGCTGCAATAGTCTTAGTGTCTGATATCACAGGACACCTTCTGAGGTCTTGAGGATTCCAGGTCTTGATGGATCTCAGCTGTTTTGGAGGCATGAGGGGGATCTACACAATATTAGACTGGTGGTTTTAATGTTGTGGCTGATCGGTGTAAGCCTGTCTGAATGGCAGAGGTTGCACTACATTAGTACACTGCACATCCAAGAAGTTACAGCCACAAACACAACAATTTACCATTTATCAAAAATAAAAAGGCTAAACCTCAACAACATTTTTATAAACTTTAGAACCAAAACTCTGATTTCTCAGTAAGAATCTAATTCACTTTTCACATTCTAATACAGTAATATGTTTATAAAATAAACAATACTATAAAAGAAAACTAGTAACTATTACAATGTTTCCTTAGGTTCTAGTTCCCCAGAAATGCTTCTATACAATCATGACTCACCTTTTCTGTCTTTTAGATACAGTCAGCTTATACATGCATCAGGGACACACATCAGACATTATCTTGAGCAATGGGTCCTCAAACGCAAATTTCATAAACAGTCAATAGTGGCAACACATTTATGTTTTGTGCATGTCCTAAGCCATTGCTTCTGCACTCCCCTCTATTAAGGTGGGTAAACACTGCGGTAACCCGACACACTTTAGTAACACGGACAAGACCTAGTAAAATGTATGCACAGCTATTTCATAATTTAGAAAATATGATTGGAAGAGACTTATTATGTATACTGAAATTCTGAAAGCAAATTACTCAAGTTTGCTCATTCCCACAATTTTAAAGCCAATGTCACAATATCTATATTACTAAACCACAGTTTAATTTATGCACGGATGGCGGACGCACCGACGCGCATGCGCCTCGGACGGTGGACACACCAAAGCGCATGCGCACTGCGCCTCAGCGCCCCAGAGTCAAACCCAGCGGCTTCCCAGGGTCAGTAGGTGGCCCCCAAACAACATATATTTGAATCACATAACGGTAATTCAGTATTAAAAGTAAGTTGGATTATGATTCCTAACAGTAAACGACTTCTACCTAACGACACAGCCACAGAACAACAAAGACGAGACCGCGCGCCCCAGAGTCAAACCCAGCGGCTTCCCAGGGTCAGTCGACACAGCCACAGAACAACAAAGACAAGACCGCATGGATAAAGCGGCTTCCCAGAGTCAGTAGATGGCGCCCAAACAACACAACCTGTCAACTAAACTTGCTCTAATCCACTGTGCCAGCAGTCTGTGTGGCATATTTGAATCACATGACGGTAATTCAGTATTAAAAGTAAGTTGAATTATGATTCCTAACAGTAAACGACGTCTACCTAATGACACAGCCACAGAAAAACAAAAACGAGACCACGCCGACAACGAGCTTCTGACACAGCAGAGGCAAAGGAGTCACGGCTCCAAATGGAAACAGCTCACCGATTAGTAATGCAAAACCGAGCCCGTACTTCCCAGAGTAGTACGTGGTGCCCAAACAGCACAACCTGTAAACTAAACTTGGTCTAATCCACTTTGCCAGCAGTCAGTGTGGCATATGTGAATCACATGACGGTAATTCAGTATTAAAAGTAAGTTGGATTATGATTCCTAACAGTAAACGACTTCTACCTAATGACACAACCACAGACGACCACCCACACCACCGCATATGCCACCTTCGTTTACTAATGTAGCCCTCCATGCCCGGATCTGCCGCCATGGTCACTTCAGCACGCGAATCCGCCGCCGTCAGCAAACGACTTCTAGCCGACGACACAGCCATAGAAAAACAAAAAAGACACTGCATGGATAAAAACAATAGACGAAGGCGCCTACAACGCGCTTCTGAAACACCAGAACCAGATGAGTCACAGCTCCAAAAGAAGCCGCTTTGGTAGAAATATGTTTATTTAATTAAATGAAAAATGTCCCAGGACGCACCCACCCTCCTTGATATTGCATCCCTCCACATATCAGAGGGAACAGAAAGTGATTGCCATTCTTGGATTTGCGATTCTTTCGAGAATCACGGGCTTACTGGTATACCTTCTAATCAGAGGGAATGTCAAACAAGTCGGCTGCAGTAGCTGATCTTATCACCTGAGCATGTCAACTTATGTGACTGGAAGTTCAGGGTATGTCAAATTAGACAACCGAATAACCACCTTCTACCACAGTCTCTCGTTTCCAATGTATCACAAGCTCATCCCTTTTTCTGAGGGCCAATAAAGTGATACCTGACTGAGCCAGTGCCCACGCAAAGGCTTTACAGACATAGCAAATTCAGATGCAATCTTTCCATTTTATTTTTTTCCATTCTGTCATGGTACATAAAACTTGTAAGACTGTGTTCTGTTTGTCAGGTCTAAAAGACACATGTTCCTTATTTATCATCACTGCGTTATATGCACGGTCTTTACAGGTGTGCATCCATTGGTTGTCTGCTCTCATGCACGTACAGCTCACTCTTATGACTTCAGACAAAATCCAAATTGTTTAATCCTATTGCAGTGAGTCATGGACTAGACAGAGGTAGCTGCAGGGTATGTCACACAACATGATCAGACTGTCAGTGGAGCATGCTGGGACTGCCTCCATCTCACTAAGATTGTAAATTAAGTCTGCAACTAAAAAAACATGTAATGTGACTAAGGTTGCACAGTATACCAGTACTAGAAAAGTACTGAAAAAAACAGAAATTTAAAATGGTATGGTACCAACATTTCTGGATTTTCAGTACCAAAAGTAGACATCAATCTTTCACTTAAACTCAAGCGACACTCGGGTTGAGCAGCCAGGTAAAAACATGATTAGATATTGTGATGTTGTGCTCTATGGGGTCTGTGGCAGTGTGCAGTTTTCTTTAAAAACAGTGCAGCTCGGCTCAGGGCTTGTGGATATGTGGCAGGCCGCTGTGCAGCTGGGCAGCCACAGGGTTTTCAGTGTTGGAGGTGAGCCGATTGATTGTTACATGCAAGCGCAACTACATTGGCTGTTCCCCATTGATATTTCGTAGGTCATTAGGTGGAGCACCTACACTCACAAGGTAGCAAAGGAGCCTGGGAAAAGAGCAAGGGGGCAGGGAACGAAAAGAATCAAAGATCCGGGGAAAGATGATCAGGAACGAAAAAAGAAAAAAGTAAATTCAAGATCTTGGCTGAGCTGGTATAGCAGTGAGGAGACATGGTAGTCAGGAAAAGTGGCCCTGTGGAGCACTGAAGGGCAGCAGGGACAACCAGGTGCTCTGAAATTTCCACACATGTCGAGGGATGGTGATTAGACCACAGGCCAGTAAAACAGTTGACCGTGCTTTCTGGAAGGCTTTCTCTGCAGTTGAGAAGGCCTCAAAAGGTGAGCTGCAGAGGCACAGAAATGGATGGACGCACTGAGGTTCGTGATTTGTTTTAACAGAGACAGATCCTGACTGTGTTTTAAACTGAGGGTTTTACTATCTTTTTGACATTATTAATTTATTGGATTTTAACATCCATATACAGTTTTTTGGATTATTGTATTTATTTCAAGATAAATTGCACCACACTTTATTCTGTTTTGAACACTGTTTTGGTTTGTTTTAATTAATGCACTGAGCACTTGTTACACCGGTCTTTGCGGGCTTGAGTCCTCACTGCACTGGCTCCTCCTCGGTTTCAACCCGGGTATCACAGATGTGTTGGAAATTTTAATAAACCACATGCTTTTTTTAAAGACCGCATGGTGAAATGCCCCTCATTGCTTTTGAGACTTCACAGAAAACTCCACACCACCACCCATTACTTCAACACAATTGAGACTTTACAGAAGACACCATGCCACGATCCTACTGCTTTGCTGCACACTTTATGCTGACAAGAGGCAAGCATTTCGTAGCGTGGCACAATGTCACAGTGCACCAGGGAGGCTGGGGTAAGACAGGTTGGTGTGGGTTTGTAATTATACAGTATTTGCTCTGGAAGTGTTTTGGTACTGGTACTGAGGTGCAAAGGCTGGTATCGATACCAAACTCAAAATTTTCATACTCTTCCAAGACTAAATGTGACATGGACTTGAGATGTGCTGCTAATGTAATCATCAGCTCGAAGTGGGACTGGATGGAGTCTTGGTTGTTCCTTGTGTCCAGTGTTCCTAGGATATGCTCCAGTTTCTAATACCAGAAGAAATAAAAAGCAGGGTTTACTTTTGTTACTATCCCTCATCTCAGCCTCTTGGTTACTCTTCCCTGAATCTCTGTCCTCAGTTTTCACAAGTGAGATCCCTTCTCACCTCATAGCCATATTCTCTTGACAGTCTCCACACTCCTTCTCACCTTTGCACAAGAAAAGCTTCTCTCCTCTGCTACTAATGTAGTCACAATGACACTAGCCTCTTTTTAGAAATCTCTTCTAACAAGACATCATTCTCTTACTTCTACAAGTCATCCTCTTCTGTATCATACAGTTTTTAGTCACCCCATTAATAAGTGGCTGTCTGCTGCTGGACTGGTTGGTATCTTCTTGGCCAGTGACTGTTGATGTGGAGATGTTTTAAGCTTTCCTGTTTTTCCTCTCACCTTTTTTTAAAAGGTTTCCAGTCTGGAAGTTCAGCTACTGTTCTCCGCTCATTGTTGTCTCAGCACCTCACTTTTTTCACCTCCGCTGAAAGGGCCAGAATGGATGCATGACATGTGGTCATGTCACTACCCTCTGAATGAAGAAGTGTGGGTACACTAATTTCATATACTGTACTTTCTGCAGCAGGCTGGCTGGCTTGGGGTAGCCAAGAGACTGAATGTTCGTGGAGTAAGAGAAAGCCACAAATCAAGGAGTCCATGGCAAGTGCTAAGATACTCTAAGTACCAGTGTGAGCAAACAACGGCAAGGGAAGAAATGTCATATTTATTGAAAAGGCTGTGTTAGTGCTCAAGCATAAAAGAGGTTATAGGGAAAAAGATAGAATTCCTGGAAATGTCTAGGCAGACTTAAACATGGTGGATGGGTGTGTTTCCTGATGGAAATAGGAACGTCCCTGCTGCATATTATGGAGGATAGTTAGTCTGAATACTACCAATGGTGCTCGGCCCTTTAATTACAAACTGGGGCTCTGGAATGTAAGGTAACCCATCATGGGTCTGGATCTTATTATGGACATCTTTCAATGATGGAAGGTGTTAACAGGCTCTGATCATTTCATATTGCGGTGGCAGACAACATTCTGATATGAACCAAATGCTGTGACTGTATAACTCCTCTGTTGGCACAATTACACAGACATCCCACTTCCTTCATGTTCTTCTTTCCAATGTTAACCCTGAGAAGGGCTGCTCAAACATACCTGTCTGCACAGTATCTCCACTTCCCCAGTGTGACAACTGGCTTCTTCTCAAATCAGCCATCGCTTTGCTTCAAAGTCTCGCTGCATTACTCACAGCCGATGCTCGTGCAGTTCTCCATTGAACTGTCCCTTGAGGTCTGTCCATGAGGCTCTCTCTAATCTCATCATTCAAATTCAGGCTGAAGACTCACCTCATGTCTGCTGAATTCTCAAAGAGCTGCTGCTTCAGTTGCTGCATGTTACTGGCTGCTTTGATGTGGTGCCCTATGGACCTCCTTGTTATCTGCTAATATCTACTGAGTGCCTCGTGTTTTTATTGTACTTTAAGGGGAGATTCTTTACAGAAAGCCCCAGGATAAAGCCGGGATAATGAAGTATCCCCACCTACATACAGTACCTACTTCAAAAGATGATTTATAAAAACAACACACTGGTACTGCACAAGTCATTTTCTAAGCTACCTTCTGAATTATCTTTTTCTTTAAATGAATTTACTCTGTATTTTTTATCTCAAATGTACAACCCTAATGTCCAAAAATTTCACTTATTTTGGTATTTAGAGTATATCAGTAGGCCACAGCAGTTTTGTACTATATATAGAGGTTAATTAAGATTTTTAGAAACGTTTAGCACATAAAAACAATGCTATTTGCAGAACAACTGTGAGCCAAGACTACATCACTGAGGCACAATGGCTCTTCCACCTGAGCTATTATTGATTTGAAGATGTTACATCGAGGCTGTGACTGTGACAGGTCAGTGATAAATGAACCTCGCAGGGCAAAATCAAACAGCCTGGGATGTGAGCTTAGTGCTTTTATTATCTTATTAAACTGAGATGCTCTGCTGAGCAGGAATAGTGAGCTTATAAAACCAGGAACCTCTTTGTTCAGTAATGTGGATATAACGTTTTGATAACCAAATTAAGAAAAAAGAAAAGACAGCAAAAATGAAGGTGCATTATAAATTAACTATAACTTCAGAGAGTTTTAAAAAAAAAAAAAAAAGGAAAAAGGAAGAAACATTCCTTCATTTTCATTCCACTTTTCCTGGTAGACCCCATAATAGAAATACACTGAGGTGGGTTGAACAGGCTTGCTAATCCTCAGCAACTCCACGATAGTCATGAGAAATAATCCCTCCAGTGCGTCCTTAAGAAACACATTAAAATAAATCACACAGGAACGTGCAGCCCAGCTTTCATCCCTGCAGCTATTTTGTCAATCTGCTCTACTGATTTGACGAATCGAAGACTCTCATTAAAAACAGGGTCAAGGCAACAACCTTCCCTGGTTAGAACTTTCCTCCATTCATGACAAAACAAAATTACTCAGCAAAAACAGGCTTTCAGGTGATCCTTGGGAACATAAAACAGAGAGTGTCCTAAAGTAAACAAAGATGCCATAATAAAAACGTTAAACAATTAAAACAAATACAAATTTAAGGAAATAATTATTAATGATGTAGACTGAGCTTCAATGCTGTCAAAAGTTAAGCCTATGTCACATTAGATGATTTTTCCAGCGGTTCACAGCTGTAGCCTTCATTTTTACATAATCTTAGCGAGTTGCAGGCAGTCTGTGGTGTACTCCCATGATGTCAGTCGTGTAATGTGTCATGCACAGCGACTCACTCCAACAAGTCAAACACATTTGATTTTGAGAGCTGACAACCAATGAATGCTCATCCCGAAGTACAAAGCATATAATGCAGCGATGAGGAATAACAAACACGCATGTTTAGAACCTCTCAAACAGGAGAGAAGCTCAATTGTCTATTGTCTCATGTTTTACACACAACGACAGAATGGAAAAAGGACAGAGACTGCGGATGAGCTCACTGTACCTGTTAACCCTTTGTACAGTGCCAGCTTCATCAGGCAGCATGTTACTGGCTGTCATATAAAGTGGCAGGCACGACTGTGCTAGAAGGTCTGCACACAATTGTTAAATGTGACATGCCTTGGGATTTTCAGTGATTTAAAATGATATAGTCTGCTGACGAGATCAGCAACTGCGGTCAGCAAGTCTGACATACCCACGACTAGAACTCACATAGTGTGACATCAGCATTAGACAACCTGTTTTTCTCACTGACACTGAAAGTTTCTGAGGAGATAAATTGTAAGAACTAACCAAATCATTAATTAAAACCTAATGAAGAAGGCATTATTGCCAAAATGAGATCAAATACATAGTTCAGATCCGTGTTCTGGTTCCCCATCTGCATCACCACAATGGTTACTCCATCAGATCCCCAATACACCATAGCTACAAAGATACCTTACTTTTCCAGTCCATGAGTTCCTAACTACTTAAATGGTTTGTCCATCAACACTGCAAAAGCACATGTCAAACACTACCGGGTAATTTTAAGAACTTATTGTGATTTGTAGCAACTTCAACTGTTTTTCACAACAAAATGACAAGACCATATAGACATATTCATCCCACCCTAATGTTTACCGTAAATACCCGCGTATAGGACGCACTTTTTTTCTTCAGAAGTAGGCCTAAAAACCCCGGTGCGTCTTATGGATACTTTTATTACAAAAATTATAAATCTATATATATAATTCACCGAGCCCCGCCCACCAACAATTCACTACGCACGACACGACAGAGCCCCGCCCGCCAAATCTAACCCTCCTCCTACCACACTCGCAAACTGTTTTACACGCTGCATACAGCAATTCCCAAACACGATTACCCTTCTCCTGCCACACACGCAAACTATTTTACATGCTGCACACAGCGATTCCCAAATGTGATTACGGTACCCTTCTGCTGCCACACATGCAAACTATTTTACACGCTGCACACAGCGATTCCCAAACGTGATTACGGTACCTTTTTGCTGCCACACATGCAAACTATTTTACACGCTGCACACAGCGATTCCCAAACGTGATTACGGTACCTTTTTGCTGCCACACATGCAAACTATTTTACACGCTGCACACAGCGATTCCCAAACGTGATTACGGTACCTTTCTGCTGCCACACATGCAAACTATTTTACACGCTGCACACAGCGATTCCCAAACGTGATTACGGTACCTTTCTGCTACCACACATGCAAACTATTTTACATGCTGCACACAGCGATTCCCAAATGAGCCTCTGTTCACCCTCTTTACTTTTCGCATTTCTTTGATGGTACTTTCGGCTTTTCTCCATTTTCTGATTACGCATTCTGTCGGACCAAACTGCCGCTCAGTTGCCCGGTTCCTGTGTTCTTTCGCGTACGTGATCACTTCCAGTCTAAACTTTGCAGTATAGCTCTGTCGTGTTGTCTTCGCCATGTTGACTGGGTAATAATGAACAGCTACCTCTTTAAAACTACGTTAATGGGATATTGGACTTTATGATCATGTGCGCATGTGTCAGTGCCTCTCCTTCGTCTTCGATGGCTTTGTGACGGGGACAGAGAGGCGTGGTTTGAATCCAATTTGAATTTCAAGGTTTTTTTTCAAGCGACAGTCGGTTAGCAGTGCTGCAATTGTAGCTACCGGGGTATGCCTCAGACCATGTGCAATTAGCCGTTGCTCCCGCACTGGCATTTCACACCATTTCAAATTAAAGTATTTTTCAGATGTAGCGTCGCTAATACTGTATCGATTTTGGAGAATGACACGGCATTTGAAAGCTCATTTTACTATGCATCCACCTGTATGCCTTATTGTAACATTTGGAAATTGTTTTATTTTGAATACAGTAGCCTCCCGCTTAAGTACGCACCCGTTTAAGTATGCATCCCGGTTAAGTACGCATATTTTTCCCTAAAATTCTGGGTTCAAGATTTATTAGTTAAACGTCATGAATCGTCATTTGGAGAAGGTTTTAAAGTTTCTTGCATTTGGCTTTGAGGGAGACAGCCCGGATCTTGCTCTGAAAGGATTCAAACGATTTCTTAAGATCATTGAATGTATCATCAGCTTCAATTTGAACTTCAGAGCAGAGCAGCTAATCCTCGATGTCGAGAGCACGCTATGGCCCTCTTACTGGGTGCAGACGTTTTGCTTAGTTTCGAGATGATTTTGCAGCGTTGAGACTCATTGAGACGCTTGCCGTTTGGTTTCTTGGACATCGTAGCGAAATGCAAGCTATTTGGGAGTGGCGGCTAAGTACGCGCAAACTTCGCAGGTTCAAGTTGCGTTTGGGAGTGGCCAACCTAAAGTACGCACCTACCAGCTAAGTACTCACAAACTTCGCAGGTTCCAGTTGCGTACTTAAGTGGGAGACTACTGTATTCACGTCACCGATACGTCATTTTTGCCGTCTAGTACCGGTATGTTTCTCGCTCTTTGTTGTTGTTCAGAGATACTCTAGCCTAACACAAGCACATGGATATAATCACTGGCGCTGGCGGCAGCAGCTTTTAATTAGTACCCCGGTAACACAAAATCAGGATGCATCCTATAAACAGGTACACAGGTTTTTCCATGGTTTTTAGGGTCAAAAATCCACTGCATCCTATACATGGTATCGTCCTATATGCGGGTATTTACGGTACATTGTCAACTTATCACATTGTCACATCCTCCTCTATCTCCAGCATCCAAATAATGTGTTCTGTGACATGATCTCCCAGAAACAGGCTCCCTAATAACAACATAAAACATTAAATCTCCATATTTAGTAGTAAAGACACTGATAAAAAAGACCTAAACTTTTAAAAAATAAATATATTTAGGCAGATAGGAAAAAAAAATCCATGTTGAAGGCACTCTCTTTTTTTTCGAACCCAGAGAGGAGTTTAGCATAACTCTGGCAAGCCTTCCAAACAATCTGCTTAAAAACACTTTGCAAACCAACCAACTCTATTCCCTTGAAAAGGCTTTCATAGGCACACAACAGAAAAATGTACGGCTCAGCTAAAACAATAGAAAAGCAATTAGTGAGGATTAGAATAATCAGATTCTAGGCCACAGCAGACCTGGATTTCTTTAATATCACAGTAAATTAGCTAAGCTGGCAAGAAAACTGCAA
The DNA here is from genome assembly GCF_900747795.2 of Erpetoichthys calabaricus. Lineage (NCBI taxonomy): Eukaryota > Metazoa > Chordata > Cladistia > Polypteriformes > Polypteridae > Erpetoichthys > Erpetoichthys calabaricus. The sequence continues at coordinate 175,916,285 of NC_041399.2, read as the reverse complement.
TGCATACTTGACTTGGATCAGACCCTGCTTCTTTTATTTTATGTTATTGTCGGGTTAACAGCTGGACTTGCATCCAGAGGCACGTATTGTACCAGCAAGGCTGGAGGCTCAGTGCATGCCTGGTCATCACAGATATTATGGCTTCCATCACAGGACTTTTGATTTTCTTTCCAATTTAAACCATCACCATCCCACTGTTGTATGTTGCACATACAGTAAATCCATCTATACTGATGTACATCCATCTCTTGTTTGAGAAGCCAGTTGAGTAGTGTTATCCATTATGGCTCTAAACCCACAGGACTGTGAATCAAAAAAGATGCTAAACAGAATGTAGGATCTGTAATCATAATGGGCCTCACCATAGTTAAAGTCAATGTCACACTATGCAACTTCTGAATAAACATGATAATTGCACTTGCTGATCTCGTCACCTCAGCATGTCCATTACCCAACTGGGAATGTCAAATTACATAACACGACATGGTTTCACATTTCCAAAGTTATTACAAGTTTGCTTCTTTTTCTGACAGCCAATAATATGCAGCCTGACAGAGTTAGAGGCCATGTGAAGGGTTTATATGTACAGCAAATTCAATCTCATCCCTTTCTCTAATCTGTCTTAGTATGTAGAACACAAGACATCAGACAGACAAGCCTCTCTAGTGTTTGCATGGTCCACAACACCTGTGTTTCATATTCCTTGTTTCTACATTCAATTAATTGTATTTCTAGGTGGGTGGGTATTGCTTGTGAGCTCTCATGCTCATAGACCAGACTGGGATGAGTCACAGACTAGTTGGACTGAGTCGCTGGATATGTAAGACTACACAACTGGTGGTCACAGGATTTGACTCACTAATATTATGTAAACGAAGTCTACAACTGAGGGAGACTGCAGTCCTTTTAACACTACTCTGGCTTTGCTATAGCAGATAATGTCTGAAGGTAAGTCTGAGCCTCTTATTTTTGTGAACAGACATCATAACCTTTTTGTTATCATGGCATTTTTGTCCTACACTGCACTGGAGCCCCACTGAAGTTTACTGGGATCCTTTTATGCATGCATGGCATCAAATCCAAAAGTAGTCTGCATGTTCTACTTATATCTTTCCACACCTCAAAATGTACTGACTCCAAGTTGACCAATGCAGAAATGTGGGATAGATATGAGAGCTTCACTCCATGTGTTCACCTGCATTATATCCAACCCAGTGCTGCAAGGAAAAGTACTCTGCATACCATCATCCTCAATTAATTTAATCAGGTTATGCTGAGGAATGGATGGATATACAGTGGGGCAAAAAAGTATTTAGTCAGCCACCAATTGTGCAAATTCTCCCACTTAAAAAGGTGAGAGAGGCCAGTAATTTTCATCATAGGTATACCTCAACTATGAGAGACAAAATGAGAAAAAAAAAATCCAGAAAATTTGATTTTTAAAGAATTTATTTGCAAATTATGATGGAAAATAAGTATTTGGTCACCTACAAACAAGCAAGATTTCTGACCTGTAACTTCTTCTGTAAGAGGCTCCTTTGTCCTCCACTCGTTACCTGTATTAATGGCACCTGTTTGAACTCGTTATCAATATAAAAGACACCTGTCCACAACCTCAAACAGTCACACTCCAAACTCCACTATGACCAAGACCAAAGAGCTGTCAAAGGACACCAGAAACAAAATTGTAGACCTGCACCAGGCTGGGAAGACTGAATCTGCAATAGGTAAGCAGCTTGGTGTGAAGAAATCAACTGTGGGTGCAATTATTAGAAAATAGAAGACATACAAGACAACTGATAATCTCCCTCGATCTGGGGCTCCACGCAAGATCTCACCCCGTGGGTTCAAAATGATCACAAGAACAGTGAGCAAAAATCCCAGAACCACACGGGGGGACCTAGTGAATGACCTGCAGAGAGCTGGGACCAAAGTAACAAAGGCTACCATCAGTAACACACTACGCCGCCAGGGACTCAAATCCTGCAGTGCCAGACGTGTCCCCCCTGCGTAAGCCAGTACATGTGCAGGCCCATCTGAAGTTTGCTAGAGAGCATTTGGATGATCCAGAAGAGGACTGGGAGAATATCATATGGTCAGATGAAATCAAAATAGAACTTTTTGGTAAAAACTCTACTCATCGTGTTTGGTGGAGAAAGAATGCTGAGTTGCATCCAAAGAACACCATACCTACTGTAAAGCATGGGGGTGGAAACATCATGCTTTGGGGCTGTTTTTCTGCAAAGAGACCAGGACAACTGATCCGTGTAAAGGAAAGAATGAATGGGGCCATGTATCGTCACATTTTGAGTGAAAACCTCCTTCCATTAGCAAGGGCATTGAAGATGAAATGCGGCTGGGTCTTTCAGCATGACAATGCTTCGTAAGAAGTATTTCAAGGTCCTGGAGTGGCCTAGCCAGTCTCCAGATCTCAACCCCATAGAAAATCTTTGGAGGGAGTTGAAAGTCTGTGTTGCCCAGCGACAGCCCCAAAACATCACTGCTCTAGAGGAGATCTGGCCTTTCCAATGATGCCCCAGCTCTCTCACTATCTGTTTCTCCCCCTTCAAAAAATACTGCTGTCACACAGTGTATTGGTTATCTGCTGACGAGGAAGACCAAAACTTTGTGCTATCTACTGATTGGGATCCCTGGCATAAAAATCGAGCTCTGGAAAAGGTCAGTACTGCCCAAGACATGGCAAGTTCATATGAAGACTGCTACACTAGGCGGCCTGCAGGACTCAGCTCTCAGACATTTACTGCTTTAAGAACAAGACCCTGCACTGGCTCTCAGTGAAGCTTATGGCTGATTTCAAAAATTCTCCTTTGAACCTATAAAGCCTCAAATGGCTAAGGCCCTGTTTATCTATCTGAACTTATAATTACTTACAAACCAGAGCACGCAATTCCAAGGATTTATAACATAACAGTGGGAGGTCAAGCTTTTAGTTACAGGGCCCCAAAGCTGTGGAATGATTTGCCTGCTTATATTAGAGATGCACCTTCAGTCTCTGCTTTTATATACGGACTGAAGACTCACTACCTCAGCCTAGCATACCCTGACTAGAGCAGCGGATTAGCTGTGCATATTGGATCTCTGTTTGTTAGTCATTTGTACAAAAATATAAATAATACAATATTCATAAAACGCTACTAACCCGCCTCTAGTATGTTTCCATCAACATCTTTGCATCTTGATGTGGTACTTGGTGGCACTGCTCTACTGTCAATAGAAAAGTCATCTGAGATACTGGGAGCATTGGAATCATCAGATGGAAAGATTCTCTCATCTTATTTGACATCTACCACATACTACAATACAAAATACCCAGGAGGTGGTGGGCAGCGATTTAACTGAGGTCTCCATGATTGTAATTGTGCCCAACTTTTATTTTCTCTTTTACAACTGACTATGAACAACCCACAGGTTTATTTTTTCCAGGGATGCTGCTGACAAGGGTTTTGTTTTGTTCTCAACAATGAAGTAATGGACAGATATGGTTGGTTTTCATGTAAATTAATCACTTTCAATTTTGCTTTCTGTGTGTTTAAATACATCTGTATCTTTATGTGTACTAATTCTGTATTTAGTGATTTGTAAGATCCATATTTGCAATTCACTTGCATACTGCACTCATTGAAAAGCAGCATACAAAAAATAAACTAAATACACTATTGGGTGGCCCAGTCATGTGTCAAGGGTAGTGCAGTCTGAGCCCACTACAGTCTACAGAGCATTTGCAAAGCCAGTAAAGTCATGGATGTATACCATTGAGTAGCAGTTCTATCGAGTTTGGCAGACCCCCCAGTTCACACTCTGACATTCTGAATGCAAGGCCTTCAGAGGACCCGGGTAGATGAAATAATCACATAGACCTGAAGCAGCCACGCAAATCATATATTTCATCAGACATTTTTAAGTTGTAGCTGTTTTAAGGGAGCCAGGGAAGATACTCTAAAGACCAAGCGGAGTGCCACAAACTTCAAACTGCTAAAAAAAAAAAAACATCTTTCACCCCAATGGGGAATCTAAGTGTTCAGGACATCCGTAAAATGAGAAAGCAGCAGTAACAGCACTCTGAGCAGGAAGCTGACATTACAGGGATACACAACTCTGCTGTAACAGCCAGACAGGGTGTATCTGATAAAGGCTGAGAGGATGATTTAAAGAGATTGCAAATGAAGTACGATCAAGGCACATCAACTGTGTTTAGACAAAACCTTAAATGAATGACATAAAAGATTGCGGTGACAGACATTTTTCCACACGTTCCACTTTGCACTTTATTCAGAGCTTTTTCCTGTCCTTTTCTAGTGAAGCTGTCCAAAAATGTTTTGTCTGTGTTTTGCTAGAAATGTATCAGGAAATTCTTAATTGCCTTAGAGGATGCTTTCAGCAGACGAGGGGGTTTGAAGGGGGGGCGGGGTTGGTGGGAGAGGCCATTTGACCAACTCAGGCCTGTTTCTTTCACAGACTACGGGACCCTTGGCCAGCATCACGCCAGCTTTTGCAGGTTCACTCAGACTAAAATGGCAGTGTTAATGGTGCGGTGTGCCAAGAGGCCACAGGCGGGCAAAGAGATGAAGAGGAAAAACTAGCCGATTTAAGCGAGGCGTTATTTTTATACACTCCTGGTCAAGCTTCCAATATATAAAACATGTTGGCAAAAGACCATTACATTATTTTCCAATACAGAACTGAAGTGTACTACTTGAAAAATGAAGAACCACCTGAAGTCAGCTAATTGCCATCTCTAGAAAACTCTTATGTGTGGTCTGGCAGCCAAAAACAGAGGACTCCTCAGACATCACTGAGGATAGTCCATAATGCTAGTGAGAAGATGTCAAAAACAGCACTTTCTTGTAAGACCTCCTCTTGCATGTTAAATCCCAACAACCCATAACTAATACAGTGACGGAAGGATATCCTTGTTGCCCATAGTTTAACAAGAAACATACAAATGACACAACATCACCTTCACATCATCAGCTAAACAGTATTAGAGGCGCAAGCGAGTGCCAGTAAATTCAGACTCTATGATTGTCACTCTGGTCTACTTTGCTACCCCCATCTGGGCAAACACGTGGAACCACTGCCCAGCATTTTGATCTTAAGGCTGTGCTCTTCATCCACTAAAAAGGCTGTTGTGTATGGCTAAGTAGTGGGTTCAAAACACACGTTTGGCACAACAGACATCTCTTGTCTCTCTGACAAGCAGCTTGGCCTACTTGTGCCAGACACTTCAATTTATTTGAACACACACTGAGCAAAGGCACCACATGTGAAATGATTTGAACTATATTTGTATTAAAAAAAGTGAAAGATGTTGGTTTTAGACAAGAAAGAGACACTCAGAAGCAGAAATCCACAGTACAGTAATAGAGTGGACAGGAACAGGTCCATGAATACGGAGCACAACACAACATACAGCGTAAAAACCAGGGAACCCAAGGGACAAGCAGGTCAACCATTTTTCATTTTTTGCTACAAAAAGGTAGTGTTAGAAAACTGCAGCCAAGATGGCAATAACATATTTAAATACTCCCATGTGTTCTGTGTTAAGTAACTTTATAACTCCCAAGCAAACGTTTACCAAATTCTGTGACTGTATTTGTTCCAAAAGAACAGTAGTGCTGATTCACAAGCTCCACTCCTCTACAAGCCTAAGAGAACACACACGTTTAGAAAGGGAAAAGAATGCACAACTATAAACAGCGGGCAGAAAATGGGTGAAACACAAAATTGTTACAAATAAATGGAAGGGGAATACATGAAAGAGAGAGCAGGAGAAATGGATAACAAAAAATGAGCTTTTGTTACATACTGCAAACACCATTCTAAGACGCTTGACAAGTGCAGACAAACAGACTGTGTAACTGTTCATACAGGGGACTCAGAAAGTATTCAGACCCCTTTACTTTCTGCACACTTCGCTGTGTTGTAGATGTCATTTTAAATAGATACATTTGCCATTTTTTCCCCATCAATCTACACTCAACCCATAATGACAAAATGAAAACATGTTTTCACAAGGGTTTGCATATTTATTAAAAATCAAAAACTGAAATCTGTCATTCATGTTAAAGTATCCAGATCTTTAATTCAGCATTTTATAGAAGTCCCTTTGGCAGCAATTATGGCGTCAAGTCATCCTCGGTAAGTACATACAAGCTTTGCACGTCTGGATGTCTGCAGTTTATTCCTTTGTTCCTGGCAGATCCTCTCAAGCTCTGACATACTGGATGGGAAGTGTCTGTAAACTTCCATCTTCAGATCTCTTCAGAGTTGCTCAATATGGTTTAAGTCTGGGCTTTGGTAGACGGACAGTCAGACTTGTCCTGATGCCTGTCCAGCATTGTCTTGGCTGTGTGCTTTGGGCCACTTCTGTGCTGAAAGATAAACTGTCATCTCAGGTCTAAGGTAGAGTAGGTTTTCTTCAAGGACCTCTCTTTGCTTGGCTGCATTTGTCCTTCCCTCATTTCTGCCCCGTCTCCCTGTCCCTGCCTCCCTATAGCATGATGCAAAGGTGTCCTATGCATGGAGGGGAACAGCAGATGAGCAAGAAGACAGGAGGGCATATCTGGCAGACATTCTTTTCATTTTGTCCTGTAATTAAAACAGACATTCATTGCCTGACTGTGAAAGTGAGATTGTGCTTAGAACAGCAGCACACATTTCTAAACAGAAAAAAGAAAATAAAGATTGTTTAGTAAACAACAGGCGCATTAGCTTAAGAGCCAAATGTGTCCATTTTATATGTGAACTTGTGAAGCTTGTTGGCTTTGTGTCTTCTTGATAAACTGGAGCATTTTATTAGAACTGTGGCTTGTAACAGAATTTTTTTATTCTGTTATATGCCATTTGGCATGGGATTCATAAAAGCAGGGTTCATGTTTGTGATGCACCATTTGTTGGAATGTCAAGTACAATGCATTGCATTGTTAAAAATGTTTGTGATGCGCCATCAATTGGAATGACAGAGACATAGTAACTGGATGGGCACACAGACACTCACCCTTTTATTAAGATGGTTATTACTTAACTATTCATAGTAACAGATATTTTAAGCAAGGGTGCCCAAACTTTTCCCTGACGCTATATATATAAAAGCAAACCCAAAGTGAAAGTAACATTCAGTAACACGCAGTTTGACTGTTGCTCATATTCTTTGCTGTTTTTATGTAAAAAGTATACAATGGCAGGGTAAGAGGGGTTAGCACAATTACTTCACTCTTTAAAGTGGCTGGATTTATAACTTGGCCTGGTCCCTTTCTGAGTTTACTTCTTCTTCAACTATCTTTGAGCATGGGTTCAAGCAAAAAGAAGATAAATAAGGTAGCTTGTAACAGTTATTTCCTTCATCTCTGAAATGACCACTCCTATGATGAACTGATGTGTCTTAATTGTAACTGAGCAAACTGAGAGAACTCCTCTCGTTAGATGTGAAGTGCTAAGTACACTACTTATTAAATGTCAACAGAACTAAAAACTAACAGCTAATACATTTAAAAGCTAATATACAAAATTTCATGTTTACACCTTAGGACTTTCCTGCCATTGTTACCCCAAATTAAGCTCTTGTTCATATCTCTCTCTCTCTCTCTTTCTTTCTCTCCAACAGTGTTATTTATTTTACCTCAGAAGAAAAGTATCTGCAAATCTCTCGCACATTCCCGTGATCTTTGTTTTTCTTCTGTAACTTGACTGACCTCTTGAACCCTGCAGCCTTCCAAAAAGGCACGTCATACCCACAGTGCAGGATTTCACAATTGGGCGAAGACTGGGAGGTGAAGTACAGCGTGCTGCTGGTGGTGGGGGATCGAGGCAGAGGAGCCGGTTATGCAACAAAAGTTGGCACTGGAAAGCTCAGTAGGAGTCGAGGGAATCATCTCCCGTGCCAGGCCATATGGGCATGGAAATCGGGGCTAAGCCTCTCTTCTGTTTTGTATATCTAAAAATCTTAGGCATAATATTATCTGTAAAGTGTGATCTGGGGGGGGGTCAATCAATAGGCTCTTGGTGATAAAAAAGCACCACTCCTCTAACTTTAAGCAGAAAAAAATCCTTCACTCAGAATAAAACTGATATGCAAGGAAACCCAGCGAAAAGGAAACCATTTCATTCACACAACAGCAGGTCAATGTGGCTGTGCTGTCAGGCTCCATAAGGAAATGTGATCATCATTCCTTTCACATTTCATTTTCTAATACCATAAGCCAAATATACACGTGACTGGAAAACTATAAATTCACAAGAAAAGCTATTTTGCTAGGAAGCCACAAAGAATTTAGCAGTTATTCTTATACACGTAAATCGCAGCCAAAAAAGCCTTCACATAAGATTCAGCTGAGGCATGAATTCAAAGACATCCCTGTGTAAGATAAAGACCCCATCATATACACATAAGAGAAGGTTGCTTTTGCAGGGAGCCACATTGAGACACTGGAGGATGTGGAGTGCTTCATCTTAAAGCTCTCTGGAAAGATTCGAGATATGTCACAAACACTTTTCTGCATATTTTGGCTTTTGTTTTTTCCCCAAGCACATGGGCTTTACGTACTCAATGACATGAAAGGGTAGTGGAGTAATAAACAGGGAAATAAAACACCTAACAGCCTCCTAGGTGTCTAGTTTAGCTCTATTAACTATGTGACTTAACACTGAAGTGTTGCAGTTTCTCTATACGTTGGCCATAGTTAATTCTTGCGTTCATTGTCCTCTCCGGACCTCTGCCACTCCTTTGTTTCTTCATGTCAGTAAATGCTTCCTGAATTTTCAATATAATGTGCTACTTTAATGTTTTGAGGTACCACAGAAGTAGGCCACAGCCTCCTATAGAGTCAAGGTGAATCATGATCCCACAGACTTGGTCTGAATACTTGGTCTGAATACTCCACCCAACAATGATATTCTTTTTATATGTTGCTTAACCCACGTAATTTTTTATCAATGGCCGAGAACAATTTTTAATCTCATGTTTTTATATAGAATGTAGAGAAAGAAGTTCATCACATAATGGAACTCAATTGTGGCCATTGCTGTACAACTGAGTTGATGGAAAAAGGAAAAAATAATCATGTCACTCCTGTCGCATAATCAGCATGTCTGTAATCCAGCTGTATGCTCAAAACATGCAAAAGAAGACAGTAGCATACGGTTAAAAAAATGCTTTAGTTGCCTCACATTTTTATGCAATTGTTTTGTTCACCCCACTGAATTAAAGCTAAAAGTCTGCACTTCAACTGCATCTGAGTTGTTTCATTTAAAATTCATTGTGGTAATGTACAGAACCAAAATTAGAAAAAAGTTGTCTCTGTCCAAATAATCATGGACCTAACTGTATGAAGAAGACAAAATATATGAGGTTTACTGATGATCACGATTTAGAAGTTAGCCCACAGGGAGAGCTACTCAAAAGAGTGGATAAATTTAGATATCTAGGATCACTGGTAGCCCAAAATGGAAAATTAAATGCAGAGGTAACTAAAGAGTGCAGTGTGGATGTAACAATTGGAAAAATGTATCAGGAGTATTGTGTGATAAAAGAATTAAGGTGAAGGTTTAAGTTTTAAGACAGTGATAAGACCAGAAATGATGTATAAAGCTGAGACATGGGCAGTAAAGAGAGCCAGGAAAAGAAGATAGATATGGTAGAAATGAGAATGTTGAGATGGATGTGTGGAGCCACAAAAAGTGCAGAATAAGAAACGAGACGATAGAAGGTAAATCAAAAGAGGGAGAGAGAGATCTAAGAACGTACAGGAAAGGAGGTTGAAGTGATATGGACGTATGATGAGTAGAGACAACAAGTATGTAGGTAAAAGAGTGATGGGAATGGAAGTACAGGGGAAGAGAAAGCGAGGAAGGCTGACACAGTGGTGTATGAATAAAGTAAAAAGACCTGAAAGAAAAGGGCTGTTTGGTGAAGGCTGATCAAGCACATTGACTCCATATTAAAGTGGGAAAAGATGAAGAAGATACTGCGGGAACTGTCAGCGCGTAGATAAACAGGAAACCCAAAAACTCATGTGAAAGACTTTTTGAATCTGAACCACCTCTCCCCGTCACGCGTTGGTCTGCAGTCCTGTCTTCAGTTCAAAACGTTTTCCCATGAGTCTTTGGGTTTACTGCAGCTGGTAGTGTTCCTTGTCTTGGGCCAGCCAGTTCAGCAAGTGGATGAGTGGAGAGACGCCAAATCAAAAACTGTTTTCCAGGAAATCACAATTACTGCATGGAAATCACAACACAAGCAGATTAAAGCATTTCAAAAGAGCATATGCAGGCAGAGATGTTAGATTTTGACATAATTAAGACTTTAGGCAAATAAATGTACATGTCAATGTTCATATGTATATGTTGCTGTGGCGTTACGCCCACCCAAGATATTTATTTTTAAAGCTAGTTATCTAGGCAGTAGGTGCTTATTTGCTTGTGAAGCCATGCAACACTGGAATAAACACAAGTAAACGTGCATATAATAAAACAGAACAAGAAGGCTTTGGTGCTTTCCAAAAGCCTATTGCTATCTTGAGAGATGGCTAGACCTGCACAGCTTTGGTTCCGAACCATCTCCATGAGAGCTATTTCATCAAATTTCAACAATTTCATTAACAATACAGCCGATTGAAAGGCATAAGGCAAAGATGAGCCAAGCCCGGTGGGCTAGCAGTGCAACCTGAAAAATAAATGTGTGAACTTCATTGAAATCACAACACAAACACTGTGGTGCCTCAAGGAGGAGTATGGAGATGGTGAACCAAACACACTTAGACAGACATACAAAAGCATCACCCCCGAGTATCAGCGAGGCTACAGCACAACACGCTGGATTTTCAAGGTGAGGTCTTCAAGCCGTCCTAATGAAATGTGGAAAAACTGGAGGCAAAAATTGAAGTGGAAGACACCAAAATGTGCTTGCATCAGACGGACAGCACTTCAGATCACTCTTTTAACGGACAAAAGGAAATCCAATGAAGCACTTGCTCAGCATCTGTCAAAGTCATCAGGCATCAAAGTGTCCCAAGCGACTACGTAAAGCAGTCTTCAAAGAAGTGGCCTTGCAGCCAAGCAGCCATTCACATAGAAGGGCAACTAGCAGGGGAAACTGCAGGAGGTGAAAGGCTGACAATCAGTGGCCTAAGTCTTGTGAAGCAGTGAGTCCAAGTTTGACATCTCCTGTTCACAGAGGCACGGGTCCGTCTGTCCGCAGCCTTCTGTGAAGCACGACGGCAGCCCAGTCATTGCCCGCCAAAGGTGCAGAGGATTTGGTTAAAATCTTTGGAAGGATGACTGCTGAGTAATATAAACAGATCATGCTGCACCTTTACCAAAGTTAAGAAAGATAATGCAAGATAATGATCCCAAACACACTGTAGGCTTATTTAAGACTTGCCTGGAGCAGACAACTGACAGAAGATGGAACGATAACAGTGGTAAGACTGGCCACCTCAGAGTCCCAAACAAAACAGAAATGAAACTGTGAGGGGAAGTATGGACAGGGAAAATGAGCAAAAAGCAGCCAAAGTCAAAAAAGAGCGATAATAAAATATGTCAAGAAAGAAGTGTAGAAAAATGTAATACACAACTAAAAGAAAAAAATCATATAGCATTATATCAAAGAGAACTGCTTCAGAGTTACATTCTAAGGGACACAAAATACGGAACAGGTTTAAAAACTGCTGGGCATTTTTGTTGCTTTTTATTGTGTCAGTCTCTATTTGTGTGTTAAACAGGGTTTCCCCCAACATTTACACTTTCTGCTCAGATAGCATACTTTAAAATACATTTTCTTGGGTGGCCTAACAACTTTTGCACAGTTCCTTATAACACTGCACCTACTTTACATATATACAGATAAATTACATATATACACAAACGCACAGACTACTGAAATCTTTCTGTAATTCATCACGTACCTTAAAAGAAATCTCTGGAATGCTTTCTTTTAACTTATCACGTTATACACTAGACGTTGAAACATATGCCATCTTACTTATTGCTGAACTTCACATACTAGCTACACCCCTACCTACAAATTTAGTTTCTATCTGCCATTGCCTTTATCACATATGGTTCAAACATGGGTGGCCCATTTGTTTTTTTAAATCCTATGCCAATTTAATGTACGTGCTTTATGCAATACAAGATTGTGGGGAGCTGCAGCCTGTTGTACAAATCAGAAACCAAGGAGAGATGCCAGTCCACCACAGGGCACTTTGATGCCCACACATGCTCATACCCACTCAAGGGTGATTTTAAGCCAACAAACAACCCAATAACTTGGAAATGCTGGAATCATGATGGTGTTGAGGACTTTGGTATTACAGTGCTGCCCAATGTCTCTACCTGTCTTACCAGAAAACCCAAAACTGTCTCTCTTGGCACGCACTGGCATTCATAAACAACAACAAAATCCTCAAGTCCCACATGCAGCCTGCAACTGACATTTTTAAAGCGTGTAAAATGCCAAAAAAAGCTGCAGGAGTTTCCAACGTTTCAAACCTTGTCCTCCACTCCTCCAAATGTCTTTTTTCGAGTAACGGCTTTTTCATGCTTTTGTATTGCTAAGAATATTTTTCATTTTGCACACTAATGCCTAGATTTTGTTTTCTGGAAAATTCTGCTTAAGCTATGCTTTTCATTTTCATTGAATCACCAGCTCAGCTCTTTCCGTAATGCACTCCAATTGAGCTTTAATGCCAGAAGTGAAATGCACCGCTAGGAGTCCATTTCTTTCAATTTATTGTATTACAAATGTACTTTAGCACAGTTTTGCATCTGATGGGAAACACCACATGAGGGATCATACTGGAAAGGCAGGGACCACTAAGTACAGTAATTGATGGAAATCCTTTAACAATCTCATGATGAAAAGGAGAGTCTTTTCCTCGGTAGTATAATATGCTTCAGTCAACGTGCAGGAAAGCTGGCATGTAAAATGGCCGTATTTCATTTGTGTTGGACAGAAAAGGGCCCACTACCACCACACAATCAGGGTTGCCTCTGTTTTAATATGTTCATGTATGCTAAGAGATGCGAAATTTCACAACTACAGTATTTCAGAACATAAGCTATTTTGTCTGGGCACCTTGGTAGCCAACTTAATTATTGCCTCCTGCTGGAAGACACCCGACTACGTTACTGCTGACAAATGGCAGACCTCCTTCTATAACTTAATTCATCTGGAGTAGTCTGCAGCACAGCCCGGATTAATGGTGCTTCCAGTAATGTCATCGAAACTTGGTCTGCTGCTGCTCAACTGTTTAAATCCGGGTTTGAAACACCTTGACTTTGCCTCTCGACATGATTCTTCAGTTCATTTTTTTCCCCCCACTGTCAACTGGATTCTCTCAAAATATATTTTATTTTACCTCTTGGCTCAGGCTGGGTGGGCGAGGGTGGGAATGGGTGGATTGTGTTCTTATGTATTGTATGTTTGCTTCTGCTCATATCCTGTAAATGTGTCTTTATTTAATAAAAAAGTTGATCACAAAAAAAAACTACAGCATTACAGCATGACTTTTTCCATCCATTCATTTTCCACACTAACCTCTGGCATCACTGGGTGCACAGCAGGAGCCCCTCCCCAATCCCTGACAGCGTGCCAAGTCTTTCACATGTCTCACTCATGCCAGGTACTGAAAACACTGAATTGACAATTAATTTAACAAACAAATCTTTGGAAAGAGGACAAAAACAATAGTAACTAGCAGAAAACTAAACATAGACATGGAAAGGCTAATCCTAGGCCCCTGTGACTGTGAGGCAACAGGATAAGATACTGTGCTGCCATTCTTAGAAAATATTACAAATACAAAAGCCAAAATTCAGAAGTGACAAAAACACTGACATGTAAAATACAGCATACACAGTGTTGTGACTGTGCAAGGGCATCACCTGAAAAGTACACCATCTTTAAACCCATTAAGGTGATCTAATCTAATAAAATCAGTTTCCAGATATAGCACTGAATTCCCTGCCTCATTAGTTCATCTGAGGAGAGGGTATGAATTGGCAGAATACTTGTATCTAGATATGCTGTATCTATACCTTTAAATATATACCTATATATGTTAAATCTTGTTTAGCAAATACCAGAGTATCAAAATTTTCAGATTAACAAGTATTTTTTGTTGGCCCAGACAATCATTCATACAACATCATGTTTAACGAATTACACTTTCATGAAATGTAAATTTCAGTATAACAAACGTTTTTTCAACCAAAAACAGCCACTGAAGATAATAATGCAATTCAAAAAATACTTAATGCTGTGCACATATTTTCACAGAGTCTGGGGAATTTCTTGTTAGACCCAAAGAAAGTGACAATCTACTGCAAAATTTCCGGTCTTGGTGAGGCTTAGCACGAGTGTACATTGTATCATACAGGTATACCCAAATTCTGAGTTAGTGCTCCAAAGAGCGTCCATATGGGTAGTTGTGTCATGCACAGATATTGTACTGTTCAAGTTTCATAGCGGTTCTTAAAGTGTTCTTTGCGATGAACAAAAAAAGTGAGAAACGGTGTCAGTTTATGCTAAAAAATACTTTATTACTGTATAGAGAAGGCAGGTACAGTCCCAAGACTTCATTCAAAATAACAGCTGTTACTTCAGCACTCAAGCATATGAAACAGGAGCTGCGACACAAGCAATTGTTTTGCTTTAGCTTCCATCTTCAGATTAGAACAACATCAGTGGCTCGGAATCACTGCTATGGCAGACAAAGAGGGTGAGAGGAAGAGCAGGTTAAAGCCCGGTGTTAAATGTTCTAAACATCATGCAACAAGCATGTTACGCGGTAAGCCCAATCCTGCAGAGGACAACCAATTACTTTGCCCTTGGTTTACTGTTTACCAGATGCAGCACAGCAGTTATGGTGCTGTCCTTGTCCAACTGCCATTAGAGATGATGATGAATCACTGGTAACACCAGTCACAATACAGGTATATGTATTTTCCCATATTTGTTATAATGAAATTTCCATCCATCCATCCATTTTCCAACCCGCTGAATCCGAACACAGGGTCACGGGGGTCTGCTGGAGCCAATCCCAGCCAACACAGGGCACAAGGCAGGAACCAATCCCAGCAGGGTGCCATCCCACCGCAGGACACACACAAACACACCCACACACCAAGCACACACTAGGGCCAATTTAGAATCGCCAGTCCACCTAACCTGCATGTCTTTGGACTGTGGGAGGAAACCGGAGCGCCCGGAGGAAACCCACGCAGACACGGGGAGAACATGCAAACTCCACGCAGGGAGGACCCGGGAAGCGAACCCAGGTCCCCAGGTCTCCCAACTGCGAGGCAGCAGCGCTACCCACTGCGTCACCATGCCGCCCATAATGAGATTTCAGTATAACAAAATATTTTTATGGTTTCAATGGAATTCCAACTGCATACACACACACAGAGACAAAAACTGTACATTGTACGTGCCATAGAGAACAGATGGGCAACCAGGCTGGGAAAGGGAGCAACTTCTTATCAGGCCGAAAAGATATAAGGGATGGACAAGCAGAATCCGGAGGCCATTAGCAGTTCCATCCGCTATACAATGGGTGGAAGTAGTCCTCTTTAAGCATCCCAGTTTGGACACCCTCAGGGATATATGGGAGTTGGAGTCCAGAAGTGCGGCCCTGTCAGGGTCAGTGAGTGCCATTAGAGGGTGCTGTCGAGGAAGGCCCTCCCTGTTAATCACGTGACCTCAAAGTGCTTTCAATAGGACACACCATGGTACCAGAAGCATTCCCAGTTCCTGATAAAAAAAAAAAAAAGTTACTGTCACCTCACCCCAGAGAGTCAAGAGTCAGGAGGCAGCGGACGACACTCACCAGGAGGGTGGAAGGAGAGAAAAAATTCCACTTGTCCTATGATTGTTTAACTATTGGCTATGTGTATTGCCCAACAGATTGTGTGTAAAAAAAAAAAAGTCCTTTATCTGAACCCAGGACTGTGTTGGGCATTACTGTCTGGGATTTGGAGGCTTAGTAGTACCCCCTACTGGTTAAACACTGAGTATTCATGTTACTAGGTAGATATGTCCATCCCCTGACCTGACAGCTCAATCAGAGGGTGCACCATACTTAGATAATAGATTCGTAGATAATGCTATTTAGATACAAGTACTAAATAATCTTGGATGTGAAATTCAGAAGGAGACTTGGCAAGACTAATAATTTAAATGACTTTAAGTACAACTTGGTAGATTTGCTGGTGCCAAGCGTATCAAGAACAGTAAACCTTCTGGTGTTTTTTAGGTTCTATCAGGGATGTATGCTACATAACCCAATAAAGACCCTTCAAATGCCTACCTTTTAGATGGGGGATAACAGTCTATTTACTAAAAAGGCCAGCATGAGGTGACACAACTTGAACTGAGCAAAACATTCAAACAACCACATTAAGTATAGCAGTAGTGTCAAATGTTTCATATCATAGGAGGCACAGCACATTGTACCTCTCCATACATAAGACGCACACTATTGTCTTATAACATTTAAAAAAAGAAGACAATGCAGATGGCGGAGGATTGTGGAAACATTGTCAGTCTTTACTGCTTATTCACAGTTTTCACACTACTGGAAAGCTAAGGACATGGCAAAAAACCCTTAAGCCCTGAAATGTAATCAGCCTGATTGAACAACACAAGGTGGCGGCAGAATGGTGCAGACTATGTTCATGCATCACTTGAAAACAGCAAAAAAAGGTAAAACACCAACAGACAACTGAACATCACTGCTGTTCAGATGCACCCCTCTATGGCAGGAGGGCACTGTATGTATATGCATCAGTTATTAGGCTTTTTGTATTTTATGTCTTCATATTTCTATTTATTCTGTGTTTTAATGTTCATTGTTATGTGACTTTTGTCTGTGATAGGCGCTTTATAAATAAACTTTTGCTTACTTACTTAGTTTTACTTTTTCATGACTTCTACGTTCTCCACCTAATTAAACTACTCTAGGATGGAGACAGCACATTACTCACCACACTAACCTGCAACAAGAACTGCACAGACTGGGTCAGGACTGGCAAGGACCACTATGCTGCACTTTTAACAACTCGCTTTGTCCAGTCCTGATGAGACTGTTCTGAGGGCAAATGGGGTGCAGTTGGCTATGAGGTAAGGACACCGAATAAAGTCAGTCAGTCATTGTCTAACCCGATTAGTCCTGAACAGGGTTACAGTTAGGGGGTGCTAGAGCCTATCCCAGTTAGCACAGAGCGCAAGGCAGGAACAAACCCTGAACACGGCGTCAGTCCATTGCAGGGCAAACACACACACATACCCCTACCACACACTAGGACCAATGTAGCATTGCCAATTCACCTAACCTGCATGTTTTTGGACTATGGGAGGAAACTCACATAGACACAGGGAGGACATGCAAACTCTGGGAACAAACCCTGGTCTCCTTACTGCGAGGCAGCAGCACTACCATTGTGCCACCATGACACCCACCTAATAAACTGTAAAAAATTTCAAGCCCACACATTTAGAGACCTTTTTATTCCTCCATTTTAAACAAGCTTCTATTATTAAAAAGGCAAAGCTGGCCTCTGCTCCCTAAAATTAAAAATGACAAACTAGGGCCTGAAATTCAAGAATATTTATTCAAGATCAACTAAGTTTCATTTTAATGATAATCATGCTGACCTTGGAAGAGTTAAGAACTTATAACTCAATTTGTCAGACACCAAGGATCATTTATTACACATTTTTTAAATATCCCTGCTCTCAGAGGGGCAGTCATTCTAAAAACAAAATCAACACTGCAGTTTCCTTTTGATAACAACACAGCCACAAATTAAAACAAGCGATGTGTTCCAGCACTTAATTTAGTTCATATATTTCACTTCATATGTGACACCTCTTTTTAGGAAGGCCTATTCTGAGCTGCCTGTGTAGCATTCACAGTCGGTGATTTATGCCTCCTGGATTTGAGGAGGGACATTTGGCTCTGTTATTTTATCTAATTAAAAGGGTGCGTTAAAGTTAGCACAACTCATTCCTTCAGTTTTTACTTGACCCAAATCCTGTCTGTAGCTACAGTATGTATAAATGATTGCCTTAGAGCTAATAAAGATGCTTTGTTTTCTCCAGTTACGTCTAACATTTTCTGCATGTCAGTCTCTGCAGTTTCACACAGAAGATGAAATAAATAAACTGGTCAATACACCATGTACCAAAATGTGACATAGTGTGTATGTATATTATATATTATATATATATATATATATATATATATATATATATATATATATATATATATAAATAAATATAATCAATTAAGTGACAAAATGCTATCACATAGTAGACTGCTCTTGTAAAATCTGACAGTGAAGAATCTAACATTTCCTATCTGATTTTGACCAGTCATTTCTGACAAATGGCATCAATGAAGCTGTCTTTTCAAGCTCCTCATCACACCCTGCACTCAAAGTCTGCTCAGTGCAGCATACGTTCATCATCAAGCTGCTGGATGGAGGTGTCTCTCTTTTACAAATCTGTGATTAGTGCAACACTTCCTGCCATTTACAACAACACAGCACAGCTGTATCAAAATACTTCAGCACAATTATTACACAAACAGCTGGAAATGTTTCTAAACAGTACTGTAGCAGGTTAGAGGAACACCATTTTATTATTTACTTGTGCTGTGTATGTATGACCTTGACTGTGGATGATCAAACACACATCTTACGACATGTTCACCCACTTCTTTAACCACCAACACAAATTAATAGAAATATCAGCCTCACTCATTAAAAAGTATGTGAGAAAGTTGTTAGGAACAGATCTGTAGTGGGGGTCTGCCCTCCAGACAGTAATAATACTAGTAGGCACTGACTGTTTCACTTTTAATACGCCACTCCCTACAGAATAATTAAATCCTAATGGTTGTCCATCCTGAAACCATGAAATGTCAATTCAATAAAAAGTCTAAAGCCATCCAATTAAATAAATACTAGCTGCCATGTGGTCTTTGGGATGAAAAACAACCCGAAGACTCCCTAGCAGTTGTTATTCGTAAACTTGGAGAGGCATCAGTTAATGCTTAAGAACTACCCAGGGCTGCTGCCCCACTGGCTTTTGTAAGAAGACACTGGCGATACCACACCTTATTGCTGGCATATGAGTCCTTTTAACCTTTGTCTCAAAAAAATACCTCCAGATTGACAAGGTGTTTAGTGAAAACTTCAAGCCTTGCCCTTCGTTGCTGAGGTGTTTTTACTTGCACATTGCTGAACTGCGGCATTTGTTTCATTTCGACATTGTGCCTCTTCATCTGCATCATTAGCATAATGTTGTTGTTGCGCGGCAGCATTTGCTGCAGACAGGTCTTTCGTGGTGAAGTACATGCAAGGGCCGAAAAAATTTAAAAGTGTATGCATGCACCATCTAGTGGTTGCGGTTGAGCGTGAGCAGAGCAGACTGCTCCATACACACACACAGGTCTTTTATTTATATATGTCTAATATACTGTATACGGCATAAGAAGATATTTTGTATGAAGCTGGCAGCAACTGTTGTCTCATTACACTGGTGGCTCTGAGGCTAAGGATCTGTGCTGGTATCTGAAAGTTTGCTGGCTCAAATCCCGTTACTGCCTTAAGGGATCCTACTCCATTGGACCCTCGAGCAAGACCCTTAACCTGAAAATTGCTCCAAGGGCACTGTACAATAGTTGACCTTGTGCTCTGACCTCCAAAGGTCATGTTAAAAGACAATTTCTCCTTGGGGATTAATACCGTGTACCAAATACCAAAATCACACTGTAAACTTCTGCTTGCTTCAGAATGGTTCACAGTTAAATGTGTGCATTTGGAATAACAGTGAGCATCTACCAAATGTGAGGTCATGGTCCTACTTTGGAAAATAGCGGCTTCTTGATTACTGCCATTGTTTATAATCAGTCTCCCAAAAGTAAGGAGTTCAAGCACCTTCTATAGGTCTTTTATAGGAGTTGTAGTAGAGGTCAATAATAGACCGGCCAATAGACTGTGGTGTTTAAATGGGAATTAAGTCCTCATATGAAGCTTGTGACTTATTGGTCGGTCTATATTTCAATCCTCATGGTTAGTCATGAGCTCTGAGCATTGACTGAATAAGAATGAAAATGCTAATGACTGAAACAAGGAGAACCTAAGAGACTGAGATTGAGAGGAGCCATTTAAGGTTGTTTAGACATGTAGTCAGGCTATCCACTGAGCAACTCCCATGGTGACTCAGTCGAAGAAGATCCTTGTGCACAGGGCTCTCTGAGGAATTATATGTTTCATCTAACCAGAGAACATCTGGGACTTCTCCAGGACTAGCTGGAAGTACTTAGAGACTCTGACTAGAATAAATACAGTGAAATGGACTGTGTTTGAATTTCACACATGGTCAGCCTTTATTGCATTTGCATGTTCCTTGATGCTTGAGGGGGTTTTTCTCTTTCGCTCTCCTATGTTCTCCCATGTTTGAAGGACTTGCATGTTACATTAACTGACAATTTTAAACCGTCATTGGATGAGTGAAGTTGTAGGACATCAGCATATCCTGCAATGGACTGGCATACTGTCAAGGGTTCAAACCCTACAGTTGTGTCTTCGGATGGCACTGTGTGATCATGACCAAGTCACGTCGCCTACCTACTTGTGATACAACAGTAAACATAAATGTGACCAAAAGTATATCAAATGTTATACATTGCTTTGGATAAAGATGTCAGCTAAATAAATCATTCACAGTAGATACAGTGGTGTGAAAAACTATTTGCCCCCTTCCTGATTTCTTATTCTTTTGCATGTTTGTCACACAAAATGTTTCTGATCATCAAACACATTTAACCATTAGTCAAATATAACACAAGTAAACACAAAATGCAGTTTTTAAATGATGGTGTTTATTATTTAGGGAGAAAAAAAATCCAAACCTACATGGCCCTGTGTGAAAAAGTAATTGCCCCCTTGTTAAAAAATAACCTAACTGTGGTGTATCACACCTGAGTTCAATTTCCGTAGCCACCCCCAGGCCTGATTACTGCCACACCTGTTTCAATCAAGAAATCACTTAAATAGGAGCTGCCTGACACAGAGAAGTAGACCAAAAGCACCTCAAAAGCTAGACATCATGCCAAGATCCAAAGAAATTCAGGAACAAATGAGAACAGCAGTAATTGAGATCTATCAGTCTGGTAAAGGTTATAAAGCCATTTCTAAAGCTTTGGGACTCCAGCGAACCACAGTGAGAGCCATTATCCACAAATGGTAAAAACATGGAACAGTGGTGAACCTTCCCAGGAGTGGCCGGCCGACCAAAATTACCCCAAGAGCACAGAGACGACTCATCCGAGAGGTCACAAAAGACCCCAGGACAACGTCTAAAGAACTGCAGGCCTCACTTGCCTCAATTAAGGTCAGTGTTCACGACTCCACCATAAGAAAGAGACTGGGCAAAAACGGCCTGCATGGCAGATTTCCAAGACGCAAACCACTGTTAAGCAAAAAGAACATTAGGGCTCGTCTCAATTTTGCTAAGAAACATCTCAATGATTGCCAAGACTTTTGGGAAAATACCTTGTGGACTGATGAGTCAAAAGTTGAACTTTTTGGAAGGCAAATGTCCCGTTACATCTGGCGTAAAAGGAACACAGCATTTCAGAAAAAGAACATCATACCAACAGTAAAATATGGTGGTGGTAGTGTGATGGTCTGGGGTTGTTTTGCTGCTTCAGGACCTGGAAGGCTTGCTGTGATAGATGGAACCATGAATTCTACTGTCTACCAAAAAATCCTGAAGGAGAATGTCCGGCCATCTGTTCGTCAACTCAAGCTGAAGCGATCTTGGGTGCTGCAACAGGACAATGACCCAAAACACACCAGCAAATCCACCTCTGAATGGCTGAAGAAAAACAAAATGAAGACTTTGGAGTGGCCTAGTCAAAGTCCTGACCTGAATCCAATTGAGATGCTATGGCATGACCTTAAAAAGGCGGTTCATGCTAGAAAACCCTCAAATAAAGCTGAATTACAACAATTTTGCAAAGATGAGTGGGCCAAAATTCGTCCAGAGCGCTGTAAAAGACTCATTGCAAGTTATCGCAAACGCTTGATTGCTGTTATTGCTGCTAAGGGTGGCCCAACCAGTTATTAGGTTCAGGGGGCAATTACTTTTTCACACAGGGCCATGTAGGTTTGGATTTTTTTTTCTCCCTAAATAATAAAAACCACCATTTACAAACTGCATTTTGTGTTTACTTGTGTTATATTTGACTAATGGTTAAATGTGTTTGATGATCAGAAACATTTTGTGTGACAAACATGCAAAAGAATAAGAAATCAGGAAGGGGGCAAATAGTTTTTCACACCACTGTATACACATATTTCTTTTGTTGTGGTCTCAGATCAACCAATCTTTACACCATAAGAGGTCATTGTTTATTACACAGGACTTACACAAGACCAGTTTACACCACTGACACACTGCTTAAGCACTGGCTATGGAGGTCTTCTTCTTTCTGTTTTATATATGTTGGTGAACAGCAGGTATGCTGCTCAACAACTCAGCACCACTTTAGCTTTTCTTTTCCACTGTGTACTGCACCTCTCTACACCAGGCCACATTCAGTTACTACCTGCAAGTTAACTTTTACCACCTCATCAAGCAGCAGTTAAAGGAAGATCAGGCTGCCTGCCTTCTGGGAATCCTTAAAGCAATGAACACATCTCCTTGTAGCAACAAAGCTGTGTGTCTCTCAAAGCAGTCGGGTCCAGTGTGAGGAGGACAAGTGCAGCTGAGAGCCTGTCATCCCCAGAGGGGCGTAACAGAGATGCTGATGGGTGGAGATCTAGCTGGTAACTAAGTGATGGCAGCTATTGGGAGAGAAATGCACAAGCAGCAAGCATACAGATAGCCTGACTGTCAGGCCGGCTCTAGGAGAGTCAGGTTACAAAAGCTTTTACCATAATCCCATTTCTGAAATGAACAACTGTAACTGGCTGCCACTGAATTCCCTTCATTCTACACCCCATTTAGAGTCAGACATGTAAAAGCAGACAACATTGGACATGAGGAAATACCATAAAATGAAACATTTCCAGCAAAAGGGAAGAAAAGAATTAAGAAAAATACTCTCACTCTATTACTGGGGGAGAGTAACTAGATATGCAAAAATATTACAATAAATGATGACCAAGGAGTGGCATTACCATTTCTGTGTCCAGTTATGCACACATGTCCTGTTTTGTGCCACATGCAGCAAGGATAGCTTCTGATGCTTTATTACCCTTGTTGTCAACCAAGGGAAAAAACACTGGTCAAAGAAAAAATGTTTGGGCATCAACCAGGTCGCCCTTTTTAATCTTTGCATTGTCCAAACAACTTAAACAGGAGCTTAATGGCACGGAGAATAATAACAGAAGGCAAAAATAATTAAATGCAAGTAATTAACCAGGTTCAAGCCACTGTAGAGTGGTCAGTACATTGGTGGAAGGAACCAGGACTGCCTCGGCTTTATAGTTGAGGGACTGGAAGGGGCGGAGTCAGTTGCCCTCGGTGGGCGATTTCTCAGGGCTAAAGAAAAAAAACGGAGATGACACCATCAGCAACACAACTCCCTTGTGTCCTACAGTGGCAGTGCTTACATCCGATGCGTCTGGGAGGTGAACCTCAGAGGCACATGTGTGACACTCTGTACTGGGAAAAATGGGTGCAGAAAACAGATCCACTCTACACCCAAGGTGAAATGCTGAACTACAAACAATAAAAAGGTGAACCTGTACTCTAGGACCATCATAGTGTTGTGTGGCAGCCACAAAAAATGTCTTAGCGGGAAAGGGGCAATGTCTGTGGACATCACGTTTAGCCAAAGAGATACACATTCCCAATACAGTCCACTTATTCATTTATTGGGTATCTAACACCATTACCTGTCACTATACTGTTACATATCTACATCACAAAAAAAAGCACTTCCATCTTAAATTAGAAATATCTCTGATCACATTCCATTATAAGGCAAGCAGAGAAGACAGGAAGCACATAGCATCTTACCACGGGTATACAAGTCCGAGCAGATGTCCTGACAGATAGACACATTTTATTAATCTCTGTGGTGCTGTGATTAGAATGTTTAAAAACACCAGCCTCATTTGAAATGTGCACAGCGGTTAATTTTTTAGTGGTGAACAGAGGCAAAAAAATTATCTGAAAAATATAATGAATCACTTTTCCACGTTTTACGTAACAGACTGAATAATATAGTCTACTCTTTATACTTAATGTGGAAACAAAAGATAAATAAAACACTGTAATACTATTACTTCAATTTATGATCAGCTTATATGGAAGCAGCAAGTAAACAGAAGTGAGGTTTGGCAAAAAAAAAAAAAAAAAAAAAATCAACAAATCAAGTACAGTAATGTCGTTTCATTCAATTCAAAAACTCTTCCCTTGGCTCAGCTCACTTATTAGCACCAGTTTGAGACAAAATGCTGCTGCTGCTTGGAGGCTCGGTTGTTCTCACTACATTAAAAGACTGCGTGCTGGCACTTGTAGTTCAATAATTAGATTTTAATTTCCTGTCTACATGGCACTTGACAAAGTTTTTAAATCATGAAAAAGATGGTAGCGCTTTATATAATTAAAAGTTCATGCAGGCACACACAGAAGTAAATTTTAATGCATCTGCTTCCATTTCTGTTGCTGATTAATTGGCCGACTTCATCCAAGGGGTGATCCATCAAATCATCAGTAGTTTGGAATCTTTACACTTCATTCAGTAAGTGTTTCTTCTTGGAGCTCAGATGTAATTTGCCCCTGAGGACATGATGGTCTGGTCTGTCCTTCTTTCCATCTATATATACTAAGGAGCTTTGCCCCCTGCTCGCTTTGCTCACCCAACCTCCGCCCCCTCCCTGGGGCATGCTACGCGCCAGCCACTTAGCGCTGAATGAACGCTAAGGAGATGCGGTCAGATCAGCTGCTGGCTTGCTGCTGCTAAGCTGCGTGTTCTGCTTCTCGCGCTGCACGCAGATCATTTAAAAGCCTGTACAGCAGCTGCTGCTTCTGCTGTGCTTTGCTGTGTGATCTGCATGTCACGCTGTGCAACAATCATTTAAAAGCCTGTACAGCAGCTGTCCTTTTGTCTCACTGCCTTGTCTCAAGGAATGTTAAAGTGTCTCCGAGAAACATATCGTCTCCTTTCAAGATTTTTTTTTTTTTAATACTAGAAAGAAAAATATCTTTCTCTCTGTACTGTATATCTACCTTTATTAATGTTTGTTAATTATGAATTACAACCTTTTTGAATGTATGTACAGAATAAGAGGCATGTATTGGAGTAGCAACTATATATGCCAAATACTGTCTGATTTTATGTGTGGGCTAGTTATGGTGATGATTACCTCTATACAGTATGTGGGTATAAGATGTGTGGTTCAATAGAATTCAGTTGAAGAAAGGATAAAATATGTATGTGTTATGTAGATACATATATTATGACACATATAATTTATATATATCAAGTTAAAATTATGGAAGCATTATTATTATAGATTATTTAAAATAAATTCTGTTATATAGTGCCTATATATCTATTGTCGATCATCCATGCTAGAGGGTCAATGTCCAGGCTCACCTAAAGTAAGTGGTACCAGCTCGGGATGAAAGGGGGCACTGCTGCTAACAGTCTCGTCTCCTTTTTCACTTAAAACCTTTGAGAAACTGCCTCTTGAGGGCAATGAAGCCCCACCCCTTCTGGTCTGTCAGGCATAAAAGGAAGGCAGTCCCACAAGGTGGAGTGTCATTTCAGACCTGACCACAATAATGTACAGTTGAGCAACTACAAGCACATATATTTCATTGTTTTTTTTTTAAATCTTTTATGGAAATTAAACAGGGATTTGTCTGGTTGTTACCTAGGGCATTTGGCTTTTGGCCTGCCTCATCATTCAACCCACTACAATATCCATCTGTAATATAGAGCCTATCTTTCTACCTACCTATTGGATACATACCAGTCAATTACTTATTTAATATTATATTATTTAATATTAATTGCAATTTATTCCATGGCAAACACCAACCAGAGAGGTGAAACACAGTTGTAGTCTCATACTCCGGTCTTAAGCAGGCTAAGCTATGTCCTCACAGTCCTTCAGATTTCCATCTGCAACCTCTTGATTTCCAGCCCATCTCCACAGACCACACAACATGATCATCACAGCAGTGCATTCAGCTGCTTCTGGTTGAGGCCAACCTCAGATTTCCACTTAAAGGGAAGTTTATTTTGCACAAAAAGTTGTAGTGTAAACTTAATGCACTGTCATCCTTGTGTACAATCAGACACTGACAGCTTCTTTCAGTATAAAAAAGTCTTCAAACTGAAAACGCTGATTACAGCCGATGTCATTTAAAATGCTGGATGACAGCATAAATCCGTGCTTATATTTACTAGAACTGCTAACCCCTCGCAAGTAGCAGTGTTTAAATGCAAGACAAAGTAACCAAGGAATTGAATTTTGCATGAAGCTCATCCACAGGCACGAGCAGCCCACCATTTGAGAGAGGAACGTCAACAAAAACATGTAGCCTTCCAAGACAAACCTCCATACTGAGCATGGTTTCAAAAGCAGTGACACTCTTGAGAAGATGCCAGCTTTCTGTACATGTATAATATTATTAAAGGGGATTTCTTTCTAATATTTATTTTAAAGGAATTAAAACTATGACACTTATTGCTCTGCAAATGGGTGCAATTCCTTTTTGGTCAAAGTCACTCCTGTCACCTAACATACGTCTTCACAACAATGTTCTCCCTTTGTCTTCTTTTGTCAGAGAACACAGGTGTGGTGTACATCCTTTGTAACATTAAGAGATGCAGCACTGTCTACAATGACTCTTGCTGTTGCAGATTATAAACATTCTCAGTGGTTCAAGGAACCAGCCCATCTTACTTGTCGCTTGCTTTAAGAGAACAGAATTCTTAAATACAGGTGTTGGGACAAGAAAGAACATTCTCATTTTGACACTGACAGAGAATCAAATGTTAAACATGGAACTGCTGAGCTTCTGCAGGTGAGATAAATTTCCTGGTCATCATCAATAAGAAGGAATAATAAACTAATAGCTGCTGGCTGGTAGAATGAGCTGCCCACCTCCATTAAAACTCTGACTGTCTCAAGGTGTTCAAGAAGGTGTTCATGTTTGCTGAATTTCTAACTGATATTAGCTGTTAGGTTTTATTAATCTATTTTGTTCTGAGCCCCTCACTTGTGGAAGTCAATTTTGTTCCCTTGTCCTGTCACACTTGTTCGCAAACAGTCCTAAAATTGAAGTTTACTCTTTTATGTTGACATCTTTTGTAAGTCACTTTGGATAACAGCATCTGCTAAGCAAATCAATGTAAACAAACAGTATCATCTAAATGGAGGACACAACTGCCTCCAACACGCCACACAGAAACGTCTTGATGATCCAGACTGACAGGGAGTTAAATAGAAATGACAGGCTAGTGCATCTGAACACTGAGCTACAACAAGAACTGACCGGCTTCAGTCTTTAGGCCATACAACTTCAGTTAACAGAAGTGTGATTATCTGTTTGTTTTTTTTCCACCTCCCACCAGCACTCTACCATGCATCCCAAAAGCGTAATCCCAAGGACCTTTCTTATTCCTGTGGTTTCCCGATGATCCCCTTAATGCATGTTTCTCATCGGATATTACTCTGCATGCTGAAAATGTGGTTATTAAATCCTTTGATAAAAAGCTGCCAGCACTTTGGGGTAGGAAGCAGGCACAGTTCAATCATGGATTCCAGTCTTTGTTTTTGTATTAAGAAAGAGTTTTCTGTCAATCAAATTAGCCTTGTCTCTTGAATACCCCATACAATTTATGTATTTGTACTTTTTAATCTCCCCCGTTTCATACATGTCCTCAGATAAAACTTAAAGAAATGATGTCTGTAATTCCGTCTATACATCCATTTGCTGAACCCACATGTATGGTCGAGGTAGACAAGAGTTAGTCTCAAAATCGGAGCCAAAAAACAGAATACACTAAAAAGCGAGCACTTTACTTTAGAAGAGAGTTGTAAGACTATAGGAATTGCGAGGGCTTCTTTGAGTAGTGCAGCTTTTCTCAACCTTTAAATATTTGCGACCTGAGTTTTCATAACAGTTTTAATCACGCCCCCCTAACGTTTTCACCGTTACAAGTTTAAAATTTCCCTACGAATAGCGAAATTACGCCACATATGGCAACATTCGGGGGGGGTGCGCCCCACAGATTGAGAACCACTGGAGTAGTGGAAGGTTACCAACTCCAGGCACTAAATAAATTCAGATAAGCACCGTTTTTCATTATTCCCCCGTGATTTCCACCTTTCTCGCCCTTTAAAAGAAGCATTGAGGCGAGAGGTGAAAACAGGGCAGCGACCAAACCTGAAATGAAACACACAGAGAACACTAAGCCACATATCACCACTTACTCACACCAGGCCAGCTTTTGGCAGATCCATTACAAAATGTTGTACACCTGAACATGAAACACAAGATATGTGAATTATTGATTTCTACCATTTTTGAATGATATTTTTTTGTGTTTTGTTTAAGAACAAAGACAACATGGGGGCGGCACAGTGGCGCAGTGGCTCGCAGTTAAGAGACCTGGGTTCACTTCCCGGGACCTCCCTGCATGGAGTCTGCAAGTTCTCCCCATGCCTGCGTGGGTTTCCTCCGGGTGCTCCGGTTTCCTCCCACAGTCCAAAGACATGCAGGTTAGGTGCATTGACGATCCTAAATTGTCCCTGGTGTGTGAGTGGTGTGTGTACCCTGTGGTGGGCTGGCGCCCCGCCCAAAGTTTGTTCCTGCCTTGCACCCTGTGCTGGCTGGGATTGGCTCCAGCAGACCCCCGTGACCCTGTGTTAGGATATTGCGGGTTGGATACTGACTGACAGACAATAATAATTCTTTGCATTTATATAGCGCATTTCTCACTACTCAAAGCGCTCAGCAATTGCAGGTTAAGGGTCTTGCTCAAGGGCCCAACAGAGCAGAGTCCCTTTTGGCATTTACAGGATTCGAACCCGCAGTCTTCCGATTGCCAGTGGAGATCCCTAGAGAACTACAGGAGAATATTGTGACAGTGCAGGTCCTGCTCCATGCTCCCACCCAACACCATTGGGTAATGTACGCAGATGAACTGGTTTGATGGGGACAAATCAAAGTGAGCAAGAGGATGGTGGAAAAGGTGCAAGAGCTTTTATTCAATAAAAATCGATCAAAACAATGTCCAACTAAAATACAGTGCTCAAAAATGTTCCAATAAATAATCCATAAAAACAGTGAAAAATCCAACTATTTAAAACCAGGCTAAAACATGAGAATAAAAACCTGCAGTAGTCATTGGTGCCACACCAGCCAAGCATAGCTCCTCCCCAGTCTCTCCAGCTCACCCAAGGCTTGCTCAGCTAGAGAGACTTCAGCCACCGCAGTCCTCACACTACCGACCCCCGTCTTGGCTGCCTCCACCGACGTCTGCCAGACCACTCAGGGTTAGTTGTCCTCCAGTCTTCCTTCTTGCACACACAGTCATTCATCCCTCAGATCTCTATGGAGCACTCCACCTCGATCAGACCCATTCCTCCATATAGTCAGTGGGCATGATCCGTACCCCTTCGCTCCACACAGGACCCCTGACCACACTGACCTCTCTCTTTCAGCTGGCTGGCTCGTCCACCCTCTTTCACCTCAATGATTTACTTGCTCTCTAAGTTTCTTTCATTTCTGTTTTTTTCATCTTTTTCCTCTGTCTCTGTCCCGGCCCGTACTTGTATGTCTCTGTGGACGCAGCACCTCAATCACGCACAGGAAGGTGATTAATCAATCGAGAATGATTGCACCCTCACATGCAGGTGCAACTTGCCCCAATTACCTCATCAACTCCCCACAGCTACACGATAATCACACCCACGGAGACTGACACAGCCAAATTATTATTTAAAAACTGGCCTTCATTCAGAACCGCGGACCTGCTACACCACAAACATGTCTTTACAATCCATTCTTGCCTTTTTAATAAAAATCAAAACCAGCCCTCTTTATTTACCACAGCCAATGGAGGGACTTCAGAATTCTGTCATGGTAGGACATTTCTCAAATATACCCAAAGGTTGAAGGCAGAAGACAATGTGGTTACAGAATCTTAACGGAGACATTAAGAGTGACACACATGAGATCGAGAAGATTAGTTCTAGGTCATTTGAATCCATTCTTTAGGAAGAGAAGTATATGAGCAAGTCTTGCGTACAATGGGTACCCCACAATGTTGACTTCTGAAATGAACCCATCACTGCACCTCATGTTAAAATCATAATCTCGAGCTGATGAATTCAGACTGGGCGTAATTTAAGAAACGTTTCTTAAGTAACACTGAATCTTGTATACACTACAATGTTCTAAAGTCCATACAACAATGGAATCGTAATGATTCTCTGGCACCAAGGAAATTCAAGGTTCAAGCCATTACTATCAAAATGACTCAGTTTTTTGATCACATGCATTAGAGGGTCCAAATAACTTGTCACTATAGCATGGATTTCCTTTATCGTTTCAGAGGAAAGCTGTAACCACCACCACCATTGTGCATAAAAAGAATGACCCCACTCACACTACGCAGGTTGCTCTGTGATAATGATTAATTCTGTGTATTTACATGCGCCTCAAGAACTTGATCAGGCACAGAAACCTAATTTGTACAATACCATGAAAACCCTTATTCTTGTTAAATACATCGGGTTAATGGTCTCGGAGAAGCCTGATTAAAAGGGGATATTTAACCACAGATAATCTGATTATGTGGCCATGTAAACCCTTAACCATGCTACTGTTAAGGATTTTGTAGTCTGCACATGTCCACTGCGCTCTGTCAGCCTGAACATGTATTTGTTCCGTACATGTTTTCAGCAGCCACAGGTAGAAGCGTCCACAAAATACATTTCCACAGGCAAACATTCATGTGATCTCCTTATCGAAATATCTGTCTGAACAGTTCAGAAATCGCTAAACAGTGCTAAACTCAGCAACACAATTTCGAGAGTGGTAGGGTAATATGGTTAAAAGTAAAATGTGTTACGCAGTCCAATTACTTTTTAAAGTAATGAGTGTGCAGCATAGCATGCACTCTGGTAACAGAACCCTATAAATAATAAGATGTCAGTTTGACTAAACATATTCCTAAAACACATGAAAATGGTCACAGACGTTATGTTTGTTTTCAGATCCATGGTGGCCAATGATGACGTTAGAAACTCTTTTTTTGTGCAGTTTAGTGATGTTGGAGTGTTTTGACGTGGGAGAACTCCAGAAGATTACATGTCCATGTAAATGTGGATTTTTAAGAAACAAGGTTTCTGCCTTAACAGGTTTTTCTCCTTAATCTGGTGCTGTGTATGTGTGTGTGTGTGTGTGTGTGTGTGTGTGTGTGTGTGTGTGTGTGCGCGTGTATATACTGTACATGTATATACTGTACGTAAAGACACCCAATGTGATGTTACATCCACCCTATTCTCCAGTTTGATCTGAAGGAGCACCTCTGTGGGAAGTGCCATGCCAGTAATGAATACATCAGGTTCAATACAGATAAGTGGTTGCACAATACAGCAGCAAATGAAAGCTTCACAATTGTTTTAACAAGATAACATATAATAAAAAAGTATACATGTGTTTGTATAAAACACATTTGGTTTTGCTGGTGTTTCTCTTAAAAGATCAGGTTAAAATTTTTTGATCACCTCTCCTAAATCTTAAAATTCCGTTCAATAAAAATACGAGCTGTATGCAGTGAGTACTTTCATTTCACAAAACCACTTTTCTTATTACCAGAAGACAAATTATATCATAAAAGCAGAGAAGGCAAAGCAAGAACTAACCCTGGACAAGATGTCAGTGTATCGTGCTGCACCCCAATTAAACCAATGATTTCCATTCAATGCCATGGTTTCATTTAACAAGCTAGGATACTTACTAGATCTAATAAGGCGTGGGTTATACTTGGATTTTTGCCATGTACCATTTGAGGTGCCACTGATGCAAGTAATCCCCTGAACATAACCTAGAAAGGCCCGGGAATCTCCTTAGAGCAGTGCAGCTTTACCAGTGAACAGAGAAATACAAAAAAGGCAGAAATATCAATGCTGGCATTTTCAAAGTGCAATGCAAAGAAAATCAAATGAGTTTAGTGGGTTATGGATGGTTCTTATTATTTCAGTAATTAGAAAGTAAAATTAATATATGCCTACTTTGTTAATTATATAAAAAAGAGAAAACCTATTAATGCATACTTTAAACCGGTTAACAATATTAAATTATAATCAAAATGTTTCTATTTGCTCCACCAGTTCATGTTTTTCCAGGTCAGGAGTCTAATGAGTGAGAGCATATGTGAGGCAACACTGTTGCAAGACAGTAACCAGTCCTAGAAGGAGTACACATACACATCAGGACACTTTAGGGCTATCATTTAAGAGAACTGCTCAGGGCTGCAAGTGTGATAGGAAAACTGGTTACCTCAGGACTCAAAGAAGCATGGGAAGAGGATACAAACCCCACTGTGAAGGAGCAGCACTTCCTATACTTTATTACCTCACAGGTAAAGCTATTCACAGCAATTTAAACAGGCAAGAGAAACGGAAATCCAATCCAGACTAAATAAAAAAAAATATATATATATATATATATATAAATATTTTTCTAATCAATGTATCCATTAGCTGAACCCAATTACTCTAGTTTCCCAGGTCCCAGAATAATGAAGTGAATTGCAGTGAAACTGGGCACAATTTAGGAAACAGCCATGGATGAGGCACAATCTAGCCAACAGCATAGTACTGTAAACACACTCCCTCATTAGCTAACAAACATGGAGTCAAATTAACTTATGATGTGACATGAGGGGAACTGAAGTACCAGGAGGAAAGAGTCATATGTACTGTATAAAGTGAAAACTTGCAAACCACACAGGAAGTGAGTGAGCATCAGATTTGAATCCAAGCTCCTGCGGCAGTGGCTAACTTCTCTTAAACCACTGAACAACTGTGCCATGCTTATAATCTTTGATTTAAATCCAAATAAGACTGGCACAATATCAGCTCAGATTATAAATGTCATTTATTTGTACATATGCACACTGTATATGCATGTTTTTAATCTTTTTTATAGAGTGCTTTTCATAAAAAGTAACTTGAAAGGCCCACACTTAACGTGTTGTTCTATTTTGGTGGTACATATCGGTCTTTATTACACACTGCTTTTTCATCCTTCCTACCTTCAGCGATTTTGGCTTCATTTACTCATTCTATATCAGCCCAAAGTATGCTATGATTTATTATTATTATCATTTTTATTATTCCGTTTCACACAAAGTTAATTAACTTTTTTTCTGATTAACAAATTACATTATTTCACATTCTAATAAAAACACATAATATAAATTAATACATATAATTCAGCATTATGTATGTAACAAATGGCTGTTTTGTGATCCAACTACTATGTAACAGTGAAAGTACATAGAAGGGCTCAGACACTCACGCCAGTACTGTAGGAAGGCGACGCTGCACAAAGAAACATGAAGCAAGTCAACAAATTACATGGATTTTAATTGGGCATTTTACTGTACACTTTTACCTGAGCAATGTTCAAAACTTAGGGCAGTAGGATAGTTCAGTATTTTGAGATTCAGAGTCTGTACATTCTCTCTGTGTCTTTAGGAGTGTTTGCCACAATACAAACTTTTTTAGGAACCAAAGAGCTCCTGTATGATGTAGGCCTTAGGCCACTTGCAGGCCCTGGCCATTTTCATGTGTTGTCATTCCACCTCACAGAAGGAATGCAAAGAAGTGCAATGTGTTTGGAAATTTATCAGGGGTTTATGGGGAAGATTATTGCTTTAATGCGGTGCATGATGTGGAGCACCAGGCAGGAAGCTGTGATGAGTGAAGTGGTGTGAAGTGAGACACGATAGGAGGTTCATGGGGGACATCTCCCACCTCATTGCTTCAAAGTGATTGTTACTTCATTGTGGAGATTACTGCTTAAATGTGGTGCTTGGAGCAGCGCACCAGGAAGGAGGCTATGAAGAGTGTGGTGCTCCATCACCACCAATAATTCTCCAAAGTCCAAACTACTAGGAGATTTGTAAGATTTGTGGTCAACCACTCAGTAGATTTCATTACCTGAGCCCCACCCACAATAGTTAGTGGTTCAATAAAATGCACTTAGCCTGGCCAGTTCCTGCAGTGAGAATGCTACAAAAGTTCATGAGTTTCTAAAAAGTCCCTGAAAAAAATTCCTGCGGTAAGAAAGCACCTAATGTGTGTGCTAAGCTAGCTAGAGATTCTAAATTGGCCTCGTGTGAGTGAGCAAGGGAGTGTGTAAGTGTGCCTGTCCATGGCGGGTTCATGCCATGCACTAGATGCTGCCATCATAAACGCCAGCTTGCAGTGACACTGAACTGGATTAATCAGGTCAGAAAATGAATGGAAGCTTGTATATGAAATGACATTTCACATTTTGATTTAGCATTATTTTTACACATTTTAAGTAAATATGAAGTAATGAGCAATGGGAAACCAACCTGAGTTATTTTAAAAAAAAAACTTTCTAAACTGGCTATTATTTTGGTCATTTCAAATATATAAGATGACTTTCCCATTATAAGAACATAAGAAATTTGTCAAATGAGAGGAAATCATTCTGTCCATCAAGCTTTGTGGTAGACCAATTACAGTTGATTACAAGGTATGAAACATTTATGATTGGCGTGCCATTCTATTAGTACTTTTACTCTCGCACAAACCCACAGGGGGGCCAATCTGGAATTGCCTTTTAACCTAACATTGACATCAGGGATGTACGAGGAACCTGTGATACCTTGAAGAAAGCCCAAATAGATAAAGGCAGAATGAAAATGAAATTCAGATCATTGGATCCATGAATCAGCAGTGCTTACCACTACACTGGTGTGCCGCCCATATACCACTTACAACCTATGAAAACAGAACTAAAAGCAAAAGAAAACTCCAATTAAGGCTTGGCATCCACAGACAATTCCATTTAACAGGACATTAAAATAACACAACACACTCAAAACCCACTTAATCCGACTATCACAGGGCCCACTCATGCCCACATCCACAAACACACAGCAGACAGTTTAGAATCGCCAAGCAAAACCTGCACCTCTATAGGGATGCAAGACAAAAACCCACCCAACACAGGGAGAACATAACACTTGGATGTTTGATTTAAACCCTAGGTGTAAGTTTTAAATTAGTTGTCCACTTTTCCATTGTCCAAACTGGTTTTGTTCATTACAATGAGGCAGACAACTGGACTCTAATCAAGAAGTATTGACAGCAGTTTAGGACTCACAAAAGCCAAGCCTCACCTTTTTATGGAGAAGAAAAAAAAATAGCAGGATAAAATAAAACTTTGTGTGTGCCACTTTTCCAGTAACAGTGCATAATACCTAGCTTTATGCAAACTGTTACTACCCTACTAAACATTAGAATAATCTGGTTGAGAAGAGGCCATTCAGCCCAACAAAGTTTACCAGTCCTATCCACTTAGTTCTTCCAAAACAACGTCAAGTCTCTAAAGTCCTACTATCTACCACGCTACTTGGTAGCTTATTCCAAGTGTCTATGGTTCTCTGTGTATAGAAAAACATCCTAATGTTTGTACAAAATTTACCCTTAACAAGTTTCCAACTGTGTCTCCGTGTTCTTGATCAACTCATATTAAAGTAACAGTCACGATCCACTGTACTAATTCCTTTCATAATTTTGGATACTTTAGTCCTGTCATCTCTTAATCTTCTTTTGCTTAAATTGAAAAGGCTCAGCTCTTTAAATCTTCAACCCCTTTAGCCCTGGATTCAGCCTTGTCCTCTTCTCTGGACCTTTTCTTGCGCTGCTATGTCCTTTTTTTAGCCTGGAGACCAAAACTGCACACAATTCTCCAGTTGAGGCCTCACGAGTGCATTACAAGAGCATAACCTCCTTGGACTTGTACTCCACACATCGTGCTATATCCTGACATTCTGTTAGGCATCTTAATGGCTTCTGAACACTAAAGTTGTACAAGTCATAGATTTCAAATTATTGTACTCCTCTGTGTATCCATTGTTGGTAAAAATAAGTTTACCATTATCATGTCATAGCACTGTCACATGTACTGAACATGTCCAAGAATGAATGAATGAATGAAGAAATGGACACTGCCACTAGATAACTTTAAAACTGTTGGCACACACGGTATTTAAATTCAATTTTGTGAAATGTCCCTGAGTGTATTCTAAAGCTGTCTGCTGTCAAAATACTCACCGGGTGGTCCAGGTAGCACCATACTGCTCAACTCTGGCACAAAAGCTAACGGCCACTAACAGAAACCCCCTAAGTCACACTACTCCAGTCTAAAAGTAAAAATGTCACATGAAATCTCTTGTGGACCCCGTTTATTAAAACATGACATGCCCTGCATTACGAATGCAGTATACTAAACACATGAACTCACTTTCTTCTGTTCCTCTAATAAAAGCTGCCAGCACTGCACCTACATGTCATAGAAGAACAGTCCCTCCTTGTCGCCGGCACTGTATTTGCATGAACAATGTCAAAAAGAGAGTTTCTCTACACAAACAGCCCACTAACAGATGTGACGCCCTGCATAAAAAGTGCTGGAAATGCAAGGTGGCCGAAGCTCTGAGTGTACAAACGTCAGCCGCCTTCTACAGCTTGCAGAGTATAAAACATTTGGGCTACCTGACAGAAACATGGTGGAAGCCAAATTAAACTGGAATAAAATCAAATTAAAATTAAATTCATAGGATCGTCTCTTCTTTTCAAGACATTTTCCCCATGTTGGACACAGTCTGAGTGTAGTGGACAAGAATGAAACTTAGTTACACTCTGAAGCAGCGGCAAACATTTCTTGAAACCTAAATGGAGCTGACTTTGCATCTAGGATATCCGCCCTGATTTTGCATAAACCTTTCCAGCTGAGAGAGGTTTCATTTTTTATATTCCCCAGACTATTGTTATTCTAAGCAATCAATTTTAAACCAAAAACACAAATGGAGCATTGACTACTGACTTGTTTTCTTTTACCTTCTTCCTCTTTTTGGGTTAAGAAAGAAGTGTGTAAATTAAACATCATCCTAATTCCTTTAGGTAAAAAAATACTTCACTTTTTGATAATCTGAAATTAAAACTTCTTCTCACCCTACAAAGACTGGTACTGCTACGACCAAAATAAAGGGCTTCACTGTAAGAGGAGCTACTGAGCAAAAAGTTCAGGCCTTCTGGGCGGCCCGAGAGATGACGCTTTGTTGGCCTGTTAATGAGGATGCTGGTCAAGATGCACACCTATGAGACACAGCATAAGAAAAAGACAGAGACAGAATATCACTTATGTTCTTAGAAGGTATGGCAGACTTGTCAGCTCTGAGAACGCCTGTCCATCCCTTTTGTATCTTCTATTCATTCCTACTAACATCTCCAATAATGCCATTCTAGCTACCTTCCCTGCAATGTGGACAATCCTGAACAGCATATATTAGTAGGCCAAGTGCTATTCATGACATTGCAGGAGCTGAAGCCTATCCAAGAAACTTCTGGTCCA
Source organism: Erpetoichthys calabaricus (assembly GCF_900747795.2). Taxonomy (NCBI): domain Eukaryota; kingdom Metazoa; phylum Chordata; class Cladistia; order Polypteriformes; family Polypteridae; genus Erpetoichthys; species Erpetoichthys calabaricus. The sequence goes on along the minus strand of NC_041399.2, from coordinate 175,878,601 downwards.
AAGCAGGAACAAATCACCGGGATTTAATGTCATGTGATCTTCTCAAAGGTTCTTGTCAAACTTTTTCCTAGTACCTTTCTGCAGCCAAAACAGACTATAAGGATTCAAAGAGCTCCTGTATGGACCAGACTCCTGGAAACTAAAAGACTGCCAAATTTGACTCAAACCTTGCTCCATGAAGTTAGCTGGTGATGCATCTCTTCATACTATTTGAGGTATTCTGTCGCAGTAGATGAAACAATAAAGGTAAGTAATTGCATCTGAACTGATGACATGATTGCTCTGCAATGGCAGGAACGCCTGGAGCTTGGTGTAAGACGATATAAGATTCTTATCCTAATCTTATACAGTCGACACTTCATGTTGGTTTGCTGATCATCAACCAAGAAAAGGTGACTCATTGATGAGTGGGCCTACTCATCGACAGAGCTCACGGCAACACTGAATCAACTCAATTACAAATAAACAAAACGTTTGCCAAAAGTTTTAAAAGTCTAAGAAATGGATAATCAAATCACCATAACCAGTCTTCTCAATTAGAAGAGAAGAGTGGGTCGTGTGTCAAGGAGCTCTGATGTAGACATCATGTACGTCTATGTAACCAAGCTCTTAACATTTTGTACAAGAGAATTCTGCTTCTTTTTTTAAGGTGCCATGAGTTCATATACAGCAGAGAACAGGAAAGCAGCAGATCACTAAGAATTTCTCTTTGGCAGCTCCCCAGCAAAAAACGAAAAGGACAGGAGGAGGCACATTCCAAGTTGAAAGAGAATTTAGATGATACAAACATTTTCTGAATGTCCCACCTGAAAATCATGAAACTAATGCCTCCATAGCAGCAAAAATAAACAGCCTTAGCAAGTAAGTGCATGGTGCCCCATGATGGCACAAAAGGTTAATGCTGCTGTCTCAGAGCTCCTTTGGCTTACACACTGGTCTACTAAGTGTGTCTGCATTGTCTTTGAACATGCTCTCCATCACTCTTACTCATAAATGAGACCTAAGAGTGACAACTGTCTGTTACAGCAATTAACACTTCAATGTCTACAAAGCAGTAGGTTTGGCATCCCATTCAGCTGCTCAGTATTTGCTATGCACAGATGCAACACCCACCACATCTATAGCGACATGATTCACTGCTAAGTTTTGCTAAATGAAAAATTGACAACTACTTCCTCAGCAGATGGAAGGTCTTTGGGAAGACAACAATGTGTAGCATTTGCACAATGAAAGGCACATTTCTCACAAAAGCTCTTCGATCTGCCTCTAATTGCAAATGCAGGATGTTGCGGCTCTCCTGAGCTCCAATAACAATGTTTCTTGTGCAATTTGAAGGGTAGGGACAATGTCTGCTTTTCAAATGAATTGACAGCACCTCAGACATGTTTAATAAACTTGTCTAGAGTTGTTTCAAAACACCATTTGCATCAAAATGCTTTTTTTTTTCTCCTAAAGAGATGCACGCAATGAAATACCATTAAAACAGCGAATTCATCCAAATAAATCAATATAAAAATACTTTAAGCAGGCTTTGTGTAAATTTGTGAAAGTTATGAAAGGTCTACATAATGGAAAAAGCAACCCTCGTGACACTTTGTAGACTCATCACATTTGGAATTTCTTCGTGGTTAATCCTGACCTTCAGGCCACAGACGCTGGTGGAAAATGCAAGCTGAGCCTTGACAATGCTGCCAGAGTGTTTCAGAGCAGTCATCTCACCACATGACGGCCTACAGAAGTGCAATCCACGCATTCCAACCATTAGCAGCTGTCAGCAAGCCTCGAGATTTCATCTCACACACCCGCCAGAGCCAATCTTTTGTCTCAAAATGGGTCAAGCTGTCTAGATAGGACACCACATTACAGTCACAAGGCTCCCACGTGCCACCAAGCGCGGGGCAGACAGGACAAATTGATTTGTTAACTTTCAGTGTAACCCCTCTTAACGTTTAAACAGACGCTGCCAATCATAATCACTACCATGATAAGTTGTGAAGCCGAATGCCATCCATGCTAAATAAAGAAAAAAAAAGAGTGGCAGACAGACACAAATTCCCACAGTTTCCTAGTTTTGTGTGACTTTTCCCTGTGGGTACCATTTTTTTTCCCTGATGCCCAAAGACACTTTGATAAGTTGGATGGCAAATCTAAAAGGCTACAGAGTTGATATGAGTTTGTGCAAGTGTGTCCCACGATGGGCTGACGTTACATCTTCATTTGGCTTATTCTGCTTGTTTCTGTTCTTACCTGAAGAAAGAAGTGGTGGCACCCACCACTCACCCTTCTATAAGGACAGTACTATAAGAGAACTGATTACATTATTGCTGGCTGTAGGAAACAAGCATGACACAGTCTTCAAAAATCTACATGTGTGGCGTCAAGATTCAATCAGTGTTTTCTACATTCAATAGCAAGAAAAATGCAGTGAAGTCTTCAACATCATAGGGTTAAACCTGGCAAAGATAGCAATCAGGTATTGACTGTTACTTCAAGTCATAACCAAATGATACAGTCTGCTTTGCATGGTGGCATCAGGCATCCTGAATCACACACATTAATCCTACTGTAACCTTTTATTGCACCCATCCACTATGCAAATGGACTTTTTTCATATTACATGTCTTTATGCTTCACATGTAAATAGAATTGCTGTTGGCAGGAATGGGAATCCCTGTTAATTAAAATGTGATACATTAATTTTCAAGTCTGTCTTCTTAAATTAATGCATAGAGAGAGCTCATCAGGTGACATAACCAGAGTAGAGAGAAGGCCTGCTAAGCTGAGGAATATATGTTTACTGCAGGTCACAACTGGCTGCAAGTTAGTAGAAAATCAATTCAAAGGAAGGAAAAAAAATACTACCATCAAGAAGAACAAGTGACCCTCTTTACAATTTTATATTGCTTAGACCAGAGGTTCTTAAACTTTTAATTGGAGGACCCAAATAAGAAAATTGATTCCACACTGGGACCCAAGAAGAGGCAACAACGACAACAAAGCCATACACTGACAAATCATAATGGACATATAATCAAAAACAGAAAATGGTTTTGTTTCCATTTAAGCATATATCTCACATGAATATTATTAAAGAAGAAAAGTGGAAAGCAAAAATATTGATCATAAAACAATATAATACTTATCCTCCAAAACAGGGAACAGATTCCTGAGGTGTATCACTGCCAATTAAAAGGCTTAGTGTAGGGTTTAGGAAAGCTGAGAGAAGTACAATTTTGATTATTACGGGTGCAGTGTGAGAATATGATGACTTTTAGAAGTACAAATTAAAAGGTCAGTTAACATGGCCACTTGATTCATGGCATCGGATTAGAAATTAAATTGACACCATTTACTTATCTTGTGTTAAATAATTTTTTTTTAAAATAACTTTTCTGAAATTAGCTCTAGCATTAAGAATACAGTGATCCCTCCTCCATCGCGGGGGTTGCGTTCTAGAGCCACCCGCAAAATAAGAAAATCCGCGAAGTAGAAACCATATGTTTATATGGTTATTTTTATATTGCCATGCTTGGGTCACAGATTTGCGCAGAAACACAGGAGGTTGTAGAGAGACAGGAACATTATTCAAACACTGCAAACAAACATTTGTCTCTTTTTCAAAAGTTTAAACTGTGCTCCATGACAAGACATAGATGACAGTTCCATCTCACAATTAAAAGAATGCAAACATATCTTCCTCTTCAAAGGAGTGCGTGTCAGGAGCAGATAATGTCAGAGAGATAGAGAAAAGCAAACAAATCAATAGGGCTGTTTGGCTTTTAAGTATGCGAAGCACCAAAGCTGTTGAAGGCGGCAGCTCACACCCCCTCGTCAGGAGCAGAGAAAGAGAGAGAGAGATAGAGAGAGACAGAGAAAAACAAACAATCGAAAATCAATACGTGCCCTTCGTGCTTTTAAGTATGCGAAGCACCGTGCAGCATGTCGTTTCATGAAGCAGCTGCACAGAAGGTAGCAACGTGAAGATAATCTTTCAGCATTTTTAGACGAGTGTCCATATCATCTAGGTGTGCGAACAGCCCCCCTGCTCAATCCCCCTACGTCAGGATCAGAGAAAGTCAGCACAAGAGAGAGAGAGAGAGAGAAGTAAGTTGGGTAGCTTCTCAGCCATCTGCCAATAGCGTCCCTTGTATGAAATCAACTGGGCAAAACCAACTGAGGAAGCATGTACAAGAAATTAAAAGACCCATTGTCCGCAGAAATCCGCGAACCAGCAAAAAATCCGCGATATATATTTAAATATGCTTACATATAAAATCCGCGATAGAGTGAAGCCGCGAAAGGCGAAGCGCGATACAGCGAGGGATTACTGTACTTTATTCTGATTGAGTTAACAAATTATGTCTTTCCCAGTTTGTGTAGCTAAATTATTCCTAAAACCGTATGCACTATTTGTATTTCATATGGGTTATAGGATAAATCTTGACAGACAGTCCAGTCTAAAGTGTTTAATGCCACCAAGCTGAATGCTGAAGTCTGCTCTATACCATTTTAATATTTTCTGGTGTTCTTACAGTTCTCTGTAGACTGAAACGTATCAAACCACTTTTAAATCGTGTTAAGAGAAGAGAGAAGGAATTTGTCATTGCCACAGAAGCATGTTAAACTTAATGCAAAATCTTCTTTGCACCTCCAACATATTTACTGCAGATTCAATGCATGCCATAATGGAGAACATGCGATGAGGCACCAATCAGTTATAAGTGACCACGGTGATCCTCTTTAACGTTTTTGTTTTTTGCCTGTCCGGGAAGCTATAATGGAAGTATCATGAGGAGGAAAGCATAACCCAGCCCGCACGGTTGATAGTTCATATCCCATTCGAGGTGAACAGATGGTGGATGGACTGGAGGGAGATAATTTATCAAGAGCGCTTCATCCCGCAGTATGAGAAATGGGAGTGCTCCTCTGTCTTGGTTCCAGGTTGGATACTCACAGGGTTGCCTGGGACTTTTGGTGTTCTTGGGAGCCACCAGGGGAACATTGGTTTAGACTTGTACTGTGGATTTTTTTAAAATAATTTTCATCTACTGTAATGCTGCCCAAATACACAAAGATATTTTTTAAAATTCCTGTTTGCTGTAGGTGTCCTTGAACACCCAACACCTCTATTCAGAAATAAACAATCTCAAATACTAAATGCATAAAGTGTCCTGTTATTCAATGCCCTACATTTCATATCCTCTTTAATAAAATCCCTGTGTGCGTCCATGTGTTCGTGTGTGTGTCTTCTGGTGAAGTGCGCATGCGCAGGGCATGGTGCGATGCTTCAAAGGCCGCCTGACGCGTCACACAAGACAGAGAGGGCAGGACCTATAACATATCACGCGGCCGATCCAATCGGATTTCTGTAAATGAGGTAAGACCTAAAACATAATGCACGAAAAATCCAATTGGGTACTGAGACGCGGAGATCAGCTTCCCCAAAGAGTTGGGATTAGTGTTTGTTGTTGTGAAAGTGTTCACTCTGAGGATGTCAGATTTGCGATTAACAAACTTGGCCTGGTAAAGTGTATAAAGTGTTTTCCTAAATATACGAATTTTCATGATATTACAATAGGATGACTTTTAAAAGTAGATTTATTTTTGCGCACATAAAATCTGTTGCTGGGGAGACGCCATACATACAATAATCAGCTGCACGCCAGCACAGATTAAAATACTTGCTGGAGAGACGTATTACTGTGAGAGAAAATTAAAAGCACACAATACAGTGACACAGTAATACTAGCTTGTATGTGGCTGTAATATGCAACAGAAAATAGACGGTCCTTTGCCATTTAATACAGACTGTTCCTACTAATGTTTATGCACTACTATTCTAGCGCCCGTTATTGTAACGGGCTTAATGTCTAGTATTTTTATAAAAGATGAGTTGATTTCTGTTGCTGCTTTTGGTCAACAGATGATTCAATAAATATGTTTGGGAAGTGTTGCTAAATAATTTAATTCTGTTGTTTATTAAGCACGGTTACATTTTATTTTAATACACTGCAGGTGAATCCCTGTTCTTGCTAGAAGGCACAATAAGAATTTGATTTTCCAGGTCACCAACTAGCTGGAGAGTCTCAACTTTAAAATAAAAGCACAACTAACAGCAAGAACAACTTAACCACTTTACTTTCTAAGATGTTTAGGCTATTGTTTCGTACAAATGTAACAGAAGGGGTGAAAAATAAAGTATTGGTTATTTTGTCATTTGTAAGTAATCACATGCAGTAGGTGAAATCACTTCAAAACCTGAGCACACTGAGGGAATGAGCCTAAAAAGGCATTACTGGTTCAAAGAAAAAGTTTGTTCAGACCACTGTAAAATGATTTACAATCAGTAAACTAAAGGCACTATCATGTGAAGTATGAGCATGCACTTCCACAAACATTGTAATTTTGCCTTGGCAGGACTGCGCTGTGAGACACCAGTTGGCCACACATAGGTGCATTCTAGAAAACGCCTACTGGACTTCACGTGTGGCCAGTCAAAATGTAAGCATCTTTGTAGCCACCCGCTGGTATAGAACAAGAAGCGTGGAGCATTACTTTAGTTTAAGACATGCATTGTTTCAGTGAAAGAGACACCTCATTAAGACGAAAGTGTAACTTACTACAGTGTTTGGAGGAAGCATCAGCATGTCCAAGTGAAGCGTATTATGGGTTCACATGTGTGCTGTATAATTTAATAGAGGCCTTGCAGAGGTGTGGCATAACATGTAATTGGAACATGTCTTCGTCACTCGTGACTGGAGGAAGGCAGCAGTGTGAGGCAGGACTAGAGGACAGTAAGGCTCCCCAGCATAAAACGCACTTCCTGTCTGAGTACAGAGTGAGATGGTAAAATTGCAGAGCATTTTGGAGTGCAATACATGCTAACAACCTGTTCCTATTTTAGTATATATTTTAATTTTTGCTTTATTCTAGTTATCTCCTGATAATAATGAATTTTTGGTGGAGGTATTTATATTGATTGGGGTTGGGTACACTTTTGTTCATACACTTGAGTTTTCTTTTTGTAGATAATAATAATAATAATAATTCATTACATTTATATAGCGCTTTTCTCAGTACTCAAAGCGCTATCCACACAGGGAGGAACCGGGAAGCGAACCCACAATCTTCCACAGTTTCCTTACTGCAAAGTAGCAGCGCTGCCACTGTGATAGATATTTTTATGGCTGTAAATTGTTTTGTGCTTTAAGAAGCAACTTCCTGAACAGTATATTAACAGAGGAAGACTGCCATTCATGGTTTATATACATTTTTACTTTTTGATTTGGGGACACTGGATTTCACTGTAATCAATATTTTATTTCTTTCTCCATTGTTGTGTGTCATTGCTTTGGACTGTGTTATAAAACCAAAAATGACACTATTTTGTCCCGTACCAATTAATTTTGTCTGTGGCTCTCTGTGTTAAATCTCTCCTGCTGGTCCTGTTAAGTCCCAAATTACAACAACACCCAGTGTGTAGTTTGGTGTCCACATTCCTACTACACAGGGTGTCACACACACACAAGGCAAGACAAAATATGCCAACACCACCAGCTTATGTTACAAAATGACAGCATGTTTAAAGGTTTATGATTTATTTTTTTGAATTTTGTCATCCTTTTAATTAAGTATTTTCTGCCTCTATATATATTTTTACTATCAAGGTATATGATTTACGCCGGTAGGGCACTAGCACTAGCAACCATTACTTTACATTGTGAGAGAATTCTAAATGTGAAGGAATCACAGCTTGATTCATGTTTAGCTCCTATTATTAGAACTGTATTTGTAATAAGGGGTAAACCCATCCATTTTCGGCTGCCAGTTACTTCCCGTAATCTAAATATAAAAGCAAGCTGCTTCTAGATGAGGCTATTTTTTGCCTTCTTGATCCTTGGCCTTCAAACCTTTTTTTCTGGCAGAAAAGCACAATGCTGTTCCCTAAATAAATAAGGTGCATTATAAATGTTTGATTTGCTTTGTTCTCTTCAAATGCTCTGCCTGCTGAGAGGAGAGACGACTCACTGGTTGCAGCTGCACTGATGCAAAAGGCGATCATAAAATGCTTGCCCAAATCCAGGGCGTAGGCATGGCAAAGGCACAGCAGCAGCAGGTCCATTTTTTAAATGCCTGGGGAAGCCAGCATACATGAAATATCAGCCACACCCAATTATTCAGATGCTTCATTAGCATCCAAATTCAAATAAGTAAAACCTCCACATTCATATCAGCATAAGTAGTATGCTTTTTGTTTGTTACTTGCCCTGGCAGGAGTGTGAACATTCAGATTAGTCTACGGAGATGAACTGAAGTGAATACAGGAGCAGGGGAATGGGTGAAACCAGGGAAATGATATGACTGTGTGTTCCTTCCACAGTTCAGAAGTCGGTGACCCGCAGGAACCTGATTCCACCCACCTCCTCACCATTCGCTGCATCCACCAGACACACCATATAAAATCTTGTCTTTCCCGTTTTTTAGTTGTATTACTATGGTATGTAAGCAGGGCTTTCATAGTGAAAAACATGTTAATTGTGGTAAGTACCTGAAATGGTCCCAACACATCTTAACTAGAAATGGTTTCTTGACCCAAGTGAGATAATGCCATCTCTCTCATTTGCTTTTTTAGTATATACTCAAAAAATATGATAGCATATGATGATTAATCATATTGACCCAAGGTTAAAACAATGCAAACATCAAGCAATGACCAATTTTTAGAGTTGCTAAAAAGCTCTAGGAAATTGGGTTCAAATCCCAGCTCCCGGCTCAGAGTCTTTGTGTGCTAACATCTGTTCTCCACATCCTAAAGACACACACGTTAGGTCAACTGGAAAGTGGCCTGATAGAAGTGAATGTCCTAGCAAGAGACTGGGCCCAGGATTTAAGGTTGGTCTCTGACTTGCACCTAATGGGTGTCCTGACATCAAACTGATGGGTAAACTTTATGAGGAGCACCAGGAGATGCACATAGCAAAAAAAAAAAAAAAAAAAGACAAGCCGAGAAATCACAACTAGAATTAGAATACAAAGCCAGTCAGACAAAATCAAAGTTGAAAGAATTAGCATGAGGTCAAAACTGAACAAAACATGCGAGGATATTTAGAGCAAGTCTTTTTAGTAGAGTTTTGGTATCCGTAGATCAGATAATGAAATGAACCACACTAGCTCTCCTTTTTTCCTGTTGCATAAATTATGTACTTCTGAGGTCATGCCCTAGAAACTCAGGGTAGGAGATCAAAGGATGGGAACTTGATATGGTGACAAGATGAACCAAAATTGGCATTGAAGACATTGTAAAAAACAAAACACAGCAAATAAACCATAAAGAATTCTCAATACAAAGTGATGAAAGTAGAATCCTTGAATTCAAACCCAACCCCCCCACCCCCCAAATGTCAAGTGCTAGATAATCCTATACAACACCAATTCATGACAATGGGAAGGGCTAAGGTCCTGGCTCCCCACCACCTGTACTTGCTAAATAAGTGAAGAAAACTGATAGCATGATGGATGGATGAAACATTATTACGACTATGAACTGCATAAAGAAGGAATGTTTTTATAGCAAATTAAAATCTGCTTCAATATTAGCAATACATAGTATGAACACTCTAAAGTGACAAAGAAAAGTTAATTAGTGCTGCACAAACATGATGTCTTGTGATATCCTTAATCCTTATAACACAACTCAATCACATCAATTCCAAAGATGAAGATGAACACAACAGCATCACGGTTTGACTGGACAGTCCCCCAGCAAATTGTGCCAATGTATCTCATCTCCATGCTGGTGCTACATACCACCCACAACCCATCACTGCCATGCAAGACTTTCCAAACACTGCTTTACTTGAGTGACCTAAAAGCCCTTTCCATTGATATTTATCACCACACAGAATTCAAGATGAATTACACCATTCAGACATGCTAATATAATACATCACATGTACACAGGCTTTTATAAACCTTAGTGGACTGACTCTTGCAAATACAGGAGTGTTTACTTAAACCCTGGAAACCCCCAGACCCACCTGTTTCTAACTAGTATATGTACTTACTGCAGGATAATAATTGCATGTAAACTTAGAAGAAGAAAAATTTTAGTCTCATCTTTTTTTTGACATGGTCTTTGGTGAACAAATGTCATCACCAAACAATTTCAAACCGTCCATTAAAAAAATCTCACATTTTTCATGTCACATAATTCAAAAGTCACTCAGTCATCTGCTTATAACAACCCAAACACATGTTTTTTCACAAAAACATTGTTTAATATGTCACTTCTGTAAAATATGTGAACTAAAACGGCACAAGTTCAGACATGAAGAAGCATCTTGTAGATGGACAACTGTCATCATTATAGATAGATCGATAGATCGATAGCTTTATTAATTCCCAAGGGAAAATTCACATCTATTCATATCCACAACTGGAGTACCTGGGGATTGTTTAGCAACTGTTCCGTGAATTCACCGACTCAACCCCCCCCCCCCCCCCAAACTTGTTGAAACATCTCTGATATGCACAAGTCTGAGGCATATTCTGTTCCTGGTAACCTTTTCAGTTGCTTTTCTTTAACTTTTCACCTTTACTCACAGGAAAACTGCATGTGTTTGGGACATTGTGAGCATAAGACTGGATGACTGACATGTGGATTACACAACATATAAACATATATAACAAAAAAAATGGGTGAAGTATTCCTGTAAGATCAATAAAAAAATTATCATACCATAAAAAAATTATATTCCGAAACCCTTTCAAACAAATTTTGGGTTGGGAAGTGCATGGGCCTATCCAGGCAGCATCAAGCAGAAGAACTGGAAACAAACTTTAAATGGGTTTCATTTCATCACAATCACACTAACATAAAGAAGAACATGGGACCTTTTAAGCAGCAGTGTTAACCACTGAACATTAACCATGATCATTAACATATTTAAGTAAATAAATATTTTGTGGATGAAAATTGGTGAAACAAAGACAAACTTCCATCCTAATCTACTATAAAACTACCATCAAGTAATGATAATGGATTATTATTCTCTTTGTTAATCTATTCTTTCATCTTCATTCATCAGTTTCTCTTGCTGCTATTGTAATATTTTGGAAGACAGAGATAACATGTGAGAGACAGGTAAAGCTGGCGACATGCATTCAGTCGGCGGTATGGCACACTCCCGTGGTCATTGAAATTGACAGCCTGTCTATAGAGTGCAGGAGGTACATGCATACTTAGAAAGAAGAAGAAAAAAAATGGTTCTGCTGTTCAACTGCTATACTATAAAAAGTATTAAGTCACCTCTAGCCATGACAAAATAACAAATCATTTTGACATGCACAATCATTTAAAAAATAGAATCTCCAGCTGCATTTCATACATATTTTAAAAATGTTATACACACAAATACTTTTGTGCAAGATGTGAGCTGTGCCTAGCTCATTTATTGTTAGTGCTAACAAATAACAGAAGGACCATACTTAAGCATACAGTAAAATTGCTGGGAGAACTCCAAGTACAACTGACACTGGAGAATTCCAAACGTTTGCCTAAGCCTCAACATGTTCAGAATATATTGAAACACACATTTTGGATCTAAATTGAACAATCCAGTTAAGGGTCATGGGAAGTTGGCCGACCTGACCCTGATTATCTCAGCGCACACCTACACATACTCATTCATTCAAATTCACTACAGATTATATGCGCACACTCTGTTTTTTAAAATGATTTCACTTAGAGAGATGACATAAACGATTAAAAAAAGAAACGAAATCACCATCACAGTCACTTGAGAAAAAACAGACATGCCTGAGAAGACTGTTTAATGTCTGATCTAAAAGTGAAATCATAAAGGCAAAATTCAACTGTAGAATTTCCTAGCCAACTAAGCTGTCAGTTCCACTTTGAACATTTCCTCTCCCTCTCCAACTCCATGTCCCATATAAATAACTACAAGTCTGTCACAAACATTGCTGAGCTCTTTCATTGTTTTTGACCCATTAACCTCTTCCTCAACCTCTTCAGGAAGCCACTTCCACAAATCCACCTCCCTCTCTGTGAACAATACTTCCTCTAGTTTCCCCTGAGCTGTCCGCCCTCTGCTTGTAAGAGCCAAAAGAAAGATTGAATAAAAAACCCATTCCATAGAAGGGCAGGGCTCTGGAATCACAGCAGCCCCCATCTCTTGATTCTGTAGTTTGCCGCATGTTTCTTGTGTTATTTAGGTGTATTGCAACGATGAGTTAATTATGATATACTTCAGTATAGCTTTTAATGATGCTGAGGCTATAAAGAATATCCTTAAAGACCACTGCAAGCAATTTATGCTGTGCATACTTGTCTAATCTCCACCCGGAGGTTCCTCTTTACGTCTAAGCATTATGGATTATTCCCTTCATTACTTAATATGATTACTGTAGAATCCAGTTGCTCAATCCAATCTCTTTGCAGAATAGGTTTTTCATCTTGGCAAGATATGTCACACGGGTCAAGGAAGAGATTGGCTAAAAGTTAGTTTAATCAAATGCAGGTGGTCTGTCAATATCGGCATTGATCCCCACCTTCTATTGAACAGCAATACATTCTTCTCTCTTAACAGACAGCAGACCTTTTAGAAAAGTGGTCCCATTATTTATTATCATTAGCCTTGCACCACTGATTTCACAATGGCACTGCAACTCAATCAGTAGGGGGTTTGTCATTTGGGGGAGTGGTGTGGTTGGGGCTTAACACAAAACAGTTTTCATCAGTGAAGTTACACAGTTAAATTATAAAAAAGGCTCTAGTGCAATGAGGGGAGATTCTCAGCTTTGGTGGTTTATTGAACACTGAGTTTTTTTCTAATTAAATAAACACATATTTGAACTAATTAAAAGTTACTTAAGGTTGAAAATCTGCATTGAATACTGGAAAGAGATTTTTGTTGCGGGCGGCACGGTGGCGCAGTGGGTAGCGCTGCTGCCTCGCAGTTAGGAGACCCGGGTTCGCTTCCCGAGTCCTCCCTGCGTGGAGTTTGCATGTTCTCCCTGTGTCTGTGTGGGTTTCCTCCGGGTGCTCCGGTTTCCTCCCACAGTCCAAAGACATGCAGGTTAGGTGCACTAGCGATTCTAAATTGTCCCTAGTGTGTGCTTGGTGGGTGTGTGTATGTGTGTGTGCGTGCCCTGCGGTGGGCTGGCGCCCTGCCCAGGGTTTGTTTCCTGCCTTGCGCCCTGTGTTGGCTGGGATTGGATCCAGCAGACCCCCGTGACCCTGTAGTTAGGATATAGCGGGTTGGGTAATGGATGGATTTTTGTTGCATGCAGACTCAAATAATAACAATGTAATGCAAAATTTTAAAAAATGGACCCTTGCAAAAAATATGATACTTGCATTTAAACCCTTGTGCCTGATGTAACTAATTACGTCCTTACAATACCAGCAGTTAGTCTGCCCACAAGAGTGTGCAGAAATGCTGTGTAGGCTCTTTGGTACCTTGCAAGAATCACCTCTGCTTCTGCCATCTCACAGTTTTGTATTCTTTCCTTATCCCCACTGTTGTCACATAACAGAATAAGCAGGAGAAGAAAACAGAAGGATTTTTAACTCTCTACTTCAATAACAGACTACACCATCTGTGACAACACCCAAAGTTGAAACGGTCATCATTTTGCTCACTGCTTTACACAGTTTACACAGTGTATACCAGGACAAGATGCTGCCAGCCAGCTCAGTTTTCTGCTCACTGCAACCCTAAAGTTAATTCCATTCATTAACGGATGAAAGAAAATTTGCTGTAATGTATAATTGATGGATGGATGGATGGTATAATTTAATTTGTTTCACTCATTTTATTTTCTCTAATTATTTGGGCTTTTTTTTTTTTAAAGATAATTTCTGTGTACTCTTTTTGGGTCTGCCTTCAATCTCATCCACAGCCAAAAACTCCAAAAGACTCTAGCTGCTGACCTCCAGAGCTCCAATCCATTGAGGAGGATGTCACTTTATATTGTACATCAGTGATAACACCTAATTACACTATGGCTAAGATTAGGTTTGGTGGACGCTTATCTGACTCATGCCAAGCAAACCACGTGACCAAAATCCTCCAATTCAACTGGCTGCCCAGCAGAACTACTGAATCGCTGAGCTGCGGAGATCTGCAGCTGGACCCGTCTCAAGAAATCACTGACACGTAAGAACAACTGTGCCCCAACCTGCCTGCACCCCTCAGTACATTCTTTAAAAGGGTCCTGAGTTCGCTAAACAGTTTGTTTTTTCTTTTTAAATGCGGATGGGAAATACCACCATTTTCATCTCTCATACATCCTAATTAGAGCAACTGCACCACTTCAACACACCAAGGGTTTCTCTCCCACCTGAGATTATCTGCCTGCCATGGAAAAGTCATCTCAGATAAAGGAGCACTGGAATCATCAGGTAGAAGGGTCCTTTCATCAGATTTGGCCGTCCCAGCACTGACTCAGCTGTAGAATGGTCAATCAGGAGGAGGCGGGTTGTTAGCAGCGGTTTCCAGGATTCTGACTGTGTCTGGCTTGTCTCCGACTCCTTTTCTACAACCTGCCCATGGTTCTACAATTAGCAGGAGGACAGAAACTGTTGTTTTTTATTTATGTTAATTAGTTTTTGCTTTGTTTTGATGTATTTGAACAAATATGTATCCTTATATGTGATAGTTTTATATTTAGTGAGTGGTATAATCTAATGTTACATTTTGTCTTGACAGTTGTCACAGACCTCTGCACCTGCACTTAGTGAGGAGTGCTGTGCAAGAGCAAAGTCGTTTTGTACTGTTGTATTTTTGAGGTGGCAATGATAGACTGGCCATCAAGCTCTGTGAAGAGGATTACTTGTGTTCTGTTCTGTTTCATGTATTGTATTTACACCATTTTTTGACAACCACTGTATGCCTAGCCTACCTGGAAGGAGATCGATCTCTCTCTTTCTCTCTGAATTGCTTTTCCTAAGATTTCATTTTTTTCTTTCATACAAGTTTTTTTTTATGAGATGTTTCTTGAATTCTCAAGGAGTCAAGGCTAGGGTCGGTCAAAAAACAGGGTGTGTTGAAACCCATTGAGGCATTCCTTATGTGATTGTGGGCTATACAAGAAATAAATTGTTGTTGGTGAGATTTCAACTCTCCATTCTATTGTCATGTACTCTTTTACAAACGTTTAGACAGCTTTGATCAAAGTACCATGCAGTGCAATTCAAAATTTGAACTGTGGTGCTAAAAGACGAAAACTGGCATAGCCAAAGAGACTATATGAGTCAAGCAGGACACCACATGGAAATCATCCATAGTCAGTTAAAACTGTCTAGTCATATTAGAAGAGAACAATCATTTTCAATAAAGGTGCTGATGCTTGGAGAAGTTGATTACAAAAGACAAAGATGAAGACATAACAAGACAGATGGAAACCATAAACTGAATGTTACCATCGGTAACAAAAGCCTGCCACTGTTGTTCATGGCGTCAGCAACAGGTTTAATGGACTACAGGGAAATAAAGAATAAACGCTGTAAATACTAACATTATAAAAACATACAGGATTCCATTTGTACACTGTTGGAGCTACATTAGTCCGCTTACTTTAAACAGGTAGGTAGGTAGGTAGGTAGGTAGGTAGGTAGGTAGGTAGGTAGGTAGGTAGGTAGGTAGGTAGGTAGGTAGGTAGGTAGCTAGGTAGGTAGCTAGCTAGCTAGATAGATAGATAGATAGATAGATAGCTAGATAGCTAGATAGCTAGATAGATAGATAGATAGAATGCAGGTATAACAGACAGTAACTTTGTATCATGTTAACGTTTACCCCTCCGGGTGGAACTGAAGAGTCGCATAGTGTGGGGGAGGAACGATCTCCTCAGTCTGTCAGTGGAGCAGGACAGTGACAGCAGTCTGTCGCTGAAGCTGCTCCTCTGTCTGGAGAATATAGTGTGACGGTATAAACAGTAGCTGGGGCGATAAACAGTCTGGAGATGAACGGTATGACGGAGTCCGAGGTTGATGTCCTCTGTAAGACTCAAAGCAGGTTATCCCCATCAGGGCGGCTGCTAACAGATACATTTTCATCATATACTGTAAATCATTTTGGTGCCCACATTGTGAAAACAGTCTGTACATCATACAAGCAAAATCCTAATCTTTACCATTTATAACTGCACATTCTCAGGTTTCTCTCATTATATCCATATCTCATCTAAACAAGTATCTTCAGCAAATTTGCCTTATTGTTAAATGATGCCGGCCTGCATTAATCTATAATAATAAAAGGCAAAGCCCTCACTGACTGACTCACTCACTCACTGACTGACTGACTGACTCATCACTAATTCTCCAACTTCCCGTGTAGGTGGAAGGCTGAAATTTGGCAGGCTCATTCCTTACAGCTTACTTACAAAAGTTAGGCAGGTTTCATTTCGAAATTCAAAGCGTAATGGTCATAACTGGAACATATTTTTTGTCCATATATATACATACACATATATATATATATATACACATACACATATATATATCTATACTAATAAAAGGCAAAGCCCTCACTGACTCACTCACTGACTGACTGACTGACTCACTCATCACTAATTCTCCAACTTCCCGTGTAGGTGGAAGGCTGAAATTTGGCAGGCTCATTCCTTACAGCTTACTTACAAAAGTTAGGCAGGTTTCATTTCGAAATTCAAAGCGTAATGGTCATAACTGGAACATATTTTTTGTCCATACACTGTAATGGAGGAGGCGGAGTCACGTATCACGTCATCACGCCTCCTACGTAATCACGTGAACTGAAAACAAGGAAGAGATTTACAGCACGAGTCACACGGGGGAACGAAGGTAAATGACGTTAATTTTTGACTGTCTTTTAATACTGTGTAAGCATACATATTAACACATGTGCAATTAAACGTGTGCATTTACGGGGTGATTTCTCAGGCTTAAAAGCTCGCCTTTTACTAAAAAGGTAAATGCAAAACTATTTTCAATCATTCTATGATCTGCTTCTCACAACTGAAGGCACCGTGGCTGATGGTAAATGACGTTAATTTTTGAGTGTCTTTTAATACTGTGTAAGCATACATATTAACACGTGCAAGTAAACGTGTGCATTTACGGGGTGATTTCTCAGGCTTAAAAGCTCGCCTTTTATGAAACGCGGGAACAAAGGTAAATCACGTTCTTCACTGTCTTTTAATACTGTGTAACCATACATATTAACACATGTGCAATTAAACGTGTGCATTTACGGGGTGATTTCTCAGGCTTAAAAGCTCGCCTTTTACTAAAAAGGTAAATGCAAAACTATTTTCAATCATTCTATGATCTGCTTCTCACAACTGAAGGCACCGTGGCTGATGTTACGTCACTTGCTGTCCGACCATAAGCTTTACCTGGTAGGTAGCCGGACACTCACTTCACTCCCTTTCGGGAATCGAACCTCTCAGGTTTTCTTTTGTTCTTAATTAAAATTTAAAACCAATACTTCACCGCTGCTAAGCCCCTCTAGCGCTGACGTCTGAGGTTCGATTACCGTAAGCAACTGCAGTGAGTGTGTAATTACATTCACGGCATTCGTAGTCTGATTCACAATCTGATTGTATGGGTGCTTACTTCCAGGTAACGCTTACACTTGGCCACCAAGTCAGCTCGAAGTGATCACTCGAGTAAAGGCAGCTTCACAAAAAAACTGATCCTTAACAAACTATTATTAGTATATTTTCCCTCAATTTAAAAACGTTTTATTTTCTTCTTAATAAAAATTTAAAAGCGGTACTTCGCCGGTGCGAAGCGCGTGGATTTCACCGACTGACACATACAGACATATTCATGAGTGCAGGTACTTCGGAAAGAAAGCACCGCGTAAACCTAAACTTTAAATTTACTTCATAGACCTACAAAAGGTTGCCATTCATTTGAGGCAAGATTGCTTTTCTTCTGTACAACTATACGTTGCATTCTCAAAAGAGTGTGCTTGCACGGCTTCGGATATAGATAAATATATATATATGTATGTCTATATATAAATATGTAAGTTTATAAGTACTGCTTTACTTCTCTTTAAGAAAGGAAGATGTAATGATACTTGATTTAAACGATTCCATGTCTTCCTGGGTTTGCGTAGCTTATTGTCTAAAAAGGAGAAACCCTCATTTATAAAACTTTGCTGCAGATGACTTAGCTTATTGTCAATATCTTTACACGTTTTTTTAACACTTATTGACTGAAACGTGCTTTCACGAAAAAAGTTACGGCTTTGCTACAGGATACACCCTCCACAAGTTAAGCAAGTAAAAATAAAATATATATTTCTGTTTTATTTAAACCTTTTAAGTTCGTATGCATAGCCCCATTTGGCTGTTTAATTTTTTTTTTTCTTTCTTCAGTAATATTTAATCTCCTTAAAGAAAAAGAACATATCCATTTTACTTTTTTTCTATCTCTGTAGTAATATTTTAGTGTAAAACAATAACCAGTATTTAAAGTTTTTATGTTACTTTATACATTTATTTTACACAATGTTGAAAAATTAATAAAAAAGGTACATATTTTGGCAGCTGCTGCTTTCATTTTCAATAAAATGAAAAAAGCTCTCCAAGAGAAAACGTCAATAAAGAAGAAACAGTTTGCACTATCTAAAAATCAGAAACCCTCATTTATAAAAGTTTGCTGCAGATGACTTAACTGAAAATAAATGAATAGTTCCTATGTGTATAATACATATTTATCTATTTTACTTATGCCTTTATTCCACCAACTTACAACATCTGAGGTACAATTTGTTACATTACTTTTGTTTTTTGCACAACATGCAGGTGAAGTGACTTCCTCAGGGTCACACAGTGGTGTCAGTACCAGGATTTGAACTGACAAGCTCCGGGTTTGCTGAAATATTACTGAAGAAAGAAAAAAAACGAAAACGGGCAAATGGGGCTATGCATACAAATGTCCATCCGTCCATTATCTAACCTGCTATATCCTAAATACAGGAGCCACTAAGTACATATGTATATATACAGTATATATATATATATATACAGTATATATATATATATATATATATATATATATATATATATATATACATATATACAGTTTATATATATATATATATATATATACATATATATATATATATATATATATATATATATATATATATATATATATATATGTATATATATATGTATATATATATATATATATATATATATATATATATATATATATATATATGTGAATGTATGTATGTATATATGTAGATATGTGTATATGTAGATATGTATATAAGTATATATGTTTATGTATATATATGTTTACATAACCTCTTTAACACACTACTTCTCCGCTGCGAAGCGCGGGTATTTTGCTAGTATATATATATATATATATATATATATATATATATATATATATATATATATATATATATATATATATATATATATATACACACACATATATTATATATGTATCTATAATAATAAAAGGCAAAGCCCTCACTGACTGACTCACTCACTCACTGACTGACTGACTGACTCATCACTAATTCTCCAACTTCCCGTGTAGGTGGAAGGCTGAAATTTGGCAGGCTCATTCCTTACAGCTTACTTACAAAAGTTAGGCAGGTTTCATTTCGAAATTCAAAGCGTAATGGTCATAAGTGGAACATATTTTTTGTCCATACACTGTAATGGAGGAGGCGGAGTCACGTATCGCGTCATCATGCCTCCTACGTAATCACGTGAACTAAAAACAAGGAAGAGATTTACAGCACGAGTCACACACGGGAACGAAGGTAAATGACGTTAATTTTTCACTGTCTTTTAATACTGTGTAAGCATACATATTAACACATGTGCAATTAAACGTGTGCATTTACGGGGTGATTTCTCAGGCTTAAAAGCTCACCTTTTATCAAACGCGGGAACAAAGGTAACTGACGTTGTTCACTGTCTTTTAATACTGTGTAACCATACATATTAACACATGTACAATTAAACGTGTGCATTTACGGGGTGATTTCTCAGGCTTAAAAGCTCGCCTTTTACTAAAAAGGTAAATGCAAAACTATTTTCAATCAGTTTATTGAAACGCTCCCGTTAAGGATTGCAATAACATATTCGCGAGATAAAAGAACGAAGTAGGGGGAAATGGAGGAACAGCCGCAAACAGCGAAGAGCAAAAAATTAATTAAACAATTGAGAACGGAGCGAGTTAAGCATACAAGCATGTTCATAAGGGAAACAAAGCACGGTGTAAAACGTAAGTTTAAATTAAGTTTATAGAAACGCTCCCGCTGCGGATTGCAATAACATATTCGCGAGATAAAAGTTTAATGAGAAGACACGAGGTATAAACGAGACTTTGGATCACTTTGTAACGGAGTTAAAATTGCTGTAGCAAGAAACGTTTAAGTGCCGGGTCTTAGCTAACATTAAATAAAGCCGTGGACATCGCAACATCACACAAGAGAGCGGCTCACGTGAACATATGAAGCGACTGACGCATACAGACATATTCATGTGTGCAGGTACTTCAGAAACAAAGAACCGTGTAAACCTAAAGTTTAAATTAAGTTCATATACCTACAAAATGTTGCCATTGATTTGAGGCAAGATTGCTTTTCTCCTGTACAACTATACGTTGCATTCTCAACAGTAAGCTTGCACGGCTTCGTCATATTACAACCGGAGTGCTGAACTGACAATGTGATATACAAACAGAACAATCGTAAGAACAGGATTAAATAAAAAGGCTGCTTCCGTTGGCAAAGCAACGAAAAAGGAAGACCTTATATGACGTTCGTTTATTAAACAGCGGAGAGGCTGTGTGAAGTCAGCTTCACAAAAAAACAGATCCTTAACAAATTTTTATTGGTATATTTTCACTCAATTTAAAAAGGTTTTCTTCTTAATAAAAATTTAAAAGCAGTACTTCGCCGCTGCAAAGCACGGGGATGTATATATATAGATAGATAGATAGAGAATAGAGTGCACCTCCATGGCCGTGGGAGGCGGAGTTGTGTATCGCGTCATCACGCCACCCACGTGATCACGTGAACTGACTGTGAAGGCAGTACGTACAAAACAAGGAAGAGCCCCAAACAGCGCTGAAGAAAACATTCATTACACAATTGAGAAGGCAGCGAAACAATAAGAAGCGAGCGAGTGACGCATACAAGCATATTCATAAGTGCAGCTACTGCGGAAACAAAGCACGGTGTAAACCTTAAGTTTAAATTAAGTTTATAGAAATGCTCCCGCTGCCGTTTGCAATACCATATTCGCGACTTACAAGTTTAATGAGAAGACACGAGGTATAAACGAGACTTTGGATCACTTTCTAACGGAGTTAAAATTGCTGTAGCAAGAAACGTTTAAGTGCCGGGTCTTAGCTAACATTAAATAAAGCCGTGGACATCGCAACATCACACAAGAGAGCGGCTCATGTGAACATATGAAGCGACTGACGCATACAGACATATTCATGTGTGCAGGTACTTCGGAAACAAAGAACCGTGTAAACCTAAAGTTTAAATTAAGTTCATAGACCTACAAAACGTTGCCATTGATTTGAGGCAAGATTTCTTTTCTCCTGTACAACTATACGTTGCATTCTCAACAGTAAGCTTGCACGGCTTCGTCATATTACAACCGGAGTGCTGAACTGACAATGTGATATAGAAACAGAACAATCGTAAGAACAGGATTAAATAAAAAGGCTGCTTCCGTTGGCAAAGCAACGAAAAAGGAAGACCTTATATGACGTTCGTTTATAAAACAGCGGAGAGGCTGTGTGAAGTCAGCTTCACAAAAAAACAGATCCTTAACTAATTTTTATTGGTATATTTTCACTCAATTTAAAAAGGTTTTCTTCTTAATAAAAATTTAAAAGCAGTACTTCGCCGCTGCAAACCACGGGGATGTATATATATAGATAGATAGATAGAGATATATATGTGTATATATATATATATATATATATATATAAATAGATATATATATATATATATATATATATATATATATATAGTTATATATATAGATAGATAGATAGATAGATAGATAGATAGATAGATAGATAGATAGATAGATAGATAGATAGATAGATAGATAGATAGATGTGTATGTATGTAGATATGTATATATGTGTATATATATGTAGATATGTAAATATGTATATGTATATATATGTGTCTGTATGTGTATATATATATATATATATATATGTGTGTGTGTATGTATGTATGTGTGTATATGTATATATATGTTGATATATGTATATATATATGCGGATGTGTATATGTATATATATATATATGTATATATGTAGATATGTGTATATGTAGATATGTATATATAAGTATATGTTTATGTATATATATGTTTACATAACCTCTTTAACACACTACTTCTCCGCTGCGAAGCGCGGGTATTTTGCTAGTTAAAGTATAAAGTAGCGGAACATAAGGAAACATGTGAACACATCTATTCATTGTCTTTATTGCTGGAGCCAGAAATGGTGTGTCCATACGGTTTGTCTGCATCCAGCACACTGTGAGCTAACTAAAGAGAAAATGAAGCAAAGGACATGACACATCAAAAGACAAATCTAAGGATCATCTGTTAGCGTGAGGCTCTCTGCTTTTCCTTACTGCACACCATACTACAGCTCCTCAGCTGCAAAGTACTAAATAAGGCTGAAACCAAACAAAGTGACCCTGCTGGAGCTTTCCCTCACCGTTATCTTTCTTAGTATCCATTGTTCATTGCTGAAATCTCCACAGGACAGGAAATAAACAACACAATGGTGCCAAAGGGCTATCATATTACATCACATACTATCAAAAAAAACTTCTGCTAATTAGAAAATCAGCTGTATAGCCACAAAAAAAAAACACAAAAAATAGAAATGAAAATGTTTGCATTGTTGCAATTTCATCCATTTTCCTGAATGTCCACTACCAATGCAAGTTAATGGAGGCCTCTTAACAGTAGTATAGCGAGGCAGGAACGTATCCTGGATGCCAGACCATTCACAAATTATTACACAATCATAGATAAACTCGACCAATTAGAAGCCCTCAATTAATTAATATGCCAGTATTTGGGATGTGCGCCAAAAAAAACTGGAGAACCTGGGGGAAAAGTCCACATGGACACTGAAAGAACAGGTAGACTCCACACAGACCATAACTGTCCTGCCTCTGTTCCTGGCCTAATATCAAATGAAGTCTTTTTTTTTTTTTCTTTCAACACAGCTGGGAGTCAGTGTTGGGGGCTGGATTAGTTTTCTATATCTTCAGTTTCACATTTTAATCACTGAAATTCTAACTTGACATTTACCATGTATTTGGAAATATTTCATGTGAATATTTCCATCAGGATTGTGGGAAACCACTATGTGGTCACTTGGCTGAAAGTCACCGAGCCATTTTACGCTGGCTGAAGGGCTGCAGCCTGATGTTCTGCAGGATACATCAGCACCAGACTGTGTTTCATCTCGCACCTTCAAAGCTCTAAGTGCTGAGCTCACATCCTCGCCCTTGAACAGTTTAAACTTTGAATTAGATAAAACCAATGTGACAAGTCTTTTCTGTTTATTAAATTTGTTAAACACACCCCACTTGTAACCACTGCCACAAAAAGGCAGTCACTTTTCTGTGTAATTAGCCTACTGTACTTAACACAGTATGGTCTTTGAAGCCAGATGTAATCAAACGGATAAAGCTGCAGACAAACACTATCAAATTGCCACACCACCACCACTGCTTCTGCCTGACGGATGATAGTGGGGTTTAAATACCCATGAGTGTTTCTGAGCAAAAATAAACATGTCTCTGATGGCTGGGTTTTGCCTATGTTAAAAATCTCTGCTGCTTTAACAAGAAAGCAGGGTTTGATAAATTCCAGCATCTGCCGCCCGCTCCAAAGAACTGCCGGTTCTGTTACTTTCAATGCCTTGTTACAAACGGATATTTGACTTTTTCAGGTCTTGTGCAAATCTCTTGCTTCATACACCAATTTGGGATTATAAATAAGAGGTTTCATTTAGTCATTTTTCAGTTTTCTATATTCATCCATATCATGGATAGCTTAAAGAATAGCAAAGCAGCTCAAAGTATTCACATCTGCATACTAATATGCTTGTCTTTGGAATTTGTAAAGAAACCAGAGAGAAAACCCACAACTGCAGAAACCTGCAAGCAGCCTGACCACACCTGAACCCACAACAAGGTGCCACCTCCAAGGTTGGATTATATTTTTTAATCAAAAAGAGAATCAAATAATAGAAGATACAAATAGTACTGAAAAAGTTTCGGAAGGAATGCAGACCACATCTGAAAGAATATCAAAAGCTCCCTTGCGTCTGCATTGTCACATAACTCCACAGCCCACATTTATATGCAGCACACAACCAGCCAGTCGCAAGGCCTTCATCAAGACAAGCAGTTAATGAGAAGTCAACTGGCAAAGACAAGATAACAGAGAAGCTTAGCGCGTCAAACCACATACTTGCGGCTCCTCAGTTTCTTCATGTGAGAGGCGAGCCATCCTAGCAGCTTGCACTCACAATTTCTATACAAATCACACCTTGAGAAGAACACCGCGTAATTCTCCAAGGGCACTTTCCATGCTCTGGAAATGTCACTTCGCTTAGGGAATGCTTCAGCAGCTCATGACACATGGTGCCCTGTAGTCTGGAATTGGAAAACATGCAGAAAGATGCAGAAAAAAGACTCTGCTAGAGGATAAATTAGGAAAGTTGCACCAAATTCTGCAGTCAACAGTATATGCTGCACTACCTACTGCAGATTGCAAAAGTAAATTCCGTAATCATTCATTTGTCTTCTTAATAAAATCGGCTTCATTAAATTTAGAGCTTACATGTTGCCAAAGCCTACACTGACTACATGAGGCGCAAAGAAGTAACCAGTCTGCTCTAATTAATATTTTATTTACTGCATTTACTTCATAATAAAAGCAGCATGTCTCATTGCTTGCAGCAGCAAATCAGTTCAAACAAACAAAAAATATATTTCGATATACACAGCAATGGCAAAGGTAAATGCAGACAGCAGAGATTTAAGCACTTGGGTTCACTAATTAGAAAATGCAACGATTTTGGTAACATCCACACGTCTTCCTCCAAAAACTTTAAAGTAAAATGCAAAATATATGCGATTTATAAAACGAAATAAAAAAACAACAGCCACATGCATAATCCACCACACTTATTTTTTTGTTCTTACCTTTTCCAGATATTACTTAAATCACACACAATACATTTCAACTAAACAGAAAAAAAGTCTGTTCATAGCGTATCTTCTTTTTGAATCTACAGAATTTGTCACATAAAGGACATGAAATGAGATGAGCTGTCAAAAAGTAAACAAAACATGAAACCACCCGAGTCAGAGAGATGTCACATACGCATCCTTCACTTTGGTCTTTGGCTTTCTCCAGTAACAGGGAATCAGAGGGCGAGGATCATATTAAGGGGAGCTCAGCAACACTGAGAGCAAGTGACACAAACAGGAAGATAAATCAAGCACAAACATGTCATTTTTCACATGTGGAATATCAAGAGAAGGCTATGCATTTAGCTGCATACAGCAGATTATGAAGGTCTGTACCCTTCTTTGATTTCCTAGAAGGAAGCCTATCTGATTGGGGAGCTGTCCAGTGTGCTGAATTCAGCTCAAGTGTTTCGGTGTGCTGACTATACCAAAGGGTTTATCCATATCAGAAGGTTGTGTTCAGACTCTAAGAAGAGTTCAAATTCCTTGGCGTCCCCACAACAGAGTACTGAAGAGTAGAGTTCTAAAATACGGCTTTACCTTGGATGCCTGCCTGTGAAATTGTGCATTGGCACTGGTTAGTTTTTGCCCTTCCTCCACTAATCTTTGTATTCCTTTAACTTAGTAAAAGAAGGACTCTAAAGCAAAACCACACAAGAAATTTCAAGTTGTTAATAAGCTGGATGGACCTGACTTCATGAGAGCTCATTTGTGTATAAAAACAAACAGGGGACCCAGAATGACAGCAGATGATAGAGGAGTTTCTCTGCCTTTCTGTTTTTCTTTCTGTGCATATAGAACATGATATATATTGAATACAGTGACTGACTTATTCAGTAACAGCTACAGAATCCAAAATAAAGTACAATCTTCTCTAAAAGGCAGTGACCCACCTGCACACTTCAAAGCCCACGTTATTTTTGGCTTTTGCTCAGTGCCCATGTGTCAGTCAAAGCACTATCAAGGAGGTCTGTGTGCCCGCCTCACTTAAATGTTCCGGAGGATCCTGAAGTAGCCATGTGCCTTGTATTTGTCTTATCCCTTATGGTTAGAGACCACAGCCATATGTACACTGTGCTCCTTTCATTTGTACTGAGCAGGTGGTGACAGTTTCGGTGATACTCTTTATCATTTTGTAGTGTACATATGATAGCATCATACAATGTCAGCTGTTTTCCAAATAGTCATGTTCCTACTTTCTGATTCATTTTAATTCAAGCAGCTGTTAAAATGCAATTTGGCTGACCTGTTTTGTATTCCTTGTGGTGCTGCTGTCTCAGTTTAGTCCTTGTGTGGACATTTCTGAATCTAAGGTGTCAGCCTGAAACTGTTGGTTTGTACACTGGAGGATCATAGCCAATGGCATCACAACAACAAGTCTGCCCATGCTGTATAATGTGCAGAGAAAAAGGAATACTCTCCCCACTATTTTGTTTCGACGGCACAGGAAAAACTTTAATCTCATGTTTTCACTCAGAATGGAGACAGAAAAACGTTTATGACATAATAGAAGTGTATACAGAATTATAAGTTTATATATATAATAATTTACAAATTATTACAGTATATACTTAAATTAAGTTGTAACAATTGTTAAAACATAAGAAAAAGGATTGTAGGGAACTAAAGAGTTAACAAAACATGGCATGTAAGGCTGCCTCATTTTAGACAAACAACCAGCTTGATTTTCCTAGGTTAAAATGAAGTAAAAGAGTAACAAACACCCCTCTAGAAAGCGAGGATAAACTAATGGGAAAGGCCGAAGACCCCACCTAGGAAACAGTGCTAAGATCAATAGAAGAATCCGTAGATCACCCCTGTTTACAAGGCAACATTCAGGCAATCAGGTAGTTGAAGAGTCTGAAAATACTGGGGGCACTAGTTGATTGGATGAAAAGCCAGATGATGTGATGTATTAGATGAGTTAATGGTAGCAGAAAAGCAGAGGAATTGTTTAATGGATTACTCACTCCATGGACTAAGAAATTTGTGCATCTCCATGGACTAAGAAACTTGTGCGTATCTATGTGCAGATACGGAACTGTTCTGCATTCTCATCTGATCTCCTTGACTGACGTTTCGAAAACAGAGGAAGGTTTCTTCCACAAAGTTTACAGTGACCAATGCTGTACAGCATTGGCAAACGATGTGAAAAACATCCATAGGGCTGTTTCATGTTACTCACATCACATAATCCACACGTGTTACAGAACATTTAATGTGTTAAATAAATACTTCCAGAATGATCAGCGCACATCATAATCAGAAAACTAAAGCCTCGTGGTAACCAATTTTTGAACTGAAGACAAAACTTTTGACCAAAGAATGAGTCTCCATTCTACATGAAAACATTAGATTAAATATTTTTATCTGCCACAACTACAAACTGCATGGGGTAAGTAACAAACAATAAAAAAATCATTTTGTATGGTATATTCCTTTAAAGTAATAGTCTCTGTGGGATTCACCATCAATGCCTTTGGGATCTTCCAGCTATTTAATAATAATAATAATAATAATAATAATAGTAGTAGTAATATGTTTTATGTATATATCACCTTTCCCATGTTTCTTAACAAGATCTTTACTCTGAGGGTGAATGGTGGTGTTGTGGTGTTGCTAGATTCCTTATATAGCAAATTTTTCTGCTTAACATCAATCGTTACACTTATTTTTAGTTACACAGAAGCAGAGAGCCAGGCTGCGGGACTGAGGGAGGATTAAACCAACAAAACAGCCTTGAAGTTTGAAGTCTCATACATTGGCCACTAGGCTACTTCAACTAGCAGCCCCTAATGCCACCATTACAAGCATTAGAGTCACTGTAATGCTGGTCAACACAACTCAATAACCAACAAATCCACTGCAAAGCTATTTCATTAGTAAGCACTACTTTAAATACAAGCAAATAACAAGTAATAAATATAAGAACCAATTTTTGCCTCTTACATAAAGTAGAACCCCTGTATCCGCAGATTCAGTTCCATGGTTTCAGTTATCCGTGGTTTGTCGTGGCCCGAAAATATCAGAAATACACAATCGTCGAATTCAGTGCTGTGCCTGTGTGTCTGATGGCATTTTGGCTGCTCTGACATGTCAAGTGCAGTATAAACCAGCCTCTGGCGTTCTCGCTGAGAACATTTGCTGCCACATTACTGTTATATTGTTGTGAAAATGACCCTTAATTTTGCTTAACAATGACCACAACGTGCCAAAGTACATGTAGAGATCCTGGCAATTCTTCAAAACCAAAGAGAATTGTGAAGTGCTTCAAATGAGTGAAAGCAACAAAGAACGGAGAAGCCGATGAGTACCCACAACAGGCTATAATATTTTTTAAGAAATTCTGTATACATAAAAATGTGTTTAAACTCTGTGTGCATACAAGATATGTTTCATTACTCCACTATCCTTTGAGGGTTAAGCTACAATGTCAGAGTTTGAGGGAGTGAGAGCACACAAGTAGAATAATGTACATTGTATTTTATGATTTAATGTTGGTAATGTCTTTCATCAATTAAACTTTATCATAGGTATGTATGCAAATAAAAACAGCTTATATATACAGGGTCCACTGCTATCTGCAGTAGATTTCAGGATGTATCACGCTTAGATACAGGAGTTCGACTGGAGAAAAAACAAACTTGACTGGAAATTTATTTGAAACATGAAAAAATATTGTTGCATTTTCTGAGTTGTATTATGTGAAATATTAATGTGTTAAATTAAAATTGGAGTTCAATTACTGCAGATGCAACAGCAGCCTCATGAAATCCCCCAGTAATGTGGCTGGGAAGCATAGACCACAGAGTACTGAAAATGTCCTTTGCTATTAGCTGGTCTTTTACACTACTGCAGCTAAGGAAATCCCAAGCTTACAACTACCCAGAACCTTCAAGTTACCGCCAATTATCCTGAGTAAGCCATACAATAAGAGAATTAAAAAAAAAAAAAAAAAAAAAAAAGATCACTTAAGCCTTCTGACCACCACAAATGCGGGTGCATTACAGTACCATCTCAGTCTCCAAAGTCTCCCATTTGATAGCTTTCTCCTGTGATGCATTACAGAGGAGCTGAAGATCGGAGTAACGTCACATCTCTGCAGCAGAAACACAACAAATGGTGTGAGTGAGACTGTAGTGTGTAAAGCCCTGAAGAGCGTAGCAGAAACATGACAGAATAATTTGGGTGGAGAATCCAATATAAATTTATTTGTAACACTAATTGTAATTGTGCCCATCTGGGGATGGTAAAAACACCAGTTTAGTTTCTTCCGGGGGGCCTCCAGGGCAATCTAGGCTGAAACACACTTGCAACCTTATCAACATAAACAAGTTTATATCCTGGTTTTTTTTCCACAGGAGACTGATTTTTTAAGCAAATCAGTCAACCAAGGCAACCAGATAGTTTGAATGTGAACCTGAGTTTTTTCCATTATGAGATAAGAGTGACATTTGCTTCCTCTTTCATGTATAAACTACTCCAAGATAACAGATATAACTGTGACATCACAGTGCAGGTAAACAAGACTCTGCTGTCTCTCACTAAGGGCTGCCGTGCTTGTTTTGATACCCATGGCTTCTCCCAGGGGTCACTTCACAAAGTTGGTTTGTTTAAGTTCCCTTAAAAGTCAGATTGCAGTTCTTCAACTGAATTTCAGTTCTCTGATCTGAACATATTTCAGCAATTTACAGGGCTGGCAGGGACAGCCCAAGGTTAACATCAGCTGTCTGTACCTTGCTGAAATAAACAATTATGGCAAAAAAAAAAAAAAAACAAAAAAAAAAAACAATGCGACTCCAAATAACAAGGCCATCCAGTCTTTTACCAACGTTTTACTGCAGCTTTTGTTGTAATCTATCTCAAAATCAATGCCTACTTGTTTCCTGAAAATAATCCATTGTTTTAGTCTACTTCTGACCCTGCATTTAAAACCATTTAATTTTAAGTATCACATTTCACACTATAATGCCAAGTGTGCGGAATATTCCACAATAAAAAAATATACAGTCAAACAAATACACCAACCAGTTACAAAAACACAACATATGCAGGATGCTTGCTAGCAACACAACAAAGGACACCCAAACATGTCACCATAATGAGTGGCCAAGGGTGGTAAAGCTTAAAGGAGTAGAAGACAAGATTTTATAGTGGTGTTTCCAACCACTGAGTGCAATGCCACCCTTCATCTCTACCTGTTTGGTCAACACAAAATCAGGGGACACAGTCATACATTCCCCTCAGTACCACTGCTGTGACTGGCAGCCACCGTCACCTGCACTGATTCTGCATGCAGTACCATGGAACCCACTGTTTGTCTTCTTTAAGAGCAGTTTCCTTCCCACTTGTAAGAAAAGCCAGGCACCCTGCCTGGCACATTCCTGCCAAGCGTCAGTGCATCTCTTAGCCCACCAAATGCCCTCTGGTGGTTACCAGTAGATCTACAGCATCAGAACCAGAATGTGACTTCTAGTATATTCAGTATACTGTACATACTGTAACAGTACACAATGTCAAGCAGAACTGAAAATGGACGAAAGGCTACAATAAAATCTCTAAAACCCCGCTTATCTGATGACAGCCTTGCACTAAACTATTTTTTCCAAGAACGGTGTGCATTCATCCTGCCCTTTCTTTTTTTTTTACCTTCAGTCTTTAATTGCAGGCAACTGTTACCAAGACAACAGGCAGGAGCAATCATGCCCCAGCAGGCAGGGATCTCCAACTCCTGATACCAACTGTGCGGCACAAGCAATGCAACGCAAGTTAGAGGAGATAGAGACTGAGGGCGTCACGATTTTGAGGCAAACCTCAACTCACTGAACTAAGGGCTGCTGTCATTAAAAGCACAGTTGTGGCTGCTGCTTGTCTGTGTCATTTCGTTAGCAGACAGTAAAACAACAGACAAAAAAGCTGACGGGTGAGGGACACCTTTACAGTTAAAAGTAACTAGGGTGAAAAAACTGATGGAAAGAAGACTGCTGCCACGGCAAGCTACTTTTTTTTACCGTTAAGTGCTTTATTGTGTTACACAATGGGGCACTGAAAACAGCTGTCAGCAAAATCAATAGTGCTTGGGAATAAATAAATATTTAGGCAATTAACGGACTCTTCCTTTCTTACCAGCCAGGATTTTACTGCATTGATATTCAGATATATTGTCCTGATTACGTTTCAAAGGAAAAGTAACAATATCATGATAATTATATATTTTCAAAGTTTCATAAAAAAATCCTCAACTTCAAAGAACAATACCAAGCAAAAGATGCTGTTCACTTTAATAAAACTGCTTTAACTGTAGTTCTAACAGTAAAACAGATGGACTATGGCCTCAAGTAGAGAGTGCCATGCAACCCTTCATCATGGCTCTGTTGTTTGGTCATGGGATGAAAGAGGGCAAGCAATCCCATATACACTACATCCCAGAATGCATCAAGTCTCATTCTGTACAAAAGCATGCAGCAGTTCAACGTGATCAATTTTGACTGCAGACAAGAATAAAAATCCAAGCTTTACAGAAAATCAAGCCTGACAAGTTACAGGACGTCTAGATCGCACATTTGTGGAAGGCATGTGTTTCTGTGGCCTCGACTGAGAGCAGAAGCACAGCTGCCTCACATATTGTAACATTGTGATAGGCCATTCTTTCCACTTCTTTAACTTGATAAATCTTATGTCCTCTGTTCTGTGCTTTTCTATATTGGGAAGTAATTACTGTATTTGTTATTATGCCTTTAATACCGGTACTGTAGATAAAACATGCAGCATTGTAATAACTAATAATGCAATTATAAAAATGACCAAACTTAACTAATTCAAGATACAGTGTAACCACTTGACAATAGCCACCCTGAAACCCACTTTTTGTTATACTAAATAACTATTAAAAATCTGTTTATTTCTTTACAAATGTTTGCACAGGACTCCAAGAAACTTTAGGACCGCTTTCATACAAAACAAAAGAATTCTGGGGTGTCCATGTTTAGTACATCTCTCTATTATAAAAAAAAAATCCTGGAAAGCAAAAAGCAAGGCTACGATACGTGATCTTCTCAGAAGACATTTAAAAGACCCACGAGACAAAAGAGACTTGCCACTTTGCATCTTGCGGGGACCGTAAACATGAGACATTGTGCCAAGAGATTGACCCAGGACCGTCTCGCGATGACGTAGAATATGAGATTCTTGCAAGACATGCCCTACTTACAATCTATCAAATAGGACAAGGGGGCAGCAAAACATTCAGTCTTGTGAAGGATTTGAGCACATACAGATCCAGAGTCTCAGCGCATATAAAGCGTATAAGGACAATACGTTATAAATGAAACGTCGACGAATAAGCGAAGAAGAAAGCAGCGCGGAGAAAAGAGACTCAAAAGCGTTGGAATGAATCAATCGGGCTCAGAATTAAAAGACAGAGTAAAAGACAAAGTGTAACTTCATAAAGACATTCAAAAAAGTTGGAGCTATACATATGCAGAGCAGATTATGAAAGCAGTGCAATTCGAAAGGCTCCAAAAAAAAAAAAAAAAAAACCTATGCGCAATTCAAATGTGGAGAAAGTTAAAGAATATGAAAGCAGGAAAATTAGAAAGTGTAAAAAAAGAAAGTAAAGATCACAGTAGCGCAAACAAACTGAAATTAATACTCGAAAAAGGGAAAATAATCACCACGGACCAGGTCTCATTGAAAAAAAAAGCAGGACAAAGCGAGGTCAGAGATAAAAGACAGTAGAAAACAAAGTAAAATGTCATAAAGAGGTTACAAAACAAAAGGGCTAAACAAATGCTGAGCAGGTTAGAGATAATTCAGGATAGGTTTCTCTGTTTGGAATTTCAGCACAGACAAAGCGATCTACAACATCAGCAATTAATAATTTTTTTTGCAAAGTAACCAATAAATACATGTGAGGTAAAAAACGTTTTTAAACTTCAAAGCCTTACAATATTTATACTTCTGACATATCACCTATGTCCATATATTCGATCTCTATTCGTCTTTTAGTTACTTCTCTGAGTAATAATTTCTCTTTTTTTGTGCTAATGCGATGTTTACTTTTTTTTTTTTTGACACTTTCGTTTTTTTTCTGCTTTCATATTATGTATCTTGCTCTGCATGTGTTTCGCGCCTATGTTTTTTTGGGGTCTTTTGAATTCCAGTTTTCATTATCTCTAGCCTGACAAAGTCATTAAACACATGTCTCACTGACCTCATTTAAAAGATTCAGCATATTTGGACTCAAAAGATTCCAAATGTTGTTTTTACATAAGTTCTGAAATAAAAGTGAAGCTAATGAAATAGAAACAATTCAAAGAAAAAAAAAATCTTAAAAGCGTGTCCGGAAAACCAAACACGGGGGTTGGCGAGTGAAGCGAGCAGGGGGCAAAGCCCCCTAGTAATCTTTATTTAATTACTTATCTTTGTCTGAAAGACAAGACTCTCTGCATGTCTGGTCTTCAAATGACATGTTTGTAAACTGGGAATATTTTCCAATACCTTGTGTAAGTAAAAAAATGGGTCTCTATGAAACACCTCATTGTGTCCAGAGTAGCACTCTCCCCCTGAACCTTCTTTCTTTTCAAACAGTTTAGTCTCACAGAAATACAGAAATCACTATGATGTAACCTCTGTGGTCACAAAGCGAGGGGTGATGATACGGATCAGGGCGCTCCGATGTTCTTAAAGGAGGATAACACTGAAGGCAAAACTAATGTTTATCTTTCAATCTGCTGTGAAAACACAGGCACACATTTGCAGTACATACAATATATTCATGGCACATTAAATGCATTCTATCAATTATAATTCTCATCGTCTTGGTCTTTTTGGTTCCATTTCTGAATGTACAATCTCTTTGGCTTATTTGTTCATCTGGTGTCCCTCTCATCCACAAAGTGTCTACTATCGTCTTCTTACTATTAAACTGACGTGATGGTGTGCCCTGTCCATCTGCTCGTGCCTACCCAGTACCATATTAACTCCACAATTTCCAAGATTATACCTAGCATTTTAGGTGTTCTGGAAGTCTCATGCTACTGCTGTCCTTTCCATCAGTTATTTGCTACACATACGTTTCTATTGGTCAGTATAACATCTTGGGTTAGGTATTTTGTGAACACCCTTATTTATTTAGTTCTTGGCAAGAACACACTATTTACAGATACTGTATTAGATATTTGACTTCTTGATATCTTTCACCAATATATTATATAGCTTACTATACTCTCAAAAGAACTCCATCCCAATTTTACTTTTCTTTGTTCCCAATATAATGCTTGATACTACAGGGACAGGCTCTGGCACTCTGCAGCCCCGAACTGGAATAAGCGGATTAGGATAATGAGCAAATCAATGTCTGTTACAAGTACCCAGCATCCACATATAAAACAACAGAACTGGGAAAACGAAAAAGAAGAGATGCACAGGAGACTGACAAAGGGAGACAAGAAGCCAGAGGCAGCAAAGCAGCGGAGAAAAAGCTGAGAATTTGGTACTCTAAGTTATGGAGGTATGTAGACATTTTTATTTATCTGTGAGATGTGCACGTAAACCCAGACACAGGAAGTGGAAAGGTTAGTTGCATTTATCTGTGTTAAAAGTTAAAATAAATAAAACCTTTTATTTACCCTTTACATGTTAAAATTATGCCGCAATTCCTTCCACTGTCACCACGGTATAACCAGACAGACATTTGAAGTTGTTTTGCTTAACAATATGGCAAATCCCAATAGACCTTAATTTGGCTTAAATTTTTAACATAAATTCAGAAAATTATCTGGCTAAAACTGTATTAAGAATGAAGATCAGTGAATCATTATAATTAAAATTATTTTTATTTGCATGGTTTCCCCTAAATTCTGCCAAATACGAGAATATTACATCTATCACCTGGCAGGCCCCAATCAGGCCAGATATTGCAGCTTTTACTATATGTTTTATAAAGCATTAGAGTAAATCACTTCCATTTCAGTGAACTAAATGTTTGTGACACAAACTAAGATGATTTTGTGTTTATATCACAAAACAGAAGTTAATTTCTTCCAAAAGCACAAGACAAACTTTGCCAGGCTAATGTCTCAAGCTTTCTGTTCATTAGAACAATCAGAACGAGAACTGGCCAAAGCCCAACGAAGCTTGCCAGTCCTATACACTTAATTCTTCTAAAATAACATCAAGTCGAGTTTTGGAAGTCCCTAAAGTCTTACTGTCTACCCACACTACCTGGTAGCTCACTGCCTGTGTTTATGGTTCTCTGTGTGAAGAAAATCTTCCTAATGTTTTTGGGAAATTTACCCTTAAAATAAATTTACTTTTAAAGTAACAGTCTCGATCCACTGTACTAATTCCCTGTCATAATTCTAAACACTTCAATCATATCTCCTCTCAATCTTCTTTTGCTTAAACTAAAAAAGCTTCTCTCTTTTCTTACTTCATAATTCAACCCCTGTAGCCCCTGAATAATCCTGGTTGCTCTTCATTGGACCCTTTCTAGTGCTGCTATGTCCTTTTTGTAGCCTGGAGACAAAAACTGCACACAGTCTTCCAGATGATGCTTCACCAGTGAATTATAAAGCTTGAGCATAACCTCCTTGGACTTGTACTCCACACATTGTGCTATATAACCTAACATTCTGTTAGCCTTCTTAATGGCTTCTGAACACTGTCAAGAACCTGATAGCGTAGACTCCACTACGACTCCTAAGTCCTTCTCATAAGGTATAATTTCGATTTTCAGACCTCCCATTGTGTACTCAAACCTAACATTTTTACTTCCTATGTGTAATACTTTACATTTACTGACATTAAATTTCATCTTGCACAAATCTGCCTGAGCCTGTATGCTGTCCAAGTTCCTCTGTAAGGATTCAACAGATTCCAGAAATCTGCCAATCCTGCTACCTTGGTATCATCTGAAAACTTAACCAGCTTGTTACTTACATTCCTATCTAAATCATTTATATATATTAGAAATAGCAGCGGCCCTAGCACCAGCACTGCTTTTAACATCGGCTAATTCTAATAAGGTTCCTCGCACCATCACCCTCTGCTTCCTGTGTCTGAACCAATTCTGCACCCATCTAAAACCATCACCCTGAACTCTCACTTTTGATGCTCCACCTCTCATGTGGCACCCTAACAAATGTTCTCTGAAAGTCAAGATAAATAAAATCATATGCTCCACTTTGATCATATCCTTCAGTTGCTTCCTCATAGAATTCCAGCATCCCACTAAAACAGGACCTCCCTCTTCTGAAAACTTGCTATTTAGTAAAACTCCTGTTCATGCCATGTGTTTCTTAACACTAGAATTACCAGAGCCAACGAAAAAACTCGTAGATCCATCCCACCTTAAATCGCTTCGCACCTCTCCATCAGCGTCTTTTGTCCTGCAAATGTGTCGATAAGCAGCAAGAAGCCTACTATCACATTCCCCCCACCGCCACACAGTTTTCTCAGCTCGTCTGTTTACCTGCGTGTCAGTTGCTTAGAGTTGTATAGAGTGAGAAGTCAAGCAAAATGACGCCTTTTATAATTACTATATGGTTATTTGGAACACATGCATTTCATGTGTGTTCCGTGTCTACAACAATCTATATAAACACATCGTTAAAACAGAAACGTTTTTCATGTTTTAGTAATAATTGACAAAATGTAGACATGACGTGTTTAATGTGTGAAGCCAGAAGTCCAAATATCAAATAAACACTTTTCACAAAAGGTACAAATATAACAGAATAAGTGCGCTTCTATTCAAGAATATAACTGCAGAAAAAGAACCCGCATTAGGGTGCAACATTCACACCCCTTTGATATGATCGCTTCGGTGGAGCAACAGTAACAACTGTTGATTGGTAATCCAAACTTCACGGGTTCAATTCTGTTTTGAGAAGTGAGCTGCTCTTATTCTTACTATCTTAGAATAAAAACATACATTTGATTGCAGCTTGTAACAGCCGGTGTAAATTTATGATACTTATAAAGGTTAGCTTTGGTATTTTTTAATTCAGTTTTATTCTCTCAGTTACGTTCATGATCCCACCCCTCCCCCCTCTGACACTGCTGTTTTCACATAAAGACGCGCTATAACAGAGGTGAACTCAGATGATGACGATGGTTCTACATCGGAGAAAGAATGCACATCGCACTTTTGCAGTCGCTGTACTTTGTATATGTACACGGGAAGCTCTGCAGTCTACTTGTGACTTTATGCTGTAGGAAGTAAGTAAATAAATCAGGATAAATTGGTAAATAACATTTGATCTGGCTCTTATATACAAAGTACAGCGACGGCAGCTTCCATCTGTAGCTATAGACTCTTCAGTACACAAGCGACTCTCCACGCTAATGTTTAGATCTGGACGGTGTATGTGCCCAAAAAAGAAGTCTGACTGCATTCTCGTACCATTGTTTGCAAACTGAAGTGTCAGCGTGCACTTTTCGTGGCATTACACATGTATTTTTTGAGCATGCCCGTGTCGAACAAAGACAGGAAGCTCTGCAGTCTACTTGTGACTTTACACTGTAGGAAATAAGTAAATAAATCAAAGTAAATAATATTCGATCTGGCTTTTATGTAAGTAACATATAAATGTTAATGTTTTGGGCACAAACACCGTCCAGATCTAAACACTAGCGTGGAGAGTCGCTTGTGTACTGAAGAGTCTATAGCTACAGGTGGAAGCTGCCGTCGCTCTACTTTGTATATAAGAGCCAGATCGAATGTTATTTATCTATTTATCCTGATTTATTTACTTACTTCCTACAGCGTAAAGTCACAAGTAGACTGCAGAGCTTCCCGTGTACATATACAAAGTACAGTGATGGCAAAAGTGCAACATGCATTCTTTCTCTGACGTAGAACCGTCGTCATCATCTGAGATCACCTCTGTTATAGCGCGTCTTTTTGTGAAAACAGCAGTGTCAGATCGGAAGGTGGGATCGTGAACATGACTGAGAGAATAAAACTGAAAAAAAAAAGAAAAAAAAAAAGCTAACCTTTACAAGTATCATAAATTTACACCGGCTGTTACAGACTCAAATCAAATGTATGTTTTTATTCAAAAATAGTAAGAATAAGAGCAGCTCACTCACTTCTCAAAAAGGACTCGTCCAGGGTTGAACCCGTGAAGTTTGGATTATCAATCAACAGTTGATATTGTTGCGCCACCGAAGCGATCATATCAAAGGGGTGTGAATGTTGCACCCTAACGCTCGTTTTTTCTGCAGTTACATTCTTGAACAGAAGCACACTTGTTCTGTTATATTTGTACCTTTTGTGAAAAGTGTTTACTTGATATATGGACTTCAGGCTTCACACATTAAACACGTCATGTCTACATTTTGTCAATTATTACTAAAAGGTGAAAAACATTTCTGTTTTAACGATGTGCTTACAGTATATAGATTGTTGTAGACACGGAACACACATGAAATGCATGTGTTCCAAGTAAACATAGATTATTTATAAAAGGTGTAATTTTGCTTCACTTCTCACTCTATGCAACACTAAGCAACTGACACGCAGGTAAACAGACTTGAGCAGAGAAAACTGAGTGGCGGTGGTGGGATGTGATAGCAGGCTGTTTGCTGCTTGCTGCTTATAGACACATTTACATCACAAAAGACGCTGATGGAGAGGTGCGAAGCAATTTAAGGTGGGATGGATCTACGAGTTTTTTCGTAGGCTTTGTTAATTCTAGTGTTAATCTTATCTTAAATAATTCCTTCCATTACTTTACCTGTGAAGAACGTTAAGCTTACTGGCCTATAGTTGCTTGTATCTGCCTGGTCACCCTTCTCATATATCAGGATAATATTCGCAATTTTCCAGTCCTTCAGAAAATCCCCAGTCCGCTGTGACTTCATAAAAATGTGTGTCAAGGGGTTTATATATGTACACTCGCTGGCCTCTTTAAGAACTCGAGGGTAAATATTATCTGGTCCTGGAGATTTGTTTGATTTCAGCCTATTTAATCAGTACTCACTAATAAGGGCAAGGTTGCTGAATCATAGAAACCAAATTCAATGAATTCATTTCATTTAATTTAATTTCACCTACAGAATTTTCTTTCAGAGTAAGCACAAACACACAGAACTTTATAAATCATAAAATACTACACTGCAAACCAAGACAAAATCATTAACCATAAATGTGATTAAAAACATAAGGAAGCACAGATGATACAAAAATGTGTGCAAGATAGAAAGAGAAGAAAACAGGGAGAGCGGCTTCAGAGTACAAAGAAATAACACCAGAGAGTCTGGGTCTACTAGTCTTAGTCTTCTGACCCAATAATGCTCACCAGAGAAAGCTACAAAAGGAGGCCAGAGTGAAAACAGAGAAACTACTGGGCAGTTTGCTTTAAATAATTAATTGTATAATTAATATAACTCAATGTAGAATTAGTAAACAAAAACTTCATAGTTTTCTTTTTGGGTGGAAGTTCCAGTTACTCTTCACATAGTGCTCCATGATTTGTAAGTATTTTTCAGACAATGGTTAAACAGAAACTAGGCCTGAAGAAGAGTGAGCCAGCTAATGCCTATCTGTGGAACTGAGGCTATTAAAGCAGAATACATTTGGGAAGTCAATTAAAGAAAACTCACAGTGGCGTCGTCTCACCACAGCCTTGATCCAAAAAAGAAACACTTTAAGGACAGCTTCTAAACCAAGACAGATTAACTTTTACTTACTCGATTTCATTTCTGTGATAGACGTATAAATGCGTAAAAAATAAATATAATGTAATTGTCCAGTGGGTAATACAAAGCAGTCCTCACACATCAGTAAATGTGTTATCAGTGTAAATAGTTCAACAGTTTATACAGTCGACCCTTGATATATAACCGGCCTGACATGCAAACAACTTGCTTTACGACCAAAATTTTTGTTTTGAATTATGACCAGCATCTTGCGTTACAACCCGAATGCAGTCACGTGTATCCGCTTGTGTGATTGTAAACAAAGAGCGTTTGTAAGCGTCAGCCGGAGCCCAGATACATGTGTTTGTGGACGTAATTTCGGTCAGTGCAGTGATTTATATAATTTATTTCGATAATTGCTATGTAAGGAAGCAAAGGTAAACGAAGGTAAAGAAAGCGATAACAATCGAAACGAAGAAGGAAATTGTGTGGAAATATGAGAGTGGCGTTCGTGTGACCGATCTCGCTAATATGTACAGCATGTCAAAATCCACCATCTCAATAACCACCTTCCATTTCATTCTCCTCCTCCTTCCTTCCTGCAAGCCAAAGATGTCAACTTAAATGGTGAGTACAGTATGAAATTGTTATTTCTGGTAGGCTAGGGACTTTTTATAACTTTTTGGTTAGTACATTAGAAAAATTATTGGTGTTTTTGGTAAATTATGCACATTATACAACCCTTTTCTATTAAAAAAAGTTAATTAAGTGTTGCTGTGGGCGGTTCGGAACACATTAAGGGCATTTCCATTATTTCTTATGGGAAAAATAGTCTTGAGTTACAACCAACTTGAGTTACAACCAGCCTTCGCGAACAAATTGAGTTCGTAAGTCAAGGGTCCACTGTATTGTCCATGATGCCAAGAACAGCAACCTCCTGTTGCATTGTCCAAAGAATTTTGTTTTGTCTTTCCACAGATTGGCATCTTAGTGGAGGGATGGCTAAAATTAATACACCACTAAAAGCAAAGGTTTGAGCTGTTCATATGTAAAATGAAATGTCTTCAACTGTCCACTACATTTTGTCTACACTTACACTTAAAGCAAATAAAAAAATTAAAAAAAAACTTTACTATGAGCTAAAACAGGAATACAAAGGAAAATCTATGCTGTACTATCTATGAAGAAAGGTCTGAAAGAAACATAGATTCCCCAATTTTAAACAAACAATGTTTGACAAAAGCTAC
The DNA here is from genome assembly GCF_900747795.2 of Erpetoichthys calabaricus. Taxonomy (NCBI): domain Eukaryota; kingdom Metazoa; phylum Chordata; class Cladistia; order Polypteriformes; family Polypteridae; genus Erpetoichthys; species Erpetoichthys calabaricus. The sequence goes on along the minus strand of NC_041399.2, from coordinate 175,837,401 downwards.
GATTGCACAACTGGCCTAATTTTAGGTGGCTTTGTCCCATTTTACTTTCATTTTCTTTTCCGACGGAGATTTGACATTAAATCTATCATTAAACATGGGGCCTTGGCTCCCAGTCAGCTCTTGCCAGCTTCCCCTCCAAGTCGGATGCCCAATATGCAAAGACTTACTTATCACACACTTTCATCATCAACAACTTGCACGGCCCAGACTGTGTTCACAAATACTGTGTAATTAAGTGCCAGCACATTACAAAGCATTTGACCCTTTTCTCATGTGTGGTGGTTTGTTTATGAGAACTCAGGAGGCTTCTGAACACAAACTTTGAACATAACTATAAAACAAGAAGAAACAAACAATAAATCCCACCATACACCATCACTAAGTGCTTCTTTCTAGAAATATAGGCTGATTAAACCAGAGAACCGTCAAATTCAGAAACCTGCAGAGAGTCACACAGGAATTGGCAGTGGGGACTGTAAAATCTGAGGAATCTTAGTCATTCGGCCATACTGTTCACTGGAAAGGAAATTACATGGATGAACAGATGTCAGCAAATGACTTTCAGCATCTAAAAACAAAAAAAAAGTCAATTTTACTGAAAATTAAAATATCACACCTCATAAAAGAGGGGATTTGTTCCAGATGTTAAATAATGTCCCGCATAAATGGTGATGAAGTTAAAAAATAGACATTTTTTTGCTCGACTTGTTTGTTTTGCATTAATTACATATGCATGACGCAATTGCACTTGATTTTTCTGCTAGAAAAGAATTCAAAGATGGGCAAACATCCTGTACACATATAAGTGGAGCCACACAAAGGAGGTAATCTCGTCTTACTAGAAAGTGGATGAGTGCTGCGCATCATCTTTACAACTGAAGGCAGCAATGGCAACATACTTTAAAGTCTGGTAATAGTTACAGCTGTTTTAATCTCATAAGGAAAAAGAGGTACAAGAAAGAAAAAAAAATAAATTCTGTCACATGCTTCAGACTCACTGTGACAGTTTTGCTTCTAGCAAGTTGCATGTCAGCCTCCTGAATAGTCACACGAAAACAAAAACAAACAGCTTGGCTCACTCGCCAGAGGTGTAATAGCACACGGCACCTTACGTCTCCTGCACTACCCCCAGGTTCATTGTTCTCTGATAGTCTGAGGAACATCTCCCCCTTACTTCATTTATCTACAAGCACATTCTCATTAGCTACTGCCTTCCATCTCGGACAAGAATGGAGGAGAAAACAGCTGATTGCATGATAGACCAAGACAAAGTCGCTAAGCAGTTCAGTTCTGACTAATTTGGTCGAGTTTTATGTCTTTGTAGTAACAAAAGTGGAGGAAAGGAGAGTCAATTTCAATATTTGCACTATCCAAGTTACAATGGGAAGGTTATTTTTCATTCCTTCTCTCTTTATTCCTCCATCTTTATGCTGTTTCAAGTAAGAAGATACACCATCCAACCTTACAAGAAGAACTTGAAAATGGAGCACACTTTCAAAATCAGCTTGACAAATTAAAATGAGCACTTGAGAGCCCCTCAAACATTTCACATACATCTCTGGAAGTGCAATGTCATTCATAAAGTTTCCAATTTATAATCCAGTGTCATGTTAAATTGTGTCTTCTGAGATAATAAGGCAGAAAGTGGAACAGCTACAACAAAATACTGTACTTCAACAAAATACTGTACTTTGATGGATACATAGAAGGAGACCTGATTGTCCAGTCTAAAGCCAATTATTAGATACAATATATAGCAAACTGGTAGTAACTATTTATGTCAAATATCCATAGACCTCCCATAATTCTCCATTGTCACTTTATGAGGCACTTTCAAAATGAAAATCCATCACTGAAATCCACAAGAGCCACTATTCACACAGCACATTAAAGCACTTTGAGATTACAGGGACATATGAGTAAGGATGACAGCCAGAGAGTGAAGTGGCACAGGCAAAGAATGTCACTTTTTGGCAGCTTAAGAAAAAAAATGATGGGCCTTTGACTGGAAAAGAATTGTTGAGATAACAAGAACTTCATGAAGGAACATCTGGAGAGGATATTAGACAACTAGGCACCACAAAGAGGAATGAGCAGTACCACGAATGGTAAAATAATGATTTTAACTCTTTATAAAGGCAAATAGTAAGTCCATAAAAAAAAAATAATAATACATTTTATTTATATAGCGCCTTTCCCATGCTCAAGGCACTTACAGAATATAAGAAAGAATGGCAGGGTATACAGTATATAGCATTGTACAAACCAGATAAATAAATAAAGAAGATTACAACAGTAAATTCAGAAAAGAAAAAAAAAGCCTAACAGACAACATAATTGATGGTCTACCACACACACAGGTTACATGAGCATCTTGACAGAGAAGTAAACTGAGAGAAGGGTAATAAAGTCAAGTAGAGCTAAAAGCCTTCCTGAACAGATGAGTTTTGAGTTGTTTTTTAAAAGAATTCATGGAGTCAGCTGACCTGATTAATTTCGGTAGGTCATTCCAGAGTCTGGGTGCTATACAGCTGAAGGCCTTGTCACCCATGGAGTGTAGATTAGTGAGGGGCACAACAAGATTGCCAGAATCAGAGAACCTTAGTGGGTGGGCAGGCACACAGTGATGGAGAAGGTTACTGATGTAGTTTGGTGCAAGGTTATTTAAGGCTTTGTAGGTTATTAGTAGGATTTTATGTTCAATTCTGTAAGACACAGGGAGCCAGTGAAGACGGAGCAGGATGGGTGTGATGTGCTCACTGCTGCTGGTCTGTGTAAGGACTCTTGCGGCTGAGTTTTGAATAAGCTGGAGCTGTGATATAAGATTAGAAGGGGCACCTGCCAGTAGGGAATTACAATAATCGATGCGGGATGTGATAAAAGCAAGGACAGGTTTCTCAGCATTAGAGAAGGAGAGGAAGGAGCGAACGCGGGATATGTTACGGAGGTGAAAGTAAGAAAGTTTCTTAATGTGATTTATGTGGGTGGAATAAGGGAGGGAGGAATCAAAAATGACACCAAGATTCTTTACAGTAGAGGCAGGTCTGATGAGATCACCGCCAAGATAGACTGGGAAGGAGCTCATTCTATTAAGTTGCATTTTAGTCCCAATTTGCAGGAGTTCAGTTTTGTTGCAATTTAATTTTAAAAAGTTCTGCTCCATCCAGGTTTTAATTTCACTAAGGCAGGTTGTGAGCTGAGAAAGCTCTGATGAAGTTCCACTTTTAACATTGAAGTAGAGTTGTATCATCTGCATAAAAATGATAACCCAGTCCATAGCTACGGATAATATGGCCAAGGGGAAGCATGTAAATACAGAAGAGAAGAGGGCCCAGGAAAAAGCCCTGAGGGACTCCTTGTGTGACGCAGGTAATTAATGTCCATCCATGCACATGTGTGTCTGTATTTAAAACTATTTATACTGTATAAGCAATAAGCCCAATTGTGCACCTCTACCTGTAATGCATTTTGGAAAGCAATAATATTGTCATTTTCACTCTAACTTTTCATTTCACACCGATACTTAGGGCTTAGATTTAAAGCAAAATAGTGTTAACTTCAAAGATTTGAAAGTAATAACGAACTTTGATAAATTATGAGTTTTAACTCAACTTCTTCTCAAATCTAGGGTGTTGGCATGAGATGTGATATTATGAAGAGATTTAGGTGAACAAAACACTAATATGACTAAGCACAATGAGTTTATAAGGTGATAACTGCTAATATTTTACAATTAATTTGAATTTAATGGCATGCCCCCACAAGGGGTGTGTGGCTCCAAGTCTTTAGAGTCCTGGTGCTTCCTGTCTTGCTATATGGTTACAAGACATGGACACTACCCAATGACCCGAGACAAAGACTGGACTCCTTTGGTGCTGTGTCTCTTTGGAGAACCCTTGGGGTACTGCTGGTTTGACTTTGTGTCCTGAATGAGGCACATTACCTGCATTGTGAGGGACTGTCAGTTACAGCACTACGACCATGTGGCACTAATCCCTGAGGTTGATCCGGCTTGCAGGACCGTCATTGTTGAAGACCTGAGTGGACGGACCAGGCCAAGGGGACGCCCACGTAACATCTGGCTGCGGCAGATAGATGGTAATTTCTGGAAGGTGGACCGTGTATCTGCCTGGGGGGCTGCCAACCAGGATCCCGAGCTGTTTCGTTGTGTGGTGGGTGCAGCAACATTCTGTACCAGTGCATGCTCCCCAACCTGACCTGACCTGATCTGACCTGGGCATACAAATACATTAAGCCATCTGTTTGTCATTTTAACTGTCCACATTTCAAAATGTCTGGACTTTGTATGTTTCTAAATAACTCTATCAGTCTGACAGTTTCAAGGGACAAGCAAACCCTCATAACAGGCTAATTTACAGCTGACAATTAACTAATTCATTATCTTACCATGCAGCCCATTAAACTACACAGAGTGATATGCTTGATCAGTAACCAAGTTGTCCACTAGGGAAGCACCTGCACTACAGATTAGTTTGCAATAATAATTCATTGCTATGGTCCAAAGCTCAGAAAAACACTCACACATTTCTAAAAATAGCCAGAGGAAACACTCAAATATTAAAGAAAAGAAAATGCACTTAGCTGAATTTTAATGCAGATTTAAATGACCCACGTAAACAATATCTCTTCTATAACAAGCACAAGTGACAGGTTCTTTTCTGTGGCTGAGGTTTCACCTCTCCAGCTGTGTTAATGTAGCCTGCATTAGAGAAAAAATTACCAAACGGCTGGAGATCAAGACCAAATGTTTGAGGACATCTGACCATCACATCTACATGAGCTTCTTGGACATCCCATTCCAAAACAATGGGCACTGATATGGAGGCCTAGTTTAAGGCTATAACAAGACTTCCTTGAGGTTTTGGAGTGTGCCTTTGGGAATCTGCGCCATTCATCAAAACAGCCTTTCTGAGGTCAGGTACTGACATTGGACAACGCAACCTGTTCATAACTGGCATTCCAAGTCATCCCAAAGGTGTTCAGTAGGGCTAAGATCAGTGCTCTATGCAGCCCTCTTGAGTTCCTCCACACCAAACCTGTCAAACCATTTCTTTATGGACCTGGCTTTGTGCACAGATGCACAGTTATAGTGGAACAGAAAAGGGCGTTCTTCAAACAGTTGCCACAAAGTTGGAAGCACAGAATTGTCCAAAATGTCTTTGTATGCTGTAGGATTAACAGAACCAATGGGCATAGCTCACACCCTGAAAAGCAGGTCCAACCATTATTCCTCGTCCACCAAACTTTCTAGTAGACCGTTAGATATCATGCAGTCTGGAAGGTAGTGTTCTCCTGGCATTCACCAAGCACAGACCAGACTCATCCATCAGACTGCCAGATGCATGATTTATCACTTCAGAGACCACGTTTGCACTGCACCAGAGTTCAATGGCAGCTTTCTGCACACCACTGCAATCAACACTTGGCACTGTGCAAACATATCCTAGGCTTGTGGGTATCTGCTCAGCCATTGACATTCATTTCATTTCTTGTGCTTCCAGGGTAGTTTGGAATTCTTTTGTGCATGATGCAGCAAATTTATGTGCTCTACCATTTCAAGGTTGAGCTATTGTTGCTCTTGGACTCTTGCACTTCACAATAAAGTTAACTGGGAAAGATCTAGCAGAGAAGAAATTTCATGTACTGACCTGTGGTAAAGGTGGCATCCTATGACAGTGCCGCATTTAAAATCACTGAGCTCTTCAGTACGACACATTCTATTTCTGATGTTTGTCAATAGAGTTTGTATGGCTATGTGTTTGATTTTATACACCTGTTAATAACAATGGATATGGATGAAGCCATTGAACTCAATAATGTGCAGGGGTGTCTACATACTTGTGGCCATATAATGTATTATTAGACTTGCATAATGATAAGAATGGAAGAACATTAATCCCCTTGTCTGTTTGCCAAAATACCATAGAGCATTCTATGTAATAATGTTTAGAACATTTAACACCCAACCTGGGCTCATCGTTCTGTCTCTCGTGCAACAAACTCTGTGACCCAAACCTGACAATACCTATATAAAAAAGCAGCATTTCTTAAACTGCAAAAAAATATTTTATTTGAAAATTAAACATTAGATGTAACTTTTTTTTTAATAGAAATACAAACACGCTTCTAACTTTTTTTCATTTAGGTCCCAATGCCCGATCTTTAACTTTGTCTTCTATCTTTTTTATGATACTTCAAAATTATCGACAGCATTGAAGGTGTGATTCCAAATGTTTTCCCCACGTCACTTTTCTTCATTCTGGAGTCAACTTTTCCAGGATTGTTAATTTTTCCTTCAGCGTAAACTGACATTTCTCACTTTACTTTGTTCAACTCGAAAAAAAAAAAAAACTCTGAGAAGGCAGGCCATGAAACCCAAACAGTACAGTGTCTGCACATGACGCAACTACCCACATGGACGCTTGGTAGAGCACTGACTCAGAATTCGGCTACATGTGTGATGTCGCACCTATACTCTCACTGAGCCTCACCAAGCCTGCCTGAGACCGGAAATTTCACAGCTTTCTTTTGGTCTAACAAGAAAGAGACGGCCTGTTGCAGACTTCCCCGAGAATCAGTGAAAGTGTAGGTGTGGCATTAAGTATTTTTTGTACAGCAATATTATCTTCATTGGCCATTTTTGGTTGAAAAACATACTCCATTTAACATGATGTTATATGAACATTTGTCCAGACCACCAAAAAGTATTCGTTACCCTGAAAATTTAGTTTCTTTGGTATTCGCTATAAAGGGATTTGACCTGTATTTGTTTTACATAGTGTCTTATATTAAAACCAATGTGTAAAAAATCTTTATAATCATTTTTATGACAAACACTCTATGCTTTACAAACTACATTTTCTCTACTTTTAAATAAACTTAAATAGATTTACTGTAGTAAAGCATGACTGCTGAAATGAAAAGTTCATCTTTTAAAAGATTTCTTTCAATATCCCCCACAACACAGCACATTAGGCAGGCCATATGAATTGCACTACTCTGTACAGCTTTCATTCAAAAGCACCATAACATACACTTGAAATCAGCCTTGTGTTTTTTTCATCTGGACTGTGTCTTGTGCGATGAAGACGGATAACACAATACTCAACAGACCAGAATGTGTGTGTATGCTTTGACTTACAGCATCTGAATCTGATAAACAGCGTGGCATTTCTGAAAAAAAAAATAATAATAAAGACAGCACAAATCCACTAGGAATGAAAAAGAACTGCTGCAGGCCTGATGCATAAACAGTCGTGTCTGCATACCAAAAAAAAAAAAAAAACAACTGCTGATGGTCCCTAAAATAGGCTAGCAGGAAAAAAGTTAATAGATTTTGAAATGGGATGGTGTAATCAGGAGTATGCCTTTAAAAGGGAAAACCAGAATATAATAAACGAAGTAAAAAAGCCATTAGGCATTAAAACACTTTTTCATTCCTTAGTGTATACTAGTTCTCATATTGGAAGGCATTTATATTTATAAATTAAGACGATAAATAAGACTGCAGTCAACACCATTTCAGCTCCAGTGTTCTCCATTATGAAGAAGATCAATACTAATACTGGTGAGTGCTCCTCCAAAGAAAAGAAAAAAAAAAATAATAAGACCTCTATAATCTTGGGCAGTGAGGTTCTTAAACTGCAACACGCTTCTTGAAACATCTTTGGAGAGCACTACAGACTAACATCTCAATTTAGGGGACTTGCATCTATTTCTAAAATAAATTTACACTATGATGCTGAAGTGTTTTTCTGGCTGGGAACCTTTGTATTAAAAGAGCACCATTATCAAGAGCCAATATAATAACCAAATGGGCGCAACATACCTGAACTTGGTGAACTTTCAGCCTACATCCCAAGAGAAATAAGAAATATAATGTATAATGTAAATAATTCCTCTGCATTGCTATTAAGCTCTTTTTTATTTTTCTATACCAATGATACATCCTTTTCAAACCTTTTAATATATTCCATTTTTGTGTGTTTATTTAAAGTAAAGATTCAGAATTTCATTGGCTGAGGGTGAGCTTGCTGAATGAAGAAGCATGCAGCTGAGCAAGTGAACAGCCTTCAGCAGAGTCACACTTCTATGCTGCAGGACAAGCGCCACTTTGCTATTCTCCTCTCTTAGTGATGTCTAACATTCCTCATCCAATGCAATGTTTGCGACTGAGAAAAAGTCAAAATATTAGGAGACAAGAACTTGTGCACACTGCACATGCAGGTCTACAAGCAAGGAAAGAGCTGTTCATAGGCCAGTGAGCTATTGTTAGTAAAATTTATTTCTGACACATAGAACTCTTGAAAAATGTGTGATAGCACAAACAAATTCTCAAGCCAGTTTCTTTTAATCATAAGACACAAGAAATACATACTTTATTGAAACAAGACAGCTGCGGAGAGTAATAAAATACACTGCAGAAGAAGGAGACAGAGCAAGCTGCACAGTCCATTATGAATTCTGCTCTTACTTTAATATTCTTCAATGGTGGATAATCATTAATTTATATTAAAGTATGAAAGTCACTATATTAGAAAATATTACCACCACACTTCTTTTAAAGAGTCAGAAAATGTTGATTTTCAATACCAGGCCAAGAACCCCATAGAAACATCATGGCACCAGGAATGGGATTCCCTTAATGTCAGGAAACATTTTATGCTTAATCAAAGTGAAGAAGATAATTATGTTACTTAACTAATTAGCATATAAACTAGTAGTGGTTTTTTTTAGTGTGTAGTAAAGCACAACTTTAATGAAGGGATGGCCTGTTAAGATTTCAGGGAGAGAAGCATTTTCAGAGCCATTTGGGTTTTCAAAATCTTGCTTTAGCACTAGACATATAAAATTTTCACACTTGCCTATAACATGCAAAAACAAGCACATTTGCGGCCACATCTATCCTTGCATTTCTTGTCAGAATATAGCTTTTCATTCATATCTGTAGTGCCAAAAAAATTCCCAGGCATCAGAATCAACACTTCTTTTTTTGTATGTTCTGTCACAAAAATAATGTCATACATCTAGGGTGTTTGCCTGAGCATATTCCACCATTTCACTGATTCACCTATAAAAACCTAAGGGTTAGATCTGTGTTCATATAAACCTAATCAATGATTTGATGTAAAAACAGAAACTGGAATTCTGTTTTGCAGCTTAAGCATGTCTTTGTGATTCTGGATCATGCTCACATATAAGCCATATGCCAACAGACCCCCGACTGAGGAAGAATGGTGCTGCGATCCACCTACGGAACTATTCTGGTAGCAATGATTGCACAGTGTTCTGTTCACTGACATAGTGGTACTTAGAAGAACAACAACAAACAGGCACGGTGGTCTGTGTTTACAATTAACTTTTAGAGCAAGTCTAGAGTTTGGGAGTTGTGATATTTCCTCTTAGAAATGTGCATATGTTATGTACACACACACACATATATATATATTTTTTTTTGAAAGCACGGGTGGTTTGCTGTGTAGTGGGTAAGGCAACATGCTGTAATCAGTGCATGCTCCCAAACTCAACCTCAACAGCAACAGAACATTTGGCCCACAACTGAGCAAAATAAGAGGACTTTCAGTAAGAGTGAAAATCTCTTCAGTCAGCAAAACATGGAGCTCTGTGTAGTGACCCTAGGCCTATAGCATACACAATCTGTGGCACAGCCAATAAACCACTGCACACCTGTTTGACCATGGAACAAATGGCCTGCAGACTGTAAGGATAGGAATGTAGCTGATCTCCAATAATATCCTATACATGCTCTCCGGGAATCATGTAAAGGAACAGAGCACCCATCTCAGGCCCTGTCGATGTCAAATAAGGTTTTTCAAGAAACAGCAACTGTGCATGATAAGGCATTACCCTGTTACAAGTGACACCAGCCAGGCCTGCCACAGAAAGTTGGGACAATGCATAACAAGATCTTCTCAAAATATCATTAAGGAGTCAAGCTGCCTCTGACAAGAAGCAAAGCTCACTAGCTACAATAGGATAGGGCACCCCATAACTTGATATCTGCTCTTTTGGCAGTGTGCAGTTCAGACATGCTGTCCAGATTATATCATTGTCCTTATCACCTCAATCTGAAGTTTCTTTGCACTATTATATATTATTACTCTAATTCTCTGCTATTATTTTAACTTTTTGTTCCAACGTCTAACCTGAGAGAGAGACAGAGCAGTTAGAAGCCTGCACACGACAAACCACCTCAGGATCCCAAATTAGGGCCTGAGCATAGCTGTGCAACAGGTGACACCTCAGCTCCACACTAGTTTCAGTGGAATGGAACAGTGTGAGGGTTTTTATTTTTTTTTTTACGGAGGCTGGAGTGCCAATCCTGCCACCAACCCTCAAGTTTTCCCTGAAAGTTGGAGGACCTGCTTGCAGGGCTGTATGCAGGTTAACATCATACTCAGGACAGAGCAATTGCAGCTTAAAGGCCTTACTCAAGGGCCAGACGGAGTGGAATCACTTCTGGCATTTACGGGATTTGAACCAGCAAGCTCAGATCCCTAGCCTCACAGCCACCACTCCGAAAGAAGGTTTAAGGCCAAATACAACATTACACCCCACTATAAAAAGCAAGAGGAAAGCAAGCCTTTGGTTAATTTATAACTCAAACAGTGACACAGACTTTCTTTAACCAAAGCAGAAAACCACACTACAAATATAAAAATTTGAAAATGACCATGAATGGTGATGGAAATATCCAGCTAATGAAAACATAAAAGCCATCATTCATGCTCACCTCCTATGCTAGTGCAAGAAATGTTTTTTTCAATAAAACAAATTTTCACCCAGGGTTTTACAGTGTTGCCATTGGGCCACTACTACCAACCCTGCCATGTGATCAAACTACTCAGTGCTTACATTAAGACTTAATTTTAGCATTATCCTTCACAAAAATATCAATGCATTTTTATCTTTGCTTATTAAAAGTATGGATGGATGATAAGCTTGAAACCCTAGGCAGCAATCTCAAGAAATACAGCATCCCTCACCCTGGACTGGCAGTGCCATATAAACAAGGCTGCCTTGCTTCAGCAGATTATCAGAGAATGTTATGCCCTGTTACAAGGAGCAGAACAACAGATTGTTTCATTTTAAAGACATTCTGTGACCTTCTGCATTTATCTTTTTTAACATGGCATGGTGGCCCAATTAGTCCAATCATCCTGGGTTTGACACCTACACTTGTCTGTTGCCTGTTTAGAATTTACACGCTGTTCAGTCCAGCAGGATGTGATTAGAGTGCTACCCAGGCACAGTGTTTCCGCTTTCCAAGAGACAAGAAAAATTCAGCAGGACCACCACATGCATTGATTACTTTGTGCTGTCCAGGAAATGACTTTTAACAAAGGGAAAATGGCTTGTTATTAGGCGTCGGAGGTCTACCTTTGTGATTAAAGTTATTATTTCATGTTCTGTACATTTTCAAAAGAATGACTCATTTAACTTAAACACTTTTCTGAAAACCATATTGGCCATTGTCTTGGAAGTTAAACATATTTAGATCATTACTTACTTGTGAAGTACAAGTGAGGACAGAACAGCAAACACCCAGATGAAGTACGGGCAAGCACCCAGGCTACTAAACATACAGGCATGGGAGAGGCAGGACAAAATAAATATACACTGTTGTTGATTAGTCATTGTCCCTCTACTATAAAGCACAATATACACAACTTAAAGAATATGCTATACTTTTTTTTACACTGGTTCAGCCATACGGTTTGTGTTTGTGTTTATGTTAGTTAAGTTTTGATAAACTGTGTTCATCTATTGATTACTTGGTTAATAGACATTCATGCATCATGTTAAATATATTCTTTTAAAGGGAAATCTGATAAAGCAGAGCTACATGTTAAGATGTAAAGTGGCATTACGATAAATAGCATTAAAGTTCAGATTGGCAACACCTTATTAATCACCCTTACAGAAATTAAAAGCCCAGCATATACCTAACCATTATGATTTCCTCTCGATCCTGACAGACTGTGGTGTGTGCTCCATCTCCACAACATTATAATTGAAGTTACAAGAGGGTTCAGAAAACAGATGGACACATACTATGCATTTCCACCTCACCCTACACCCTCTGCAAATATTCTGACCAGTATCTCAATCTGTAAACAAAAGTTAACCAGTAGTTATAGCTCGTTATAACATGCCAGTTTACATCTCATGCTGGTTTGGTTGAGCATCATGTTACCAATGATAAATCCAGCTTACTAACAATTGAAGACTGCCTGTCATCATGGATAAAGCTCATCGGTGCTACACTGAGGCGCAAACCACCATGTCACCAGACTGGAACCCATACAGTACTGGCAACTTGCGGAAATGATCAAAGCCACAGCGGCTCACAAAGATGCTTGCCAGCAGATTAAGGAAAGATTTTTGCCGAGTCAGATCTGCTCGTAATTGTTTTACAGGTTACTAGTGCAATACAAATAATCACTATTGTAAAATAATGCAATCCAAATACTAATTGAACAAAAATGACTAAATATTACTTATCAAACTATTTGCAAATTTTTCCATTTCAGATTCAATGAGAAGTGGAGTCTGTTAGGTTTTAGGAAGGAACAAGTCCTGGATGGGATGTCAATCGAATAAAAGACCACACTCATATCACCAAAGGATTAGGACAGAAATGTGCAGGTGACCACACAGATTGCAAGTTTAAAAATATTACAAACTGTCCTGAGGAAGCAAGAAAATGAATTTATTTTCTATAAATATTTTATTCACTATGTAAACTACATGGATTGCATGTGACCTAAAAGCAGATGTTTAGCAAATAACTGAGTAGAAAATAGGACAACACTAAGGTGCCCCTTTCCATTAATCCATCAATTCGCGGATCCACCTTGACAGCAGTGGGTGCAAAGTAGGAGCCAACACTAGATGGGGTGCCAGTCCAATAATGGGCACACTCATATTATCATAACCCAGTCAATTTATATTTGCTAATCATCCCAACATGGATGTCCCTGGAATGTGGGTGGAAAAATCAAAGAACCCAAACTTAAATCCACACATGCATAGGGAGAAACACAAACTCAAGTGATTGGTAACTATGCAGACATTAAGTCTGTAGTACATAAAGGCCAAGGTAGTAAAAAGAAAAATTAAAATCACAACAACCTAGAAGTAAATTCAGGAAAAGCTTTCTAGCATTCCAATGTGCCTCGCTGGTAGAAATTTCAGACCATTCAAAAATGGTTTCATACTCAAACAGAATTTATCACCCAATAATACAAGAACATCAGTCCAGCCACAGTGGCATGTCTGTAACCATGGGAACCAGCGGCCGACTCTTCCAGCATGTTAAATACACTGAGGAAGAAGAGTGGGTTACGGTCATGCTTTTTTATCGTGGACTGCTCCCAGAGACCCACCATATCTCAGTTGCTTTAAAAAAATCACTGCACTAAATGGAAAATATATATATGTGTGTGTGTATATTTTTACAAGATATTTGGACAATATATGCATGGAAATTCAAACAGTGTATACTCAATTAGCAAAACATATGCATTTATTAAGGGAAAAAAAGCAACAGATGCATTTTGTAAGTCCTGTTCATAATGAAGGTACCTGTTCCCTTACTGTCAGTAGTTTCATGGGCAGCAGTCTGAATTTTGATACATTTGTCTGAACCAGAAAGAACAGAAACCCACATCCGTTTATATAAAGTGTGTCTTTCCCTAAGATCCTTCACAAGGTGGGAGTGAATAAACTAAACTTATGTCATTCCAATTTCCAGATCATTGCCAATTGTGTCCCCATATCACCACAGCTCTACATATTTTCACATCACCATGTCCCCCTTCCCAGTCCGCAGCCTCTCATTATAATCACATCCTGTCTAAAGCCAATTTGTTAATGCTGCTTTGTGTAGCACTGCCCTTGCCCTTTTGATCCTTGGCTGAGGCAATAATATCACCCTGTTTTTAGTTCTTGCATTAGCTGGGGTCTCTCCTTCACTAACCATTCGCATACACCACTGCACAATAACCATCTAAAGAGTAATAAGGAAGGCAATTAGCAAGTTCAATGAGCTTTGTTACTTTTATGTATTTGGCATGTGTTTACTCTCTATGGAGTTTATTTTTTTTTCTTAATTCTGTAGCATCCATTATGCCATAAACTCCTATTACTTTTCTTGCCAAAGACTCCAAGTGTAGAGCATATGTATTGATTTTGAGTAAATTCTTCTGCTAAATAAAAATAATGATTACTGTATTGACCTAAATTCTACTGTTTATCATTACAAAAAGCATCTATTACTTAAAAATGTTATCTGGGTCATCAAGTAAAAAAAATGAAAAAATTTGATGATATATTTATTCCAAAAGGTTCTAAGTAAAAGTCCAAAGATAGGCTTCTTGAACTGTGTGGAGTCCCCATGATCAAGTGACGTTTCAAGCCCCATTAAATTATGTGGCATGTTACATAAGAAACCCATCAGTGCTTCCTGACAAAAAGTGTAAGTAAAGATTCAGGACTTAAAGGCAAGTGTTATCATAAAGCCCCTTCCCTGAGTCAGAGCCTTAATATGGCGAAGTGGTTTGTGTGGTCAATAATACTGAGCAATGCAATCGGGAGTCGTGTACTCCTGCTAGGGCCATCCATGGCAGCAGGTTCTGAGGTGAAGTTCTGACTAATGCGGACTCAGACACCACCCCCCTGTCCCACCAAGGGTCCACCTAAAGTTTCTTATTATCCTGCACTCCACTTGCCTCGTGGAGTCCTGACAGGAAATGCAACAGAGTAACTGAGGAATGCACACCCTCACTACCACCACTACTTCTACCAAACCTTTGTGCAGGCTCTTCCTTTTATGTGTCAGAGATGGACAAATGGATAGACAGCATCATTGTCAAATTAACGGAAAGCCATGACTATCATAAAGTACTAAAGGAGGTGAGTTTTATTTTCTTCTACTAAAATCTTGTGCCATCTACACTAAAAGTAGTAAAACTGAATACAAGTTAGGATAGCTCAGAATCCTGGTTGGCAACTCCCCAGGTAAACACGCGGTCCAGTCCCACCCTCCAGAAATGACCTCTATCTGCCACAGCCAGGTTTTGTGTGAACATCCCCTTGGCCTGATGGAACTGCTTGGGTCCTCAACAATGATGATCCTGCGAGCCAGCTTACCCTCTGGGAATCGCACCGCATGGCTGTATGCCGTAACTGACACTCCCTCACAATGCAGGTAATGTGCCTCATTCAGGACTCCATGAGCAACCGCTCATTCGACACAAAGTCAAAGTCAAACAATAATAAATCAATATGGAGACACAAATTGTTATTTTCTTCTTCTGCTTTCAACTTATTTGGCAATAGAGAAGAATTCTCCTGCTAAATGCGTGGTCCATACCAAACATCTTGGGATATGTTGGTGTCCTATCCAAATCAAAGTCGTCAGTTTGAAAGCTCAAAAAAAAAAATCATAATCCAAGACCCCCGACCAACAATGTCTTAAAACCAACAAGACTTCAAGGACTGCACAAACAGAGAAGTCTTTGGGACCAGTCACTCAGCTCTGTTATACTGGCTTGCATAGAGAAAAGGTGCTCCATTTTCCTTTTGCACTGAAAGAACTGTCATTTGATGCATAATGTCACATCTTTATTATTTGCTGCTCCATGGTGGACTGGCAATTCTAAATTGGCCCTAGTGTGTGCTTGGTGTGTGGGTGTGTTTGTGTGTGTCCTGCGGTGGGTTGGCACCCTGCCCGGGATGGGTTCCTGCCTTGTGCCCTGTGTTGGCTGGGATTGGCTCCAGCAGACCCCCGTGACCCTGTGTTCGGATTCAGCGGGTTGGAAAACGGATGGATGGATGGTTTTATTTTTGATGCCTATAATTATGGAGCTTATTTATCATATTTAATTACATTTTTCATGGAATATAGTCAAGCAAATGTTAATTTGACAGTTCTCCCTACTAAAAATCAACTTTGTACAAAACCCAGATAAGCTTTTATTCACAAGGTACTCTTCACTATGTGCCTTCAAATGCAAAAATCCTTTACAATGAAAACAATACATAGGATTAATAAACAAATGTGCACTGTACATACAGGGGTGGGCAAAAGTAGATTTACAGTTGTTTGTATGGAAAAAAGACATGCAGGTTATGATTATTACAATAGCTTTATTAACTTTATTAACTTAAACGAATGTCACAATGGCACAGAGCACTTAGGTACAATCTCATAAGTGCTCAAATTGCTGGCCTTGCATACTCACAACTGTAAACCTGATTTTGTCCACCTCTGTATATAACTGAAAATAAAGACAGTAAAGTATTGTTGCATAAGGTAATGAACAAATAAGAATCATTTTCAACATCAAATAATAACAAAAAGATAATTTAAAGTTATAAAGAAAATAAATTCGGTAAGAATTAAAGAAATGTGGAGTCACAAAACAATGCTGGTGAAAAAGTAAATTAAGCACAGCGCATCCCGGGTCCTTCCTGCGCGGAGTTTGCATGTTCTCCCCGTGTCTGCGTGGATTTCCTCCAGGTGCTACGATTTCCTCCCACAGTCCAAAGACATGCAGGTTAGGTGCATTAGTGATCCTAAATTGTCCCTAGTGTGTGCTTGGTGTGTGGGTGTGCGTGTGCCCTGCGGTGGGCTGGCGCCCTGCCCGGGATTTGTTCCTGCAATGCACCCTGTGTTGGATGGGATTGGCTCCAGCAGACCCCCATGACCCTGTGTTAGGATATAGCAGGTTGGATAATAACTGACTGATGACTGACTGATGAAACAACCTAACAGTCCAGCAACTGACACACAGAGCTGTATTATTATATTCAATGCCTACCTATTATGATATCTATGTGGAGCCTTACTCTAGGAAATGAAACAACAAAGCCGTCAGAGTTCTCCATTCCTATCAGACCAATAAACGCATTTTTGATTTTCTTATCTAACTAGTAATACAGATAAGGTTAAGCTGCCGCTTTTCATTGTATTACATTTTTGTCCTTCAGTCCTTGATAACCTGCCCCAGAAGTGAACATCACTCAGGAAGAAATAATGGTGGCATCAGTGATAAGAGAAAACGCTATAAGACATCAAATACCAAATTGGGAGTACTGTCACTGAGGAGAGTGAGGGAAAAAAATGACTTTGAAAAGAAATTTAAACCAAACACACACTGCTTTAAATGCATGGAGCTCTGTTAACAGACCTAAAATTTTATCATAACTATAAATTTCAACTGTGATACAAAAAAAAAAAAAAACAAACATAATGCACTAATCCAAATACTAGAAAATTCTGCATGCTTCACTCCCCCCTTCCCAGGGTTACATTTCTTTATTGTATCTGAATGCGGTCAAGCTCTGTTAATCCACGTCACGAAATGCTTTTCCTGTCTTCCTGGAGTCCCAGAACTGTACCATCTGTTACCCATTGCTTTTTTCCTGCCACAAACAAAAAGATTATATGAACTATAAAAAAATGCAACTCTTCAGCCAGGTGTACGTCCCTTTAAATCTTGATAGGAACTTCAAAAAAAAAAAAAAAAGTCATGCAAAAAAATCCAGACAGGTGTGCAGGTATCAATCTCATTTTACGTGTGACACTGTACAATATGAAAAATAGGACACTCCTCTGTGCAAAGTACCCCAGCAACTACAGCACTGGACTGTGCACTGTAGCACAAAATCACCAATCTAATCCTCATTTACCAAACTAATCTAATTCAAGTGTGGAAGTCACTTAAATTGTCAGACTTCAAACTGTAGAAATACCTGATGTTAAGTATAGACTTTTTGTTTAAACCTAATAAGCAATACAGTGGTTAATATCGCTGTCCCATAGTTATGGGTTTAAATATTTGCCTGGTCACTGTCTTCATGGATTTCACAGTCATCTCTGTGTCTTAATTGGATTGTTCTCTGGATTTTCAGCCTTTGCTCACTCATGCTAAAGGTGTGTGTGTTCGATTGCCTGATGACTACAAACTGCCCTGGTGTGTTCTCTTAGTGTCTTCTTTGGTTTTTTTTTCTGGTTACTCTAACATTACTCCCACATCCAAAAGATGTGCAGGTTCACCCAAGCTTGTCCCAGCAAGAGTGAGAATCTAAGTCTGTGGCCTGTGAAGAACATCCTGTCTAGGGTTGTGTCCTACCTTGTGACTCTGTCCGCTAGGTTAGGCTCCCATGCCCCACAATAGTAAAATTAGATTTAAAGGGTTCAGTGCATGGGATGCTAAATACATTCAATTTCAAGCCAGTCAGTTAACCATTGTCTTCTTTTTCTTAGTGTAACCCTGATAGTCTGTATATGCATTAAATTATCATTTTTATCATGGCTCTGCGATCCATACTAATCCCTGCTTTCTCTGTCTACTCTGCCTGCCTACTTTCTCTACATTGATGGATCGAAGGTCAAATATCCACATGACCATCATCATCTAATTCTTCCACGTGAAGCCTGAAAACCATGAGGACTGATTTAGATCACTTATGGTAGGTAGAATGTCCAGTGGGGCCTGGGCGGTCTCGTGGCCTCAGAACCCCTGCAGATTTTGCTTTTATTTTCTTCAGCCCTCTTTTTTTTTTGTTTTTTCTGTCCTCCTGGCCATTGGACCTTACTTTATTCTTTGATACTTGGTACTGCCTAATCTTATTTTTAAATTTTTCTTTCTTAATCTTATAAAGCACTTTGAGCTACATACCGTAGAACCTCTGGTCACGAACATTTCCGAACACGTACAAATCGGGTTACGATCAAAAAGTTTGCCAAACTTTTCCATCTGTTCACGAACACACACTCTGGTGGCGAACAAAAACACTGGCAGCCAGTTTCCCTACGTGCGTTTGTACACGCTACTGATTTCCCATTCTCCGTTTCCCATTTTATTTTGTTTGCGTATACAGGGCCTAACAAAGCAGCTGATGTTGCAAAAGGAGTTACAATGTTAACCAAGCAGAGGCCTCAAGTGCTGGAAGAGGTGGAAAAACTGTTGCTAGTGTGGTTGAATGAGAAGCAACTTGCAGGGGATAGCATAAGCGAGGCGATCATATGAGAGAAAGCCAGGAAGATTCATGGCGATTTGCTGAAAAAAAAAATCAATTTTCAAGTGGCGAAGGTAAGGAATTTAAAGTCAGTAGAGGATGGTTTGAAAAGTTTTGCAAGAGAAGTGGCATTTAGTTTTTTCCCTGTGCTTAAAACTCATAAAAAAAGTGTTTACAGTGTTTAAGTGTTCATTAGGTTCTAGCGTGAACTCTTAAAATGTTAGTTTTCTCTGTTGTTCAAGGTTTTCTCAGTGTTATTCAATGTTTTTACATTTAGTTTACTATTACACTGTGCATTCTATGATATAACTAGCAAAATACCCGCGCTTCGCAGCGGAGAAGTAGTGTGTTAAAGAGGTTATGTAAACATATATATACATATACATATATACATATATATACTTATCTACATATACACACATATATATATATATATATATATATATATATATATATATATATATATATATATATATTATATATATATATACACACACATAACATATATATACACATACATATACACATACATACACACACATACATACATACATATACACATACATACATAGTACGTTGTAACATGGGCTGTGATTGTTACATGGGAGGGAGACGACAAATCACAGCTTCCCGCTTTCTAATCGGGCCTGTGATTGGTGCTTTAACTGATGCCCAGATCCCACAGTATCTCCCCTTAGGAGAGGCGTTAGGCAAGTGTAATTGAATAGTGGTGCTGCAAGTTTAGCTTTACACCTGTTTTTAAGGCTTATTGACTGAAAGGGGCTTTCATGAAAAAAGTTAGGGCTTTGCTACAGGATACACCCTCCACAAGTTAAGGAAGTAAAAATAAAGGTATATATTTCTGTTTTATTTAAACCTATTAAGTTTGTATGCGGGCGGTATGGTGGCGCAGTGAAAGGTGCCAGTTAGGAGACCCGGGTTCGCTTCCCTGCGTGGAGTTTGAATATTCTCCCCGTGTCTGTCTGGGTTTCCTCCGGGTACTCTGGTTTCCTCCCAAAGTCCAAAGACATGCAGGTTAAGTGTATTGGCGATTCTAAATTGTCCCTGGTGTGTGGGTGTGTGTGCGCCCTGCGGTGGGCTGGCACCTTGCCCGGGGTTTGTTTCCTGCCTTGTGCCCTGTGTTGGCAGGGATTGGCTCCTGTATTTAGGATATAGCGGGTTGGATAATGGATGGATGGACATTTGTATGCATAGCCCCATTTGCCCGTTTTCGTTTTTTTTCTTTCTTCAGTAATATTTCAGCAAACCCTGAGCTTGTCAGTTCAAATCCTGGTACTCACACCACTGTGTGACCCTCAGGAAGTCACTTCACCTGCCTGTGCTGCAAAAAACAAAAGTAATGTAACAAATTGTACCTCAGATGTTGCAAGTTGCTGGAATAAAGGCATAAGTCAAATAGATAAATATGTATTATACACATAGGAACTATTCATTTATTTTCAGTTAAGTCATCTGCAGCAAACCTTTATAAATGAGGGTTTCTCCTTTTTAGATAGTGCAAACTGTTTCTTCTTCATTGAGGTTTTCTCTTGGAGAGCTTTTTTCATTTCATTGAAAATTAAAGCAGCAGCTGCCAAAATATGTAGCTTTCTTATTAATTTTTCAACATTGTGTAAAATAACTTTATAAAGTAACATAAAAGGTTTAAATACTAGTTATCCTTTTACACTAAAATATTACTAAAGAGACACCAAAAAGTAAAATGCATATGATGTTTTTCTTTAAGGAGATTAAATATTACTGAAGAAAGAAAAAAAAAACTAAAACAGGCAAATGGGGCTATGCATACGAACTTAAAAGGTTTAAATAAAACAGAAATATATACCTTTATTTTTACTTCCTTAACTTGTGGAGGGTGTATCCTGTAGCAAAGCCTTAACTTTTTTCGTGAAAACCCGTTTCAGTCAATAAGTCTTAAAAACAGGTGTAAAGATATTGACAATAAGCTACGCAAACCCACCAAGACATGGAATCGTTTAAATCAAGGCACAAGTCGAAAAACACCATCCCATACTATTAGTTAACGATTAACACATTTCTATATGTATTGTAAGCATACAATACAACTGATAATATGTTGTGCTTATTTATCTGGTGTACCGACATTTTTGCGCGTTTAACGGCTGAAATCCAACGTGGTTTGTGCCCTTCAGAATGAAAACAGTTTGCATTTACCTTTTTAATAAAAGAAGAGCTTTTAAGCCTGAAAAATCACCCCGTAAATGCACACGTTTAATTGCACATGTGTTAATATGTATGCTTACACACTGTTTCTTCTTCATTGAGGTTTTCTCTAGTATGTAGAACGGGGTAATTACATTCACGGCATTCGTAGTCTGAATCACAATCTGATTGTATGGGTGGTTACCTACCAGGTAACGCTTATGGTTGGCCAGCAAGTCAGCTAACATCAGCCACGGTGCCTTCAGTTGTGAGAAGCAGATCATAGAATGGTTGAAAATAGTTTACTGTCAAATAATGCAAAGAGTACGCGACACGTGTTTCGCCCTAATTCTTGGCTCATCAGGCGTAAGGCAAGTGTAATTGAATAGCGGCGCGTCATTGAATAGCGGCACTGCAAGTTTAGTTTCTTTTCAATAAAGTCAGGCGTTAGGCAAGTGTCATTGAATAGCGGCACTGCAAGATTAGTTTCTTTTCAATAAAGTCAGACGTTAGGCAAGTGTCATTGAATAGCGGCACTGCAAGATTAGTTTCTTTTCAATAAAGTCAGGCATAAGGCAAGTGTAATTGAATAGCGGCACGTCATTGAATAGCGGCACTGCAAGTTTAGTTTCTTTTCAATAAAGTCAGGCGTTAGGCAAGTGTCATTGAATAGCGGCACTGCAAGATTAGTTTCTTTTCAATAAAGTCAGACGTTAGGCAAGTGTCATTGAATAGCGGCACTGCAAGTTTAGTTTCTTTTCAATAAAGTCAGGCGTTAGGCAAGTGTCATTGAATAGCGGCACTGCAAGATTAGTTTCTTTTCAATAAAGTCAGACGTTAAGCAAGTGTCATAGAATAGCGGCGCGTCAGTGTAGAGCGGCGCTGCAAGTTTAGTTTCTTTTCAATAAAGTCAGACGTTAGGCAAGTGTCATTGAATAGCGGCACGTCATTGAAGAGCGGCGCTGCAAGTTTAGTTTCTTTTCAATAAAGTCAGGCGTTAGGCAAGTGTCATTGAATAGCGGCGCTGCAAGATTAGTTTCTTTTCAATAAAGTCAGGCGTTAGGCAAGTGTCATTGAATAGCG
Source organism: Erpetoichthys calabaricus (assembly GCF_900747795.2). Classification (NCBI taxonomy): domain Eukaryota; kingdom Metazoa; phylum Chordata; class Cladistia; order Polypteriformes; family Polypteridae; genus Erpetoichthys; species Erpetoichthys calabaricus. Next base: position 175,815,063 of record NC_041399.2, on the reverse strand, counting down.
GCACTGCAAGTTTAGTTTCTTTTCAATAAAGTCAGGTGTTAGGCAAGTGTCATAGAATAGCGGCGGCTCTGCAAGTTTAGTTTCTTTTCAATAAAGTCAGACGTTAGGCAAGTGTCATTGAATAGCGGCGCATCATTGAAGAGCAGCGCTGCAAGTTTAGTTTCTTTTCAATAAAGTCAGGCGTTAGGCAAGTGTCATTGAATAGCGGCACGTGATTGAATAGTAGCGCTGCAAGATTAGTTTCTTTTCAATAAAGTCAGGCGTTAGGCAAGTGTCATTGAATAGCGGCACTGCAAGTTTAGTTTCTTTTCAATTAAGTCAGGCAATAGGCAAGTGTCATTGAATAGCGGCGGCGCTGCAAGTTTAGTTTCTTTTCAATAAAGTCAGGCGCGCTTTGCAGCGGCGAAGTTGTGCTTTTAACTTTTTATTAAGAAGAAAAGAAAACCTTTTTAAACTGAGGGAAAATATACCAATAACAATTTGTTAAGGATCTGTTTTTTTGTGAAGCTGCCTTTGAACAGCCTGTCCGCTGTTTTATAAACGAATGCCATATAAGGCCGTCCTTTCTCCTTCACAGTCAGTTCACGTGATTACGTGTGAGGCGTGATGACGTGATACGCAACCCCCCCTCCCACGGCCAGCGAGCTGCCGTCCATTACTGTATATGGACAAAAAAGAGGTTCCAGTTATGACCGTTACACTTTGAATTTTGAAATGAAACCTGCCTAACTTTTGTAAGTAAGCTGTAAGGAATGAGCCTGCCAACTTTCAGCCTTCCACCTACACGGGAAGTTGGAGAATTAGTGAGTGAGTGAGTGAGTGAGTGAGTGAGTGAGTGAGTGAGTGAGTGAGTGAGTGAGTGAGTGAGTGAGTGAGTGAGTGAGTGAGTGAGTGAGTGAGTCAGTCAGTCAGTCAGGGCTTTGCCTTTTATTAGTATAGATTAACTATTTTTGTGCTTAAAAATATATATATATATTTACATACAGTTCATACAGTCTGGAATGGATTAATTGTATTTACATACAATTTTATGGGGAAATTACGTTCGGGTCGCGACCAAATTGGGTTGCGTCCAGAGTTTTGGAACGAATTACGGTCGTGACCAGAGGTACCACTGTAATTTGTATGACAATGGGCTATATAAATACATGTTGTTCTATTTCTTGCTATTCCCATACAAATCGTGCTCTCTAAAAGGGACCTCACATTGCAAAAAGCAGCAAATGGCAATGGATACAGCAGGAAAACCCAACAACAGTCTTCACAAGAACCTTTCAGGATCATCTGACGAAGAAATGAGTATGCAGGACAAGCATTAGCTACAACTTTTTTATTGTTCTTGTGCAGGAAGTAGTACATTATCACAGTTAATTGGGCTTAGGCTGCATGGCATGTAAAAACACACTTAAGCAGAGCCACCAAGTGCTCTGGCTGCAGCACAAAAGAGCCAACCTCATCTGTTGTGTTCAGTGTCCACAACACACCACTGAGGCAGGTTCAGAGAAGCACATAGACCCACCACAGCAACAACTGCACTGTCCCAATATGTTCTTAATTTAGCGAGTCTGACAAATAATAAAAAAAAAGTTCAACACAATGAATAGGACTTACTTGTAAGAGGAGACAAAGTTCAAGTAGACCACAGCTGCATAACCAGTCACACCCAGAGGCACAAAATTCCATTTATTTCATAAAATAAAATAAAAAACCCACACACACTCACATGTAGTGAACTTTGATGACAGAATTTGATATTCACCTCAGGATGTGGCAAAGAAAATTTAACAAGATTTTTTCTCAGGTGTCAGACAAATGACCTAATAGACCAAAAAGAGAAGAGGCTCAAACAGCACTAATACACATTCTATTAAACAATCAACCACAATTTAAAAAAAAATCATATAGGCACAATGCTTGAGGTTGACAGTGAATAACCTACTTTTGTGTGCGTTAAAGGGCAATGCTGAATATAAAGGGATTTATCTCTACCAAAAAGAAACAAGATGGCAACTTTTTTTTAAAAAATTGTTAACAGCTTGCATAAGACTAATTATTCACTGGGGCACACTACTATTCCACATGGTATGTGAACTTAAGACAAAACTCACACATACTGCACATATAAACACAGAGAACTATTTAAAATATGTGTATACTGTATAGTGGATAGAAACACCCAGACTGTACACCTGTAACTTCTGATTTTTTCGACAGAATTTGTGAATGTGCCTGTTATAACCATTTGAGGTAAAAGTTTCCTGGGTGACTGCAATCTGAAGCAAGCTCATCCGGCTCACAAACTGTCACGTATGTATTTCTGTGCTAGGAAGAGCAAACATATCCCAACAAGAACACTATGTCAGCATGTCTATCCACCTGTTTAAGTGCGTAATTTGGCAGTATGTGACCCAGGAAACTACACTGCCCATCATAAAGCATTTAAACACTTTAACGTTTGTCACAGCACCACATTTATTTACAACACAATGCAAAAATATACAACAGAGTTGATAAGAGTAACTTAGATTCTTTAAAGATAAAAATCATAATATAGTTGTGCCTCCCTGTCTAGCAGGGGGTCTTATTCAACAGTTCCCCAGCTCTAACGGTTCCATTAATGGCAGCCAGTCTGCTTCCCATTGAAATTCGCTGCTCCCCCTCATTTTCCAAATTTCATTTTTGTTTCTTTTTAACCAAGAAACTGTTGAAAAATTGCAACTCCCAGGCAGAAGATGTCAATTAATATCAGGGGTACCTCCCGTATTTTTAAGACTCTGAACACAAGAGTCCACAGAAGATCTGCCTCGATTTATTCTAGGACTGTGCAGCATGAACTTCTTAGTTTAAGAAAACTGAGACTGTGAAGTGACATGAAGTTAAATGACGAAGTTAAGTCATTAAGGCTGAATGTTAACTGTTAGTCTGAAATGTACCCGGCATGGACATTGGCACAGATGAAAAATGAATAAGGGGAAAACTTGACACAGGTTACAAAACATTCACTGAAATCTGGATATTTGGAACACATTAACAAGTTGGGCACATAAAAGCAGAGCCTTGAAGACTTTATAATCGTGATTATACTGAGAAAACATTTGTGAATAGGAAACAGCAGTCTATGGTGGGTTGAATAATGGCCTTCTCTTGTCAAACATTTTCTTACCAGCAGTACCTGCATGTTACGTTCATACCTTCTGAAGAGAGCACTCCATGACAAATCTATGAGTTAAAGCAATTTCAATAATTTCAATTTAGAGGACAGAAATGTTACATTTGATGAAACGTTTTTCCTCCAAGTACCTGTTTTCCATTCAGATCCCAAACAACATTAAGTTATGTTAACTAGTGACTCTGAACCAGCCCCAGTGTGACCAAGTTTGAGTGTGTGCCTGTAGAATTACGCCCTTGTATCCCACCTTGCGACCAGTGCTGCCGGGGTAAGCTTCAGACTACTGCATCCAAAAAATGGATTAACCAAACCTGAGAATGTATATAAGTATTTATTAAAGGAGACATAAATCATGTGGGCCTGCTTACTTGAGTATATAAAGCAATATAAATGTAGATAGGTTGTCAATTGGCACAGCTGTCTCTTTTCAGGACAGGTAGATGAAAAGAAAATGACATATCAAAGTAGAGTTTCTTCATGTTACAAGTATCTAAGTAAAAAGACCACACATCTCCACTGGGCATTAACGCTCAATTGTCACCTCTCAAATGACCAATTCATCGAGATTTGATGAACATTTTAATAAAATAAGTAGTGTCACCAAGTGTTCTCTTTGTGAAGCCATAATGAACACCACTGTCATATACATCATGGGTCAACAGCACATACGAGAAGAGTTGCTACTGGAAAAAAAAAAAAATAATGGAGGAAATAACAGAGGAAAATAACCATCTTCATCTCCCTATAGAAGACAGTACGTTTAAATGAAAAAATATTCAGATACAACAGTCAAGCTTCTATATGCCTCACATGGCCCTGCACAAAGTGTAAGAATAAGGGGGGAAAAAGTTTTAAAAATGTCCAAGTGTGAAAAAACTAGGGCAAAATTATATAGTAAGTTTACAACCCTTTCCACCTTCTTGGAGGCTATGAAATTGATACTGACATTACAGGTATACCTGGCTTGGCACAGTCATTTTATTGGAGTTGTTTGTTTGTGGTTTGGAGTCTTTAAGATGGACAATTGATAGGGGGGTGATGATGGCGGAATAGTCAATGGCTTATTTATGGTGTAGTAGGTACACCTTGCAAAGACAGACAATGACATTAATAGATTTGCGAGCACATTTTTAATATTCCTATCAACATTCCATTCCTGTTTGCTTACTTTTGTCTCTCTCAGAGCAGGCTCAATCTTTCAGGAATCACTCAGAATTTTTAAGGCATCACAGGCCCAGAGCAACCAATCTAAATTATTTAAACCAGTCATAAAATGGGCAACTGTTTCTCACAGTACTCCTGAATTTTCAGAGGCTTTCATGTAAAGCACATTATTTAAGGGTCACCAGATTGCAGTTAGTAATAGTTTGCTGTGTGAATTAACAGGAGCAGGCATTTCATCTTGTCAGAGACAAGGTGTGGCGGCGTATATGGGGGGGGGTTGGCTGGGACAAACTATCTAATGGTGGGAGATGCCAGTCGGAGTCTAACACCAAGGGGAAAGCTTTCATTCTGCTCCAAGGAGCAGATGCACTTTTTCCAATCCAGCTCTGCTATGCAGAAGGGAGACGTGGTCGGATGTTGCTTAGCAACCATCTTCTTGGAATCAGGATGCAGCCATTTCTCATCTGTTTCAAACTCAGATTTTTTTTTTTTAAATAACCTGATCCAAATACTAATGGAATATTATTCAGCAAAGAGCACGGCTTCCATTGCTCTTTGATGTATGGTTATTTTTCTTTATAATCACATATACAAAAGATCAACATTTGGCTCCAAGTAAAAAAAAAAAAAAGTATTCTATCAACCAGATTTCCTTTTAAATTCTTTTATACAGAATTCTGCAGTACTCCTGGCTGCATAAAGAGTGGGTGCATTTACTCAGGTAGGCTGTGCAGATGTCTCCATCTGGGGTGTTAAAGTTTTGCTCAGAGGTGTTTCAAAGTAATAAAAATGTGTGTCACTCAATAACAGAGTCATCCTTAGAAATGAACTCATAAAAAAACAGAGTCATCCTTAGAGTGAAATCATCAATAAACCGAAATAAATACTGTATAGTTAAAAAGACACAATAAGTAGATTAAGTTAATGACAAGAAAATCCTGGTACATTAACAATGTAGTCTCTCAGAACTTTCTGTACCTTTTCTTAAAGTAGTCACTGCCAGTATCACTGTGTTGTTGAGTATTGATTCTTAGTAGCATAAAGAATGAATAAGAAGTCAAATTCAATCCTCAGAACTTGCACCACTGGTGCTCAGTGATGCAGGGTGGGAAATGTAGCGTGACGTGGCTTTTGCTCCCACTGGCAGCCTACGCCAGAACCCAGCTGGAGAACACAAAGAAACTGACTAATTAGCCATTTCCTGCAGGCAGGAAGGGAACAAGAGCTAACTTGGAGGTAACGTCTCACAGAGTAGGGTGAAGCCACCTGACGTTGAGTCAGCAGGCAGGTTAAAGCGTAAAGAAGCATAAACCAGCCCAGGGCCCAACACGGTTTATGGAATCTGCACACTCAGCCTGCAATGGTACATGAGAAAGTGGAACAATGGCATCAAAGCAGCCTGTCAAATGCTGGTTCATGCTCTGTGGCTGACCCAATTTTTAGCCAAATGAAATCAAGTGCAGAAAAAAGAAAATCTGGAATCCACCAATGGAAAAACTGATTTGATATTTACCTAAAAAGTGCATCAATTGGACATTGGAGATTTTCAGTCACATTTATTGAAGCACAGACTATGCTGTATGACATGTGACCCATTTACTTTATGTCCTGTATTTCATTGCCATTGCTACGAGTTTCCCTGCTAGGAGCTAACGGTGACATGTTGCAAGGTAGATCTCATTATAATGAAAAGAAAAAAGCTGGATCCAAAAACAAAGGCAGGATGACCTGCAACACACCTAAAAAGTCGTCATTCATTAGTGTTCAGTTTATTAAGAATCAAACCGTCTGGGGGCTCACAGCCTTTGCAGTTGTATTTGGCTGGTTGGTAGGCTTCAGATTTCACTTAACAAGCACCTACTTCTAATTAAGAGTTTATATTTTTTTTTTACCCCATGAGGCTTTGTCTGACATTCACAGGTTTTAATTAAAGGACCACATTCAATTAATGGAAACAGAAGTCTAGAATTATTACTTATCTTGCAAATCTCACAGCAGGCATTACAGCTTATTGTACATTTACAGAAGTATTAAATTCTGCATCAGCTGGTCAAAAATCAGTCGCAGCAAAAAAATAAATAAAAATAAAAAGTCCCAGGTTTCCATCAACAAGATTCTTCTAACCTTTCTCTTATGTGGCTATTAAGACCTGTTAGATAATGACCCAAAGACGTGCAGGTTAGATGAACTGAAACTGGCCTGGCCTGTGATGGTGCACAGAGAAATTTGCCAAGCTGAGCACTGGACTCCTTCTTCACACTGCTGCTGGAATGGACATCACCCACCTACACCCATAAACCTGCAACCTTAACATTAGATTGAACAGGCTAATAATGACCAATATTATTAACTATAAAATAAATCAGCCACACGTCAAGTCTTTACACAACACTGCATCTTCTCTCAAATGGAGATAACTAAGCATACAGTGACTGGTTTCCAAGTATTTTAGGCCCCGGCCTGGCTGCTTCTCTTTTGAAATAATGATGCCCAAATTTTCTTAAGAACAAAGGTCTTCAACTGATCTGGTGAGCTGGGCAGGGGCTGGTCACTTATGTCTCACAGATTTAAGCTGCAATCAGGGTTAAGATTTACTAGGCACATTTGATTGCAGTTGACGGAGAGCAGGATGGGGTGGTGGGGGACTCATGTACATGTCTTATGTTGAACAATGCCATATGTCTGTACAGTAACGGCTCCTGACTAGCTGGATAGTCATTTACAGGTGAAAAAGGGCACAGTTCCTCCGTTAAGGCATACAGTGATGATCTTCTAATTGCTTATATTAACTCGCTTCATCCAATCTGTAACCACACAACCATGGAAACTCAAAAATATAGTAGATGTATTTGTGAAGCGGTGTGAAAAGGCAACAGAAATAACATTCATGTTGTCCTGCTTTAATGAATTCTGGTACATTGACATGGCTCAAGCACCTTCTGCCCTGCAGTCAGTAGTTCGATGGGCAGATATCTGTGAGTTTTGCTGCAGTGCCCTAAGAAATATAAAACAAAAGAAAAAAAAAACATTCCAGCTCAAATCATGTGCTTCCCCCTCCCTTAAAGTTCCTCCAGGAGATGAATATGAAGAAACAAAAATGGTTGTATGGTGACACAGTTTTTAGAGCGGTGTCTTACATAAATGAGCACACTATGTTGAAATCCTACACCTGGTTGTTGACGGTTTGCCATCTGCAATTTTCCACATATCTGAATGGGTTTTCAACTGGTTGCTCTGTTTAGCCCTATCAAACCCCCAAAGACATGCAGGTTTGGTTTAGTGGCCATTCCGCATTGGCCCTGTGATGGACTGGTACCCTGTCTAGTAGTGCTCTTTCCTGCCCTTGAACCAAACACTGCCAGGACAGACTCTGGCCACCTTGTAACCCAAATTTGGATTAAAGGAATACTCCAAGCAAAAATTATCTTTTCTTTCTCAGTTACTTACCACATGTTGTTTGCAGTGATGGCTAAGAAGAAGCTCAAATTCACTTGAATGACACTTCAAGTTCATGCAGTTCTCTTGTTTTCTTATTTATTTAACAATATTTTAGCATGCATGTTTTGGACATACATATATTATATATAAATATAATGTATTTAATATTATATTTATATTATATTTAATATTATTATATTTTATTATATTAATTTTATTATAATTAATTTTTAATATTATTATATTTAATATAATTTTTTATATTATATTATATTATATTTAATATATATAAATACATATATTTTTGAGCATACAGTTGGATAACTGACATGTGAATTATATGACACAAGTAAATTGACATTTTTTTTCATAGATGTATTGTTTGCTGTTTTCCCAGTGCTGGCCCCTGATGACACCCTTTGAAACCAATCATATCAGAAACAGTGTTCTCTTCATTCTCCATGAAAACATGAGATTAAAATTTTTTCTCAGACATCACTGCGAACAGCTTGTGGTAACTAAGAGATCAAAACTATATGTAATTTGTGGAAGTGTTCCTTAAAGCAGTTTGTGAATGTTACATCGTGTTTTATCAAATGCTGAACCAACACTGTATGGGGTGCCAATCGATCGAAAGGCACAATCAGCACATAAACAGGGGAGTTTAGTTTTGCCCATCAACCTTACAGCTTGTCTTACGGTTAGGAGATGAAACTAGAGCCTCCTGACATACACTCAAGCAAAGACACTGAGAAAGGAAACCCCAGAAAGAAACGGGAAGCATAGTGAGGTGCTTGTGCACAGTAGTTTTTTCTAAATGAAACATATTTTCCCTTTCAAGTTGTCTTTTAAAGTATTTTGCCTATTTCACTGTTTTCTATTATGCAAATAAACAGGTTTGTTCTGGCTATTCCAAAAAGAAATTGCTGTGTGTTATGATACACATACAAAGGAGGAACAGCATGTTGTTAAACCAGCACATTAATCTAACACCCATATTGTGGCATTAAATGAGTCTTAAAAAGGATCTGAGAACATCTGATGGTGCAAGAGGGCCAATGTGTTGAAAAAGTCAAGCCAGCCTACTCCCAGCAAAGAAAACTTCATGAAAGCAATGTTGTTTCACTGTCCCAGTTCTTCTTGTAAGCATTTCTGCTTTCCATAACAACAGGAACAATCAAGAGGTCCACCTATTAGACAATCATATCCATAACTACATAACCCATAAATGAAGGACAGCACATATTTAAAGTTTCATGGCATGAAGAAACACTCATGGTGGTGACGAGATGCTATTAATAAACTGTAACTAATTACTTCTCAAATCCCTGCCTGCCTGCCTTGCTCTGTCAATCAAAGCTATACATTTTCCAGCTGCACTACAAATTACAGTATTCTGTTACTGACTTATGTAATTAAAAGAATGTGAAATACTGTTAGAGATCACTTGCAGTGTTAAAGCTGGGAATGGGCTTATGGTCATTTACGGCTATATTAGATATGAACTCATACTCATAAACAGAGCATAAAAGAAAATAGCATGTGCACACCAGTCAGCCTGCGTCATTAAATGATTAAATGTTCAGCAAACTAATCAAAGCGTCACTCAAGACAAATGACATTTGACATGACAGAAAATGAACTGAAACCATAATGAAGGAAAGCAAAGACTGGCAGCTCACAATGACACACCGACAAAACAAAATGAAATAAACCAGGGATGAAAAACGCTAACCGTACTAACGAGTATTAAAATATTTAAGCTCTACAATGTCACTATTTTCCTAGACTTGCATTTACACAACCACAAAATAAGAATTTTCTAAAATCACTTTTTTAAATCAATTACTCTTCCAAGGTGACTTCTGGATTCTCTGAAGCTTACTACTATTTTTTTGTTTTGCATTGATTCTTTCAAAGATTTTCAGGCTCACTTAGCCATGATATCAGGTACATTTGATGTTACTAAATTAATTTTTCTTCTTTGCAATTATAATATTTGTAATTTACTGTTTCATTAGGCATCAAACTTTACTATTAGAGACCTGCCATTGTTAAACTGCTTTTTTTCCTTTTATCTGACTAAGTTAATCATCTATTTTATTTGATGTAATATTTTAAACTTTAAAAAATTCTGTTAATTGTTGGAGATATTCTTATTGGCATTTAACAATACAATTATTTTGGCAAATAAGGGCATTATTTTAAAACTATTTATATAATTTATATTTTTTTAAAAATCCGCTTATTGTTGGAGATATTCTTATTGGCATTTATCAATACAATTATTTTGGCAAATAAGGGTATTATTTTAAAGCTATTTTAAAAAAAAATCAAAGTTAGAATGCATTTTGTTTTAGTCCTTTGTTTTCCATTTCAATTAACTCTTCTTTTGATTTCTTTCATTTTTATTTGAAACATAACAACACAACTATTTGAGGATCCCACATGAAAAGGGGGATATCCACAATTAGGCCCCTGCATAGAAATGAACTGGAGATGAAGTACAATCTGGTGGCAGTGCTAACCACTGCATCATGGTGAAGCTCCTGTCAGGAGAATTAATTTACCATAACCCAGAGTTCCTAAACATAATCAATTACAGCAAAACAGATGTGCATACATATTTAATAAAAAAAATAAGACACTACAGGCTGAAATGCTGAATTTGAAAAAAAGATGACAAGGACAACTATTGGATTTCCATGATACTTTCACAAAAACATTCAACACAAACTGCAAAAAGACATCTTTAGCAATTCACATATCAATCAAATGCAATGCCTTGACAAAGAACCACATTCAGTGCTGATATCCAGCATGGAGATTAGGAAATGACTTCACTTCTCACTAGCAGAAAGCAAACTAAATGATATTGGCCCTAAATAATCTCTTGAAAAATGCTTTGCCAGTTAGCGGAGCTATAAACACTTCAACTTTTTCTGATATATGTTTTGATGCCAGAAGATTTTCTTTAATTTCAGAAATTGTTAATAGAACTACACTAAAGTTCCTGCTCAAATTTCTCTAAAATCCATCCATTATCATGCCAGCTAAATCCAGTTCTAAGCCATGCAAGCCTGAGCATATCCTTTTACTTATAACTATAAATTATTATGTAGCTAATGCTTTATCCACACTGTCTTACAGTATTGGAGAAATACAACTGGTTATATTTCTTTTATTTTCTAATTGGGGCACAGGAAGGTGAAGTGAACTGCTCGTGGTCACACAGAGTCAGGAGCAGGATTTGAACTCACAAGCTCAGGGTTTGTAGTCCAAAGCCTTAGCCACTACGCTGCACTGCCTGCCTGGTCACACATGAACCAACACTCACACAGAGCTGTCAAGGATCCTAACAAATCTTTAGAATGTAGGGCTAAATCCAGGGTACCCCCAGAAAAGCCATCATAGACATGGGGGGAAAGTGCAAACTCTACTCCTAAAACCGCTAATTTAATAAATATTGTTGTTAAGTTATTATCTCATTTCTCTTCTATAAGATAAGATAAATTCAGCAAAAGTCATATGTCAATAAAGCAAACCAGAATGATCACACAATTCATCATTCTATTAAATAATCTTCTGAAATGAGAAAAAAAAACTACCAAGATTAAGTCCTCTAACATTAACACAGTGAAGGAAACAAAGACTAAAGAAATTAAAAATAGATTTTCTTTTTTACAATTTCAGTGACATTTTGCAAACAAAATAAATACATATGAAATAAATTAGCAAAAAGTGCATCCCTTATTAAAAATAGTAATATTTGTGCAACATGGTATACAGTGGTCAGAACAATAAGCAAGCCTCAGAAAAGGAGTCAAAAGATGAAAAACCTGAACATTTACTTAACACAATACAAACTAGCAGGTCTTAGTCAGGTGATGAAGGAAGATTTGTAGTTGGCTAAAGGAAGCGGAAATGTACAGGAGATCACATTCTGATGACAGCACACCTAACCTTGGTTTTACTTTTACAGAACACAGCCAAAAAAAAAAAAGACACAGTAACCTTGTAATTAACACAACTGAATGCCTTAAAGTAATACGTTCATTTCATATATAAAACATCAAAAATATGAGATTCATTTTAATGTATAACTAAACTTAACAGCCATAGCTACAATGAGGAAAAGGAAAAAGAAAACAAAAAAATTTGAAAAATAACACATTAGGTAAAAGTCTTTGTGTGACATAGTCTTTTTGATTTTCCTGCCTAAGTACAGTACAGTGTGTGTCATTATTAATGTCATTTCACTCATGCATTTTACCAAATGGCCAGTAATCCTAAGTAATGAAGCATAGGTCTTCCCCATTCTTCCCAAAATCTAAGAACAATTGTTGAGTAATGGTGCTACTAAACGTTCTCACAGCAAGAAATGAAGAAAGCAAGCCCCATATATTTTCAGAAAAATAAAAAAAGAGAATGCATAGATGACAGAAAGCAAGACAGACAGAAAGAAAGGCACAATCAGCTGGCACTACTTATAACTATTAGTGCACTGCGATCCATGTATAATGATGGGAAACAGTGACAAAAATATTCCCTTTGCTCAAATGTTTTAAAAAATATTTACAATATACTCAAATGGAATGCTTATACACAGTTGTACACTTAAAAAAACAATTTAAACAAACAGCATGGACATTGAATGAAACACAATAGACTGCAATAGAAAAATGTAAATAGAAATACAAAATCCTTTACAGCCATTATAATGCAGGATGCACATAACCTAAGACGGCCAACATAAATGGGACAGAGGGACAGCCTAGCAGTATATCTCACAGAACTACACGGCTAAGGATGAAAATAGTAGGACAAGATGCCTCACAAGAATATTATACAGTAATCCCTCGCTATATCGCGCTTCGCCTTTCGCGGCTTCACTCCATCGCGGATTTTATATGTAAGCATATTTAAATATATATCGCGGATTTTTCGCTGCTTCGTGGGTTTCTGCGGACAATGGGTCTTTTAATTTCTGGTACATGCTTCCTCAGTTGGTTTGCCCAGTTGATTTCATACAAGGGACGCTATTGGCAGATGGCTGAGAAGCTACCCAACTTACTTTTCTCTTTCTCTCTCTTGCGCTTTCTCTGATCCTGACATAGGGGGATTGAGCAGGGGGGCTGTTCGCACACCTAGACGATATGGACGCTCGTCTAAAAATGCTGAAAGATTATCTTCACGTTGCTATCTTTTGTGCAGCTGCTTCCTGAAACGACATGCTGCACAGTGCTTCGCATACTTAAAAGCTCAAAGGGCACGTATTGATTTTTGCTTGCTTGTTTTTCTCTGTCTCTCTCTCTCTTTCTGTGCTCTTGACGGAGGGGGTGTGAGCTACCGCCTTCAACAGCTTTGTGCCGCGGTGCTTCGCATACTTAAAAGCCAAACAGCCCTATTGATTTTCCTCTGCCTTTATGACAGTCTCTGCTCCCGACTCCGTTGAAGAGGAAGATATGTTTGCATTCTTTTAATTGTGAGACGGAACTGTCATCTCTGTCTTGTCATGGAGCACAGTTTAAACTTTTGAAAAAGAGACAAATGTTTGTTTGCAGTGTTTGAATAACGTTCCTGTCTCTCTACAACCTCCTGTGTTTCTGCGCAAATCTGTGACCCAAGCATGACAATATAAAAATAACCATATAAACATATGGTTTCTACTTCGCGGATTTTCTTATTTCGCGGGTGGCTCTGGAACGCAACCCCCGCGATGGAGGAGGGATTACTGTACAGCTATTAGTATAACCAACTACATTAAGATATGTTAGCCTACATCTTTCCACTGCACAGACTGTCCAAATGTGGGTAATAAGGAGCTTACCAGGAGTCCCAGAACTTGGAAAAGGTTAAATTACTTTAAAGAGAAACATTACATTTTAATTGGGTAATACTATGGTGCAAAAACCCAAAGTTGACTATTTTTCTGCTTTTTTAAATACTTCGCAGTTAGTAGACAAGAGTGAAAGCCTGAAGTTCAGGTTGGCTCAGAGGCAACCTGCTGCTCTAATTCATCATCACTGACTCAACATACTCGGATTGCAGAAGACTTCAAGAAGAGATTGTATGAGTATGTGTATGTTACTTAGCATGGACAAGTGGCATGGATAAACTGGAACTCAAGGCAAAAGGATTTTAAGTCAGCAGTTAAATAAAAAATATCTTTAAATTATTATTAAATACAGTGCTATTAAGAATGCACACCATGGCATAAACAATTTCACTGGTACATTAATTGAAAATGAGAAAACCCAAGTTAAAAAGAGGAAGAAAAGAACCCAATAAGCAAAAAAAAATAATAATAATGTAACACTTTTAAAATAATTACAAGATAAAGCATTACTTTAGTTCTCTTTAAATTTTTATTAAAGTGTGTGGGCAAGAAACACCCCCCACACTTGGGATAAGGCAATAAATACAATACAAAAACACCCACATAATAAAAAGTTTACATATAAATATAAAATTAAATAAATAATGTGGGGGGACCATGTATAACAAGTGTTATTTCTAAATGGTGAAACTGAAATGTATGCAAATACAAATCAAGTCTCAGACATTATGGAGGACACTGTAAATAAATATAGAAATGTAAGTACATTATATATATTGTGAGAGACGGCCGGCAATTCAACCCAGCTGGGACACACCTAAAATGGAAGGCTATGGGAAGGCAGCTACTTGTTGACACTGCCTCCCCCAAAACGGTAGGTGGCAGCTTTCCCTGGAGTGTAGCGGTGCCCCAGATTCCTGCAGGGCATCCTGGGACTTGGAGTTTGGTTTCTCAGCCCTGTTGGGTGCCGTGGTTATTGGCAGGGGGAGCTGTCGATGGACCTGGGGACTCATCCTTTCACTATAACCCTGAAGTACTAGGTAGTCACGAGGACAGAAGCCCCAAAGTACTTCCAGGCTAATTAAAGAACTTGAATTCTCCAGCTGACCCAGAAGTGCAGGCAAGTCACGTGGGAGGAAGAACAGAAGCACTTCCGGGTCAAGGACTGCTGGAAACTCAGCATGCAAGTTGGAGTTGGGAGGTAGAAGACAGAGCTTGCTGGGAGGTGTGGAGGAGAGAATTGTGTGGGATTATTGTACAGTTATAGTGCTTATTTACTTGCCTGTGTATGGTGGCTGTGGTGCTTACAGGCACTATTTACAAGACAGAAAAAGGAATTAAAATACCTTTTAGTACTTTTACCTGGTGTCCTGGACATCTGTCTGTCGGGTTAGAGGAGCAACATGCCCTCTAGTGTCACAATATTATATATATATATATATATATATATATATATATATATATATATATATATATATATATATATATATATATATATATAAAATCTTCATTTGGATCTTGATCTTTGTTTGTCCACGAATTCACTGCCTTGTGTGGTGTTCCTGCTGTGTTCAGTAGAGGGCAGTAGTGATGGAGGAGGAGAGGAAGTGAGGGGGAGGATTGTTGGATGAGGTTGGAGTGTGGTGATTAAAGAGGATTGAACTAAAGAAGACTACATGCTGTTTGTACTGGCTGAATACACAACACCTTGGTTGTTACTTTTGTTTACAAACACTGTCGATACTACTCTTTATGTTTAGATCTGGCGTCGACACCTGCTTCGTTGTCAAGACTGTGGTTTTTTGTGTTTCTATCGACCGTCGTTGGCAGCACTTCGTCCAAATCGAATGTTCACCCACTTCTTGGAGTCGGCAGTCAGAGTATATAAGTCGGACACACTTCTGTGATTTTCCATCAGTCGGCGTTTGGAGTTCAAGAAAGAAGCATTGGTTCTTCCTTACTCTTTGGATTGCCACAAAGCAACCTGCGAGACTGGAGAAAGGTTGAGAAGAGATCGTGAGAGGAAACGACAGCGTCATGAAAACGAGACGGACTGTGAACGGAGAGAAGCAGAAATGCTCCTCCACCACCACATAATTACTATTCGGAGAGTGATTCCGAGTAGGCCATTCTTATCGAATCA
The DNA here is from genome assembly GCF_900747795.2 of Erpetoichthys calabaricus. NCBI lineage: Eukaryota > Metazoa > Chordata > Cladistia > Polypteriformes > Polypteridae > Erpetoichthys > Erpetoichthys calabaricus. The sequence goes on along the minus strand of NC_041399.2, from coordinate 175,799,310 downwards.
ATGTCCAAGGGTTTTGTTTTGTAATTTTGTTTACCTTATAAAAAATCATAATGCTGTGCGACGAAGGGCCCAGTTCACGACTGGCAGCCGCGTTTAAACAGGGAGCCCTTCACAGACAACTTTAACACGCGCAACGTAGTTGGCCGCACATGGCTAGTATATATATATATTACTAGCTGTATAAGCCCGTGCTTTGGTCCTAGAAACTATTTAAATCACCAGAAAAAAAATTGAAATGTAGGGATCTCAGGTAATGGAACTACAGTGATCCCTCGCTATATCGCACTTCGCCTTTCGCGGCTTCACTCTATCGCGGATTTTATATGTAAGCATATTTAAATATATATCGCGGATTTTTTGCTGGTTCGCGGATTTCTGAGGACAATGGGTCTTTTAATTTCTGGTACATGCTTCCTCAGTTGGTTTGCCCAGTTGATTTCATACAAGGGACGCTATTGGCAGATGGCTGAGAAGCTACCCAACTTACTTTTCTTTCTCTCTCTCTTGCGCCGACTATCTGTGATCCTGACGTAGGGGGTGTGAGCAGGGGGGCTGTTCGCACACCTAGACGATACGGACGCTCGTCTAAAAATGCTGAAAGATTATCTTCACGTTGCTACCTTCTGTGTGCAGCTTTTAAGTATGCTGCACGGTGCTTCGCATACTTAAAAGCTCAAAGGGCACGTATTGATTTTTGACTTTGTTTCTTTCTCTCTCTCTCTCTCTGCTCCTGACGGAGGGGGTGTGAGCTGCCGCCTTCATCAGCTTTGTACCAGCGGTGCTTCGCATACTTAAGCCAAACAGCCCTATTGATTTGTTTGCTTTCCTCTCTGTTTCCTTTGAAGAGGAAGATATGTTTGCATTCTTTTAATTGTGAGACGGAACTGTCATCTCTGTCTTGTCATGGAGCACAGTTTAAACTTTTGAAAAAGAGACAAATGTTTGTTTGCAGTGTTTGAATAACGTTCCTGTCTCTCTACAACCTCCTGTGTTTCTGCGTAAATCTGTGACCCAAGCATGACAATATAAAAATAACCATATAAACATATGGTTTCTACTTCGCGGATTTTCTTATTTCGCGGGTGGCTCTGGAACGCAACCCCCACGATGGAGGAGGGATTACTGTACTCTCATCTCTCTCCTAGGAGGTTTCATTTTGCCATGTTTGCATCGCTTGTGCATTAGCAGCTAAGCAACTTTGTCTTTCTTCTAAGGTTTCGTTTTGCTGAGGTGCTTGCCTCGCTTGTGTATTAGCGGCGGGAAAAAAAGTAAAAGGGATGCCGTTTTGCTGATGTGCTCGCCTCGCTTTTGTATTAGCCACTAAGTAAGTGACTCTTTGGAGGTTTCGTTTCACTTCCATGCCAGACAGACAGACACACACACACTTCCACTCATAGATGTTTATATATAATATATATATTGTGACGGGCGGCCGGGTCCCATGCCCGGCCAGGATGCCCCTTCAACACTGGTACCGGGGGAGCAGCCATGGGATGCACTCTACGTCCCCCGGAACGCATGGTGACAGCCCTCCTGGGTTACACAGGGACACAGGTGTGGGACTTCAGGACTCAGACCTGTTGGGCTCCGTGGCCATCACCCGGAGGAGCTGCACGGCTTAACGAGCCTCTGTGGGCTGGAAGGCAGCCACAACCGGAAGTGCAGCCTAATTAGGCTAATTACCACCTGGAGCACTTCCAGGAGGGCTAAAAAAAGAGCCTGCAGCCACTACTCAAGGGCCAGAATTGGGAGGATGAGGTCGAGGTTGCCAGGAAGGAGTGGTGGTTTGAGAAGAGAGTGCTTTTGTGTGTTTGGGGCTTAACTTTAAGTGTTTATGGGACTGTGTATTGCCTGTGGGCTTCACGGGGAAGACATGCCCCACAGGTGAAGAAAATAAAAGTCTTGTGCCATTTTACACGTGTCTCTGGAGTGAGTCTGTGCCGAGTCGGGCACTAGATAGCGCTAACTTCACAATATATATACACACACACACATACATACATATACATACTGTACATATTATATATATATATATATATATATATATATATATATATATATATTGTTTTTTTTTGGTTTTTTTTTTATATAAACAAAACCATCTTTTCAAACAGGTGTGTAGTCCAGTACCAGCACAGCATATTTAGCAATAAAACCTCAGCTGCCAGTCCTTTGTATACATGACAAATTTGTTTTATTCTACTCAAGTGCCATATCTATTTTTCTACCATGGTCTGTTCAATCCCATATTAATTTACAGGAGGTGTGGCTAAAGTATTGATTTGAACCTCAAACTTCCAAAGTCCTGAGCACATTACACTTTCTCCTAATGAACTCATACTCTTGTCACATCTCAACTCTAAGCCCAGTGTTCTCTTTAAGGAAGAATTACTGTGTGTTTCATAAAGGGGACATATTCTGGAGCTCCCCAAGAGTCACTCTGGGGATGATGGATGGCTTAAGAAAACCTGAAGCCATATTTGAAGGGCTACATCTTCTGCTATTATAGGATGGAGGCAGGGGTAACCATTAAAAGCAGACTTCAAGACCCACAAAAGACTGTGCCTTTTAGAGTTCCTCTGTTGGGTACATTGGAATGATTTCTACTACTGGCCTGAAATGCAAAATGAACATGAGGGAAACCCGCCCCACCATCTTCTTTTTATTCTTGTTCTCTACAGTCAATTGTACTTCTGGCCAAGAAACTCCAACTAAGGAAGGCTATGCTTGCAAAGAAACAAATATAAAGCATGACAACAACTGAGCCAGAAGAAAAAAATCAAGTAGATCTGTATTCCGATTATACAAGTAAAAAATAAAGAAATAAAAGCAGCTAAATCTAATGGGGCACACAATTATTAAATATTGTGCTTGATTCTTTGCTGTACTCATCTGCTTCATCTGTACAATTATCCATTTTATTTTCATGCTAGTGAATGTCTTAAGATGTATGCCTGAATAGAATTAAGTGCTTTCATTATGAGGCAGTCAAAAGGAAATTATTTGAAGCTTTTGTCTAATTCTCCGTCTTAGAGAAATCACCAGACAGAGTGAGTCTCAGTGCAGCTCTTTCACCAAAGGAAAGAGTGTGTCATTTACAGAGGGGGAAATAAATAAATTAAAAGAATGCAAAGTCAGCTGCCAGGGTTAAAGGCTAAGAGAATGAAATATTTGATTTAGCCTGAACTCCTGTGTTTTTTTTATTTGCGATGTCTTAAAACAAAAATAGCAATGAATGTGAAAAATTCTGCTCTTCTGATAGCCGAAAAAATACAAAATACTTGTAAATCCCTTCCCTCCATTTTTCAAGTTGCCTTCCAAATAAGTACCTTAAAATATTCTTTAAAAAAAACAAAATCAACTTTCACGAACCAGTGCTACTCTTAGTGAAAATTAATGAGCAGGGCTTCCCAACATTCACTACTACACCATCCTCCAAAACCGTCAAGGTAAAATTTATCAGCAGGGTAAAACAAAAAAAAACCTTGTCAGACGAAATGTCAAAGAAAGCCAAACGATGGAGGAATCTAAACGAAAAAAACAATATCAAAAGTGGTTTCTTTCTCACTTTAAAACCAAAAAATCAGCTGCACTTAGTATCTTTTAAACTTGTTGTCTTTGTGATCAATGCCAGAAAAGTACCCTCTTTTGAAATGTGATGGCTAAATTCTTATTACCCACCAGCAAATTTTTGCTACAAAATGTTAAAAGGAGACAATATCCTCCTCAAAGACTGATTCATAGGATCAAATTGCAACTGCAGGTTGCATCCCTTGCAGTTTTAACCAGCCAGTAAGAGTTTTCGATGAACACTTTGTTTATGCTCAGTGTCCACCACATTATTTCTGGCATACAATGCAGATGGAAAAAAAAATCACCCCCTGCAATGTTTACAGGAAAAACAGGTTTAGGATTTTTTTAGTTAAGCTCAACACTTATCTAAAATGGACTCTGCGACTTAAATGTAATCAAATGGAGTAAGACAAAAATAAAGAGTACATCCTGGGCTTGTGACTGTTTTGTCAGTCTTAAATATCATCAAAATCTGAAATTGAGTAATTTAGTATTTTATAAAAGAAATGCACGTCTCATACCATCAAGTCTTGCTTTTAATAAATCAGAACTTTTTAATACACCCAAGCAACAATCATGAACCAACTCTCCTTCCAAATTTATGGACTGCACAAATACTTCAGATCACTCTAGATGAAAAGTAAAAAGTATGCTTTCATATGAAAGTGTACGATGCTGCCATCTCCCACGGAGATCACAGCAGTCTACGTCATGCATTACCGGTGCTACAAGCCAATTTTCACATCAATTGTAAACTCTCAAAAAACATCTCACATAAAGAATATCAAAGCACTTTTGGGTTCAGAGGAGGGGAAGGGAAGGAAAACTATTACTTATCCAGTAACATAAATGAGGCAGAAAAAGTGGCACAGTCTTGCACAGAAACCTGGTTCCTTTTTCTTATGCTTTTTTATTCATTAAAAGAAAAAAAAACACATCAAAGAGATTTGTGATATGGACAAGTGGCTCCAACAGCACCTGCTCTAGGAGGCCTTTCTGAGAGGTAGTGCATGTGCAGTGGAGTACACTGTGGACAGTAATTAGGAGCAAAGCCAGACCTTCAGATGCTGGTTACTAAAGTAAACCAGTGTTCCTCTGTATGCCTGTAAGGAATTTGATGGAAAGGAAATTAAAAAACGCAAGTTATGTGAAACTTTGAAGCAGGTTAGTGGAATACTAAATTGATTTCTGACAGCTTTATCCAACAGTGGTGAAGTGGTGGCTCTGAGGCTGGGGGTTTGCACTGGTAATCAGAAGGTTGCTGGTTCAAATCCCATAAAATGCCAGAAGGCCCTTAAATCTGTAATTGCTCCATCCTGAGTATGATGATAATCTGCATCCAGCCCTGCAAGCTGGTCCTCCAACTTGCATGGAAAACCTTGGGGTTTGGTGCCAGGATTGGCACTCCAGCCACAGTGTTTATATAAAAAAAAAAAAACAATCTCACACTCTTCAGTGGGGTGCTGAGGTGTCACTCGTTGCACAACTGCACTCGGATCTCAATCCGGGTGGTTTGTCGTGTGGTGGGTGCAGCAACGTGTTGTAATCAGTGCAAGCTCCTAATCTTTTATCCAACAACTTTATCTCTGACCTTTCTATAATATTTGAACTGCACCAGATCTAAATATAAAAATGAAGAAGGGTAAACAGATACAAATATTAATAAACCAACTGAGGTGTGGTCTATCCTTCTTTTAATGTTTGCCAAAGAAATCTTTAATGAAATGAAAATGAATGAATAAACACCTTTAATGGCTTTTCATCTGGATAGTGCTAACCCAGAGTTAGTACGTACTAAGTGGGAGTAGAAAATAAAACAGTGAGGGGGAAAAGGGCAAAAAAATCACGAAGAAAAGCTCATAAACAGGTCTGAAAACAGGATTATTTGGCGTGAGTGAGTGTACCTTGCAAAAGATGTCAAGTCTTGAACTGGTTCCTTTGAGGACTTTCCTGCTGGGATAAATGTTGGGCTCACTGCTACTCTGTGATACAAGTCAGGTTATTTGTTGTGGTTTTTTTTTTGGTTTTTTTTTGCATTTTATAAACTTTACAACAAAAGCAAATTATTCATGCTGCCTAAATACATCAAGTTAAACCTCATGAAAAGGTAAAAGCAGACTAGAAAATTTCAAGTCTCATCACAGCAACCTCTTCACATCAACAGAAATAAAAACAGGAAAAAATGTTTATACAAATATAATTAACAAGCAGATATCGAATGTTACTAATGTGGCAAAAATGGCAAACAGCAATTAAGAGCCAAATATATAATGTATACAGGCAACCAATTTGAAACAATAAGTAAACATACTTGTGATAAATATTTATCATCAAAGTGTGATGGACTGTCATCCTGTCTTCAGCCCAAAGATGCACAGAGGTATTTGTTTCTGGGTCTGGTTCTGTTATGTATGGTGCTTAAAAGGAATTTAAAATAATGAATGAATGAAAATATCTCATATTGACTTAAACAGTAAGCACAGTACAGTATGTTAAGTTTCTGAGGAGATACTTCTACATATAAATGAGCACAGGTGACTTCAGTGATTTCCCCGCAGTCATACATTGAGTCAATGGTGAGGGTTTCAAATTCATTTCTTTAGTCGCACTTCCCTTAAATTAATATGGGATTGAACAGACAATGGAAAAAAAATTACATGGTACTTCAGTAGAATAAAACAGTCATTTATACAAAGGACTGGCCACTGAGTAAATAAATATCAATATTTTATGGATGATAACCCTGTGATTGAAAAGGATTTTTGTAAGAGTGGCAGCCACTTATAAAAGGCTCATAAAGGGGAATAAAACACTTAGCAACTTGTCTTTCTGCTCCACTTAGCAGGCACTGGATGCTTTTTACTGCTGTCGATATCTAAGAAGGCTTACAGCTATACAGGTAACATTTCGGGTGAGTATTATGTAGAGGGTAGATGTATTTATATCCAATACAGTTTCTTGGTGCAAACTAAACCTCTATTAAATGTTCTCCACTTCATCAATGTACAGTGAAGTATCCTCGAAAATTAAAAAAGTGGTCTCGGAAATATTCACAACTTGTACAGAAAATATAATCAGGGAGGCCAGACTGTCTTCACAGATGGATACTGAATGGCAAACAATTTAGGGCAGGAAATTGTACTGACAATGAAAAGCTTGTCTAAAAACTTCAGCTCCTGTGGGTAATTGATAAAGAGAGGATTACTTAAAGTTCAGTTATGCCACGTGTTTTCTATGATTCAGTGAGCTGGAAATGGACCTCCACTGTTAAATAGGACCTCATAGTGAGAAATGTAGAATGCCAGTTTCTGTTTAGGATCCTTTTGCCAAGTGCTTTTTTGCCTAAAATGAAAGAAAAGGCAACAACTTATGGCATCAAAATAAGCAGAAGACTTTTAAATAGAAAAATAAAAAACAGTGAATGGTGATTTAATGGTTGCCATTCCTGTGCAAATACATTTAAAATACATATTTTACATAAAAGAGGTACAGTGACACTAGACTCATCAAGCATCCAAATTCCATTCCCAGTCAATGTTTTTCTCAGAATATTAATTTTCTGTGATTTCATGGTGTGATTAACCTATAAGATGGACTAGTGTCCTGTCCATAGCTGTTTTCTGCCTTGCGCCAGGTGCTGCCTGGGATACGCACCAGCCCATGTGACCTTAACTTCATTCAAATGGATCTGATAACAATGCTTGTATAAATAAAATTATATACAGTATGTGATATAACTATACCAGTGTCAAGTCATATACTGCACATGAAGAAGAAAGCATATTTATGGAAGCCAGATCTGACCCATCTGCAAAAGATAAAGACACATCTCAGGAATCACCAAGGACCAAGTCAATTCTAACAACACTGCTCTTTTAAATGTATATAAATTAAAGACAGTTTACGGTAAATTACAGTTACGCAAATCCCTATGAACCATGATATACTTAATCATTTAAGTAAATATTTGGCAAATAAAGAAATTTAACATAAACAAAAGTTCAATTTTATACTTAAGGAGAAAAAAAATATTGATTGCAGTTACACTAACTTGGAATTAGGGCAAGTATATATGCCTTATGAAGGAGACCTAGAGTAGTAATGGACACCATAGTTTAACAATAAGTAGGGATACCAAAGACACTGAGATGGAGTTACAGAGTGTAATGTATGGAGTCCAGCTCAATGAAGGTTATGATGTACAGTACTTGTTCACATCTAGAATCTAAAATGTGTTTTGGTATACGTTTTATAAAATAACAACACTAGAAAAACATAAACATCAAAGCTACTAGATCTAATCCAAGGCTGTTAAGAGGCATCGGAGAGTGGCGACATGTTGAATGCTGATTAGCACAGGCGAGTAAGAACCCACTCCAGGGTACTACGGTCAGCTCTAATGCATTAATACTTTAAACAGAACTCCTTAAATTAGCTGTCCTTTTTAGCTCTCTTTTTGTACTCAAGACCGACACTGCACTTTGTGGTTTACTTTCAAAAGAAAATTTTCACATGGTTTTAAAGTGCTATATATCTTTCCTTTTAATTGTTTCTTATAGTTAGTTTGACAGTTCCATCCATCCATCCATTTTCCAACCCGCTGAATCCGAACACAGGGCCATGGGGGTCTGCTGGAGCCAATCCCAGCCAACACAGGGCACAAGGCAGGAACCAATCCCGGGCAGGGTGCCAACCCACCGCAGGACACACACAAACACACCCACACACCAAGCACACACTAGGGCCAATTTAGAATCGCCAATCCACCTAACCTGCATATATCTTTCCTTTTAATTGTTTCTTATAGTTAGTTTGTCAGTTCATTTTCAGATATAAACAGTACAAAGGAGCAAGTACAAGGATAAAAAAAACATCATGTGCAAGATACTGTACAAGCAGAACCTGGGGGTCATTTCCACTTTTTCTTTTTTTTTTTACCAAGCAGGAGATTAAATAACTTAAACATTTTAAAATATATAAAGATGACAATCTCAACAAGCATGGTAACACATTCATCATGTGTAAAACCAAATAGCAGTTTTTAAATCATAATTGAAAGTAATCAATATTTTATTCTATTCACCGACAATCCAGAAAATAGAAAGAAAAAAAACTTAACAAAATAAAATCTGAAGCCACATCAGTTTTCTAAGGCAAGATGTTAAAACGGTCTAAACTTTTGAGGTTAGCATCAAATCAGTCTTCACATATTTATAAATATATGTGTGAACTTGTACTGCGTTAAGGACAATTATTAGTTTATGCATACCGGAGGAAACAGTGGAAACAACAGCTAGCGAGATGATCATTTGGTACTTCTCCCATTTTCTCTAGTCCTCTAAACATAAAAAGATGTGCCTCTCAGAGATACTACATTTTGGAAGTTCACTACATGTTACTGGGACTCACCCAGTCTTCCATCCTTATGCAGCTATAGCAAAACAGAGGGATTAGGTGGTAAATTAGAGCAGCAGGAAGCTGGGTTGTTAAGCACCAACACTTGAACCTTTAAATGGATGTCAGAATTATAGAGACAGAAGAAAACAAACTAAAACAGCCATACTGTAAGCCTTTTAAAATCACATATGAGCTCAAAGTAGAGTACTGCCACATCTGAATAGTCTGAAGGTGAAGGATCGAGCATACTGGGGTGTCAGAGATGGCTGTTCACTTGAGCAAATTAACAGGCAACAGAAAGCAGACAGACTTACTGCATTTCCAAATAATACAGTTTAATTTTTTACTTGTAAATACAGGCAAATCACCTCTATGAATAAAGAATATTTTGATAAAGAACTAGAAAACAAGTGGCTTTCTAACTTCTGAATGCTCTTCTTCTGTATTTCTATCACTGGGAATGAAAGAGTCTGAAGGTAGGTGTGCCGCTGTTGTGGAGTATGTGACACACTTCCATGAGGCTGACATAACTGTAGTGAAGTCTTTGTTTCACTTTGACCAAAAACAAGTGTTTTATTCAAAGCCTGCAATCCTCATCAAAAACTCAAATTCACACTCCACAATACTTCCAATTGTGTTATTGGTGCTGAAGGCAGAGATCGACTGAAAGGCCTGCCAACCTCAATTATTATCAGGGGACAAAACAGTCAGAAATGGGACTGTTGATTACAGTTGTGTTATAAATGAACTACATACTGAGACATAATGTAGTGCAGAAAACAGAGTTAAACCCACACCATATTTTTACCATCAATGAATCATTTATAAGAAAAATATCAATGTAACTATTACACCTGAAATATAAAAATAAAAAAGTTGCACCTAGAAACAACAAATTTGACAGGTAAGGTAACCAAACGTGGCATGGTATGGCATGGAAAAATACTGTACATAAATCATGTTGTATGACATTTTCATGTTATACGTCTTTCTGGAGTTTCCTTCAACATCACAAAGACATGCACATTAGTTTAACTGGTTATTCTCATTTGTCCCTTGAAACAATGTCACCCCATTAAAGAATAAGTTTGGTGTTTTTTCAGGTTGAAATTATTTCTTAAATTACTTAAATTATATAATTATTTAAGTCCAGCGACCTCTACAAATTTTTTAAAATACCTTACCCGCACTGCCGCTTTAAAATGGAGGCAATGGGACATGAACCACCACTGGAAAATAAAAGCCTAAAACTTAACATATAATGTCCTCTAAGTTTCCATAAAAGAAAAAATGCCTTCCATGTTTCCAACACGTTTATGACAACGAAAGGGATCTGGAAATAATCATTTTATCACATACTCCTGGTACTACATTACTCGAGCTAAGGATACATTTTCTATTTGCTTTAAATACTGAAGTAAATCAAAACAAATCCAACCACATGGCACAAAGTGTTTACTGTGATTTGGTCTAATTTGGGGGAAACCACTTCACGGCAGGTGAAAATTTGTGGAAGACTACAAGTCCTGAGGTAGTGGACATACAGTAGTGGACTTTCTTTTAAAATGGCTGAATCTCATAATATTGGTGGCTGTTTGCTCAAAAATGACATGTACCAGTTATATACCAATGTGTGTGTGGTCGTAATATGCGGATCAATACTTCAAGAACTGCCTTGGCTTGAAAAATTGACATATTTGGTAGTTCACATTTGTTTTAACCTTTTAATCAATCTGGCCTAGCTGCTGAGACAAAGTTCAGTTTACTGCAACCCTGACATCAGATAAAAAAGGCTCAAAAATAGATGGATGTATTATAAAAATACACATAAAAACACAGAGTGCTGCTTTATATTTTACAAACTCCTATTGTGTTTTTTAAAGCTACAAATTATTATTGTAATTTAAAGATACAGAGGTTAGGAAATAGAGGAAAGATGGATGAAAGAAGGTTGAATACATCTTTTATTACATTTATACTAGAAAATAAAGAACTAGTTTCACTGAAAAAAGGGTTTAAACTCACAAATTTCATCCAACTGTTAAAATAAGAATAAGTTCATGAGCAAATAAAAGAATATCCTTCATTTACTGATTGCCAAGCTAAATACAATTTGAAAAAGAAATAAACCAGGTACATCTAATTAACAAATCACGTTTACATTAACTTGACAGTGATTAGTATTAACCATACAAGTGAGTACTAATTAAAGGAATACTTCATCCAAAAATGGTATTTTTCCGGATGGTCTATTAGGGTGTGGAGGAATATGCTGCCTAATGCTGTATTCATTGAAAACGGGAAAGGCACATTCCCATAATTCTGTGCTTTTGACTTGACAGGACTCCTGACCAATAAATAAGAGGGAGAAGCAAGTCTTCCATTCAAAAGCATAGAATTATGGCAACATGCCTTTTTATTTGTTGCTGATGTTGCCTTTCCTGGATGTAAATGCAAATTTTGAGCATATGACTGGATAATGGACAGGTGGCTATGCAATATGACGTAAACATTTTGTTCTTTTTCAAATGGCTATTATTTCTAAGTTGTTTACTGTTGAGCAGTACTGGCTCCCATTTTGGTCTATTATAAAGATTTTTTTCCCTCATTAAAATGTTTTCTTGTCCATCACTACAAACCACATTGGGTAAGCAACATATAAAAAATATAATTTTTGGGTGAAGTATGCCTTTGACCTGGTTTAGTAAATTAAAAACTTTAGAAATATAGATGAATTTACAGCATTAGGCAATATTCATCCACACCCTAATAGGCCTTCTTAACCTGAGACCATGACACCATTTTTGACAAAATATAAATTACACAGTTTTTAAGCGTGGCTTAACTTGTGGCAACATATTTGTGGTTGCTGTATTTTCCAAGAAGACTTTGGCCAAACTGACTGCTAGAGGATCAGATAGCAGAGATATGACAGGGTCTGGCATTGATAACTAGAACAACAATACCTTGATTAACTAATTTAAAAGGAGTCAATATATATTTGAAGCTCTATAAGAAGCAGTATAGATTTAAAAGGTAATGCCCCTGAGCATCTAATGCATATGCAAAAAAAATGGCTTTCATCAGTCTAATCTTTTTAATCATTTTAAAATATACTCAAAGGTTTCAAAGAAGGGTTGTTAAGTGCAAAAGAAAATACAGATGTCATAAATTACAAGCAGTTGCAGCTCATAAAATGCAGCCAACCGAAGACTTCATTAGATAGCACAAGATGAAGATAACCACACTTGGCTTCACACAAGATGTTTTCGTGCTCGGTATTTGCTGTAGTTTGGTCTAAAGCCTAGATGAAAACCCTCAGTGAGAAATTTTCTCTATGTTTTGTAATTCAGGTTAAATCTCTCCATCCATCCCTCCATACTTTCAGCCACCTTCTGTCACTACAAGGCAAGAGAGGAGTCAGCTTTTCCAGCAGCTACTGTCAAAAGGCAAGAACAGCCCCAGACAGGGCACCACTAGCTTTGGTTAAAATATAATTACTATTTTTTTTTATTAAACTCAACATTATAACGATTTATTAGATAAAAGAACAATGAAGAGACATGCAAATATACAAAACAGATGTTGAAGAAGAAGGGCAGAAGGTGTAGTAGCAGGAGCAAAGGGATCTTAATACACATAATGCAATTAAAAATGAAGTGACAGAATCATTTATGGAGAAAGTCGTTGCCAGGGTAGTGTACATCAGATCTAAAGCAGGGGCATTAAACTCAGATCCCAGAGGGACACAGTGGCTGCTGGTTTTTATTCGTCCACTTTCTTCATTAGTAAGCAATCACTTATGCTAACTTTGCCTTGATTTTAATTGACTTGCATTTTAAATGTTTCATTTTTTATTAGCAGCCAAGCAATAATGAGATGCAAAGCGAACCAACAGAACCCTTAACCCCATCTGAATATTTGTTGATCATATAATATCTGTTACAGTAAAATTTATGAAAAGAAAAAGAGAACATCTGAGAAATCTCGATCTGCTCTGATCCACAAAACATCTATAGGTTTATAGGGTCACTATTGCCATTTGTACCGAGACATTTGTACAGAGTACAGTGAAATTCTTCTCATGTACTAATCAGCATGCAGCTTGTTGCCATTTTTACAGTTAAAATGGTAAAATGGACTGACAGCACTATCAGGACATGGAGTTAAAGATACATGTTTCATTAACAGCTAAATAGAAATGGTGTCCCTTAAGGACTGTCTGAGACTCCAGCATTTGCAGGTCATTTATTAGTCTGTTATTCAACTTATTGTTGAATGGATGTTGCTTAAAGAAAAAAGAAACAACTACGGATTCTGGATTCTAAAAGATAATAAAAATCAAGGAAAAACATGTGTGCTCTTTTAACTGGTTACTAATTTTAAAAGTGTCTGTAATGAAAAACTGCAGCCACTGTGACCATCCACTGATCTAAAGGAGGCCTCCATGAAACATAAAAAACACCCAAAAGCAAGTACAGAAAAAAAATACATGAGAACACATTACATTAAGACTTCCATCAAGACCTCTACAACCAAACACTCTAGTCCAACAAGTCAAGGCTATTCGGTCACCAGATTTCTAAACAGGTATTCTAGCAGACCAAAAAAATGGTTCAAATGAAATAAATATTTTTTTTTCTGGATTATTGTATAGAAATGAGTTGCATATCATCAAACTCAGTACTTATATATAACTTTAAACACCAAAAGCATATGCACAAATTACATTAAATTAAATGCAATGAGAGAGATACTCAACGACTGCAGTCAAATCTACATTATGAACTTGTGCTTTCCAGTCATACTATAATTGAAAAACTGAGTGACTTACAGCTCAGGAAGCTATTCTGCATTCTCACTTCAGTGCAGGAGACGTATATCACTGCACTTTTCATTAAACAAATTTGGTCCATAACTCAGTTCAAATATATCAGCCATATAATGCCATCTTACTAAACACTTTGTTCAAAAGCAGATTGACAGCTGCAACACTCATGAAAAAAATGAAATGAAGTGCTCCTTCTTAGCAAAAATGAGGGTGTAAATTCCCACCAGCTTCTTATAACTTCAGCAACTTGCTTAGAAAAACACAACAGTTTATTAGCAAACAGAATGATGGTTGGCGGCATGGTGACGTTGCTACCTTGCAGTAAGGAGACCAGGGTTTCTGTCCTGTGTTCTCCTCGTGTTTGCATGGGTTTCCGCTGGGTGTTCCGTTTTCTTCCCACAGACCAAAGATATTTAAGTTAGGTGAATTGGAAACACTAATATGGCCCTAGTTTGTATCTGGTGTGTGTGTGTGCGTGTGTGTTCATACCTGAGATTAACTGGCACCATGTCCTGGGTTTATTCCTGCCTTGTGCCCTATGCTAGCTGGGATGGTTTCAGCACCTCCCGCGGCCCTTGTTTGGATTAAGCAGGTAAAAAAACGACAGGACATGATGGTTGTCCATTCAAGAGCTCAGCCATGCTTGGATATTAATGTTCTACACTGGGACAAATAATAATATTTCCAGGATACCCTGTACCCTGTAAAGACTCAAATAGAAATCTCTGAAAAATAGTAATAGTAGCTAACAGAAAGCAATCTTGTACATAAGAATTTTTTTCTGTTCATAGCAAAAAGGGCTTTGTGATGTCACCATCATCAAAAAATTAGATAAAGAAAAAATAGCAGGTGAATGAACTTTGTCAAGACAGTCTCAATTGGTGATGTCCAGGCTAGTGAAGATTCTGTTCAAAGTGCTGCTATTTTGTGTTTCTACATCATCAGTTACTCCAGTGGTCCTTGAATTCAGTCCTGAAAACCCCATGTGGCTGCAGGTGTTTGTTCTAGGCAACTTCTATTTTTCAATGAACTCCTGGCATAATTAAGCAAGCTGTTATTGCTCAGTTTCTGTTCTTTGGAGTCAATGTAGAAATCCCAAATCTAAGTTTGGATATCTCATTAGAATGTACTAAGCACTTGCGTATGTTACACTGGAATAATTTAGAGTTGTTTTTTTTGTTTTTTTTAAACTTGTTCATTCTGCTTTTCTGGGTGTTCTGGCTATTTCATCCATTATTCACTAAGGAGCATGTTTGTGGGTGTGACACTGAAGTACAGTACTTGCAGCATGTACTGTTGTTTGCATGCATGTCAACAATCCTTATGTCTAATTGTCATTATTATGAGGTAATCAAGGCAGCAAACTACACCAAAGAAATAGGCAAATTAATAGGAAAACAGCCAAAGAAAGTAAAGCATTTAAAGCTATTACAAAAATACATATATTCCCCTATGTCTTATACAGTAAATGTGAAAATCACATTGCTGCTCTTTTCTAATTGCATCATAAGAGAAGAGAAAAAAGAGAATATGAAAAATATTTCATAGGAGAAAGCCGAGGTAGTCATTATAATTTATATAGCGACAGACTAAAATTCCTTCAAGCAATGGATGCTGCTAGAGAAGGCTTCAGCTCCCATTTATAAGGTTTAGAGAAGACAAGAAATCAAATGCTGTAAAGCAGGGGTAGGCAACGTCGGTCCTGGAGTGCCACAGTATGTGCAGGTTTTTGTTCCAACCCAGTTCCTTAACGAGAACTCAATTATTGCTGATGAAGCACATATTGCTTAAGTGACATTTTAATGCTTCATTTTAGTGGTCTCGCTTGTTAAGGTTCTCCAACCTTAATTGCTTATTTCAATCTTAAACTGCTGCATTCAGTGTTTTAATTGCTCCTTATTAGCAATAAGATGTAAAACAGGGGTAGGCAATGTCGGTCCTGGTGAGCCGCAGTGGCTACAGGTTTTCATTCCAACCCAATTGCTTAATTAGAAACCAATCATTGCCAATCTCAGACCTTATTTAATTTTATGGCTTGTTAGTCTGTGCAATGTAAGGCTTTTATATCGTAGATTTTTTTCCTTTCCAAGGATATCATCCAAATGATTTGAAGCCTAAAACAGATCATTTTCAGTCTGTCACATTTTTCTATTAAGTGTTTTATTAAATCAAACCGTGCATGATGAACACACACAGATGTAATTGGAAAAAAGCTAGCTGGAGAACTGCTGGCTGCTTTGTCTTTTACATCTTATTGCTAATAAGGAGCAATTAAAACACTGAATGCAGCAGTTTAAGATTGAAATAAGCAATTAAGGTTGGAGAACCTTAACAAGCGAGACCACTAAAATGAAGCATTAAAATGTCACTTAAGCAATATGTGCTTCATCAGCAATAATTGAGTTCTCGTTAAGGAACTGGGTTGGAACAAAAACCTGCACATACTGTGGCACTCCAGGACCGACGTTGCCTACCCCTGCTGTAAAGGACTGCACAAATGGATGGATAATAGTAATCAAGCCCTGGTTCCTGGAGCTATGTGAAAGTGCCACTAACCAATGTACAACTACTGCTTGCTAAAACACTTCATTAGGCACAAGCCAGAAAAAAAAAAAAAACTCTGATGAGAAGTTAATTCATCATAAAGAAAATAAAGTCAGTAAAACAAAATCAAACTTAATGCATAACAGATCCTTATAGCAAATTGCAGTATAACTGAATATATAAAACCCAGTCTTACATACATTTTCTCCATTTGACCACAGTGGTATTCCTGAGGACTCCAGTTTCACTCAGCACCACAAAGATGTGCTTGTTAGGTGAATGTGGTCTCTAAAGTGACATATTAGGAACAGGTGTACCCCATTATAGGAATGGACTGTCACCCATAGCTGGTGCCTCCTTTAAGCCTGAAGCTGCTGGCATGGGCTCTGCTCCCTGTAGATCTGCACTGGGAAAAGTTTGGTTCAGAAAGGAAAAATGAGCTATAATTCGAAAAACAATTAAAATGTACTGTGTCTTTAAAGGAAAAAGACAGACATATCCAGGCGCCTGTCAAATTCAAATGGAAATCATAAGGGAAGGAAAATGGCAAAAAATATAGCATATTTAGCCCAACAGAGAAAAATCCCCCAAAGAGGCCTCTGATGGGTGTCCAGGTTCTCATGGCAGAGAAAAAGAAATGCATTCTTTCACAAATAGGAAAAAGAAAAAAACTACGCCAAAGCTCAACTCTGCAAGTCTGATCTTTGTTCTGTTTCAGGAAAAAAAAAATCATCTAAACGTCAAATTTTAAAAGGTCAGCTTTCCATAAATGTGAAATAAAATGAAACGAGGCATAATGAAAACAGCATCCTGAATAATTGATATTACGGTCAAGCAAGCAAAGCACACAGGATGTATTGTTCATGGGTGTAATTATGAAATGCGCAGCCGAGAGAAGGGAGGGACACATGACCAAATTCCTTCAACGAGCTGCTGCAGGGAAACAGATGGCTCTGTCAAGTGTGCCACTTTTCAGACTGCAAATTTACAGTTTCAGAGAGAGAAGCAAAGAGGCACTGGCTTGGAAGGAAAAGAAACAGGTAACATTACAAAAGGCTTTTATTAAAAAAAAAAGTCTGATCAACCACACTAAAACACATTTTCAGTGGTTGCAAAAGGTATGTTTCTGTTTTTAACAGTCATGTTAGCACACAACAGCAGGGAGGCTAGAGCCTGTATTATAAAACAATTAAACAGCGCTCCACATCTGGACATTCACCTCTCATTACATCTGCCAAGGGGCTGTGTCTTCTCTCAAGTGCTTGCATTCTATTCATACACTGAATATGAGTGTAAACTTTCAAGCTTGACCACATCAGCCACCTTGTTTTTGCCACTTCATATCTGGCACAAAAAAAAATAAACAATCTTTTAAAAAAAAAAAAAAAAAAAAACAACTTGGGAAATATGACAAAAACAATTACAGGATGTCTTATGACAGCTGCACTAAAATGTATCAAAGAAGAATTAATATGTTGCTGCTTCCTTTAAACTGAATGAGGAAAAGAATTTACAATTTAAACGCCTTTGAAAATAAGCAAAAGCTCCCAAACTTCTAGCTGTGCTGCAGAGGCCATTGTTCAGTTATCAGCCATGCCATAATCTGCACTAATTTTGCACACTTTCCCAGGTCTACGTGGGCATTCTCTCAAAGCTCCAGTTTACAGCGTCGTCCAACAGACAGGACCTTTAATTTGGATAAATCGTCCAATATACCGTACTTGTGCATCGTGGTGCGAGTGTACCCCGGTGAAGGCTGTCATCCTATCTTGGGTTAGTTCCTCTATCAGCTTCCTTGACTCTCTACTACTATTTAAATGAAAATGAAGATTCAGAAAATAAATCATCAGATGAGAACGTGGAGCTTGGCTATGTTAAACTAGTCATCTCCACATTTAATTACACTGATTTTTTACTTTAGTCGGTCTTCAGATTTGTGATATCTTTTTTACCCTAGAAAGATGCCAAAGAGTGGATTTATATTTCAGTGCATTTCACTTTTGTATTTTCAAATGTTTTCCCAATGTTATCTTTAATAAAGTAGGCTTAAGTAAGTCTGACACAGTTGTGCTACTACTTATTTGCACGTCTTCTGATTAATTCTTAGTAACAATAACAACACATTTCAAGAAATAAAACTTATCATTAAGTAGTACACAATGAGCTAAAGAAATCAAGAAAGATCGTTTAAAACAAAAGTCAACCCTTCTTTAACTGAATTGGAGTTTAAACAAACAAAAGACACACTTTGCATATTTTAGTACACACACAGGTGTGCTGTTTGTTTACCTGGATTCAAATTACACCATGCAAATTTTCTAAAGGCAAAATTTCAAAGAAATCCTGTTGACTGGTAAATTAAAAATGCACAGCAATAAAAAATGTTGCCGTTAGTGGTCAAACTGCATATTTTTGTTTTATTTGGATGGGGGCTGGCAGTCACTTATTACATGGGATAGAACTAAAAGCCAGTCCAGCATGTTCAGCCATGTTAGTGATGTTTAGCAAACAAATAGCTCAGACTATGAAAGCCTTTGCCCTTGGAACACACATTAATGTAGAGAAAGACCTCATTGTGAATGTTACAGGGCCAAGCTGTGCAAAATAAAAAGTCATTAGAAAAATGCTATGGAGTACACCTGTACATTAGCCAAAGTAAAATGATACTACCACCACTACTCCTGTCGGACAGACGTATGAACACTACAAACACTTATTCATTATTCATAATGTATGAGGTCTTCAAGTTCTAACAACTCTTTCCCAGACTAATGTTGGTCAAATCATGGAAGAGAGCATTATCGGTATTATGACAAGGCTGGCTTTACGCTTTATGGGTATCCAGCTAATTCATGAACCCGCATCTTTCACAATGGCTATAGAGGAGGCTAGATAACCCAAGCACCACTGGGGAAAAAGTACCAATTAGGTTAATATGCCTTCAGAAGGAAATTAAGATAAATACCAAATACAGCAGAGAAAATTGTTTAGTTCAAATATAAGAACCTCTCTTTATACACCAATAACGCTATAACTGATCACATGAAACTTTGACAATACACAGATTGTTTACTGTAACCAGTAGTGTTTCACTTTTTTATTTTAATGAAATCTTTTTCTTACATTTCTGTAGAGAGCTGAAAATCAACAAGGCACAATACAAAGCCATGAGCAGACAAAAACACTGCCAACACAGATAAAATGTTTCAACAATTTGCAAAGAATCTTCTGGTCTAATAATAATTTCTCAGCCAGTGTTCAGTAAGTTAAACGCTCATTCCAATTCTCCTAACACATCTTAATGCTTGTGCAGGGTAAAGAAGACACTGAAGCAACAGCTCCATTACATGTATGAGTGGTACCTGTAAGTCAGGGTTTAAGGGGACAGTTTAAAGGACCAGACAAGCAGTTCTTAATTTTTATCATTGAAACACCACATCTACTGAGGTTTAGTGTCCACAATATATCACTTAAAATGAAAAACAAATGCTCAGGTGGAAGCGGTACTGGAAACTTTAAAAATTCATATCCACCCTGTTTAGAGCTAGCTCTGAATTCTGGGACAACTTCAAAGTTAAAACTTGCTCTCTATGAACTTATCTTGGTAGGAAAGAACAAACACCACCAGTGGAGAAAAACAAATACTAATAGCCAAGATAGTTTGTGTGCCATGCTGTAAAAGGACACCTGTTCAAACATCAGCGAAAAAAGACAACTCAAAAAGAGTATACATATGAAAATCACACCAACAATAGACATACTCTTTCAGACTGTGCCCACCTTACCACTGAATCCTTTGACCAAAATACAGTTTGTGTTTTGTTTGTCCCAGGGTTTCCTAAACTATAGTTCTATAAGAGCAATCCTCTTGTAGAGACGAATGATAGGAGCTTCCACATATAAGGCTGATCTACTGTGTGTATTTTTAATATAAATTAAATATAAAAAATAATTACAGAGGCTGATCAGTCACGCTGGATGTGGTCATTCATAGCTCAAAATCAAGATAATATTCATGAAAAAATGGAATAAAGAAAACTGATTAACATAGTTATGCACACCTTGTATAATGGAAGACTGAAAACATACTTGATATGACCACCTAAACTTCTGCAGCTTCAAAGAGGATTGTTATCCCTGACATGAGGGAAACACAATGTTTACTAATAAAAAAGGTACACATTATTGAATTGACAAATTCACACATGTTATACAAATTCAAAAAATATACTGAAATGCGTAAAAAGAGAGAGAATTCAAATTACAGCAAACATCTAAAAATGACAGTCACTTTTAACCGTCTTTCATGACAGTACTTTTACTCTTCATAGAAAATTGGCTCAGTTTGTGGCAAGGACCAAGACATTGGCATTGATTTTAAGCAATCAAATGTTAAAAGTTTGTTACAAAAAAGAATCAAAGTGTAACTGTATATTTCTAAATACATTTTAATAATATTAATATTGCAGTTCATCCAACGGTTTATAGATAAGTCTTTAATCCTAAAAGAGATTAAGCCACACTACTAAACAATGCCATATAGCATAAGTGACTGTACACTGTAGGTTGGTCTGCAAATCCCAACAGGACTGATTGAATTCTAAGTTATGATGATTCGTGGCATCAGAAGTCAATGAAGAGAAATAGGTACTGAACAATATGATAAGTGTAATAAATGCAAAATGCACAAGATGATCATGATATACTGTATAAGAATAAGAATACATCCTGGAAGGGATTCAGCAATGCATCTTTTTTTTTTTTTCCCAATACTCCTCCACCACTCTCACTCTATCAAAACATTTTGGCTGCAGTTTAGTTTACATCCTGCCAAAGTAACAAAAAATCCTAACAGCTAATATTTGAAAACTAGATTATATGTTACTAAATTGAGCATGATAAACAAAGATTCATTCTCCATTATCATCTTCTGAACCCCGTGTTGGACTAACTTCCTGTCAGGGTATGATACCATCTACTATCACCTGCTATCATTACAGACTCCTGCAGCCACTGACTGACCAGGAAAATGTTGAGAGAATAAATAGATGAATAGGCTGTTAACATTAATATCTACAGACACAGCTTGACTCTCACTTGTTGAATGCTTGTCTCTCAGTTATTTAACAACCAACTGACTTGCCAAAAGTTTTCCTAATTAAAAAGTAATATATTTTTGCAGTAAGAAATTACAGCAGTTAACCTATGGTGAATAATGATACATATACTTTAGCTGAAGATTTTCTGCAATTTTCCACAAAAAGCACCCATTACTTATAATAATTCCATCATTCCTTAAGGCACCTTACAAACAGCTGGTAATAAATATCAAATATCTGCTCTATGGAAAGTATTTTTTACAAACTGAATTCAGCAGAGTTTTAGCTACATTTAACTAATGTTTACTTTAGCCCACTTATCTAATGCAACAAACAACAGGTTACTGCAGTGCCTAATTTGTTTTTTTTTTTGTTTTTTTTTTTGGCAGTTTTCAGTGATTGACAATTACAAAGCTAAAAGTACTTTCTAATTCTTTTCTTACAGTTGAAAATGTTCCCTAAAGCAATGCATGACGGGGCACTTCAAATAATAAAGCACACAATAGAATGTGAAGTGTATATCTACCATATACTCTGAAAATTAACACTGTGTTGAGTCTCTGTCTTTAGTCTTCCTTGTTGGCTGGACAAGATTTATGATATTTGGTGAATATTTGTAGAATGAACCATTCGTATCATTCTGTCTACAATACGAATATAAAATGTTAACCATAAAATGCCATTTCAAAAAACAAACTGGCCAACACTTCATTCTTAAGTAGGGAGTTGGAGAACATACAGATCAGCTGCTGATGGTCTTGAGACGATAAAAATGCAATTTATTAAGCAGTGTAAAAAATGAAGGCCATAGTCTGGACGGGGGTGTTGGGCCAGAGTATCATTAGCAGAGTAGAGTCATGAAGAGGATGCTACTAGTATGATAAATCTATCAGAACCATGCAGGTTGTGAGGAGTTTGCTTCAAAGGTTCTTCAGTTAATACAGCAATTTTTTAGCTGTTTTTAAGGTTGTTGTATTTCCTCAAATTCGCTGTCATGGGACACTTTGGTTTGCCTTGAAAGTGAAAATAAATGGAGCCAAATCAAGAGCTGTTCTGTTATAAAATGGCCTGGAATGGTTAGTATTGCTATTTATCAGTAAGCAATAAGAATACAAAGTTGAAATAATTCATCCATTTATAATCTTAAAATTCTTTCCCGTAAAAGATTTAATCTTATCTGAACAGTATTTCTTACAAGCAAGACGCATGAAATGTTTACGTGAGTCAGGAAGCAAATGTGGTAGACAGGACCATGTGAGCACTCAGAGGTGCTTGTGTGCAGCCTTCAGTGTATGTGAGACAGGCTCATGGTGCAGCGCTTGCGAAAGAATGTGAAAAACAGCAAACACTGGTAGCAGTATGCAGAAATACGTAAAATAAATGGTCCAGGTTGACAGAGTCTCTTATATTATTACAATTTCAATCATGGGTAATTGAATGTTAGAGTTTCTGAGTGAATATTTGAGTTAAAAAGGCACAAATAATCATTTCAAATCAAAAAGGGACTTATACATGTTTTATGCTCAGCAAATGTTGCAGATCTATCACAATGCAAACCGTTCTCTCACAATTTCCAGTATCTACTCCTGGGTGAGACCCTTACACTTAGTAAACATGAGCAAACTTTATAAATTACATCATAATCTAATAATTATGTGCAAATTGCTCACACAAAAAATATATGAAGTGGGGTGTGAAGCAACTGAATTTCATTTTAAGGGACATATTTCTACAGCTCTTTCTAAGCAGATGTGTACCCATCTCCACCATAAAGTGTCAAGCTACTTCAGTTTCACTTTTCTTGTATGTGTTGGTTGCCCCTCTCACATATAAAATACAAAGCAGAGAGATGACATCATAAATAAAGAGAACAATCAACCCAAGCTCATTCCTGACAATTTATGGTTCAATGGAAATTGAAGCTACAATTCCATCCATCTGAAGTATTGTTAGATGCACTTGGCAAGAGTGCTGTTAGTTGACTGGTTGAAGGATTACAATGGCATCTTGTGTTTTATGCAGGTTTAGAGGCAAATAGTTGCATAGAAAGAAAAAAATGCTATGGCTTAGCACCCGAGGGTTTTCATCCGGAACAGACTATGAACAAGGCAGATAAATACAAAGAAGCTCAGGATTCTGGCCCACACAGAGCAAGACAAGGCTACTTACATTAGGGCTTTATTCCATCATAGCCACTCTAGTTCAAAACCACTCACCAGCATTTCTCTCCTCCTGCCCTATTCGGTGTTGGGTTTATTCTGCAATATTCATAAAAGGTGTCTATTTTTCTTATTCTTTAATGACGTAATGGTTTACAACTCCAAGTTTCACTCTGGAGTGAAAGGAACAACCAAAAATAATATATAAATAAAAATGAATAGGCTTGAGTATATAGCCTCAGAGTAAAAACAAAAACAAAATCTGTTGGTCAAATACAATATTTTGGTGGTATTCTGTTGGACAAAGTCTAGTTTAAAGCTCTCAGCACACTACAGGAGGGCTGATGAGAACAAACCAGAATAAATTATGCTAAAATAGAAATATTTTTTCTGACTCAACATGACTTACCCATGGATAACCATCATAGTGTTCATTTTCTTTAAGAGTCTAAAATGAATTTCTTAGAAAAGCAGGAGCAGTATGCTGATGTTATTATATTTTATTTTTAGAGTAAAAGACAAAAGAGACATTCTCAATTATGTTTAGCTTACACTCAATTGTTCAGCTTAGTTTTCTTCTAAAGCTACAACAAAAAAAAAAACACTCCATTCCTTCCTAGGTCACCCATGGGAAAACTCAGTATAACAACTATTATTCTATAATAGGTTAGCAGTTTGAGTCTTAAGATGAAAACATGTAACTATCATGTAGGGGGCAATAAGAACCTAACCTATTTAAAGATGAGAGCTGTAATGTGTCAAATAAACATCACAAGGTCCAGAATATTAGGCAAACACTGATTACTGCTGGCCATGATAAATGCAGGCTGGGAAACAATTTAATATACAGACGTTTATCTGGCCAATGACGGATTTCAGTCAGTCAAAATCACATCAGGGGATAGGATTTTGTTTTCTGACGTAGTACTGCTTGTTGTCTTAGTCTGTCCTACTTATACACAATCAAGGCTCTTTTTAGCAGTCTTTCTCCTCTAATTCTCTCTTCTGACACCTGTTTATGACAGGATATCACAGGTGCTTTAATGTCACTTCTCTATAGTGTCTCATTATGATGTCATTTCTCTAAACACCATGCTCTCACCTCAGATTAAAATCATTTCACACAATAAATCCTTCCAAGACAAGACAAATGTATTGGGTCACGAGTGCCGAAATGTACTGTATGGCTCAAGCTCAGGCTAACTGGAGGTACTGCTCCCTATAAATAATGAGAATTTCACAGTCCAAACCTACAAACGGAAGAACAAAATGTGCACTAATTACGAACAACCTTTAAAAGTTGCATATAAACATCTTCACATGCATACAACATAAGGGTATACAATTTAAATATGACTAATTTCGCAAAACAACAATGCCATAAATTCTGCTTTGACAGAAATACAATTTCTGGTTCCAAAAATATTTATTATATACAGTATATATGCCCACACATACATATACTGTATATATATTTACATATTTTTTGCCAAAAATCTAATTATAACTGATTATTTTCAGTAATCTTGTTGTTACTTTTGTAAGAGATACGTTTTGCACATACTGCTATATGTTGACTAATAAGAATCCCATATAAGCAGTTACATTTTTTCACATGTATTCATCTTACAAAACTGCAGACTGTAAAACATGATTACAGAAAGACAACACCTAACCCAGCTGCATCGGGGCTGCACTGCAGAGCACTCGGTCCCTGACAAACTCATATAGGGACAATTTAGAATCATCAATGAACCTAACAGACACAGAAGTACCAGAGGAAAATGTAGCCCTTCAGTTGTACTAAATTAATAAAGAAAAGAAAGTATAACAGAAGTCAATCAACATCAAGCATAAAAAGCTAGAATCACCACAAAAACTGATCAAAGTATTATTTCCTACTTTACTCATATATATATATATATAAAAAAATCTTGGTGTCATTTTTGATTCCTCCCTCACTTATTCCACCCACATAAATCACATTAAGAAACTTTCTTACTTTCACCTCCGTAACATATCCCGTGTTCGCTCCTTCCTCTCCTTCTCTAATGCTGAGAAACTTGTCCATGCTTTTATCACATCCCGCATCGATTATTGTAATTCCCTACTGGCAGGTGCCCCTTCTAATCTTATATCACAGCTCCAGCTTATTCAAAACTCAGCTGCAAGAGTCCTTACTCGAACCAGCAGCAGCGAGCACATCACACCCATCCTGCTCCGTCTTCACTGGCTCCCTGTGTCCTACAGAATCGAATATAAAATCCTACTAATAACCTACAAAGCTTTAAATAACCTCGCACCAAACTACATCAGTGACCTCCTCCATCACTATGTGCCTGCCCACCCACTAAGGTCCTCTGATTCTGGTAATCTTGTTGTGCCCCTCACTAATCTACACTCCATGGGTGACAGGGCCTTCAGCTGTATAGCGCCCAGACTCTGGAATGACCTACCAAAATTAATCAGGTCAGCTGACTCCATGAATTCCTTTAAAAAACAACTCAAAACTCATCTGTTCAGGAAGGCTTTTAGCTCTATTTGACTTTATTACCTTTCTCTCAGTTTACATCTCTGTCAAGATGCCAATGTAACCTGTATGTGTGTGCTAGACCATCAATTATGTTGTCTGTTTTTTTCAGAATTTACTGTCTCAATCTTCTTTATTTATTTATCTGGTTTGTACAATGCTATATACTGTATATTCTGCCGTTCTTTATTATATTCTGTAACTGCCTTGAGCATGGGAAAGGCGCTATATAAATAAAATGTATTATTATTATTATTATTATATATATACACAGTAATCCCTCGCTACTTCGCGGTTCACTTTTCGCGGATTCACGACTTTGCGGGTTTTTAAATACAAGTGATTGCCCGCCTATCGCGGAAGTTATGTTCCAGACCCATCTGCAACAGGAGAAAATCGGCGATATAGAAAGACCATATAAATAAACATTTTTATAGTTTAAGCCTTAAAATACCCATCCCACATGCTTTAAACACATGTAAACTTATAAAACACACTTTGTTAACACATATGATATGTGGATGTCGGGCTAAGGATATGAGTAACATCTCACTATTATAAAACATTTTAACCACGCAAGACAAGACAGTGAGACAGGAAAATTGGTGATGTACAGGCTTTTAAATTATTGACACGCAGAGCGACAAGCAGCACAAAGCCAGCACAAAGTCCACTTCTCCTTAGCGTTCATTCAGCTCCCCACCCCCTTGACAATGCGAAGTGGCAGGAGCTACTGCGCCTCTGGGGAGGGGGGTTTGACCGAACGTGTGTTCAGCCCTCACATCCCCCCCCCCCCCCCCACACACTCTCCTCCTCCTCCTTCCGAACGCGCAGAGCGACAAGCAGGCATTTTGGCAGAAGCAGCACAAAGTCCATTTCTGCTCTGCTCAGAGTTCAGCTGCCCCCCTTCACAAAGCGAGTGCAGACACATTGACGTCTGATCGCTGCGTGCAATGTGCAGTGTTGGTCTGCGGTGTTTAAGAATGCAGAAAGTGTTTAAGAGCATAGGAAGTGTTTATAAGAGCGTGGGAAAGGTTAACAAGAGAGTGAGAAAGGTTTATAAGAGTGTGGGAAGGGTTTATAAAGCCTTAAAATATGTATAAATAATAAAATAAACATAGGTCGCTACTTCGCGGATTTTCACCTATCGCGGGGGGCTCTGGAACGTAACCCCCGCGATAGGTGAGGGATTACTGTACTATATTTTCATGAAATTAATTCTTATCAGATTTATATAAGACAAAAAGCAGAAATTTATTTTACTGCTGCTCTTATGGGAAAAATGACTGCTAAATAATCTAATTTACAGTTCAACTGACTAACCAAACTGTAGTATACTATACGTACGTATCTATGTACAGTGCTATTTTGTAGAAAATCTTAATTTGAACATTAGAACAATCTAGATGAGAGCAGGCCATTCAGCCGAACAGAGCTCACCAGTCGTAACCACTTCATTCTTCTAAGAATCATCAAGTCTAGTTATTAATAATATTAGGTAAAGACCACGTGAATGCACATATTTAAACCTCCACTTTTAATTTTACTTATTTTAATTATCTGATGAACAAATTATGCAAAACCAAACAGGCATGGTGTGAAAGAGGCATTTCCCTCTGGGTAACTAAAGTGAGTAACTAAAGTGCTCAGAATAAACCTCATTTATTTTGACCATTGAGTTCAATAGAATAAAGTTTCAACAAGCATATAATGCTGTGATCAAAGAAAATGAAGGTTAACAACCAAAAAAATAAAACATTTGTGAAGGAATTACAATATAGCCATTAATGCAACAAAAATTTAGGTATTACAAACAATTGGATAGATTTTCTAAAGTAGACCAGATGGTCATTCACAGACAACAACAGAAAATGAAATCCATACTTCTCCGTACTAATTTGCTCTAACTGCAACTGATCTGTTCTTGTGTGTTTTAAAACAATTTGTTATCATAATAATACTGATATAATGCAAGTATAATCAGCTGTTTGTCTCTTTCGAGCTGCATAAGTAAGAAATATATCACATGGAGAACTTTCCTTCTCTTTTCAGTTAACCTGTTAAACTGGTTTCTTTATAACTTAACAAGCAATTTATAAAAAGAGAGGAAAAAAGATAAACAACCAACAGCTATCCTACACTCACTTAGCTCAGGTGCAGAAATTATGCATCCTAAAACTAAATGCCTTCAGCAACTGAAAGAGATACTGTCTGTGTTTTAAACCAAGAAATGTTACTTTTGAATTTCAAATTAGCAGGAATGAAGGTGGGAGATAATTAGTGGAAACAGGAGATAAAATAGTGAAAAGTAGTCAAAATATAGAGAATTATTATCACAGTTCACGGAGAGTTAAAATTAACACATACTTATTCAGTTTTATTTACCTGGGTTTATTTTGTATTAAACAAAGAAAGAATGTTTGTATTAACCTTGTTACAGCAAGCACATATAATCTAGTGGTCAAACGATTCATTTAATTTGTGTTGCAATTCCTCCATTTCCATTCCACCCCACTTTCCCTGTACATCAGACACTCTGAACGGCCACATTTTCTTTCTGGATATTTTGTGTGTGTATACAATAAGCATAGTGTTCTGCATCAGATATGAAGTATGATAAAAAAGTATTACGTTTTGAACAGCAGTTGATTACTAAAATTGCATCTTCAGTCCCTTTCCCTTATTTAGCTTATAAAACACATTTACTTTGCATTACTTAAATTAACAAAGTGCACCTTACAAAAACTTTCAAAAAACATGCATTTCAGTTTCAGATTTTTGCTTTAATAGTTAAATGACTAAACAGAAAAGCAGGATATCAATTAAAAAATATCCTAATAATGCCTACTTTTCTAGGTATTTTGGAAAAATGTAAAATAATAATTCATATTATAACAAATAAAAGTATTTAGGCAAAATGTAAATAAGAAATTTGATTATGTGCACTTCTGACAGTTTACAACTCCAGTGTGTGTTTATGCCTTCATACAGATTCCTGCAGAATGCCCATAAAGCAGGCATGTCAAACACGCAGCCCCCGGGCCGCATGCGGCCCGCAACAGAAATCTGTGCGGCTCGCATGACAGATCCTAGTTAGCACTGAACTTGTACAAAATGATTAATTCAATCACAAACGATAGTAGTCTGCATCTTCGGTGTTACTTATTGACTTTCTTACTTCTGCCTTCTGACAAAAGCGCGTTTTCCCATGGCATTACAGTACTGCTAGTATAGCCACGAGCCTTGACCAAAGTTAATGAGCCGCACCGTCACAACTGAAGTGCTAGGCTGCAGCAGGGGTGGCCTTAGGCATGTGCAAACTGTGCACCTGCACAGTGCCACCAAATCCCAGGGGCCGCCACGCCAATATATATTGAATATAAAACAGAAAGAGAAAATAACGACACAGCTGACGGCAATGTGGCCGAAAAACATTGTTTCTTGTTAATTAGTACGCTGTATTTACAAATGTCGCTAGAGTCTGAGCAGTAAGCTATATGTAGTATTATAATGTTTTGCCGTAATGAGAATATCATGGGTTGCCAGTTGGTTTTCAAGTTACGGATACGCGTATATAGAAGCGTGTCATGAGCACAAGGCGGCTATGCAGTGTCTGCAACGGATGTGGCCATCTGCCGTGCATAAGATACCATATTGACATTGCCAGGCGAAGTGGCCACCGATTCTTTCTCTGCCCAGGGCCGCCACGAGCCTAGAGCCGCCCCTGCTAAGGCTACACTACTGACTGGGCTGCTAAGACTGGCCACTGGGCAGAACTGACCATCACAAGTAGTAATAGCCCGCATATTTTCATGTTTTTTTGCTCTAGTTTCATGTAATTTTGTGCTACTATTGTAACGAACAGTTAGTGCAGACTACAGCTGAAGATCTCAAGTGGACGCGAGAACTTGGTGAGTTGTTTATTAACATATTTTTGTGATTTTGAGTTTGTAAAATTATTGTAGGTCAGGTGGCTTTTTGCATATCGGCTTATTTTACAACATAAACTTTGAAGTAAACTTAGTAAAGTAAAATTAGATTTTTGGAGGATTTGTTTTCCAACTTGAATTACTGAGCAATGAATTCAGTGAGCATTTTCGTGATTTCAGTTCACACAAACAGGGCATTGCGCTGTTCTCTTACAATGTTGAGAATGCGCCTGAGAATATCCAAATGGAATTGACTGAAGTGCAGTCAGATTCTATTCTGAAGGCAAAATACAATGAAGTTGGTGTGCCAGGCTTGTATGCTTACCTGCCACCCTCGTATATGCAGATCCGTACGTTGGCATCGAGAGTACTGTCTATTTTCAGAAGCACTTACCTTTGTGAGCAATTGTTTTTGTTAATGAAAGCTACCAAAACCCCACATCGTTCAACACTTACCGTCGAGCACCTTTCATCCCTCATAAAAGATGTAGCTGCACAAGATTTCAAGCCTGATATTGACGAACTGGTTACTAACAAGAGATGCCAAGTGTCGGGACAAAAGAAATGAATCTCACACTGTAAGGCTCCTATATAAGCAATGAATATAATATAATGAATATCAATCATCAAGACACTATATAAAAGCAGTCAGGATTGTCCTTCCGTCCCGTTAGTGCAAAGCATAGCGGTATTCCGCTTATCACAGACTTACTACTTGCGGTACGAAGCGACGTGATGTGAGCAGAGTTCTGCTGCTCCCATCGTTCCCTTGCTTTTGTGCGTGATGCGCTGGAAAAATAGACAAAATTATGTCTCTGGAAATAATAAATGTTGATGGAGTACAAATGCCTCACCGTGTAGTAAATATCAGGGGAGATGGTGCTTGCTTATTCTCATCTATAGCTTATTTAGCGCATGAAAATCCGTCTTTAATGGTACAGATTCGGGCTGACATTGTACGACATGTTTTAAGTAATTGGTCAAGGTTTCAGCCATTTACAATGATGCCGTCAGGAATCTCTTATACAAATGAGCTTCAGTACCTCACTGAAATGTCAAAGTCTCAAACTTATGGTACCATTTCTGAGCTAATGGCAGCGGGAGAGTTGTTCCCCTATGAGTTTCAAGTATATTATTATGGAGTCCTACACTCCAAGTTTGGACAGGCACTCGAGGGGATAAAAAAACGTAGGTTTTCGGGAGATGTTATGAATGGGCACTTTGATGCTCTCATTGCCTACACTTACATGCCTGATGTACACATGGAGCGCACACAAATTGAGGATAAAAGTCAGTCGCCTTAAAAGGAGGGTGAGCCTAGTAATATAATAAGGACCTAGCTAAGAGGTTAAGACTCTAATTCTACACTGTTGTATGGAGACTGCATGTAAATTGCTTTTCTTTAAACTTTAAGTGTTATATTTTTTTAAAGTTTTCAGTATTGGAAAGAAAGCTACAGTAACTTTGTATAATAGTATTTGTTATAGTACGGCCCGCTGACGCAGTATGGCAGTCGAAGCGGCCCACCAATGGTAGTGAGTTTGACATGCCTGCCATAAAGGTTTTGATATCCCATGGCTCAGAATTGGATTAAGTAGTTTGAAAATGTGTGTAAAAAATAAAAATTATTGGATAAAACAGAACCCTGTGCAGAACTTGAACAGTACCTGCTTTGTGCTCCATGCTTGCTGGGACAGGCTCCAGCTTCCCTGTGAACCTTCCCTGTATAAGTGGGTTAGGAATAGATGAATGGATGAGTGGTTGAAACAGATTGAATACTTTCATGGCAAGAATGAATACCTGAGTGCATTCAGCTCTTTCTGGTTCCATGTCAAACTGTTTTAATGCTAAACCTGGAGGTCTGCCACAAAAGACAAACAGTGGATTCCAAAGCCATCCATTTACATACAAAATGTAGATGTACAGAACTCAGTGTATGTATGTTAAAATCTATCAATACAGTAATGTTACTCTTTAATCAATAAGCTTGAAAGACTAAAGGAACAGTCCTTTTAGCTCAGCAGGAAATTATTTATTTTTGCATCTTTAGGGGACATTAAAGCTATGTGAGGCTGTGGGGTTGGTTCCTGGAAGGGAGATGTGCAAGGAATTCATTACACTGGAATGGCATACAATACAAGATGCGGAGCATTATTACTGACAATTTGTTTCATACTATCAGTGTCTGGTGTTTATCTGGCAGTAGGATTGGCCATACTTTTAAGATTAAATTATTTGCTAATCAGTAAGATATAAACAAAACCGTTTTGGTGTTTGTGGGCTCGCCTGGCAACATATCTGCATTAATACTTACTTTGCTAGATAGTAGTTTCACTGGTAAATGACTTGTGAAATGGTGCCACAATGCTGCCAATTTATATTTGACCCCATTCACGGTTTGCAAAGGACTAAGGTGGCGAGGCAGTGTTAGGATTATCCTTTAATTTTACTGAACCCGCCAAATCCAAGTGCAGACCTGCAAGAGACTGGTGCCTACCCCAGCAACAATTGGCAAAAGGCAGGAACTCATTAGTGAAGTAAAATAAAATTTAAAAAAGGTGCTAGATCAGGAACCATAAGCTCACTGAGTCTCTTCTGTCCTGCTGCATACTCCTGATCAATTGTGTATCTATATGTTTGTGTGTTTTACATATTTAACAACCTAATAAAAATGCTTACAATGGAAATTACTGAGTACAGTAAGAACTATAAAAGAAAAAAAAAGCCCAATCAGCCAATATAGGCAGTATATTAATGAGCCTGCTAATGTCCCAGCTGGCTATTTACAGTACTGAAAAGAGAAAAAGGCTTTAAGAATCCATTAATAATTGATCATATGATTCTTCCTGCAGAATAATTCAGATATAGTTACCAAACTATATGTGGCAATCTGCACACACACACAAACATACATATATGTACAGCATAAATAAATTTTACATACAAGTATTTAAAGTCTTAGAAAATAAAGATGTCTGTTACTAATGGTACTGTACGTAGCACACACTAATAAACACTAATATATACACATATGTGTTAGACCAATTAAAAGATGAAACCAAGTTTGAGCAAAACAATGTCGTCTGGAAGAAATCGGGTGCCTAGAGATGCCTTCTCTGTCTTAACACTGATAAAAGCACAACACTGCTACTGTCACGCTGATTTGCTACATTGTAAATAATCTGCCTATAATGCAAAGTACAGCTACAACTTCATTTAAGTTCAAGTTTATAAGTAACAGTGGAAAGGATTGCAAATATACGCTAGTAACCAGGATTCGATACTGAATAGACTTTATCCTGGATGTAACTTGATTAAGCCTTAAAGCCACAGTCTCATTTACTTGTAATCAGCACTTACCATAATCTAAGCCCATTAGGTCGATTCATTTGACTTTGTTGGCAGCACTCAGAAATCTTCTTGAGCTCATATGGGCATAGTGAATGTTTCTTAAATCTACTATTCTGACAGACTGCATATTATTATTTGATACACATTTACATGACTCAGCATTTTACAGATAGAGTACATTTCATTATTTGATATGAATTTTGTATTGTCACGGCCCTTTGCGTCTAAGTTAGAAATGAAATCATTCTTTAGGGCTTTCAAAACTAAATTTAGCAAATATAAATACTACGCACAGAAAAAGAAATGTTTATTTAAAACAGTTTTATCTATATTCAGTACTTGAATTAATACTTGATTACACCAGAGTGCTTTCTAGAACAATTAACATGGTAAAGCATGCTAGTGTCACATCTGTATCTTCTATATATTCTACATAGTTATCTTCTATAACTCTGATTGTCAGTGCATTTTTCTATGCTGTGGTGTGCTGGATGATTAGCATCACTTCAAGAGAGGCCCACTGAATCAACAGGCTAATTAAAATGGCAAGCTCAGTTACAGGATACACTCTGGACCACCTGAAGGTAGAGTAGAAAAAGGAGAGAATTAAAATAAAACGGAGTACAATTATAAACAATGCTGCATATCCTCTGTCTGACAGACTAACACTGAGGACTTTCAGCCAACAAATTATTCCGCAGAAGTGTGTCAAGAAGTGCAACTGGGGGCCCATTATATCAACAGCAATACACCTGCATAATGCCTCACTGCGACTGCCAAGTCAGAACTTTTGTTTTTCATTTTCTTGCTTTATAGTCATTTTGGTGTGTGTTCAGACCAAATTGTGTGTACATTTGTTTATTTATCTACTTATTTATTATTTATTTATTTAAAGAGCCTCTGTAAAAAGCCAAATTTCCCTCTAGGGACAAATAAATTTCAGTCTATCTATCTACCATGGGAAAAACAGCAAAATGGAGGTAGCTAAATCCTGGACTAAATATATCAGTGTTAAGTCGTTCAGGCACAGTGCAGACCTTAATCTAACTGAAAATAAGTGGAAGAAGTTGAAAAATTACTGTTCTATAAAGCTTCCCATACAAAGTGAAGAAGAATGAGAGGAATGCAAAGAAAGATGGCTAAAGTTCAACAGTTTAAGGTATACCTTTAGACTCGTGAGTGTAATTTTAGCCAAATGTGTCAGTAGAAAACATACCAAGCATTCTGTATCGATCAATATTAAAAAGAAATTACAATTATTAATGTTAAGGGTTTATATATTTTGGATATTGAAACCCACATAACTCCAGGTGTAGAAAAATTACTGTTCTGTAAAGCTTCCCATACAAAGTGGAGAAGAATGAGAGGAATGCAAAGAAAGATGGCTAAAGTTCAACAGTTAAGGTATACCTTTAGACTCGTGAGTGTAATTTTAGCCAAATGTGTCAGTAGAAAACATACCACGATCAATATTAAAAAGAAATTACAATTATTAATGTTAAGGGTTTATATATTTTGGATATTGAAACCCACATAACTCCAGGTGTAAACAGTGGTATTTTAAAGTCGCTGTATATTTAGGAAGGAATGCAAATTTTAAAGGATTGTATAAGACACTCCAGTTTCTTAGTACAAATCACTGCTTGAAGTCACAGTATGAGCATATTTACACAAGGGGCAGACACGTGAAGGAAGCCTTAAAGGAAATGGCCTACTGTGGTGATGCACATTTAAATGGTGAATCAGCAAAGCAAAATATTTCAGTGCTTAGGAGTGCACAAAGGCCTAATGACTTAAGCAAAGTTAACCCTTTTTCTCTCAGCCACATGCCCAGCTTTTATCATAGCTGAACAGGAGAAAAACGTTTTTTAATGCAAAACAATCTACTAAAATATATACTTGTATAAAGGCAGACATAGAATTAAATGCAGGATATGGATGTCACACTTATCTTTCAAGTATCTTTCAGGAAAAGATGTTGCAGAGGGGAAAAATTAATGTCTTTATAATATCTAGAAAGCAGAATGACCGAACAGTGGTTATGTGACATCTTAAATGGTTACAGGTCAAAAAGCAAATCTGAACTGAGCACTATTAGGCCACATTGTCTGCCATGTTAGCATTACAATTACATTTAAAATACCTGAACACTGGTTCACCCTCCTGGCTTTTCTTTTTTCAGCAAACACTACAAAACCAACACCGGATCCCACCGTGGGTTTTCCCAGGGGAGGCTTCTTTTGGTCAACAGTCCAAACATTTGCTCTTAAGTGCTGTTCCATGCAAGGTTGGGACCTGGCTTGTGCCCATGGCAGCTGGTGCGGAGATGGAAATGGGCTCTCAATGACCCTTATAAATAATAAAAATATACCAATGCCAAATTCACAATCATATCTTTCTTTAGTATAAAGTGTAACTTGGGCTTCGGTGAGGGGTGATGAGTCAGTGCAGAGATTAAGAGGCCTGGTGAGGTGGAGGACCCCAGTCTTTAATTAAATACTGCAGCTGCATTGGGCACATCAAGGCCAACTGAATGATATTATTCCCCCTAGCGTGTTCTGGATCTTTTCCAAATCACTTCACAGAGGCCGTGCCTAATACACTTGCCATGGGAGGCTTTCTCATTAACTTGTTCCCCTTAATGTGAAGGAGCCACAGCTCTACTGTGAGGTCCTTTCTGATTGTTGTGCTCCTCATACTGAAACGAAGAGAGAACAAGGTACTAAGTGTTATGATTAAAATCCTTTTCTCATTGTTTATGGACTTGACCAATGAAAGGAGATACTTACAAAGTATAGCAAAACAAATAAGCTTTGTATGAAATTTCAGGTCAGGGTAACATCAATTCATATAAATGACAAATTATAATCTATAGGCCTCAAAATGATCCATGTTTGGCTCTTTTAAATGAAAACTATATTTCAAATGGCTTTTCATGAGCATTATAAAAGAACAAAAATGGGTTAAAAACAGTTTATAAGGCCCTCATCTGAAAACTGCCTGTCTAAGCATCCTCAAGGGCACAACTGATGTCATCTGAACACAGTTTATTCCAAGTTAGATTGGCCTGCCTTTTGGGAGCTTCTGACTCATCATACTGACATAATTAAAGACATGTTCCACATGATAATGCTTCCAGTCATCCACAGCATAAGTTTCAGACGTTAAACAAGGAAAGGCACAAGTTTTCATGAAACAGTACTGACACAAAGACTTGAGGAATTCAAATAGAAGGGTCTTGCCTCTTGACCTTAAAACTGATTGCCCATTCTCGTGGAAAATGTTAACATTCATAGGAGAATCATCACCACTGTAATACACCACACAATTAGAATGATTCCAAACAAGCAGAGGCACAGAAACACATGCTATGTGAAATGCAAATCAGATTCTGCTCTACTATTTGCACATATTTTATTAAGAACTCCAGCCTCAAACCAATGTCATATCTGGCCTTATTATAATAACAATTAGCATAAGCTGACCAATGAAAAACTGTGCAGCAAAAACAATGGTGATCATTTGTAAATTAATGCTTCTGCTAATGTATATGTTCTAACAATATGAAAGCTAAATACTTAATCTGTCATGCTCCAGCTTATTAAAAAGAAACAACCCAGCACAGAACATTTCCTAAAACCGCTAGATTCAACAGAGTTCCACTGGTTCTTATTTTATGCACAACTTGCTGCTGTAGTCTCACCTTTCTTAATCGTAAAACAGATACATAAAAGGAAAGAGTTTCCGAAACATACAAAGGGATGCACTACAGGAAAAAAAACTGTTTCAGTCTTTAATCCAAAGCCTTTCTTGAATTTGAACCTGAGAATTCTTTTGGTAAAAATTACACATCATCTTCCTTAGCAAGATGATCTCTGAAAATCCTGGATTTTCCAAGTGAATTAATTTCCATTTTCAAAATGGTGCAATTAGAGAAAAGTTGAAGAGATTGTCCTTTTGGTTCTAAGAACCATTAACATTCTGACACACTTGAATTTATAATTACACATTTAAGACAAAGGGCTTCTAATTACAGGATGTCAGGATTAATTACCAGGCTGGTAGCAAGGCAGACTATAGAGAATACTCCTCATTCACTACAACCAGACTAGAGCAAAAAAATGCAAAGAATAAAAATATCCACTAATCCATTATAGTTGCAAGTGCAGACAAATAACAGAAACATCAACAATGAAATCTTCATGGAATCAGAGTTGCTTCAGCTCTTTTCAGCTTCTTTCAGGTCTTTAGTTCTGGTTTGTTGTAAAAATGAAAAAGCCAAGAGGGACAATGCACCTAATCAACCATTGATATATGATTTAATCATGCAACACAGTGAAAAGCTTAAAAAAAAACAATAAATGCTAGAAAAGGTCATGTGCATTTTGGGAGCAGATTATCTGTTATTTATGTCACAATGTCAGGGACGTTCTCACATTTGGACACGTAGACAAATCTGTATGGATAGATATGTAAATCAGTCATTCTCTAAATACAGTATCTGCTTTAGGAAGCAAGTCCTTTGAGTTAAGAGAAGGTGCATCAGCAAAAACAAACACGTTAGAAACTGTATGCATAGCATGACATTCAGGTCCATTTGGAGACGTAGTTAACTGTTTTCAAAGTCTAAGAATGTTTTTATTTTTGATCATTTACTTCAAATAGAAAGATACAAAAATATTTTACAAATTAAAATGCGATAACAAATGAGTCATTGTTCCAAAAATTAACAGTTATTATATAGTGTAATTCCATGTATTACTAGAATACATAAAATACATGTTTTCTAAAAGCATTTTACAATGTAATTAAAAACCAAACCCATACAGGCCCATATATTTGTTTATGAAAGATGCACAGTTAATTATAGTTCATGTTTCTAAATATAAAGTTTTTTAAACTAGTACCTGGTACAAAAGATAAACTCTACATTGAAGTCTCAAGCGATGGACAGATAGCAAATCATTGTGGCGCTTGACCAAAATCTTAGTGTCAGAGAAATATAAAATCTTTATAGTCTTTAGATAATGTAGCTATGGGGTTATTAAAAATTGAGTACATGGTTATTTATGGTATGCATAAACATCTTCATTTATGTTGTGTGACTTTTCAATTGCCTTGCTGTCATCATTCCTTGAAGAATAAATGTACCCAATATCAGCAAAATTGGCCAGTGGGAGCCAGGATGTTTCATGCAGGCAAACAGACATGATGCCTGTAGAAGCTTTACACATTTTTTGTGAACACGCCTAAAAATTCTTCACGTCAGTTTTAAGTTCACTTTCTGTAACTTTTACTTTTCACAATAGCATTAAAGATGCAGTGATTCTAAAGTTCTGATTAGACTTGCTACTGTATATGTAAGAAGCTGATTTTTTTAATTTCCTCTAAGATATTTTACTCTAATATGCAAAGAAACTTTTGCACAATTATAAAATGAACAATATTACAATAGGTCTGCAATTTGTTTTTTGTGACTAACCATTCTTTACATGAAACCAATGTAAATATTATTTAATCATGTAACAATGCTGCAAACATTGCTTCACTCTAATGAGAACTGTTTGTTTCTAAACATTTGGACTGCCATCCACAATCATATTTTCAACAGTCAGTACTATTTATGCATGCAAGCCCTTCTATTTGGCACAATTAAAGTGGCAAATGCAGAGTTGTGAATTGTACCTGCTGGCCGCCAGACTAACTCCCAGCAAAAACATGCACTGCACTGATCACCTTGTACATGGAGCTGTATTCAAAAAAGTGAACATTTTATTAGAGTGGTTGAATAACACAATAGACATAACAGTAGCTTTTCTAAGAGAGATATAGAAATAGAGATACAGATATATAGAAACAGGAATCCTGGTTTTACTTTTTAATTTATTTAAGAGTTGTGCATAAAACATAGAAGTCTTGTGTCCATTTCAGAAGGAGAGAAATAACTTGATGTTCATGAAAACTGGTATGGGAACAACACATGGTACCAACACCAGTTCAAGGAAAAGTATGACAAATTGTTGGCCACTAATATGATCTATATATATAATTCACTAAGTCCATGGCAAGCAAGACCGAATCCGTCACCAACAATTCACTAAGCAGTCGACCATGGCACACGCACGACAACAATTCGCACGAGAGCGAAAGCATTTGCCAAGAATGTTTTAATTAATCAAGAACGAAAGTCGGAGGTTCGAAGAAGATCACATACCATCGTAGTTCCAACCATATACGATGCCGACTGGCGATCCGGCGGCGTTATTCCCATGACCCGCTGGGCAGCCAACTGGGTAACCAAAGTCTTTGGGTCCCGGGGGGAGTATGGTTGCAAAGCTGAAACTGAAAGGAATTGACGGAAGGGCACCACCAGGTGTGGAGCCTGTGGCTTAATTTGACTCAACATGGGAAACCTCACCCGGCCCGAACGTGGCTCACAGGTGCACGCGACTGAGGCGGTGTGTGGAAAATGAACAGTCAACACAAGTGCATGTGGACTGTACACAGACAAAAGCAATTCAGGTGAGGAGTTGGGGGCGGGCACATGAGCAGGCACTGCGTACTGAACGATGACTAAGAGATGACTAAGAAATCGGCAGACTAGAATGCCGGGGCGGAATGGGCGTCAGACAATCGAACTTGCCTATCTAGAGGATGTAAATGTCTTAACAAGGTTTCCATAGGTGAACCTGCGGAAGGGTTGTTACCGGTTGTGCCGACCCGTCTTTGGACGGTTAGGACCCAAAACCTCTCAGGCCCACTTCCCCGCCCCGCCCTCTCTCCGGGCGCCCCTCTCCGTCCCTCGCTCTGGGAGGTGGGGGCGTGGCGGCGGTCCTTCAGTTTTCAGTCACGGACAATTGTATGTTGCGCTCTCCAGAGTTCCATCTTTTCATTCACTTACAGTCGTATCCTCAAACCCACCCCATTTGGACAACTGTGTCTTTCAGGAAGTGTTCACCCATCAATACATAATTATGTGGCGTATGCTACGCCGCGGGTTGGCTAGTATCTATATATTACATAAAGTCCATGTACATATTATACACATATCTTCTATATAATGATGGAAATGGAAAACATTATAAGAACAATGTCCGATATCAATGTAAATAAAATGTTTCAGA
This sequence comes from Erpetoichthys calabaricus, assembly GCF_900747795.2. NCBI lineage: Eukaryota > Metazoa > Chordata > Cladistia > Polypteriformes > Polypteridae > Erpetoichthys > Erpetoichthys calabaricus. The sequence goes on along the minus strand of NC_041399.2, from coordinate 175,758,773 downwards.
AGCTTCTGCAAAGACCTGGACCTTTGTTGTTAATTGCATGGTAGGCCTTATCATTGAACTTTCTGTTCATTCATACAGTATGATTTTAAGTATACCAGTCTTGGCTACATTGCATATACTTGTAATCTCCCCTGCCTGGATTCATGAGAACTGCCAGGTGTGATACTCTGTAGTCTGTCAAATACAGAACTGTTACATGCTAAAGGAATGCTGCCCTCAAAAGGTATAAATTATTTTTTTTATACATTACTGACAAAACTCTTCATCCATGAATAAGGCAGGGGAGGCGAATTTTCCATTCAAAAAAATATATCCCATGTGACTTGAGTTTCCTGCTTATGATATAGACGTTTACTTGCACAGGTAATCTTCTGGAGTTTTGCTTTGGCAAAATGCTCCGATCATTCATTAAACGTCACAAAAAAAACAAAAGAGTTAAACATCATCATCAGCCACTGTGAATCTGAAAACAAGAATGAAGCCCGTAATAATTTTCTTCTGTTTTGTTAATATGTTTAGTTGAAATGACACTTCATTAATATATTTATTACTGGATTTCTGCTTAGTTGTGCAATTAACCTCTACAAACGAGCAGTGCACCAGTATGTTTGCTTCTTCCCTTACACCCAGTGCTGCTGCGATAAGAACAACACTGCTATTTTTACTTAAGTAAAGTAAGTATTTTGTTAGGTTATATTGTTAGTTTAAAGAGTAAATCTAGCTACTTAACGCATGCTACTTTTAATGTGTTACCCTACTGCTCTCAAGATTGTGTTGCAGAGTTTAGCACTGTACTTTCAGTGGATCTACTGCACATAAATGTAGTGATTTCTGAAATATTGATTACATAACAAGAATGATAAGAGATTTTTTATTTTTTCCATGGGTGTTTTTCACATCATTTGCCATTGTACAGCATCAATTAGTCTTCGTTCTGCATTAAATATGAGGTTACAATTTTTTTTTGACTATCGTTAAGAACTACATGGGGTAAATAACATATTAAAAAATATATAATTTTTGGGTGGAGTATTCTTTTAACAGCTTATACAATAGAGTGACCTTTTAAATGGGTCACAAAATGGCAACAAAAAGTACAATAAAATTAACAAGCCAAAAAAAGGTAAAAAAAAAAGCTCAGCTATTTTCAAGTCACCCATGCTCGTACTCAGTTCGTTTCCATGAATCCCAAGGATTTTCAACTTTAATGAAGAAAATGTTGGCATATACTGGAAATGTATTTAAAAAATTAAACACAAAAATTAGCTCAAGCCATACTCCTCGTCAAGAGTTTATTCTTCCATTTTCTCATCTACCTCTGCAGTTACAGGTCACAGAAAGCTGGTGTACACAACAATAAAGTTTCTAATTATTTTAATTTACTGTAAAGAAATTATGCATGTCAAAAATATCTCCTCATAGCAAGCATTATATTATTATCAAATTTGCTTAATTGAAATAAAAATCGCGGAGAGTCTGAGTCTATCATACAAGCATTGGACACATACACACCAACACTTACTCATACTAGTGGCCGGTATAAAGTCGCCAATTAGCAAACACCACATAAGCGATGCCCATGTCAAAATTTAAACCCAGGATTCTAGAGCTAAGAGGTAGTATATCTTAAAACTGCACCACCTTGTCAGCTCTTCAAAAGTCATTCATCCATCCATCCATCCATTTTCTAACACGCTGAATCCGAACACAGGGTCACAGGGGTCTGCTGGAGCCAATCCCAGCCAACACAGGGCACAAGGCAGGAACCAATCCCAGGCAGGGTGCCAACCCACCGCAGGACACACACAAACACACCAAGCACACACTAGGGCCAATGTAGTATCGCCAATCCACGTAACTTGCATGTCTTTGGACTGCAGGAGGAAACCGGAGCGCCCGGAGGAAACCCACGCAGACACGGGGAGAACATGCAAACTCCACGCAGGGAAGACCCGGGAAGCGAACCCGGGTCTCCTAACTGCAAGGCAGCAGCGCTACCACTGCTCCACCGTGCCGCCCCAAAAGTCATAAAGCATAAACTATATAAGTGAACACTAACAATATGCTTAGTACAGGAGTTTTTAATTTGAAATATAGGTTTAAAACATGTATTATTTGCCAAATTCAGGCACTGCAGGAAAAAAATAAGGAGAGAGTAATTTTTCATATATCATACTTTGCCCTTTCAAACACATCTATGTTAATGTTCATTTTACATGTCATCAATCAAATTGGATGCAGCAAATTATGTTTTATTTAGCAAAGTAATACTGAATTAATTTAAAAAGAATCACTTCAGTTAAGATCATCAAGAATGACAGAAAAACAACGGGCACACTGAATGTTGTGGTCTTTTCTTACTGAGATTTTTTTGTTTTTAGCCAGCAATTCTGTCAATGAGTTAGGTCATATACTCCTTTTATTTCAAACTGTTATTCTTGTAAGATATAAATGGGCCAAACATGTTCTTTTAATAAAAAAATAATTTCATTTTTTGTGGTGTGGTTTACTGTTTAAAAGTGTGAGATTTGCCCAAAATGTTTACTTGGTGTTAAATATATACAGTATATACCCATGAAAAGTTAGTAATATTCAGGCCCAGTCTTAGGTATTATGGGGCCCTAGGCGAAAGGGGGGTCCAGGGGCCCCCCTGGAAGCTCTGTGAAATGCGTGAAAATTAGACCAAGAAGTTGATCCGGGGCCCCCCAGACTCCGGGGCCCTAGGCGGTCGCCTACTTCGCCTATGCCTAAGGCGGGGCCTGATTGGGACAAATAATGCTGTAGTATATTTAAGTATATATGACAATTGCTCATTCAGACAATTTGTTTTGGGGGCCCCCAAGAAGGCGGGGGCCCTAAGCTATAGCTTGTGTAGCTTATACGTAAATCCTGCACTGGTAATATTACAAAGGGGTGTGTAGGTGCCTGTGCAAATGTAAGAATCTCAAACAACAAAAATACATCCTTAAATGGCTATAAAAAAACAACACTAAAACATGATTGATGTTTAACGCTAGTCACAACAGGGAATGAAAAAATTGGTAGCAATTATTGTCAATAATTTTTAAGCCAACTTTATGTCATTTCACCACCAGTTTTTATCTCTCTAATTAACATCTTATGAATAGAAGCAAAGGCAGTCCCTGCCTTCCTGGCTAAATGTACCCCACTCAGAAGACTTTGAAGAACCATGCCAAGCAGCACTGAAAAACTGAAGCAAAACTCAACACTGAGGAAAAGCTGTACCACTAGGGTAATGAACACGTGCTGCATCTTCAGTTCATTTCAGCCACAAAACTGACACTTCAAGTTAATAAACAATACAGCACATCAATAACCTAATTAAAAGATAAAAATTACTAAACAATTTCAGACATATCATATAGCCATAACCTTCTACACCCATAATTAATCCATGGCATGCATTTTTATCTGGAGGTAATTCAGCTGTCTATTACTCAATGAACTCAGGTTTTCCAGGCACTTTTTTTAATAGCCTTCATTCAAAGAAATTAGTGCCAAAGTCAGATATAGATTTTAAGTTGTTTTTCCTTGGAGTTCATTTCTCCAGGCATCTTTTTTGTTGTCCTTGTAACTATCACTCAGTTTTATTTGCTATATATAGAAGGCTTTGTATATATCTGGAGATGAGAAGATAAACAGAATGCAATCCAAATTCTAAAATGGGGAGGAGGAAATAATACAAAAAAACTTTTAAAAAGCACACTAAAAGAAACATTTTTACATAATGACTATAAATTTGATGGCACATAACTAAATCAGTATTGCCGGACTTAATTCTACGGATTACTACGAAAAGATATACAATGCTAACATTAAACTATTAACATTATTTATTTCAGTCACGAAGCATACTCAGCACGCACACCATTGTATATCTGCTTTGAGTACAAATGAAGACTATGCATTATTCTGTTGATTAAAATATATTATTCTGTTGATTAAAATATAAAACATTTAGCCCTGGGCTAAAACATTAGAATGTGCCTATGTTCACTACTTACAAATGTTGCTAATAAAACAAAATGATTTCATGTTTAATATAACTCCCATTTCAAATGTGTTCATGCAATATAGGAATCATTTTGGGTATATGTAAAAATGCTCAGTAAATGTTAAGTTAAGACAACATTTGTATAAATAGCACTGTGAAATATTTGATCCTTGTTTATAAAGTAATACCTTTTTAGGTACGCATTTCAGTTGCTCTGGCTTTACCAGAGATGTTAACATTAAAAAAAGTATCAAAACTTTATGTTCTTTTGAGTCAAGTCAACTTAACCTAAAGAAGTCCATTTTAAAAAAATATAAAGATTATACTAGATATCTCTTCTTGTCAGATCATGGTTAACAACATAAAACAGGGCCAGCACAGGGAGGTTCTGCCTTCATCACTTCTTTTCAGATCATGGTTAACAACATAAAACAGGGCCAGCACAGGGAGGTTCTGCCTTCTTCCAGATGCCAGGCTTAATTTTAAGGGAGACTGTACATTTTTTTCCTCTTGTGCATGTTTTTTTTCTTTTCCTTTCAGTTATTACCACATTCCAGAGATGCCCAGGCTGGTGAAACTGGCAACTCTTAAGTGTCCCTGTATGAGCTTGTCTTATATAAGTGGTTAGCACCATTAAGAGAGACCCTCTTAAGAAATCCTGGTTTTGTCTAGGGTTGTTCAAGTTCATACACTCAGGCCTACAGAGACAGACTTTAACCCACCATGATTCTTTAAACAGGTCTGTTAATATTATAAAATTACACTGCAATTTAATGATAATTTTCAAATGTGTAAAAACAAAATAAATCAGTCATTTTGAAACTATAAAGTTTTGGTTTTCAACTCTGATATGGTTACATAGGCTACAAAACTGCACCCTAAACACACACAAAAAAAAATAAAACTCATATCATTAAGTTTGGGGCAGCTTTACTACCATTGCTGCTACTGCTGTTTAAAAATATAGAATAAGATTTCTACAACTGATAAAATGTATGCCTAGTGTGTAAAATGCACGCACCTTCTCCTTTCAATCACATGCAGCAGTGTCCAAATGTTTCTATTTTCATTAAAATACTGTGCATACCACAAAACATAATTTATCAGTCCAAAATTTGTATAAACCTAAATGTATAAAATATTAATTATACAGTAGATAAATGAGGAATGTAAAATGTAATCTGATTGAGTGTTTTGTGAGTTAGGGTCTGAAAATTTCAGGAGCTATCACCATTAGGAATTGCCAAAAGCACCTTACTATGTTATTATCCTAAAATAATATTTTTTTTTTGTTTTAAAATACAGTGGAACCTCGGTTTGCAAGTAACTTGGTTAACGAGTGTTTTGCAAGACGAGCTAAAATTTGTAATTTTGACTTGACAAACGAGCAAGGTCTTGCAATACGAATAGTATGTAAGCATTTTGTCTGCTGAGTGTCATGTGATCACAACTGAGCTGATGGTTTTTCTCTCTCTCTCTCTCTCTCTCTCTCTCTCTCGCTGCGGGATTGTGGGCAATCGTCTCCTCCTTCTGAGTCGGCGTGCCTCACTCACATAGTCAACATCCATACGAGCGCATACTGTTTACTACAGCATTGTGACTTTGTGTGTGTGTGTGTGTGTGTGTGCGTGCGTGCGTGCGTGCGTGTGTGCACGTGTGTGTGCTGTGACGTGCGAGTCCCCCCGTCTTGCACCCTAAAACATGAAGCTGAGTCTCAGTACTTTAGCATCACCAGCTTTATTCAGCTTGAAACAGCAACAGCGCGGTTATTTATTGTAGCGGGATCTGCCACTCTCCTATACACAGACAAAGCAGTCAGGCAGGGTCGTGGCCAAGTAGTACTGTGCCCTGCGCATTTATAATGTTCCTTGTTCCTTGTATCACCCATTGACGGCAGGCACTTATAGCATGTCCACGATCTTTTCGGATTCGCTTTTATGGCGAACTGTTACAGCGCTGGGAGACTGAGATTGCTTTGGGACGCTCTTCCGCATGTCATCCCGTTTGGTGCAATCCCACAAGAGTTTAGAAACTCACTCACACCAGCCATGATTCTTTTCAAAGGTAAAGTGCAGGTTAATTTGTTTTATGTATTTTTACTTTATATTTTGTATTAATCATTTTTATATGAATAATTTTGGGTTGTGGAACGAATCATCTGACTTTCCATTATTTCTTATGGGGAAATTCACTTTGATATACGAGTGCTTTGGACTGCGAGCACGTTTCCGGAACGAATTATGCTCGCAAACCAAGATTCCACTGTATTAAGTACAGTGATCCCTCGCTATATCGCGCTTCGTCTTTCGCGGCTTCACTCCATTGCGGATTTTAAATGTAAGCATATGTGAAAATATATCGCGGATTTTTCACTGCTTCGCAGATGTCTGCGGTCTACAGTACGTGTGCTTCCTCAGTTGATTTGCCCATTTGAATTCAAACAAGGGACGCATTTGAATTCAAACAAGGGACGCTATTGGCGGGTGGCTGAGAAGCTACCCAATCAGAGCATGCGGTTAAGTTCCTGTGTGCTGCTGATTGGCTCAGCAACGGAGTGCTGCATTAACCAGGAAGTCTAATTTCACTCATTCAGAATTAATGCACGTTACTGCTAATGCTTCAGGATTGCAGAAAAGGTAAAAGTTTTGGATATGTTGAAGGAGGGGAACAGCTACACCGCTGCAGGACACAATTACAGCATCAATGAGTCCACGATTCTTTTTATTTAAAAAAGAGGAAAAGCATATAAGATCTATGGCCGCAGTGTCCTTTAATCAGGGCGCAAAACGAGTTGCAAGTGGACGTGATAAGGCAGTAGACTGGATGGAATCTGCTTTAGGGATTTGGATTGAAGAATGATGGAAGAAGAACAACGGTGGTGCTTTAGAAGAGCTGTAACGCTATCCTTTGTTGTGCAGTAAAATTAAATTCATCATTATCGGACAAGTCGTCGTGTCATTGTTGGTGAGTAACCATAATTAATTATTTACGTACAGTACTTATTACATGTACATAGTTTAGTGTTGCTGTACACACATTTTCCTGTATACAATTTTTCTTGTATTGTACGTATTTATTGCTGGTGGCCTGTCTGTTGTAATGGCTGTAACGTATTGATATCGGAGACGCTCGATATCTTTAAAATAATATTTAGGTTTTACTGTATGTAAACTGTGTTTACATACATAATTTCAACGAATCTTACCTAATATCTAAGAGAATACAAAGGGTTTATGCTGTATAACTGTGCGTGAAATGTTTATAATAGTGTGGGAGAGTTTATAAGGGCTTAAAATATATAAAAATAACCATATAAACATATGGTTTCTACTTCGCGGATTTTCTTATTTCGCGGGTGGCTCTGGAACGCAACCCCCGCGATGGAGGAGGGATTACTGTATTCCAATTTAACACAGCAATACAATGAAATACCCTTTTTTATTTGCTAAAGTTTAAGTTAAATGAGTATCACTAATAGAAAACAGAAAGAATGTGTTTTATTACGCAATTAACAATATACAGTAATGTGATGACCCAATACTCCCATAGTTGGCACATCACAAGCATTGCCACTGTCAGATTCCTATGAGTATACATTCCCATGAGTAAAAAATGCAAACCAATATTTGTTCTCAACGTCTGTATCAATGATACCATGCCACAAAAAAAAAAAATAAAAAAAAAAATCAATTTTTACCACTAACATCTACATAAAGTCTCCACATTGAAGGCTGTCTACGTAAGTATTTACTCTAAAACAAATTTCAACTAAAGCAACCATCAAAAGTTGTTTTCTACACAACTGAGCTGCTTCATCTATGTTATGCCATGTGCTCCAGGTGATGGACCCACAGGCAACTGACATGTTGAGTGCATCTAAATTTAACATCAAAAGGAAACTGGTGTTTCTGGCACAACTCAGAACTTCATGCCATAGCTGCATGGAAAATGACTTGACCCTAAAAATTTTCATTGTAACAGCACAAGCATTTTGATTCAGCTTGCTGATGCATATCTCTAGTATCTAACCCAACAACGCTAGCTGCTCCAAAGATGACATCAGTGCTTTCAGAAGGAACAGCAAAGGAACAGCACACGAGAAGCGTCTCACAACTGGCAACAACAAAGAGCAAATGTGCCTTCTGCTTATTTTCATATTGTCCCCGACCTACATAGCCAGGCTCTTCCTTCTTTAAGGTTATCCATTACAAAGACCTGTGGGTGAAGCATCCCAGTGCACACTCATGGTGGGCCGGTTAAAGTTACAATCACTGCCAAGCCTGACAGAGTAAGTTGCTTCATTAAATATTCTATTTTTAGCTCTTGAATACATCTCTCTCTGAAAAGCAATGTGGTCTATTTTATGATGAACTGGAAAACAGAAAGATTAATAAAAATCTCTCTATAAAGACACCCTTTCCCTAAGTATAACTACAGATATTATCCCTAAAACATGCTTGCTCCAGCATAGTACATTTTGACACCTGAAATTTTATTCTAGTCTTATTTTTTAGGAATTTGAATCAAAGTTTATCATGTCTAAACATTAACATTTGTCCAAAATATTAGTTAGTGCACAGTAATGACTTGCATGCATGTTAAGTGAGTAACAAGTCCTCACACACTGCCAAAAAGAACACTGAATGACTCAACGTGCTGAAATGGTCTTAGAAACACGTGACTGACTATCATTATTGCTGATATAAGTAAATTACTTCTCAGGGCTATAGAACAGGATCACTGAGTGGATGGGTAATAACAGCATCACACCCCACCCATTAAACCTGTTACACAATTTCACGAGAACTAAGGACACTAAGCTTTCAACTCAGCAAACAGCAGATCGGCCAAAGGAGGGGTTGGGAGAGGAGTCTTAAACCAACTAGATTTTGACTTTACCTTATGTTTTCAAAGGACCACTGTTCAACAAGAGGTTTGTTTTCTCTGGGACCCAGGAGTATTTTTGACTCGGCCACCTAATCCATTGCCAACAACCTTTACTTAACTTTGCTTTACTTTTACAACACTAGAAGCTTTTAACCACAAAGCTTTAAACATATCTGCTGATGTCTATAGCAGCTACAACAAACTCAAGGCAAAGATCCCACAAATATCTGGAAATCTATCTACATAAGCATAATGGAGTGTTATAACATTTTATGCATTGATGATGGCATTAGAAAAGAACACCTGGTGACTGGAATGGTCTTGGTATAGGTTTACATTATTGCCATGCTTTTCAAGCCATTAATTAATCAATCACTAGTAAACTGTGGAAGGGTGCACTCTCATCCTGGAAGAGGCTGATACCATTAAAATACAAATATTCCATTAAGAGGAACATGACCTCTCAGAATTGTGTGTTATTTAGTGGCATTGAATTATATATCAGGAAAATACACCACACATGGTAAAGTGTGGGAAGCAAACATTTTGGCCTGTGTACTTCTTTTAGTGTGCATCTCACCTGTACTCATGTGCCTGTTAAGAAGAAGGTGAAGGGCGATTCACTGGACCAGGCAACTGTTTTTCATTAATAAGTAAACCAATATCTGTGTCCTTTGGACCACTTCACACACTAAAGTACAACAATCCAACCATACTCTATCCCACTCTGTGTAGTTTTTAAGCAAACAAAACATCTATATCCCACCTTAAATTTGCAGTCAAATCCAGAGTTACTTTTGTGCTTGAATTTATTCAAGAGGTTGTGCTTCACCCTACAGTTGTTCAGAGCCGATATAATCCCCCCAAAACTCCATGCTAAAAATAGCTTTCAACATTGATCCTCATGAAATACAGGAGAGTTGAACAGTCTTCATCAATTAAGTTCTTGCCAAATCTGCCCTGACAAAAAAACATTCTCATTACATGAAACAACAGCCAATGTAACAAACAACTGGATCTGTCCAAACTTTTCATGTAACTTTCAGTAATTCTGTGTCTCAGCGACAACACCCGCATGGAAGTATCTGCATTCAAGATAGATTGTGTTCTTCATTTATTTTGTCATTTACTTGCATATGTTGCATCATGTTTGGTATTGTACACTTGTGTATCTTTTGTAAATCTGTGCTGTACACTAAGCTTCTTTACTTAGAGGAAGGCTGCATGAAGCAAAAAAGAAAATGTGGCCAACTCTAAGGATATGCACTGGTGCTGATCAACAAGACAATCATTCCCACTTCAGAGTAAGCAGTGGTTTACTATAAATGGTGCAATTAACCAAATAAAGCTGCAGTAAACGTCAAGCAATTAAGACTCACTGAGAAGTTTTATTATGCTATTAAGGAAGCCAGGAGGAGGTGGAAGAAGAATGTTTTAAGTGGCTATGTACAGAATTAAATAATCCAAGAGAAAAAGAACTAATATCAGATAGCAAAAAATAATCCAAATTCGTTTTACCCAGAGGGCAAGGGGACATGATTGTGTTTCATTTCTATATAATGAAAAATTAAATGATGTACAGAATAATCTCAAGTTTTTATACAACTATTATCAAAACAGCCTATGGATACAATACTGCCCAGAATTCATTTAGGCATCCATACTTCTTATGAATCAGCTGCTGCAGCCTACGCCACTGTCCTCAAGCTCAAGATGAAACCAATCCAAGAAACAACACCTGTCCCTCACTGTGCATACACACACACAAACTTGTATACAGAGGCAATTTAGAGTCACTAACTAATCTAAAATGCATGGCTTTGGGATGTGGAAGAAAAATGGAATGCCTGTGGACAATGCAAGTAAACTGATGTGGCTATGTAAACTCTACGCAGTGCTTAGAGATGGAATTAAATGTACCCATTTCTGTCAATTATTCAAGACTTTGTTATCAGGAGTATAACATACTGTGTACAAGTAAAAACATACAAGTCTAAGAAATATTTATTTCATACAACAATCCTTAGCACCCATTCAGAAAATCATAGAATCACCTGAATATCTTAAACATTACAGTATAGAGGTTAATGGCAGTGTTTACCAAGTAGCAATGGTAGACTCCTGAAAATAAAAGCAATAGGATAACCAAACTGTAAACTGCCAGGCCAAGCACTACCACAATACTGCACAAGCAGTGGTTTTAAGAAGAAGTACGTTCAGTGACTTTTCTAATATGTTGTACGGATTTAATAGGCTTTCATCAGCCTCTACTCATCACAAGCATGCAGATCTGCTAACAACCTACATCCTTTGAAGACACAACACAAATTCCATAAAAGTCGACAAATTGAAAAGATGCCAGAAATTTCTTTAGAGGCCCTTTTTTGTGAGTCACCACTGCAAACCAAAGGATTATACTTACCTTGTCAAACAGTAGAATTTACGCAGTCTATGTTGCAGTATTTCTCTTAATGCTAGTTTAATGCATGAGAAAACGCATGCAAATTAGATTGGGGAGGTGTGGTGGGGGGGCACATATTCAGCTACTGACGCCTCCACAGCATCCAGAGTTAGCAACAAAGCAAGAAGCCAAATTCAGCTTTGTTGTGTCTCAGTGACTCAGTATAACTATATATCCGGAAACGGCCAACTGGCGAATGCAAAGGAACTGTAATCCTTCTTCTCTGGCAGGGAGTCGGAGTATATGAAATAAGAATTATGCATTTTTTTGAGGTGTTTTGTAGCACAACTATAACCTAGTAATGTGAGAAATTAAAAAAGAAAACCATCCTCAATTTATAATTTAGAGTCAAAGCATTTATTTATAACTGCAAAGTAATCAATCAAATGACTGATTTTTTTTTTCTTTTTAACCAAAATTAATCCTGGCTCTTACATTAAAGCCTGTATTATGTCAACAATCATAATAATGTAATGAAAAACATACACATAGCGACTTTAGAAATGCTTTTGAGTTAAAGCCATACACAGATCAAAAACCACAAGATCTTGAGCTCAAGTTGTCTATCAGCATCTGCACACATCTCAAATTAAGAAATCATACAGCAAAATGTGCAGTTTTACCAAACTATCAGTCAATGGCATTAAAAATCCCATTTATCTTCCATGCCTTATTCACAAACTGGAACGCATCGCCACAGATGTTTATTCCATTGAACATTAGGACGGATGGATTACTGATAATGTATTTTACAGTTAATTTTTCTGTCCTGTGCAGAAAATCCTTGCTTTAAAAGTGAAGCTACTATTGTGGTCAATAGGCAGTGGTTCAGACTTGTAGTGACCACTTTAGACCACATGATTTGGTAAAATATATCAGCTAAATAAACATATTTATCAGTCATAAAATTGAATAACCTTCTTTTACTTTACTGTCAGTGCACTTCATATGGATATCATTTATGCAATTAAAAATGCTGCTATTTAGCTTTGACTTTTGTCATCTTTCAACAATAACGTCAGTAAACTTAATGTCTTGTTAAGAACAAAAGAAGACAATGAGTTAGTTAAAGAGGATTACTAGTAACTCAGTATATTGGATGTATACTGAACCACTCGTTTCCTTGTTTAACCTTAAGATATGTACCATGTCACTTTCAATCATGGCACCATTCTGTACATTTTCCTCCATGAGATGCAGTTGTGGCCCTCTCAAGTATGGCTCTAAACACTCATATTGCTTAGACATCCAATTATTTTCAGGTTTTAGATTCTCGATCCATATCTCCATAAATAAACAAAGAAATCAATTAATTAGATAATAATTAAATGGACTAAAAAGCTGATCCAAATGTAAGGTAATGTAAAAGACAATAAACCAAATGAGTAACTGCAAAAAGTGGTGGCACATTCAAGCTTACTCCATCACTGATGCCAGTAAATATATATTCAGTGATGAGAAGAAAATCCTCTCTTATTTCCTAATAATGATTGTGAAATGTAACCAATGAAGAAGATCCGTCTGTGTGCTGCTCTGCGACAATAGTCTATTTTAATGTAGCCAAGACCCTTTAACATCTTCAAAGGACTAGCAGAGATGAACCGTTGTGATTCTGATTAGGAAAAAAAAAAAAGTGAATCTGAGCTCTGAGGGGGCCACAGCATTTAGGACCAGAAATAAAGTGGCAGGGAACTGGTTGGAAGAGAAAGAAGAGACAGAATGTTGGTCTTCAAGATGGTCACAGCCTGGAGACTTTTTTAATATAAATATTTTAATTTAATATATTAAAGCTGCCAAAAACAAATACAAAGAAAAATATTTTAACTTTGAGGTAACACCAGAAAAGATGCTACTTTTCAGATCATTGCATGTTTGTGGAGCTGTCATGTTTTTTTCACATACACATATATATATATATATATATATATACACACAGTATATGGGTGTTTCCTAGTCTACAGTCAATGGTGCGTGCCTTACCGGGCTCTAAGACAGCCTGTTGTGAACAAGCATGATGCCCTATGATTGCATTTCATCTTCCCAGTGTTATCTTTCTCCCTTTAAATTCTACAAAGGTAATCTCTGGCACTCAGTGGCTACATACTGAAATACAGTTCAGAAAACAGATTTTTTTTCTGTTTCAAAACTTTGGCACTTAGGTGTTTTTGTTACAACTATTTTGAATTTTGTTTCTTCAAATTTAAAAAATATGTCTCTCCTCCACAGTATTCTATGAGCAAACTCAAATGATCTTATTTATAACATTTGCTTTCACAGCTTAATTTTTACACAATTATATAAAAAAACAAGCAACAGGAACAGTATACTGTCAGAGACAACTTCTATTAATATACCTGTACAGTGAATCTTGCTCATTGAAAATCTCTTTTGATTGAATTCTGGCTCTCAGGCTGGTGTGTGACTTGTACTTAATATAAAAATGTTCAAAATACCATGAATGCCACCCATAACTGTGAAACAAGAAATTTGAAAAAATAGTGGAAGAATGATGTCCACATAATCCTGGTGTGCTCACAGGTATTGCACCACACAGAAAGTGACCACAATAGTGTATCTCCTAATCAGTACCACTTGTTTGGCATTAGTTAAAAGTGTAATTTGAGTAATTCAATTAATTTACTTCACTTAAGAGATGGAATTTAGGCACATTTCTGAGCAAGAAATGTCTAAAACAGTACAAACTCATTTAGCAGCTGTACATGAAGTCTAAACAATAAAAACAAACACATTAATCCAAAATGACATATATTTTAAAAAACTATTTACAAAACTATTGTAATTGTTTACAACCAGTTGATAACAAGTTAATAACAAGTTGATAATAACTTGTGAATTTCCCCTTGGGATTAATAAAGTATCTATTTATCAATATCTATACTGCCAGGCTTGATTTTCCCTTAATTTACCATGCATTAGAAGAGGAATGCGGAGCTCTTGAATTTAACTTAGTGGCTGGGATCCTCACCGGTCATATCCTTCCATTGATATTAGATACAGTGTATAAGTAGTACATTGTTTACTATAAACTGTGCTGATGTATCAGTCTCCATCTGACTTAAAGATGCAATGCACATCATATTATACATTATGTAAATATCTATTTTTATATGAATACTTTTGAGTTATTTACAGATGTCAACATAAATAAAGGAATTTTTCATGAAGAGGAAATGTTAAAATACGTGTATGAATATATCATCAAATGGACTAGTGTGTCCCATCCATGACTGATTGCTGCCTTGAACATATTTAGTAAACCTGCAGTGTAAATGGTGGAATCAAGAAACTGATTAAACTGTATCATTTTTCAGTAGAACTGTTTATTTAGTTATAGAGTAATCATGACTCAAAATGGTTCAGAATATAACTGTCAACTCCAGAGTTTATTCAATGACTTTCTAAACTCTCCAGTTCAGTGGGGGTGGCTGTGTCTAGGCTAGTATCAATTAACTTTAAGCAAGCAAGAACCCATTACAGAGTGCCAGTCAGTACTCTTTAAAATATATTTACCTTAGGAAGAAAAGTATGCCTTTGTATAAACTTTGCATGCTGTCCCCTTGGAGACATACACACCACATACAAACACACACTGTTAATGCACTGACAGTAGCACAAAAGATCAAACATTTATTTAAATGCCGGGCATCTTAAAAAAAAATTCCTTTAATATTTAGAAGAGCATAAAGCTCACAGAAAACAGCAAGAGAAACGAATGTTTTTTTACACTAATTACACTGGTCAACAAGCATTTTGCTACTGGGATTCTTTCATCTGTACTTTAACAAATTTCACTTGCTGACTCCAAATCTGAAAATCGTTTTCGTCCAGCACATTCCATTTTTTAGTTATGATGTTCCGGGTCGACAACTAGGGTGACTGGACAGTAAAAGCGATGCGTTTCAGCATTTAAGAAATAAGTTTGGTCTCGAGAAAAGTGAAGCTAAAATTAAGGAAGGTGTTTTTGTTGGCCCTGAAATATGTGAACTGATGCTTGACGATGAGTTCAAAAGGAAACTGAAGCCAACTGAATCAGCACCCTCATTCGTGCAGGTTGTCCAGAATTTTCTTGACTGCCACAGAGCAGAGAATTATACTGAGCTTGTGGAGAATATGCTGAAAGTATATTAGCTTATGGGCGCCAGAATGTCACTGAAGATTCATTTTTTACATTCTCATCTCAACTTTTTTCCACCAAATCTAAGCGATGTCTGAGATGAGCATGGAGAAAGATTTCATCAAGATATAAAGGTGATGGAAAACTGATATCAGGAAAAATTCACGCCGAGCATGATGGGTGACTACTGTTTTTTCTTGCAAAGAGATGGATGTGCAATACAAGCACAAAAGCGAGTGCCTCCAACATTTTTGGGCACGCTGACCTCAGTTTTATATTGAGGTAAATTGACATAAATATACTTTAACAAGTATCAGGTATCGTCTTCTGGTTTGTGTTCAGAATAAAACACATCAAAAAATTTTAGTGGGACATAGTCCAAACTGCAGATAGCATGTTGATATATTATATTGATATTCAAAAGTGTCAAAACGTCAATAATGTGTATTTCAAAAATCTGACGTGCTAGCTTAATTCCAATTTCATATATGAAATCAGTGTAAAAAACTTAATAAAGTGATGCTCTGAAGTTCCCAGAAGCAAACAAAAAATATTTTTTTGTAGACCAGTGTTACTGGTAGTGAAAAAAAAAAAGAAGTATTGCTTCTCACATGCCTTAAACATCATGGCCGCCCTAATTCACCTGAAGCACCCTTTTATGACAGCAAGATCCAGAACAATTTTTCTTACTTTCAATGGACGTGTGATAAACGGCAACATGATGTGCACTTAAATATTGTTTTAGACCAAGTATTTTCCTAATTTTTCAGCAGAAGGTGAGCTATTGGGTAAATTATGATGCATTATTCAAAATGGGTACCAAAAATTGATGAATCACAAAAACTCACAGCTGCCAGAAATAATGAAGACATTAAACCTAGAATTGAAACTAAAAAAACTACTTTAAACTTAAAGTAAGAGAGGTGAAAAGTAGTAACTATTAAGCTGTTTAGGTAATACTATTGACACACGATTATACAACTCATAATCATCCATTCAGAAATACAACCAAAGCTGTATTTTAGCCGTCAAATATTATTCTCTCTTTACCCACATATCATCTCCCTCACCCACTATTTTCATATAATATTCCTATGCATGCCCTTTTCCAATTTCAATATACATAAAATATATGTAAAATGCTTGCCAATATTTTGAAGATGCTAACCTTGTGCAATACAGTTTGTGCTACCTTCGGCTGAGAGGCTAAAGTCGGCTCCTGTTACTGTGTGGTGAAATTATTATTTTGTCACATGTAAATTTCAGCAACCATAAGATCTGAAATCAATCTCAATTAAAACACAGTAGAGAAAAAACAGTGCATCATTCAAATTTCATATTTGACAGAACTTTTCTTCCTACATGGGAGCCTTTCTGGGATCCCTAAACGATTTACATTTCTTTGTAATTAAATTCCAGCACCCTGTGTAATAAAATCTGAACTGGCAAATCAATATCATTCATTTGTTTTCTGAGGTCATTTGCGTGACTAATTGACATCTCTAACCTTTTGCTCATGATCTCATCAATATGCTAAAAGCAATCTTTTTCTCTCCTACCTCACTTTTTTTAAAGCAAGCATCTGCAAATTTCAGAACCTGCACAACTACAGGAAGACCCAGTAATTCTGCAAGCTTGCACCTGCAACACAGTAGTTTATATCTTCGGTTACTGACCTGGACATATCTTTAGCAACACTCTATGGAAAATCACGTTTATGGGTGTGTCTCAGTGTGCCAGTTTTAAATAACAACGTGCTCAGGCTCCGGGGAGGTATAGGTGTATGCAGTAGCATAGCCAAGCAATCCTGGGTGTTGATGAAGAAATTGGCTGGACGTGCATGTACATTCAGACACGCTCGACTTAGCCGGCTCCTCATTAGCGCTCTGAGGTTTTTAATTAAAGCACTTACGCCCATAATAGTATAAGAGGATCCTGAACAGGACAGAAAGAGAGATCAATAAAGTGAGAACGAGAAAGAAAGACAAAAAAGGAGCCGCAGTTTAAAATGAGAAGGAAAGAAAGGAAAGAAGAGAAGCACGATTGTGGCAGAGCCAGTGCATCGGTGTTATGCAAACACTCAGTGCTCAATGTGCAGGGTCATTCCTGCTGAACACCCAAGGAAAAAAAGCAACCATCTGCTCCGAGCAACTTCCACTGAATGCCAAGAGACAGCAGTGGGTGAAGGGTGCAGGTCTTGTGATGTCTCCTGCTTAATGTCTAGGGATGGTGGTGGGAACTTGAGCCAGACTTTAAGGGTGAGTAGAGGAGATGTCAGTTTGAGATGGACGCACCGCAGCTCATGATGGTTTTATGATCTGATCCTAACTGTGGTTTTAACATTTGATTTTAAATCTATTTATTGGATTACTTATTTATGGAATTTATTTAATCCTCCAGGAACACTTTTTATTATGGAATAGGTAATGACTAATTTAGTTAAAGAAGACTGCACTGCACTGTTATTGTGAACCATTGTTTGAAATAAAAGCAATGAGAATGGTTTACACCTTCACTTGCTGTGTGTGTGTGTATCCTCATTAACCAGTCCATCCTCAGTTTATGTCTAATTGATCTCACGGGTTCAAGAGGAGTATGCCAGGTGCACACAACCCTGGCATCACACATTTACTGTCAATATTATACACCTAGGGGATTATCGAGGATGAAAACCTTGGTGGCACAATAACCCCTTGGACCGGAGGTGAAGAACAATTGTCCAGGAGAAGAGTTCAGAAATACACATTGGACACGCATGCGTATTGTAGGGGTATAGCATTGCTCATTCTGCATCATAAACGCAGAGCTCCAACATGCCATGTGGCGCTTAGCAATATAAGCTATCTTCTGTGGGCAATTCCTATTCATTCAGTCATTCACCTTCTACAGTATAAGTACAACACAGCTACAGTTTTGGGCTTTCTTGAAATCACTTTAGGCATAAGTTATAATAAGGGCTCTTATAAAAAAAAATTTAAGAGGCAAAGCCCTGTTAGATGACCAAAAAATACCTGATAACTACCATAGGTAAAAAGTGTATCCCCTTTTAGGAAAACTAAAATCTTCTAATAGTGTCAATAAAGGTTCATTCATTAAAACTACCAATTAAGGCTTGCATATTAAATTGTTGGTAGCATTATTTCTCTTTTGCAACACAAGAAGGACTCACAAATCTAGCACAAATCAATAAATGGTACACAGTCATAGCTAAACAACTAATTGCAGCAACTGTTCTCTTCCGGTTATGTCTAGCAAATGCACACGGGTTCTACAGTTTCCTCAACAAGTGTTCTTCTGCTCTATTCTTTCTTTACTCAAAGTGCTACGTATTACACCAACTCTGACATCACCTCTCCCCTTGAAAGAAAACTTTAAAAACCTCGAAACATTAAGAATATTTTTTGTTTTATGCATACATTAATCATATAGTTTGAATCAAATTCACAAAAGTACAGACTTCCAGTGCCCATTTTTATTCCTGAAATTTCCAAGAGCTATGAAGAGAGAGATTCAAACTGGAGCTTCTGCGGTCTATGAATGAATATTTATTTTGATACTGTTTCAGAAGGATTGCACCCACTCCTTGCAGATGTTAATGGTATAATTCATAAATCTACTGTTACCACGCAAAGTTGTAAGCAACAGCATCTCAGAATAAATGTTTATACTGCTTTAACCTACATTAACCTACAAAACGATTATACCTTTTCACCCCTGTCTTCCTGATGTCCCAAAGCCACTCTGCTGCTCCTGGTAAATGATGACATTTACATTTAAATACTTGAGGCTCCCTTCTTTTTCTTACTTTCTAGAATAGTTCCTCAGCGTTTTTTTTTTCTTTCTTTCAATGTACATTGGCTTGTTTCACATCAATTTCTCCTTTTGTAAAGTGCACTGTTCTCCATTATTGATGACTAGTCTTTTTACTAGCTACTCAAGATTGTCTGTCAATACACATTCCTCACCATAGCTACACGTTAGTTTTAATCTTATTCCACTCCTAAAGGTCAGCTTCATACTACACTGTAAACATGTTTTCTTTCATGAGGTAGCTTGTGGTGGTAGATGTCATTAATGATAAAATATAAAATATAGGTATGGTTGATAAATATATGAAAAAATTAAGAAAATCAGCTTTGTTTCTCCCTTTTAATATTCAAATGCATTTGCACATGCAATAATATTGGTCCAGTTATTCCCAAATTATTTCAAAAAAATCATATTAAATATTGTCAGTCTATGCATTCCTCATATTCATCCTGCTCATTAAAAATTCTAGTATTGCATCAGCCCTGGCATCACCTTTTCCTAAAGTAATATATGCTCAAAAACAACTAAACAATTTAAAATACTGAAATAATTGTTAGTATATGCCTATATATTAATTATGCAGCTTGAATGAAAAATCACTACAGATCAGCCCCCCAGTCACCACTCAAAAGTTCACAG
The DNA here is from genome assembly GCF_900747795.2 of Erpetoichthys calabaricus. Taxonomy (NCBI): domain Eukaryota; kingdom Metazoa; phylum Chordata; class Cladistia; order Polypteriformes; family Polypteridae; genus Erpetoichthys; species Erpetoichthys calabaricus. The sequence goes on along the minus strand of NC_041399.2, from coordinate 175,738,826 downwards.
AGGACAAAAAAAAAAAAAAAAGACTACCACAAGATGGCAACTTTGGCTCAACTCTGCAGTGAAAGTTAATATTATAAATAACATCAAAAACTGCAGGTCAAGAGATACCCAGCGACTATATCAACATCCTGACATAAAAGTATTTGGTTGATTCTTTTGCAGTACAAAATGTGAAGCATTTCTTCATGCTTCAAATTGGCATTTTATCTGATCAATATGCAAAGCACTCCCCTTTATATGCACAAAAGCCATACTACCCATGTCAAAAAAAACAGCAACAAGTTATGTTTGCACATTCAGAGCTATACCCCAAACAGAAAATATAGGATCCTCCACCTTTCAGCCGTTGCTCCCACTGCCATAAAGCACTGTGCAGAGTATACATCGAACCAGAAAAAGGGCTGCTTGCTTTTATGTATTTTATCTCTGGTTGCAAACCATTCTTAGAAATGTCACTGATGGTATTCATTAAAAAAAAAAACAGATTAGAGGCTTAGTCACGTTATGGTACAGCTGACTTAAAGAAATTACAGTACTTGTAAAGTATTTTCGTCTATCAGAAGAACACATTTATATTAGTGACAACACAATATATTTTAAACATTAGGTTTTTAACCAAACCATTGTCTATAAATATTCAGAGAATTCTTTTTAAAAGAGATGCTTGCTCATTCAGTATTGCTTTTTATGCAGGTTTTCTCAAAAGTCAATGCTGCCCTGCTTTGTAAAGGCCTCCAGAGAAGTCTTTTTATTTTTCTTTGTTGAGGTGAAACTGATTGACACAGCAGGGTATCCCTTGTCTCATTCATTACTGTCCTGTGGGTACAGTGCCTTTACTTGAATGGCTTCAGCAACTGCAGCTGGGGAGTCATGGGAAGGTGGTTGTAGATATGGCAATGCCAAAAAAAAGATTCAAGACAGCTGAGCATTTGTAACTAGCAAGAGGTTATGCACACATTTGCCATAGAATTGCCCTAAAAGAAAGAACAAAAAGCAATGTGACCTCATTAATATTAGCAAATTTCCCAGTAACAGATCATGCAGTTGGCACACCATCCCTAAAGAATATGGCAGTGCCCAACAGTCATCCTTCAAAAACTGCAAAACAGCAGCAGCTGTCAGAATATTCACCCAGCCATTTACATAGGGATCCCTGCATGCTCATTCGGCTCAAAGAAAACCTAATCAGAATTTGGGATATGAAAAGCACAAACAATTAATGTACAGTATACTATGCATACTGGGGCTGACAAATGATTCATAAGATGGTAAGAATACTAAAAAACAGGCAAATCAATGGTCTGTAATAAATACCCAAGGCTTTCAAAAATATGAATCTGGCAACTTACAAGAAAGTCTCTGAAGCCCATTTGGCTGCCTTAGCCTGATTTAAAAAGTCAGTACATGAGTGTGCTTAAGCATTTAAGGCTTACTGTGCATGTGTGTTTGTGTGTGTGTGTGTGAACTGACCATTTGATCTTCACTGAAGTCATGCCATAATGGAACAATTTTTTCTAAAATTCCAATGTTAATTAGCTGAACTAATGGGTTGTGGGAAGGAGGTTGCTTCTCAGTTTGCTAATACAGTAAGTTATGCTGCCACATAACTAATCTGAATATCAAAACAACAGAAGAAAAGATGAATTTCACTTGATAACATGTGTTTGCTAAAACTGATACGGCTGACGGTAATTTCCATCTTCACAAACACACTTCACTTGCCCTGTTTAAAGCTGCAAGGCCTTTCTTCCTATTTCAAAGGCAATGCTAACAAGGCAGGTGTGGGCTTCCATCTTTAGAAATAATGCTGTCATTGTATCTACACCTTGGGTACTACAGTACTGGAATCCCACAAATTTTATCAAATACAATGAAGCAAAGAATTTCTGTCCTCCACTGGATTCAAATTTTCATGACTCCAAATAACTGTTGTCACTAGGGATGCACCGATACCGAAACGGGTATCTGGTATCGGCCTCGATACCACATTTTCTAAAGTACTCGTACTCGTTAAAAGTCCCCCGATACCGGGGACCGATACCACGGTCTGAGAAATGTCTATGTTTGAGCGGCGTGTAAGGGGTTAATCACAGGCGCCGAGTGCCCGCCCCCAGGCCCCGGCTGCAGCTCAGAGCAGGGAGAAGGCGAGGCGAGACATGTCAGCCGTGTGGAACTATTTTAAAGTGAATAAAGACGACAAAACAAAGGCGGACTGCAAATTGTGCTCAGCGAAATTGTCCAGAGGAGGCTCAAAAGGTAGCGCATTTAACACAAGTAATTTAATCAAGCACCTAAAATCCCAACACGACAACGAGTACAAGGAGTTTACCCACGCTTCTAAACCAACACAACCCACGCTGCAGCAAACTTTTGCAAGACGAGAGAAAATGTCCAGAGACAATCCACGTGCTGTGAAAATAACACAGGCAATTATCGAGTACATTGCATTGAGTGACCAGCCACTCTCGGAGGTAGAAAATGTGGGATTCCTGAGTCTCCTCCATGTTCTGGAGCCCAGATATGATGTCCCAAGCCACCGCTACATGACTGACACGGAGCTGCCTAAACTACACGACTCCATGAAAAAACATATCCACAGCCTACTGCAAGCTTCCTCTGCGTTTAGTTTCACCACGGATATTTGGACAAGCAGTGTTAGCCCCGTGTCGCTAATTAGCCTAACCTCCCAGTGGATAGACGAGAGTTTCACATCGCAACGAGCCATATTACATGCGAAACAATTCCGCGGCTCGCACACCAGCCAGGCTATAGCGCATGTGTTTGAGGAAATGCTCCAGACATGGGGTATACCTAAAACATCAGTACATGTTGTGCTTCGTGACAATGCCAAAAACATGATTAAAGCCATGAATGACGCAGGGCTCCCAAGTCTGCCGTGTGTCGCGCACACGCTCCAACTGGCTGTTAACGAGGGCTTATTAGCACAAAGGAGCATAGCTGATGCTATAGCAGTGGGGCGGAAAATAGTTGGGCATTTTAAACATTCCGCCTTAGCCTACTCCCGCCTCGAGGACATTCAGGGACAGCTCAACCAGCCAATAAAGAGACTGCAGCAGGACGTACAGACGCGCTGGAACAGCACGTATTACATGCTCCAGTCCCTCATTGAGCAAAAGCGAGTGCTGGGGGTGTATGTGTCCGAGCATGAACTCCCAGTCCCTGACTATCTCACCGCTCACCAATGGGCTCTTATGGAGAAGACTGTTGCCATCCTCGCCCCCTTTGAGGAACTAACTAAAAAAGTGAGCAGCTACGACGCACTAGCCTCTGATGTCATCCCAGCTGTGACTGTGCTAGTGAGACTTCTAAACAGAGAAACAGACGAGGACTACGGCGTCAAGACAATGAAAGCAACCTTACTGGCAGCTGTCAAGAAGCGCTTCAGTGACGTCGAGACCAACCCACTGTACTTCATCTCCACCATACTTGACCCAAGGTAAAGTCTGTGTGCTATAGGTATTCAATGATAAACTACAGTACTAAATGTAAGATTAATTTCCATCTGAAATATTATATTATATTTTTGTAACTAAAATACACAAATACAAATGTATGCAATATATATACAATATGAAATACAGTGGAACCTCTAGATACGAGTTTAATTCGTTCCAGCACTGAGCTTGTATAGCGAATTTCTTGTATCTAGAACAAACGTCCCCATTGAAAATAATGGAAATCCAGTTAATCCGTTCCGCATCCCAAATATATTAACATAAAAATCAATTTTCCTAACAAATAACACTGATAAATTATATATACTGTAGTCTACCTTTAATAAATAACACTGGTAAATAATATAACTGATTATTAAAAGAATCAAAACAGGTGTCCAAAGTGCAGTAGAGCATTCAATAAAGCAGTCTGGACACTGTATTTGAAGAAATCGCTAAGGAGCAGCCCCAGGCAGCACAGCCGCTGGCAGCAGGTGCTGCCATTGAGCTCGACACATACCTCGGAGAGGCCCCAAGCCCTCGTGATGACAGTCCTCTGAAGTACTGGGGTGTCAACAAAATCAGGTTCCCCACTTTGGCTAAAATGGCCCAGAAATACCTCTCAGCCCCATGTAGCAGTGTGGAAAGTGAAAGGCTTTTTAGCTCAGTGTCACACATTATAGATGAAAACAGAAACAGGCTGACTGCTGATAATGCAGAAAAGCTACTTTTCTTAAAAAAAAACCTGCCACTCACTTTTTCTAAATAGGCTCCATTAAGTGAGTCGTCTTAGACTTGATGTTAATACCTACCTCAGTTGCACTGATTGCCACAGTTCTATGTTGGTGGATGTTGTTAGTTTATTCAAATATTGTGCACTAAATAGCAAAGATGTTTATTAATGCCCCTTGTGTTGTCCAAAGCGGCAGAGTTTACAACAAACTGAAAAAAATACTTGAGTTGCACTGTCACTGTTTACATTTTTTTTTATAATTATTTATTCTGTACTATGTTGCATACAACATGCTTTTCATTTTAAATAAATGTTCTTAATTCCAAACTAGTCCCTTGTTTTTTTTGTTAAATTATATGACTAAAGCTGTTACCTGTAAATTTAAATCATGTTTTTATTAAGTACTCAGTATCGGCAAGTACTCGGTATCGGCGAGTACTGAAATGCAAATACTCGTACTCGTACTCGTTTTCCAAAAAAGTGGTATCGGTGCATCCCTAGTTGTCACATTACATATTACAAAATTTATTACAATTCACAGATCTGAGGTTAGATTGCACCATTTAATTTTTGAAGGCAGTTGGGTTTTTGTTTTTTTACAGAAGTAAAGACAACCTAAATTCAACCAGGTGGCTGGAAAAAGGCAAATTCAGCTGCACTATGGCAAAAATAATGGGTGGCACAGAGGAAAAAAGGTAGGGACATAGTTCACAAATAATGTATGTTCACAAAACTTTGGAATTTTAGATCCAGTAAACTAATTGAAGAATACATACAGTAACTGAACTGCTTCAAGTCTGATTTCTGTCCTAATTTAAGAATTGTACTTCTTACAGTAAACCTTGAGCCCTGTCATTATCTGTGACAATCTTTGGGAAAATCTTGAACGGTAATCTATACTTCAAATGTGACACTTCAATCACAGTCAACACTGTTTGTCTTCTCTGAAATTTCACAGTCAAACCATCCCTGTCTCTCATATTATAGTAGTAATATGTACACCCATTTATGACATGTTATCTACTATATAATAAAACACTACTTTCTGTGTGCGAGTTCATGTGTATATGTGTATGTCTGTCCGTTCCATCTGAGCATTCTGATTGGTCAATTTCACTTTTGTCTGATTGATCAATTTGGCTTTCATTGCTCAGTGGTAGAGACAATGACATGATACTTTATGGATGTGAAGTTATGTTAGTGACAATTTCTTTTTTCACAAAAAATAAGTTAAAATGGAGCACTTCAAAACAACGAAAAAAAAGTGAATAACTTACCAAGTGATGTTGGGTCGTTAAATACTAATGAGGCACAAACATGGTCTTCTTCAAAGACGGAAAGTACTTCCAAGTGAGTAGTGGGGGGCCAGTCTACTATTTTTTGGTTGTCAAAAACTGGACAGGAGGTGAGCAAAAAGCCTTGAAATAACAGAATCTGAGAAGCAGGCTTTATATGAACGCAATCAAGAGAGGAAGGACCAGGCAGGAGAGGTTAAGACGCACGATGATACAGAGGAAAGATGTAGGAGGAACATTGAGGATAGACATATGGCAATAGAGTTTGAGACATGCAAGGACAGCCAGCAGAAGCGTAGTAGGAACGCTGCAGGTAAGTGTAGGGTAAGAAAGTTTAAAACACGTAAACATAACAGAGATGAACAGCAGAATATTTATGGTCTTTCTTCATTAAGTGTTAAAAAAAATCCTTCTGCTAAAGCAGTTTGTGTAATCAAATGACAATACCAACCCTCAGGCAGGGTTAACACCCTACAGGATTCCTACCCATTTTAGAACTTTCTTCATGAAACATTCAATGCTTTGAATTCAAACATCTGTGATGTTTTTCATCAGCAGCAAAAACCAAATGGAACCAAACAGAACCAGACTCAGTTTGTGAGATCAGCACCAATGAAAATACTCTCAGTAAGGTATTAAGGCCACCAATTGGTTTTAACTTGTGCTGTCATATAAATAGCAAGTAAAAATATGTTCCAAGTGTAACACTCGCTTTAGCTGTCTGGTTTGGTTTTGAAGTCACTATCAAGTCCAGTGAACTGTAGGCCAAGTGAAACCACTAATAACTAACAGTTAATGGAGTTCAAGCAAAAATAGGGTTCAAACAAAATGTATAAAAAAGCAACAAAAAAAAAAAAAAAAATACTGACAGCACAGGCATTCTTTTCTTTCTTCTATATGGTTAAGTACACAAATGTCCATTGCTTAGACTTGGTGAAATCAATATACAATTCAATTCTTCTTTAGTGTTCTTGCCTATAATGGGAAAACACCTGGATGCAGGCTGTCAGCTTTTATTACTGATCCTTGGTGTCTACAGAAAAGTGACACAACAACACTTTTATATTAGTGAAGCACTTGCTCAAATAATAAAAAAAAAACCACAAACATAAGAAACTTTGCATTTCCATAGACATCCTCCAAAGCTGGTGGCACAGTAGCGCTGTGGTAATGCTGCTGCCTTGCAGTAAGGAGACCTGGGTTTCCTCCCACAGTCCAAAGACATGCAGGTTAGGTGCATTGGCGATCCTCAATTGTCCCTAGTGTGTGGGTGTGTGTCTGTGTGCCCTGCGGTGGGCTGGCGCCCCGCCCGGGGTTTGTTTCCTGCCTTGCGCCATGTGTTGGCTGGGATTGGTTCCACCAGACCCCTTGACCCTGTAGTTAGGATATAGCGGGTTGGATAATGGATGGATCCTCCAAAGTATGTCTGTAAACATCTCTTTATCTAGGTTAGGTTAGGTTGCGCTGAAAAAGCACATTGCCGCACCCACCACACGACAAACCAACTGGATCTAGAATCCCAAAAAAGGCAGAAGCATATACAATATTGTATTTCAAACCATTCTATTCTTGTACTTTTCATATACCAGATTAATATATGCAAAACACTGTTACATACTCAATCATTTTCCAAATTGCCTCTTTATGCTGCTCGGAATATAAAAAAACTGAATAAAATGGATTAAAATAATTTTTTTTAACAGTAAATATTGTCTACACAGTAAAAGCTTTTTATATTGTCACTTTTGGTTCAATAAATACAACTTTTTATGATCTTTCAGGCCATACAGCTTTGTAACCCTCGAGATTTTTAAACCTTTCCTTCCTTCCTTCCTTCCTAGAGTCAAGTCGATTTGAGCGAATGAGGATTTAAGGCCCTAGGGATTTCTGGGTGCTCCTGCAGTTGTTTACTGTCATGAGTCAGTGACAGTAAGTGGTGTGAATTGCAGTAGCTAGTAAAGCCCTTCAAACATGCATAATATCTGTCCATAAAAACTATATTAAGAAAAGTAATTTTCAATTCAGGCTGTGTTGAATAATGGAATGCACTGAATAAATTAAAAAGCTTTGATTACTTCTTTTTTCAGGACTCTAACTTAAGGTTAAAACAGTAACTATTATCAATGTTTCAAAACGCAGATCATACTCTTAGTAACCTAACATGAGCTAATAACTGCTGTTTGACAGCGATGATATCTTAAGGAAGGTGCATACTTAATAATAATATTATTCCATCCATCCATCCATCTTTTAAACCAGCTGTATACTGAGAAGGGCAGTAGGGAAGGTGTAACCTGCTTCAGCAAGCATAGAGCATGAGGCAGACACAATCCCTTTACAGAACGGAATTCCTTCACAAGGTGAACACATAGATAGACAGACAGACAGACAGACACACACACACTAGGGCCAATGCATCATCGCCAATCCAACTAACATGCATATTTAATAATAATTAATACTTCCAAAAACATAAATCACCAATCTTCTGCACATTTCGCTGAAATCAGAGCCAAAACAAAAGACATACGTTGGATAACTGGGAACAACAGTCATATGCCCTTTTCCTTAATTTCACATGGACATTACTTATCCTAAACTGCACATCCTCTGACTGAGAGAAGAAATCTTGAGCACCAGACGCCCAGAAATGTTTCAACTCATTGATCACTGGCAGCAGACTAGGGAGCAGATCTCTTGTTGCTATTAACTACGATGCTTCTATGTCACCCATTAGTAACACAAGTATCTGACAGCACTGATCTTTTCATAAGAAGAGAGTCCCAGAAGTATTCACCTTCTTTCTTTCAGGTTAGTTGTTGTGCATCTGCGTTCTCATGCTTTGCTAGCTGCTTTGGATGATGTACAGTGATGATGTACAATGCACTCACAAACATTTTTTTCATTGTCTTTTGGGTGACTAATACTGTGGGTTATTACACAAAAAACAACTAATTTCCAATAAATCATTACAGTATTTCTATTATGGTAACTTAATATGATTTCATACAGCTTCATGTTTGTCTCATAAGATGGCTTGGGAAAAGAAATAGGACACATTCTGATGTTGATAGTGTACACTGGAAAATGTCCTTAAAGAATAAAATGTAATACAACTTGAATTATTAAAAATATTAATAAATTAGCATATTTCAATAAGCAATCAGAAATTATCATGCATTCAACACATTTATGTTGTTTCACACAGGGCAGCATCTAGTACCTTATTATGCTAATTCTATTTTGTTCTATTCTTTGCCCCTAGAAGCAGTCTTGAAGGAACTGAAAATATTGTTTATGATTACAAATAGACATAGTATGGAAGATAACAGATCTACTAAAAAGGAATCTGCTAAATTATTAATGATATGAAAAACACACTCACTAAAAGCTACATGATACTCTAAATAATAAATAATCTAAATATCAATTTCAAAATGCAATTCTTAGTTTAAAGCATGGGAAATATTTTAATAATACTGAAAATGTAAGATAATTAACAGTAAAAACAACTTAAAAATTAAAGTGCATCATCTTATTTATAAAATTATGTGAAAATGAATAAATTCTTTCTTAATACACAGATTATCTAGTTATTCAGTATGTCTTGCATACCAGAAGATATCTTGCAGGAATAAAGAATAGGATAATTAACAGAAGCACAAGTAAACATAAAAACCCTCTAAACTGCCATAACAACAAAAGATGGGAAGATGATGATCTTCTCTTTCACAAGCTTTTGGATATACTAAATAATTAATAGCACTTTATGTGATAATATTGACCTTGCAGTTTAGAAGCATTCTTGAAGGATTATCTGTAAAAATATTTACAACTGGTTCATGCAATTTATTTTTCATGGAGTGCTCATGGTCAGCAGCATTTAAGTATTGTTCAGATTTTTCTCATCAACACTGAGCACTGGCAGATGTAATAACTTACTGAAGGACACACAGTCTGCCTGATTACAGGTATACTGCTTTAAGAATATTTATTTTAATTAAGGTCATTTTCGAAATGTGCCATTTGCATGCTCCTAGAAACTAAGGAACTGTGCTTATTCCAGTATAAATTGTCAGCTGAATACCCCATTTATAGTTATATCCACTGTGCACACGCCAAGCTGCAACGAATCTAACTACAGCATTAAATACCTAATGAAGACTCAACCTGCAAAATTGTTGGGTTGCTTACTTTCTTCTAATTTTGTTCAAGATTAAATTCATTTCTACCTGTTATGATTATACTTTTTCAATGAATAAGGATAGGGATTCCGATCTAAGGAGGCACTAAGGCCGAGACAAGCAGTAGAGGTAGGTACATTGGGAGCTGAATCTCTTCTTGATTTTGAAATGAGACCCCCTGCCGGCATTTCTTACTATTTAGCTGATGCATTCATTCAAGGCGACTTGCAACATTTGAGAGATACAGTTGGTTACATTTCTTGTGTTTTTCCATTGGCAACACGAACATGTGAACTAAGTGACTTGCTTAGAGCATGAAGTCTAAGGGCTTAACCACTCCAACTCACCATCTGTCTAAAAGTAACTTTATGCAAGCTATTGTTGACAAAACAAGAAGTGTTTTTGTCAGGGATTGAGATATAAATGATCAGTTCAAATACACAGAAATTCACCGAGGGAAATATGGTATGGTAAAGCAGGGTGAGATCATCTGGGCATTTGGAGAATGTGTTTGGGTGAAGAGGAGTCCAATGCTGTAGGTGGAGAGAATAAACTAACTGACAAAACTAAACTAACAAATTCATACTGCTGTTGTTATAGTTCACACTTGGAGGAAACAGAAAAGGCATATCAACATTCAATTGGTCTGACTAAATATGCTTACTGCACACCATAAAATAATCTTCAAATATGCATTACAGATTTACAAAACTATAAAATTTCAAAAACCCAGAGTTCCCATCATGACTGCTTGACCCATCTATACTTTCCATACATCTGATGCCAGATTTTTCTTGATTCCAAAGCGTTCTTTCATTACAGACTATGCTGTTTAGCCATTCTGGCTCCTACTATGTGAAATTCTCTCCCCATGTCAGCCTGTGAAGCTCTCTCTCTCCTAATGTTCAACTTGTGTCAAACTGAATGATAACTCTTATAATAATGTCCACTGTATCCAGCAAATTGTGGTATACTACTATACTGTATACTCCCCAACTATATGTGAAATGTATATAAATGTACAACCTTTTTTATTTCTGCCTTAAACCTTGGTTTGTAACTGAGAAATCCCGTACAGTAGATAGCACTGCTGCCTTACTGCTCCAGAGTCCTGGGCTCAAATGCCAGACCTGGCAACATCAGTGTGGATATGGCAAAGTTCCTCAGGTCTGAGTGGGATCTTTCACGAGTGATTCAGTTTTTTGATCCACATCTCAAAAGCATGTGACTCTACGCTGGCCCCATATGTATGGAAGAGAGTTTATCATTTGATGCACTTGCACACAGTCTCAAGTTGAATTTCTGCTGCCAATGCTGCTGGGATACACCTCATCCTCCAAGGCACCGAAGTGAGCAGAATAGTTGTGATGATGAATAGATGGGCAGATGTCACTGAGAAAAATGTGTGAATATGAATTTCATTTTACGTTTTTTTCTTGAATCTTTTTTTCTTATGTCCACTTTTCTATTCCTCGATCGATTGCAGGAAGCTACCACACAAGCCAGCAGAATTGGCCACAATCCACGACCTGGGCCTGAATGGGATTCCAGTTCATAAGTGTTAACCCATACACACACTCTCCCATCAAGTTAAAAATTAACCCTGAATGTACCATACATGGAATTTGGTTGTTACAATTTAAAGTAAGCACTTAAACTTCAGCGTGGCCCCATTTTTGACAGATGATTGTGTCTGGCCATCCCACAATGAGAAATGCACTCAAATAATGAATAACTAACTCTGACAATTTAAAATATGTAAACGAATATTAAAAAAATCAGAATAACTAATGCTCCCCATTCATTTTTATTTATTCCCTTCAAAGCATCTTCTTTATTTCTTCAGCATTCTGCTTTTCATGTTCCTTGAAGGCCACTTACAAGAGTTCTTTTATATAAAGCCAGTAATTAAAGGCTCCGAATGCATTTAATGGAGATACACTGGTCACCTAATGAGTGTTGATAGTCCTCGTTCCTGAGTATTGAAGGTGACGGCCTGACAGTGAAACGCTTGTGTAAAGATGAGGGACGGGCGGATGGACGGCTGGCAAGGCCCCCGGGCTTCACCTTTTGCCACACACACTCAGTCTCCAGCATTGATCGACCTGACACTTAATTGCACGCGCGGCGCCTTTTAAAGACTCGAATTTGAACAGTGACTGATGTTATTGGCTAAGAAAGGCCTGAGCTGCGATCTGAGAATGGCGATTGTGCTGCTTTAGAGAATGTCTTTCTGACACCATACGCTGCCCATTCGCCATCCCTTTATCGCAGATGGCAGAGAAGCTTACCCCTGCCATCTCGTCTGCAGCGGTACCGTTTTTGGAGGCTACCGAGCAACCCGTGTACCCATAAAACACACGCACACTTCAAGGAGTGTTACATAATCTCATGGGAGTGAAGATCAAGCACGGGCTCTCAAAACACACACGCGTTTTCTGCACTTTCCCTCCTCCTCCTCCGACATTGGCACGGAAATCTCACTTTTGTTTTTTGGCCAAGAGCCTCAAGTGACCGTTAAGAGGTTTGGAAGACAAGGGCCATCGTCTACGGCAGTCTGCACCCTGCATTAGCACTTTCTGCTTTTTCCAACTTAAACTTGAATAATGATCTCCACCCCGACACCCACATTTTAATTGATAAAACCTGCTAACGGTGATTGCCCTGTGGAGAACACAAAACCGATCACAGCGTTTTTTCAGGCGATTTTCTCCCCCTAGGCTTGCGATACATGTTAAATCACTGACGGATGTTGTTATAATTTGGCAGTATTGTTTAAATTCTTATCAAAATAAACCCTTGACAGAAAAGTGGAGGTGACACCCCTGTTCTAACACACAGCCTATCTGTCATTGAAATAACTTCCAAAATGCGCAGCGGCCTCAAGGCGCAAAGATCAACCGCGCACCCGCAATGCAAGTCCATCATAGCGGCGGCACAGTACAAATATTAAACATCTGAAATATAAATACGTTTCAACCCGCACCACAAACACCATACGCCTTAAAATGGGCACAAATTAATAACACATAAAACTGATCATGCAGAAACACCATCAAAAGGGTGTTAGTTTATATTTAAAAAATACTTTACGGGGTAAACACAGCCAAACCCCATCTCTGCTAAAACTGATCAAAATTTCAAATTCACCCCCACCCCCCAGCCCTTTGGAAATAATGCGCGGTTAACTTGGTATTCAAAATATGCAAATCGAGCCAGCAGATACTGAACAAAAACAGCAAATTCGTGAATTGTACGAGCAAATACTAAGAATAATAAAACCGCAATGGACGATTAAAATTTGATAACGCAATGTCATCTGCAGCCATACCCGGCGTGCCACAATAATTCCTTAAATTGTTCGACAGCAAAGAAAAATAAAACGGGCTTATTTCAAGCTCAGACAAATCAAAAATTGAAGGAAAAAAAACTATGCGGCCATACACTTCAATCCCAAGGTCAAACAACGCCAAAGACAGAAAAAATACTCGCAATAACGGAAAAACTACGGGCTGTCAGCCCAATCCAAATGCAACAATGTGGCAAAAAGGGTGCACCCGATTCGGATGCCGCCGTCAATCGCCTCGCTGCTTACTTGTCACATTCTTCCTTACAATAGATTGGAGGGAACATGAAACAAAAAATGGGAAACACAAGCGATAATGGATATAACCCAGCAGAGGCGATTATTATTAGTAGTATTAACAAGAACAATAATGGACACAATAAAGAGCAGTCTCGACCATTACCTTCGGACAGTTCCAGCTCCAGCTCGGCCAGCCTGGCTCTCACCTCCAGAGGAAGCGCCAGGGTATCACGGTCCGCCATTCTTTTAGCTTTTATTTGCCACGCTTTTCCTGCAATTTTTGCTCCTTTTTCTTGGTCCCCCAGTCCTTTCAATACAGTCCTTTTTCTGCAGCGAAGCAGCAATGCATGGGTCAGAGGACGATAAAAGAGCACGTAGCCGGGCTACTAAGGGAAGGGGTGGGAGCCTGTTCCCCCTCAGTAAAGCCCCGCCATGTCTGCGTTCTCTCGATCGCTCGCTCGCTCGGTAAGCAGCAGGGTCTGTAACGCTGGTGCAAATTCAGCCTGTCAATACGCAGAAGGAAGAGCCTCTTTACTCCACAGCGCTCTCCGCGTCGCCGCCGCCGTCGCTGCTGCTGCTGCTGTTCCAAGCCTCTCAGGGAGCCGCTGCTGGACCCACGTCACCCCCCCCCCCCCCCCCCCCCCCCCCTTTTCTCTCCCGTTAGTAAAATCTTCAGACCAGTAGAGGGCGCGAAACACTCCGCACTTTTCTTAACTGAGGACCGTGAAGGACAAACCCAAGAAAAGGAGCGTGGCGAAGCGACCACGACCATCTGTGGTTCTGTCTGATTCCTCTCTTGCCTGTCCTTTACTCTTTTGCGCTAATTCTCCCAGGCTAAAACCAATGGAAACACTTTGGCCTTTGTCGTATTGTATAGCATCTTGTATAGCATCGGCCAGGAACACCTGCTAGAGGTGCAGAAGATAAGAAAATCTTGCTTGTGGCTGCAAATCAATCAGTCATCAATTTATTAATTTCGTCGTCCATTAAATACTGGCCAATGTCACAAGTGAAGTGAACCCAGACAGTGATAAACACTTCAGTTACTCAGTAATATATGCATTGCCATTACTAATACTTCTTTATTTTTAATTGTTCTTCTCATTAACTAAAACGCTCGACCGTTTAGGTATGCTTTAGTCGATGTGCACAACGTACAGTGAAATTCTTACTTGCATGTGCAAATCAACATTCAACACATCTCTACTCCATGGTGTGTATACTAACCTTACCTGAAACTTTTCTGTGCTGAGTTGGGCAGCGTAGTCCTACTTATAGGACATCCGCATTACTTTTTATTCTCATTCTTAGGAAATCTTTACAGGCATTAATCAAGGACCAGAACTGGGAATTCTCTTCATATTTGTACACTTGCAGTGGTAGCTCTGTTGCTTCACAACAAGGAGACTGGAGTTCCAGTCCCAAATGCTGTTTGTGTGGAGTTTCCTCTGGATGATCCAGTTTCCTCCAAAAGTGCAAAGACTGTATTGATGTTGTTAAATCTTGTTAAACTGGTACTTCGTATTTGTGTGTTCATCCTGTGAGGGTCTGCTGCCCTGTCTGGGGATTGTTCCTGCCTTGCATCCATTGTTTAATAGACAGACTTCAACTTCCACATGACCTCTGGATAAATAGGTGTATACAATGCCTGGATGGATTGATACTTTACAACTTCTATTCATTAAAATACCATGGTGGTCTGTTAATATCCCTCTTTCAATACCCAGGTTTTGTGCCAGATCTCCAACTGCTTTTCATCCTTTTCAACCATCACTTTTAACTCTGCTTCACTAAGACTGATATTTTGCACCTACCATTTGGCTCTCAGTCCACAAATACAATATCTCACAAGTTTCACCTATTGTCATTAACCACAGCATGATTCTAGATGACCTCCTGTCTTTCACTCTGTACATTTCTTCATCAACACATCTTATCACTTCCTTCTTCTAACTTTGCTAAATGGGCCAACCTATATCTTTCTCTATTTTTTGTTGTCACAAGTGTAGCTGCTATCCATCCTGCTATGCTTAATCAGAATGCTTCTTTTAACCATTTGTATTTTATTTCAGTGCACCTGCATTACTCTTCTCTGTTTCACTCTCTCCACTACCTTCCCTTCCATTGGACCTGTTTAAAATTCCCTAAATGGCTCTCCTCCTTACCACTTCCAGATTCTTATCTCTGCTTACATTTCTCCACATGACATGTCTGTTCACTCAGCCTCTACATTACATTGGATAGACTTAGTTACTGATTGTGAAATGAGTTTCTCCTTGCCAGCTTCCAGTCTACTAACCTTCAGGCATTGCTTGAAAATATACCTCTTCACTCAACACCCTGGGACTTCTTAAACTTCTTAAGCTTTCTACTATTCTGCTCTGTTTTAGATTTCTGATATAAATTTTCCACCATATGTGACCTCAATTTAACATGCTTTTGTTCATAGGTTTCCAGTCTGGTAACTGTTCCTGGGGCTAACTGCATAGCTATAGATCACGCACTCAACGAAAGACTGTTATTTTCTATGGATGGTTAAATTTGTACTTTTTCAAGTACTTAAATGTATTATATTTATTCTGATTATTTAAATATCTTTAGGTAAAGGTATCTGCCTTATAATATAATATAACTAGGGGGCTTCCCTCGCCAACCCCCTGACCTGCACTACTCAACAGCCACTTCACATCTCTGCCGCTCGAGTATGTGGATTTCACTTTCACCAAATAACAAATCTTTTAATTCTTGCAGATACACCTCTTCATTGGGAAGAAACACTAGTTTTCCCTGATGGCAACATGAATTAGACGATGTACAAGACTTAAAGTTTAAATCCGAGCAATATATTCAATCTCTTTTTGCTGTTCCATTATTTTACCGAGTAATAATTTCCATTTGTTTGCGCTAATGCGATCTTTACTATCATTACTATCATTTTTTTTGAGACTTTCAAATTTTAGTACTTTCATTATCTCTAACCTGCTGTGCATGTGTATCATGCCAACGTTTTGGAACCTCTTTACAATGTTCTACTTTGTCATCTACTTTTTGTCTTTTATTTCCGGCCCCGGGCATGGTTCAATCACTTGACACAAAGTCTCGTCTCGCAGGACTTGAAAGTATCTCTCTGAAAAAATCTCATCTTGTCCCAGGATTTGTTTTATAATAGAAAGATATATCCATACTTCAACCTCCTTTAAATTTACATTGAAATTAAAAAGTTTGAGGAATATTATGTTTTATTATACTACAGCATATTTGTCTGTCATCTAACCTGATTAATACAGTTTGATATAACTAGCCCCAAAGACCATCTTAGCAGCATTAGGTGCAAGGCAGGAAACAATGCTGGATGGGACACCAGTACATCGCAGGTGTACAGTCATGTACAAATCCACACTTTCTTACACCAGCTCAGTTTAGAGTTGGCCTAACACATACTCTTTTGGCAAATGTAGGAACACAACTAGAACACCCAGACAATATTCCACATAGACAAAAAGGAGAACATGCAAACTCCACAGGAGGCTGTTCTTATGGCAATGAAGCTATGAGGCAGCAATACTAACTACTACATGAGAGTAATATAATATAATGGAATATCCTCTGGGTGCTCCAGTTTTCTCCCATAGTTTAAAGACATGCAGGTTAGGTGGATTGACAAAGTTATCTTGGCCCTAGTATGTGTGTCTGTGCATTTGGCCTGTGAAAGAATGGAGCCCTGTCCAGGGATTGCTTTTGCCTTGCATTATTTGCTTGTTGTGAGTGAAGCCTTAGTCCCATTCAGAGCAACAGGGGCAAGAGCTTATATTATGTTATATTATATTATATAGAATTTGCATATAAAGAACACTCCCTTAAAACAGATCAACTATATTCCTCAGCCAAGTAGAGACATTTCTCAGCAATAGGCTAACCTCTCTACAGGAGTTTCAAACTCTAAACATGTCTGATGAAAACTGCTAGCCATGTAACATAAGGTGTAGGAATCTGAGAAGTCAGTAGTCTAAGAAAAGAAGCAGAAAGTCAAGGAAAGGCCCAAGCATGGAAGTCGACCATGGTCATTTTAAAGCACAATTTGAAAATTTGGTGATTTTAAAGCACAATTTGAAAATTTGTATATATGCCAGAATAAACCTATCAGATTCAATAGAAGTCTTTGTTTTATTAATTTCATAAAGTCACCTCTGCTAGTAAGATTTATTTTTTTCACCTCCTGAAAAGTAATTATATTGTTTTTGTGCCAGCATCAAGCTTTTTCTCTTCCCTGAACATTTCTATAACTGTAGACTTCTATATTGCATAGTAACATGCAATTTGCTTTCCTTTCCAGTATATGGGACCTGTCACTCTTTCTTAATTCTTTATCTACTTTAGCAAGTAGATGTACAAAAACTGTCAGCCGTGTCGCTCAAATCCCTTATTAACAGTGCTACTTACAGTTCGACAGTACAATATCGTATGCCTTGTGAATTTCTTGTCTTACAGAAAGCCTTCTATAGTGTGAGAAAAGTTAAATCTAGTATTAACATTACAGCAAGGAGCAATGAAGGACTGTCAAGCCTGCAAAGAAAAGCATGACAATTTCACTGAGACACTTTTATAGTGCCTCTGAAGTCTTTGTTCCATCTACTGATCATTTCACGCACTTCTTACAAAGCCTGCAAAAACAGTTACCTTCATTTACACAACTCATCACAAAAGTATGGGTGATAGATTAATTGGCTGTTGTTGAATGGCCTCGTGTGAGAGAGTGTGGGAGTGTATGTGAGTGTGCCTGCAATTGACTGATCCATGCCTTTTGTCCAGTGCTGCCACTATAGAATACCACTTTCCCCTTGAACTGGATAAGGAGGCATGAATATTAAGGGTGAATGAAAGACTTCAAGTAACAGCAATGGCACTACATCCATAGCACTTGTCTACTATTTTCCCAGTGCTCTGTGTCTTAAGCGATAAGACCTATCAGCCTTATCTGATCAAACTCCATGGAGTATAAAGTACTGTAGTACATAATAGATAGATAGATAGATAGATAGATAGATAGATAGATAGATAGATAGATAGATAGATAGATAGATAGATAGATAGATAGATAGATAGATAGATAGATAGCACTTTATTTAATCTAGTGGGGAATTCAGCTTTTTACAAAAGATCCCAGCTTTTGGGAGTGTCTCTCCTTTATACCAGCTGTACTGGAAGGGGTGGGGCTTCTTCGGCTCTGTTGCCATCAAGGGCCAGTGTCTGAGGCTGTGAGGGAAATGGTAGACAAGACTGTTAGCGACAACGCTCCCTCTCATCCTGGGATGGTACAACATACCTTAGGTGAACCCTGAAGGTGATCCTAAGGTGCGCATTCATGATAACAGATAACAGATATGTACAAATCAATAATAAATTTAAAAAAATAATAGTAAAGGGTATACAACTAGTATTGGGAAACAAAATATAACAAAATATAGCAAATACCACAATGCACTATGCAATTAAAAAAGATGACATTAAACAGTATATCAATTAATCAATATTAATGTTTTTAGAAAAGACACCATATTATAAAGCACAGAACACAAAATAACATATTTCATAACAAGATAAAAGTGTGAAATTAAAGCAAAATTTAATTTCATGCATTCACTAAAATTCACACAAAGACCAATTTGGAACATCCAATCAAGCTAACTAGCATTTCTTTCAAGTAGTGGGAAGAACACCCATACATACTGTATATGGAAATGACATGCACACTCCATATTGACCAAGTGCAGGATTTGAACCCAAGATACTGGATCCATGAGATGGCATTAGATCACAATGCTATCCAGTATAATATTATATTAGCAGGTGTACTTGGCAAAGTCAAAATTCTGAATAAATGCTATCTGAAATAAGTAAATAAGAGTATTTTGACGAATAGCTGATTAAGTTTAATAGAACTGCTTTCCAAAACACTTCACATGTCTACTAAGATAACAGCTACCAAATACTTTCTGTTGAAGTTGAGGCTGATACCTTGGATATTGGAGTCAAAACAATTTTATCATAGTATTCTGCTAAATCACTTGAAGTCCCCTCTTGTGCATGGGTATCCACAGTAAATTTTTCCATGGATCAAAATTTTCTCTAAACCACAAAGTTAAGAAACATTGATAAATACTGTACATACTAATGTGAAAGAGAGTTAATTTTATGCAGTATTGTACAATCCAATGTGTGGTAAAGCAAGGAAAAACACACAGACTATCCATGGTTAACAGTCCCTGGATAGACTGTTGATTAGCTTTTTTGTGATCTGCACCCTAACTACTGTAACTTTCACTGTTGGCATTGGCAGAGTTCGGGCAAACTCTTTAACTTCCTCTCTCTCCCTCTCCTGTGTTGGTTGTGAATCTTCTCCTTTTCTCCAGTTCAATTTGCTATGCTATCTAGCACATTTCCTTGTCTTGTGCTCCAGCATGCATGATTCCCCCCACCACCCAGCAAACTTTAACCTGCATATTTCCTCTCAGGTCAGAGCTGCTAAAGTACATTTTACATACAACAGCAATAAAAATGAAACCTAAATAATATCTACTTTCTTGATTCTATAATTTTATAATATTTGCTGTACAATAAGCATGTCAGTTACTTATATTTTATACCAATAACTTGATAAAGTCCGAGATCACATGTAAAGTGGCAAAGCTGCTGCCTGGCTTGTTATTTAAAATCATTCCGTATTTAAATATTAGAATACTGTCAGCTTAACTTCTCCAGCAGAGCCAGCAGATTCTTCTTTTCATACTTTCAGATCATTGTATCAACTTACCCAGCATTACTTTTCGCATTTGTTCATGGCATGACAGGGGTTTTCCACACATAACTATTAACCTCCTCACTAATTTAACAAAATCACTAGTCTGTTACAGCATTCATAACATAACATAAGCCTGTTCATGTTGCATTCATGCATGTTGGATGTATCAGACAAATGACATACAGTTCCTATAAACTAGCATTTGTACTTTTCTTAACTTTATAGTTAAAATACATTGTTCAAACAACAACCTACTTTTCTTTAATTTAGAATGCTGCTCCACTAATCTGACCAAATTATTTTAGCCAAACCAAATTTAGACAAAGTTAAGCAAAGTAGAAAACTCCATTATACACCACTGCAGTGTATGAAGCTAAACCAGGACAAGATATGTGAGTCACTGCTTTGATGACAGCTTCCAGCTGCAGATACTCCATTGTGATAAATGTATATTTTTGTGTAATCCATCATACCTTGTGATTCCTGGTCTTAAAATCTGATTGACACCCTTAGAGGCTGTGAGATTTAGTACTTCTTGAAGTCATGTAGTGTGTCATAACACTAGTAATTTAAGTAGTAAAAGCTAAGAATGCAACTATTGTATGAACATGCAGTGCCTGAAACATTTATAAAATGGTAGGAAAGTTGGAAACAATAAACTTAATATTTTTTCCATAGTAATTCCTGTTCCAATCCATTAGAATACAAACAGCATAGCTGACAAAATTAAAACTTGGTTTTCCAGATGGGAGACAAGTTCCCCCCACTTACACCCTCTGCAGGTATCCTTGCTCCTGTGCCCTTTTTAGTGGAAATTCTCTACATTCAAAAGAGTTTAAATGTGGGTAATCGAGAATTGCCAGCTATAACATTGATTTATAGAAATGATAAAATGGATTGGAGAACAAGGTTAATCTTTTTTGATTTTTACTAATCAAAAAAACTTTATTGTAACCAGGGTGACATTTGGTTAGTTCTAAATGATCACAAGAGGGTTTAAATAAGAAGATGTTGGCACAAATGGGGCCTTAACCAGAAGGAGAGACAAAAAGGCAGGTGTTGGCTATATCAAAAGTCAAAATAAACAAATAAACAAAGCCAAAATGCAGAACAGAAATCATAGTCCAACTAAGGGCAAAAAGCCTTAACATAACTCAACAAACTTTTCCCTAACAAAAAATTGCACTTTTTTACAATATAGTTTACATTTTATGTCCAATAGTTTGGGCACCTTGTGCCATTTTACTTAGGTATGGAGTGATGACTAAATATTTCATGTGACATGAGAATAGCAACTATAAAAGATATGGATAAACCATGTAGAAACCATGTAGAAAAAGGCAGCTACCAAAAATGTAGGACATAAGATGGCATTCTGATGATGTCACCAACATATCAAAACAACATCAAAACAATCATTTTATTGAACATTAAGAAAAAATGTTTACTTTGCAAATTAATTACAATAGACTTTTTATATTAGCAGTGAACTAAAAGTTTGAACCCATATCAGGCTAGACGGTGGCATGATTTGTAGTCCTAGACAAGGTGAAAAGCATATGAGGCCTCAAAAAAGACTCATATTCCCAGAGTAGACCTTCTCCAGGCCTACCCAGAATAGACCTCACCCCAAGAAGCACAACCCTAAAATTTAGTGACTGGTTTTGGCCTACCTAGGCCTAAAAGATGTTTTTGGTTTTATAAGTTCACAAATACCTTTAAAATTTCAAAATATCTTAGATGCCTCTTATGGGAGAGAAACCCTGTCAAACCCTGTTGTATTGTTGTTTTTTGCTCATTTTGTGTTATTTTACATGTCCATCCATCTATCCATTCTCTTCTGCTTATCTGAGATCAGGTTGCGGGGGCAGGAGCTTGAGTAGAAATACCCACACTTCCCTCTCCCCAGCCACTTCTTCTAGCTCTTCCGGGAAAATCCCAAGGAGTTCCCAGGCCAGGCGAGAGACATAGTCCCTCCAGCGTGTCCTGGGTCTTCCCCGGGGCCTCATCCCGGTTAGATGTGCCCGGAACACCTCACCAGGGAGGCGTCCAGGAGGCATCCTGATCATTGCCCGAGCCACCTCATCTGACTCCTCTCGATGTGGAGAAGCTACTCTGAGCTTCTCATCCTATCTTTAAGGGAAAGCCCAGATACCCTGCGGAGGAAACTCATTTCAGCCACTTGTATTCGCGATCTCATTCTTTCGGTCACTACCCATAGCTCATGACCATAGGTGAGGGTAGGAACATAGATCGACTGGTAAATTGAGAGCTTTGCCTTGCAGCTCAGCTCCTTTTTCACCACGACAGACCGATGCAGAGCCCGCATCACTGCGGATGCCGCACCGATCCGCCTGTCAATCTCACGCTCCATTCTTCCCTCACTCATGAACAAGATCCCGAGATACTTGAACTCCTCCACTTGG
Organism: Erpetoichthys calabaricus; assembly: GCF_900747795.2. Taxonomy (NCBI): domain Eukaryota; kingdom Metazoa; phylum Chordata; class Cladistia; order Polypteriformes; family Polypteridae; genus Erpetoichthys; species Erpetoichthys calabaricus. The sequence continues at coordinate 175,716,348 of NC_041399.2, read as the reverse complement.
GGCAGGATCTCGCTCCCAACCCTGAGAGGGCATTCCACCCTTTTTCGGCTGAGGACCATGGTCTCGGATTTGGAGGTACAGATTCCCATCCCAGCCACTTCACACTCAGTTGCGAACCGATCCAGAAAGAGCTGAAGATCACGGCCTGATGAAGCAAACAGGACAACATCATCTGCAAAAAGCAGTGACCCAATCCTGAGTCCACCAAACCGGACCCCCTCAACGCCCTGGCTGCGCCTAGAAATTCTGTCCATAAAAGTTATGAACAGAATCGGCGACAAAGGGTAGCCCTGGCAGAGTCCAACTCTCACCAACTCTATTTTACATGTGTATATGCTATTTTAGTTAATGTAATTATTGATGTGATAATTATGTACTATCCCTTTAAATGTAGTTCTATTCTGTGTACTTTGAGAGTGGATATCTTGTCCAGGCTTGATTGTACTAGAATAAGTGAGTTCAGATGAATAAATGAATCCCATTATCTCAAACCACCCTAGAGTTTGTAAGAATTACTGCAAATACAGTAGTACTAGGGTGTTGTACCGTGTTAGCCATTATGAATGTAGAGAAAAGCCAAGCAAAATGACACCTATTATTAATACACTTTTGATTACATCTTGCCTGAAGAAGGGGCTTGAGTTGCCTCGAAAGCTCTCTTCATTGACTTCATTATAATTTAGTTTATATTTTGCTCCAGATGCTGCTGGGGTTATCTTCAATCCCTGTATTCCTCAACTGGAATGAATAGGTTCAGAAAATGGATGGATAAAAAAATAAATTATTAATTATTCTGTACTTTCAGATGTATATCATAGTGCAAGAAGTCATTTTGTTTCACATGATCAAAAATTGCCTGCAAGTTATATTTAAAAATATGTTCTTAATATTAAGTGTTTTTCAGTACATGGCAAAAACAATATCTATGAATTTATTATAGATGCAAAAATGTAATAATCCTGCTTACCATGTGAATATAAAAATAACTTTTCTGACAAGGAAAATATCTGTACGTAAAATGAATAACCTTTTTTTATTCAACATGGCGACCAAAGCAACACTTAAATCCCCAGCATATTATTAGTTAGCCAGGGTCTTGCCTCATCTGCATTTCCATTATTCAAACTCTCCATCTTTAATCAATCAATCCCAATTAATCTCAGTTTAATTTAGCACCTATTCATTAAGAAGACAAAAGCAAAGCGCTTTACAAAGCAATTAAAACAGCATTATAAATCTCAGGAAAAAATAATGTAATAAATATGCATAGAAATAAATTACATAAACATTGTTATGGTACAACAAAACACACATAGCAAGCCTACAGATCAGTAGGAAAATCGTTTTTTAATAACATAATATATAATGTTTAAAATTTATCTGCTGTGTTCTGAGACAACAACGGAGTACCTGATGGTGTTGAACTTGAGGTTCAAATTTCAGACTGAGAAGTCTCATTTTCAGATGAGGGTGAGGCTTTGAAAAATGAGGTCTATGATGATGCATGGTCATTCTCTAAGGCTGGCACTAGTGTGCACAAAAATGGTCAAATTCAAGTGACAAAATTTTGTATAGGTTATGCAACACAGAGGTGCCGAAGGTGTTTGAATATAGAGAGCTTACAAAGCAATCATGGTACTATGCAAAGCAGAGCTTTGGCTAATGGCCTGTGTTCACAGCACACACTCTGAAACACAATGTGCCATTTTTACCAGGTTTTGATGATCATTACATAGTGTTTCTGATGTTTGAGAAGCAACAGCTTCACAGCAAAGGTTGGCTAGCATAATGATTTGGTACTGTTCAAAATATCTATCCGGTCTTCACTTGCATATATTGTACAGTCTTCCAAAAGGATTTATACTCTAAAAATTAAGCAGTTTTACTAAATGTTTGTCTACTTATATCACTGTGAGTTTCCAACTGGTCTCTGCAGTTCATTATCCTATATATTTACTGCCTGCCTAAATGTTCATGTAGGCAAAGAAATCTATTTGGAAAGTGGGCTTGCTTCTTCCCTGTCAGTATTATATACATGCTAAAATAAAGACTCCATGGGCGGACCTAAAAAGGAAGTTACAAAGGCCAAAACAGCTGTATAAGACATATTAGGACTAATAATGGCATTACTAACCACAGAGTGTATGTGAATATTCAAGGCATGGTGTGTAGGTGGGTACAAAATTGGCTCAAACACAGGAAGTAAAGGGTTATGATGAGAAAACCTTTTCCAGAATTAGGCCGTGTTAAGAGTGGAGTCCCTCAGGGATCAATGCTGGGGCCGCAGCTCCTTTTAATATGCATAAACAATTTGGACAACAATAAAATCAATGAGCTGGTTAAATTTGCCGATGATACTAAAATAGGTGGAAGGGCAGATGATGTAGAATCAGCTAAATTGTTACAGAGAGACTTGGACAGAATAATTTGTGGCAGATGAAAGTTACTGTAAAAAAATGTAAAAGTATTACACATAGGAAGTAGAAATGTTAGATTTAAATTGATAATGGGAGGTTTGAAACTTGAAAGCGCAACTTATGAGAAGGACTTGGGATACATTGTGGACTCGTTGCTATCAACATCCAGGCACTGTACATAAAGTGATTAACAGGGCTAACAGGATGTTAGGTTATATAGCTCAATGTGTAGAGTACAAGTTAAGAGAAGTTATGCTCAAGTTATATAACACAGTTGTGAGGACCTTAAGTACTGTGGACGGTTCTGGTCTCCATTATTTCAAAGAAAGACATAAAAATGCTAGAGAAAGTCCCAAGAAGAGTGACAAGGCTAATTCCTGGTTTAGGAAGTATGAACTTAGAGGGGACACTGAAGGAGATGAACCTTTTCAGTTTATGCAAACAGAGATTAAGAGGTGACATGGTTGAACTGTTTTAAGTTATGAGAGGAGTAAGTATACAGGATTTCTGCAATTACTTAAAAAAAGTCTTCAATAAAACCCAGGGCACGTGTTTAGAAACTTGTTAAGGGCAGATTTTGCATAACTGTTAGAAAGTTTTTCTTTACAAAGAGAATCATAGACATGTAGAAAGTAGGACTTTAGGACTGTAGGACTTTTAGATTTGTGGTATCAATTCTATACTTGATGTTATTTTGGACAATTGAGGTGAATGGAACAGACAGGTTTGTTGGACTGAATGATCTGTTTTCATCATAATTGTTCTAATGTTCATAAAAATATTGTGAGAATGAAACAAAGAAGACTTCAGTAAGAGAACCTCAGCCCATTAGTGTAGTGTAAGATACGTGAATGACACGTGTAAGTACTGGATCAATGGTACTTTTAGTGAGCGGACAACTCTCATGTGCAATGGAAAAACCTAGTAACTGCCATTTTTTTACAAAATTGAGTTTTTTTAGTTTTTAGAGTTACTAGGTCTTTTCTGATGTTATAAACTAGTGGTGATGGCCAAATATGTCTTCATTCCGGTCATAGCATGATGGAAGATGCTAGTATGTACACAGTATTTTACATACTGCAAGACAAAAACCTAGCAACTCCACTGACCAATAAGGAAAGACCACCTACCAATGAAAATGTCACATTATGATCACGTGATTTAAATGCTACGACTGTGTGATTTAAATGGCAGGTGTTGTTGATTCATGAAAACATAATTGTATACATGAAGCTCAGGAAAAATGAAATCTAGAGATCATTAATTATAGGGGCAACATCATTTTCTCAATTTGCTGAAAACTTGAAAGATGTGACATACAAGGTTTTTCCATAGTTGGTGAGAACTTGGCAAAATTATGAATTTTTTTCATAATGTACTGTTTTCTAATGCATTTAAAAAGTGATAAATCCATCTCTCATGTTCAGTACATACTGAGTGTACATCAACAACAACATTTTTATTTCTATAGCACATTTTCTTACAGGGAATATAGCTCAAAGTGCTTTACACAATATAAAAGATGAGTAACAAGAGAAAAATAAAACAGCAAGTTAGAAATAGTTATATATAACTGAATAAATAATATATAAAAATAATTTATAAAGAATTAACATGCGCCTACATAACACAAATAAACAAGTAGTAGAATCCTAATTTGAAGATCCACTTTTTCTGTCCATTAAGATATGTCCTATCCTATGGTCATATGGCCAGGGAGGACAGAAAAAACAAATAAAAAAAATTGCAGGGGTGAGATGCTGGAGAAAAAAAAAATTAAATCTGCAGGGGTTACAGGCCAAAAGACCATCCAGTCCTCACTGGACATTCTACCTAACATAATGGTGCCAAGGTCAGTCTTATTATTTTAATCTGGATTTTAGAAAATTCAATGCAGTGAGTCTTGTAGACGGAGTATCTACTTTCATTCTATCATCACATTCCATCATCACAAGCAGCTGCACAGTACTTTGATAAGGCAGCGGTGGTAGTGGTGATGGCATAAAATGCCACCACAGAGAGACTGGAAAAGAAAACAGAAAAGTAGGGATTAATAATGATAGCACATCCATGAAGTATATGATACTGCAGTGCATATTGTATATAAACTTTCTGAAATGAAACAGAAATGCAGTTAATAAAAGGCCAAACTGAAAAAATGCGCTTTTATTAGTCTTTAAAAAAAGATATGTTGAGACACAAAGTAGGGATTAATAATGATAGCACATCCATGAAGTATATGATACTGCAGTGTATATTGTATATAAACTTTCTGAAATAAAACAGAAATGCAGTTAATAAAAGGCAAATCTGAAAAAATACGCTTTTATTAGTCTTTAAAAAAAGATATGTTGAGACACAGAAAAAAAATTCACTAGATTTCTGGGTTTAAAAAAATTAAAATAATATATAAATTATTTTACAGCCACAGTTACATATAAATAAATAAATAAATAAATAAAAATAAAAAATGAGAGTCAGATTATGACAATGTAGGAGAAAGGGAACAAACTTCAAAGAGGATAATGGCAGAAACAAAAAAACGGCTCATCACCTCACTCACCAGTTTGTTAAAAAAGTGTTGTCACATCAGAGTTTCTGACTCAGTGGGGTTGACAACTTGCAGGACCAGGTATGTTGCACACATTCTAAGGCTTTGCACAGCTGCAATAAATAAATATTCAATTCTTTCCTGTTTCGATGAATATCAGTTTATACTTTTTCTTTTGAACATAATCTACCTTTTAGTGCCAGCAACTGTTGTAGTTGTAGTACCAAAATAAAAGATAGGATAGTCCAATACCATAAATGCAACTGGCAAAGGGGTATAAGAGCCGAATCTACTTCTATTCCTGTGAAAGTCACCAAAGTTTATCATGTTTAGTGATTCTAGCAGTGAAGCACTCTGCACTGGAATATATAACTTTTAATGAAGTAGTTTAAATACAAGGGGTTTGTCAGTCAGTTAGTCATGTTCCAGCCCACTCTATCCTAACATAGGGTCACGGGGGTCTGCTGGAGCCAATCCCAGCCAACACAGGGCGCAAGGCAGGAACAAACCCCGGGCAGGGCACCAGCCCACCGCAGGGCACACTCATACTCACACACTAAGCACACACTAGGGACAATTTAGGATCGCCAATACACCTAACCTGCATGTCTTTGGACTGTGGGAGGAAACCAGAGGAAACCCAAACCAACACGGGGGGAACATGCAAACTCCACGCAGGGAGGACCCGGGAAGCGAACCCAAGTTACCTTACTGCGAGACAGCAATTCTACCACTGCGCCACCATGCCGCCCCAAGGGGTTTGTGCTGTGCTTATTATTTCTTTGTGTATATCATAGACTTTGGGGCCAGTAAACAGCAAGCACTGTATAATTGTTATAATCTGGTATGATTTTGGTTCCTTAGATTTCTCCAGTGTTTATTTCCATCATTAGGTCAGTTTCTAGAATTGTTAGGGGCGTAGCCTCTGAGGGGATCTATGCAATGGGATAAAAGGACAGCTATGACTGCAAATCCTTATTCAATCTGTGGATACCAAATCTTTGAAGTATTAAAAGTCTATCTTGGTGCTCTTTTCTCGCGTGTATTTTTGGTTTTGACCCTGTTGTTCTATCGACCATGATTATTGTCTCTCACATTGGGCTGTAGCTTCATTTCACTTTATATCTTATTTATTCTTTTGTGTCTTATGTGCATCTTTTGGTTTTTGCTCAAAGGTTTATATACCAGTTCACTGACAGAACATAAATGATAAGTATTTTTAATTCATATTTGTAATTATATCTCAGATATTAGAAATGACTAGTTAGTACACTGTAAAAGACTCACATAAAATGTTTTAAAAATATGTTAAATACTGCATGTTGTAGCAGTAAAACTGTTGCACAATTAAGTATATAAATATTTTTTTAAATACATGCATATATACAGTATATGTGTATGTTTATATGTTAAACAGTTTTATTTAGCTGTCAATTAATTATTTCAATGTGCAAAATTTTTTATGAATAATTCTTGTATTGCCATAGAGTCAGTAATGGATGTACTATGAAACTAATGAAGCTTAAGGGTCTCTAATCCTAGAGAGCCACAGAAGCGACTTTAGCCCACAATGCTTAAAATGAGGTGTCTACTCTTTGAGAAGGGATTTTTAAAACCCCTACATGTAGTGGTTATGTTAAAAAAAAATGTGGTGATCTGTCATGGAGCAAACCCACTGAAGAAGATAACAGTGGTTACCCAGACCTCATTCTTGGTTGCAAAGGAGTCTGTATAACAGTTCAGCACCCCAAAAATGTAAGTCTGCTGCTGCATAGACTCACAATGAATCTGTATTAAAACAGTGAATGGCTATTAAATTGTTGTATATAATATGAAAATATAGCAGTACCCTTTCCTATAAAATTTTTGATCCAACTCATTTAACCTTGTCTCATATTATCTTAAAAAATGCTAACATTAAATGACTGGGTCTATAAATAAAGAATGATGATTAATGATTATCGTAAGTTGATTATTGTGATTTTACATTTAGTTAAGTTTAAAGGTTACTAAGCCCATATATGGCACATAGAGAAGTAGTGTCCTTTAATTTAAATAGTTTAATCTGACGATATTGCTGATAAAACTTTATTCATACCCTACATTAATGTTACTAATATAAACTGTACAGGTATCTATGTCTCTGACCTTTTCTTGATAACTGAATGATTGACAGCTCAGCTGCCAATAATTTAATTGTTAAATTATGGTAAAAGTTTTTATTAAAGTAATGTGAACTTCATTGTAACATGACATTGGAATGTTCCAGTGCCTTTCAAATCAATGTTATTTCTTTGATAAAAGAAAAGGCAACAAGTTCTGCCTGAAGGACCCTGTGAATGTACAACTGTAGCCAAGTATTTGTCCAAAAGGACAGGCTATGATAACAGATAGTGTGTACATAATAATCATTACAGTTTGAAATAAAATTGCTTAATTGCAGTACTCTGGTTGTGTGTATGCGTATTTATGTCATTAATGTGCTTTTTGATAAATATAATCTATTGTACTGCTATATACAGTATATATAGTATATTATTATTATGCTTTTCAAAGAAGAGCATGGATATATGTGTATTTCTATTAATTTATATCAATACTAAAGTAACTAAGTACTTTTACTTGAGTCAGTTTTTCATTGGATACTTTTTTACATTTGGTGCAGTAGCTTTCATGTCATATACTTTTAATTTTACCTAAGCAAATGTTTGCCTAAGTGATAATACATCTCTTTGAATAGAAAGTTTTCCACCTCTGTTTCTCTTTTGGCATTAAGAGGAAAACAGCAATGACCACTGAAATTGAATGTACTGCACTTGTAAATAGTACTAAGTAAGGTAACTCTCATTCATGTAGCCGTCATTTATTTTCAGAGTATTAACTTTGGTTTCACATTCCAGTATAAAAGCAGCTCTGTGCTTTTAGAGAGACTGATCTTTTTGCTTTAATTCACCCCCACATATCACTTGTAGATTTTTAGATTAATCACTTCCCTGGAAATTATCCAATTTACAAAGGTCTGTCCTGAACCTACAACAAGTATGTGAATTGCCAAAAAGCAACTCAATTTAAATCTCTGGTGATACTTTTTTCCAAAATGCACCAGGCAACATACTATTGCTTTGATCTCTATCCACTGTAATAGTTGCTAAAAAAAAGAAAGTTGTGTTCAGATTCCCTTCTTTTCTTTTATTTAATACAGACAGTTGGCTATTGCTGTTAAGCTTGTAGAACAGACACAGAAGAAAATGTATTGCAGTCTGACCTAAATCAGGCACTTAAACATGGCAATATTCAGATCAGAATGATTTGTGCTGGTAAAATCTAGAAGTAGCAGCTAGAAGGCAAATATTTCTGAAGCCATAAATATTTGATATCTGACTTTACTTTTGCTGAAATGCAGCTGGAGTGGTGAATCTTTCAACTCATTTTGATTTTCATTCTGATTTCTTTCTGTAATCTACCAGATGTAAGATGACATCTGAAAATACTGTCAAATATGTGACTTTCTGTTAAATAAAACATTTAATGACTTTATTATTTTGTCATCATAAATGTTTGAAATCCTACTTGACCCCAATACGAAGCCATCTCAGCTTTGTACACTCTGAATATTCAGCAAATGTGAACATGAATGGTTGATTAACAATTAAGTTGCCACTTAAGGACATAATAACATATGAAATTTGTCAAACGAGAGGTGACCATTCAGTCCATCAAGTCCATTTGTTTAGCTACAGTAATAGCTAAAGCTGTCCCAGTATCTCATCCAGATACTTCTTAAAGGTTGTCAAGGCTTCTGCTTCAACTATATGTCTCAGTAGTTGGTTCCATATTCCTACAATTCATTGCGTAAAGAAGTGCTTTCTGACTTCAGTCCTAACTGCACTTCTCCTTCATGTCCACTGATGTTCTCGAGTATATGAGTTGCTGATTAGTTGAAAGAGTTCTTGTGGATCTACTTTATGAATGCCTTTGAGAATTTTTGAATACTTGGATAATGGATGGATGGATGGATGGATAGGTTTAATTCTAAGAGTCTGTCAGAGAAGGATTAATGAGGACTTCAAAAAAGTTTTGTTATCCTCTGTAATCTTGGACAAATGAAAGGTGCCCAGCACTGACATTTATACCATTGCCACGGTGATGTCACATGCCACATCCTCCCATTGTCATAAGTGGGAAACCCATTAGAAACAGTTAAGAAAATGCCACCGAAAATGATGGTACTTGTGAGAAAACATAATGACAGAGCATGGAGGTATTAAAAAAGTATCACAATTGCACTTCAAATTTAATTTTCCAGCAGTACAATTTTTCCACTATTTTCAAATTATAAATTTTGCTAAAAGACCCCCCCCCCCCCCTAATTTTACAGACCTCCCACCTATTTTTATTCCAAAGGCAATATTGGTCAGTCAGCATCTCAACAATATATAAAAAGATCTCAAAGAATCTTCCCTTTAATGATCCTAGGGTATGGTGGAAAAAAGACCTTTCAATTAACATCTCAGAAAGGAGCGGAGGTTTTTAATTTTTTTTAATACCCTAGAATACCATTTAACATTTAGTGTTTGGATTTGCAGCTTGGTTTCAATTTTATAAATTTACTGGAGCCATTTTCTCCACCATTTTTGTTGTTTCATTGTTATTGTAATTTGTGCACCCATTGTTAGGGATGTTTCTACGGTTATTAGGGGTATGTGGTCGGAGGTCGTAACGTTTGTCAACGATGTGATGAGTTTAAAAGGTCATTGAAAGTTTTACTTCCTATCTGATTTTCCAAAATGATTTTTGTCAGTTGTTCTACTATTCAAGTCAAAAATCATTGAATAAGTCCTTCTTTATAAAGCGTCCTTGTAATTTTGCTCCAGACAAGCCAGGAGTTAACAGCAATCCTCTCCCTTGTGGGGCATTTTGAGTGCATTTTGGGACTTTACAAAATTTATTTGAGAGTAAACCACATTATGTTATTGAATCTTTGTTGTATACAGATACTTTACTGCCCTTTTTATGCACAAGCCATGGGTAAGTGGTTATCTTTCTCCCTGTGTGGCTTTCAATTTATTTTAGAATTTTCACAATTGTTTTTGCCAGCTCTCCATTTTTGGACCTACTCCAACAAGCATGGAGGTGTTTAGGAGAGACAGTGGAGTGGCAGTGGAGTTCTTAAGCAGATTGTTTAATGAAATCTTGGAAAGTGAGAGGATGACTGAGGAGTGGAAAAGAAGTGTGCTGGTACTGATTTTTAAGAATAAAGGTGATGTGCAGAGCTGTAGTAACTACAGGGGGATACAATTGATGAGCCACAGCATGAAGTTATGGGAAAGAGTAGTGGAAGCTAGGTTAAGAAGTGAGGTGATGATTAGTGAGCAGCAGTATGGTTTCATGCCAAGAAAGAGCAACACAGATGCAATGTTTGCTCTGAGGGTGTTGATGGAGAAGTATAGAGAAGGCCAGAAGGAAATGCATTGTGTCTTTGTGGACGTGGAGAAAGCATATAACTGGGTGCCTTGAGAGGAGTTGTGGTATTGTATGAGGAAGTCAGGAGTGGCAGAGAAGTATGTAAGCGTTATACAGGTTATGTATGAGGGAAGTGTGACAGTGGTGAGGTCTGCAGTAGGAGTGATGGATTCATTCAACATGGAGGTGGGATTACATCAGGGATCAGCTCTGGGCCCTTTCTTATTTGCAATGGTGATGGACAGGTTTACAGATGAGATTAGACAGGAGTCCCCTTGGACTATGATGTTTGCTGATAACATTGTGATGTGTAGCGAGAGTAGGGAGCAGGTTGAGGAGACCCTGGAGAGGTGGCGATATGCTCTAGAGAAGAGAGGAATGAAGGTTAGTAGGAACAAAACAGAATACATGTGTGTGAATGAGAGGGAGGTCAGTGGAATGGTGAGGATGCAGGGAGTAGAGCTGACAAAGATGGATGAGTTTAAATACTAGGAATCAACAGTACAGAGATAATGGGGATTGTGGAAGAGAGGTGAAAAAGAGAGCGCAGGCAGGGTGGAATGGATGGAGAAGAGTGTCAGGAGTAATTTGTGATAGATGGTTATCAGGAAGAGTGAAAGGGAAGATCTACAGGACGGTAGTGAGACCAGCTTTGTTATATGGGTTGGAGACGGTGGCACTGACCATTAAGCGGGAGACAGAGCTGGAGGTGACAGAGTTAAAGATGCTAAGATTTGCATTGGGTGTGACGAGGATGGACAGGATTAGAAATGAGTACATTAGAGAGTCAGCTCAGGTTGGACGGTTTGGAGACAAAGTCAGAGAGGTGAGATTGCGTTGGTTTGGATATGTGCAGAGGAGAGATGCTGGTTAAATTGGGAAAAGGATGTTAAAGATAGAGAAGGAAAAAGGAAGGCCTAAGAGAAGGTTTGTGGATGTGGTGAGAGAGGACATGCAGGTGATGGGTGTGACAGAGCAAGTTGTAGAGGACAGGAAGACATGGAACAAGATTATCTACTGTGCCAACCCCAAACGGGAGTAACTGAAAGAAGAAGAAGAAGAACAAGAATCAAGATCACCTTCTTTATTTGGAGGAAAACAATCAGTACGCAAAGAAAAATCCAAGCAGACTCGTGGCTGGGCCAGGATGAAACCCAGTCTGCTGGAACTCAGGGAAAATACCACTAACTACTGCACTCATCATGTTCCCGGCAGCTTTTTCTAATGAGACATTCGCAAAACTATAGAAATCTATTGGCTTAGAAATTTGCTTGATTTTCTGTTTTTATTTCTAGGATACAGTAAGTAGAAAATTCAAAGGTCATGAATGACGTATCCTTCTAATCTCAGTTTTATATATATCTATAGAATTAATTGTAGACTATTTTACAGTTCATCATAGGCTGGCAATGCAATGCTAACATGAGTGAGATAAAGAGTCATAAATGTTTAGTTCACAGGTTTATGTCATTTGTAATTCACAATTTCAGTTGCTACAGTTAAGAAAATCATTTCATCGCTAACCTTAAACCAATCATCAGATGGTACTAAAGAGACATTTCTAGAGTTATATGAAATCGTTTGGGCAGAGTGTAGTTGTAACTGTTATTTAACGTTGGCCATAATAGTAATGCAGTTGTACCTGTCAAGAAATTAAACAGCTTCTGACTTGGAACACTGGTCACTGGAGAAGAATGTGGATGTGCAAGTGGTGCTTTGCAGGAAGAAACACTTGATTGGAGATCAAAAGAAAAAAATGTATACTTATGGACTTTGACTGCTGTTGTGTATTCTCTCATATTTGCATGGATTTTCTTCCATAATCTAATAAAATGCTATCAGTTTAGTCTGGTTTGAGCACACATGACAATCTGCAGAGAAAAAAAAACAGAAGATAAATAACAACACTAACATGTATGCACTACATACAGTCAGGTCCATAAATATTTGGGCAGTGACATTATTCATAATTTTGCCTCTGTACACCACCACGATGGATTTGAAATAAAGCAATAATTATGTGATTGAAGTGTAGATTTTCAGTTTTAATTTAAGGGATATACCAAAAAAAACGTGTGAGTCATTTAGGAATAACAGACATTTTTCTGCATAGCCCCCTATTTCCAGGGGATCAAAAGTATATGGACATTTGACTGACAAGCCATTCTATAGTCCAGTGGGAGCAGTTACCTCATTATTTCATTAACTATTAAACAGATAAAAGGTTTGGAATTGATTCCAATGGTGGAATTTGCACTTGGAAGGTGTCACTGTGAACTCTCAATAAGAGATCCAAAGAGCTGTGCCTGCAAGTAAAAACAGTCCATCGTTAGGCTAAGAAAACAAAACAAACCTTTCAGGGATATATAGCAGAAGCACAAGGAGTGGTCAAATCAAATATTTGGTACATTGTTAAAAAGAAGGAACACACTGGTAAACTCAGCAACTCAGGTCTGGAAAGAACTGTGCTGAATGATTGCAGAATTCTGTCCTTGGTGAAGAAGAACCCCTTCACCACATTTAGCCAAACCAAGAACACTCTCCAGGAGGTAGACCTATCATTGTCAAAGTCTAGAGAATCAAGAAAAGAAGACTTTGTGAAAGTAAAGACAGGGGGTTTACCGCAAAGTGCAAACCACTGGTAAACCTCAAGCATAGGAAGGACAGATTAGACTTTGCCAGAAAATATTTTTAAAAGCCTGTCCAGCTCTGGAGCAATGCTCTTTGGACAAAGGAAACTACAATCAGTACCAGAATGTTGGAAGGAGTAGAGTATGGAGAAGAGAAGGAATGGCTCATGATCTGATGAATACCACATTATCTGTGAAACATGCTGGAGGCAGTGTTATGGCATGATCACGCATGGCTGTGAATGGAAGTCACTCTCTAGTGTTTATTGATGAAATGACTGCTGGCAGAAGTAGCAGGATGAATTCTGAAGTGTATAGGGCTATACAATCTGCTCTGATTCAGCCAAATGCTGCAAATATGATAGGATGATGCTTCACAGTACAGATCAGTGGTTCTCAAACTGGGTGAGAACCTAGGGTGCCGCGAAGTAACAAAAAGGGAGGCGTGAAGATGTGAAAAAAAGAAAACAAGAATCGAAAATATGAAAAATACATCTATTGAAAACAAAACAAATGAACTTAAACTATATTCTCATACTAGAAAAATAAATATAAATATAGAGTTAGATAAATGTCAGTAAAAGTTAAGTAGGTATAATAAAATATGCATCTATGATACAGTATATCATTAATTAAAAAAGAACAAATTGGTATTAGTGGGCTCCTTTCAAAAAAAACGTTAGGGGGATGCAATTAAAACTGTTATGAAAACTCAGGTCGCAAATACTTAAAGTTTGAGAAACGCTGGTACAGATGAACATTGAGTGAAAAACGTAACACGAAAGCAAACCAAGTGCTTTTCAAAGGCCAAGTCAATCAACTGACCTCATCCCAATTGGACATGCATTTCACTTGCTGAAGACAAAACTGGTGACAGAAAGTCCAACAAATAAGCAGCAATTGAAGACACCTTCAGTAAAGGACTGACAAAAATCACTAGGGTGGAAACCCAGTACTTGGAGATGGCCTCAAGCTTCAGACTTCAGACTGTCTTTGTCCGTAAAGGACTTTCAATCAAATATCAAAAATGATCATAATATTTATGATTATGTTAGTTTGTCCTTTTGAGCTCCTGAAAATAAGAAGACCATGTATAAATATGTGTGTCTTTTCTAAACAGCTCATACAATATTTTTGTTAAACCTCTGGAATTAAAGCTGAAAGTCAATACTTCAATCACATTTTGACAGCATTGCTTCAAATCAATTCTGGTGGCATACAGAGCCAAAATTTTAAATATTGTGTCACTCTCCAAATATTTATGGACCTGACTATAAAGAATAGCATCACTATCCACAATATTTAATTTTTGGCTCACGAAAAGATAAAGTCATACAATTAAGTAACACTGCATTAAGATACAAGTCATGAAAAAAATGAAAGATTCTGCTTCAACCCCAACTGAGAAGAGACGTTTTCATCTGTTATTTTTAAACCAATAACCTTCCCTGCTTGTGGTCTCATGTATGCATTTGTTTTTCTCACTTGCATTTTGAATTACAATTCCTGAATTCTGACATATTTCTCACATAGTTCAAGGATTACTTTTCACATGCAGTATCTGTGGCAGACTGATACTGTGTGATCATCCATCAATGCCACGACCACCTCTTTCAGATTTTGACACTGCACTTCATCTTATTTTAGCTTCTTTTAAAAAGAGGAAAATGCCATTGTGCTTCTTTGGGCTGCCAATCACATTTCCATCATGACTCCAAAACATTTTGTGTAGGTGGGTTTTATAATGTGCTCTGCATTATCATAGTCTACATTTGGGGGGAGTCATTGCCCTTAGGAAAGATATGGAGGTCTTTTTCAGATTTGCTGATGTGGAAAAAGCCTCACTAGGTAAAGATATTTGCTTGACATTTCTTGACATTACAGTACTTTTAATTTTAAGGGAGGCTGGAAATGAAGAATAGGTTTCTGGGAGTAAAGCAAAGGAAGCTATTTGTTGTTCTCTGGCACTGAATCGTTCACCATGGAATGGCCAAGCGTGGCATCTTGTCTTGTGTATGATGAGCTTTACTTCAAACTTGAGTGCAGAATTGAAAAATATGATTACATTTATAGTGGAAATGGCTAAAGGCATAAAAGCCCTATAACAGTCAAAATTTCATTCATTATTTTACTGCACAATTTTTGAAAAAATGCAACATTTCGAGGAGAAAACAGTTGTAGCTTTACTCTAGTTAGAACAGTCAATTGTGGCTTCCTGAATGACATACCCTGTAAACAGGGCCCCAGTATTACCATATGCTTGGGGGATGCGATGCCTGAAAGAATGGACAGGAGTGAAGCGTATTTTAGAAATGCTGAAAAGCAAAGTTGGACCTTAGAATAATCTTAGTACAGATTTTTATTCTTTTAATCTGACCTTAAGCTTGTAGCGATAACTTGCCTGTTTTTTGTGTTAAAAGTGTTAGCTGCTTTGCTGTGGGGAAGACAGTGGCTGCCTTTTACTAGACATTTTTCCTAAAAGAGTTCAGTTTTTAGTTTAATTTTAGTTCAGTTGGTGTTGTGTTGCTTTTCTGTGACTTTGAGAGAAGCCATGGGCATTTAAGTGGAACTTTTAGTTGCGTAGCTGCTGGACACTTTCCAAGGAGCTCTGTCTCCAGCAAGAAACTTTTCTTTTCATCTTTGGATTAAAGATATATAACCTGTAACAAAGGAATTGGACCATCTATGAAATGTCATCTGGGGCTGAAAGAAGACTGCATGAACACTCCTTGAACCCACCCAGGTTTGCTGGTACTGATTATTATGAAAATAAATATATTTTTTAAGTAAAAGTTTAAACTCAAAGTCTCTGTCCGATTATTGATTACTAGCATTGCAGAGAGGCTTTGATGGTCACCCCTTGTCTAGCTTATGGTCCCTTAAGGGCACAAAGAATGCTTTGAGAAGTTCTTTATTGGTGGTAAACTGAGTTCAAGTAAAGGAAAGAAAATAAAAGACAATTTCAGTCAGTGAGCACCCTGCCATCCGAGGGCCCTAGGGTCGAATATGCGGTGTACACCTGACACAGGTATAAGGATACAGATAATAGTGACATGACTGGCCTTCACATTATTTCTTCTTCTCCCCCATTAAGAAAAGAACCAAAGAGGTTATATTGGTACCTTTTGTGTTAGGTGCATGCCACAGGTGATCTGATACCATAATAGAACACCATGTGCCGCTTTGCTGTCTTACTTACTGTCTGCCAGAATCTCCTCCACATTCTCGTGCACCAGGAGCATTTCCTTCTTGGGGATCTTCCTTCTTCTTCCTTGGCATGAAGAAGTCTTGAATCCCCCTGTTGTTCCCTGTTGACATGTGGTGGTGTAGAGAGATGTGGTGGATCTGTCAAGGCTGTCGCTCCAGGGTAGTCATTTACTTTAAAAAAATAAATCAGTGTCAGATATAATAAGGCCAGGAGTGTATTCACAATTAGACACAATTTACATTATTTAGTAACTATTACAAAAAACTGCTTACTTCATGTATTTGAAAGATTGAAGACTTTTTTCAATCCTAGCTGATGTTATTAACAAAGGGTCTCTTTTCCTTCAAACACTTGATTTTGTATGCATTTTTGTGCTCTTTCTGTTTAATTATGTCACAGGATAACTTTAAATCTTAGCAGAACAATTGTGATGTGGTTCAAAGATAAGCAGGAACGCTATGATATGGCTTCCACCAAAAGGAAGCTCTCCATTTTCTTTCACTCTAAATAGCTTCTTTAATGCCTCTCTTGTGTTCACCTCGTTCTTCTTCTTCTTCCCCCTAAAACTTCTTGGCATACAAGAAACTAATGTGAATTAAGTAATTAATGTGAAATCACACTTTAAAGCTCAAGAATTAAACTAAACCATCCCTATAGTTAAATATTCAGACAATGAGAAATGCTGTAGGATGGCTCTAAATGTGAGTGTATAAATCAAGGTAACCATCATTTGATTTAAGTTCAATTTAACTGAAATGAGCTCTCACCAAAAATTGCTCTGAGAATGAAAGGTCCCAGGGTAGCCAGTATTATTCTCCAATTTAAAAAAAGTGCTTCTTGTTCTGCTGTTGACAACATTAAAAAATGTTTGAACTGCTCACTGGTGCTGACAAGACAGTCTTGTGTGTTGTTCCTGAAATGTTGACGAAAAGAATGGATGAAAAAGTGTTACATATCAATTGAAAAGAGGCAACACTTAAAGATGCCAGACCTGTGGCGGGTGCTATCACTGCTTTTAACCATCAAACTGCAATTTGAGTGTTGAGTGGTCTAACATCTCCAATCACCAGTGATAGCTACGGGAAACAAAAATACCTGCATTGTACTCCTCGGGTATGGTATGCCTCATTACCTCTAAGCGGGCCTCATTCACTTGTGTGTTACTCAATCTTACCTACCTGGAGGGCTGCACACCCTTACTGGCACCTAGCTGGCTGTTTCCATCCGGCTCATCTCTTCTTCATCAGGGATGTTGATCCACAAACTCACTGCTACCTCCATCTTCCCAGACGTTTATTGTAAGAGCCAACTCAATGACCTGAACTCAGTTTACTCCCCAACTGTTGGGATTTCCAATACTTAATTTCACCAACAAATTAATTTGCCTGATTTAGACTAAATTACTGTTACAAACATCATTATTTTTAGTCATGTTCTGGCATTTTTTGTTCATTTGGCCTATTATTATTTTTGGATTTTTCTTTTAGATTATTTATTTTAATATTATGATGGTAACCTCATTGCTTTACCATCTTGGCCTGGGATTCTTTCACTTGTGATTTCCCAAGCCCAGCCATATTATGTATATTGTAGCTGCCATGTAACTTCCAATGTTGTTGTGTGTGTTGCCATTGAACAGCAATGTGGGAAGTTTGATGTATATTTTCTAGACAAATTACACTCAGTTATTTAATGATTTCATTAAAGAAACTTTGTTTAAGTTGGCTTTATTTTATGATTAAAATATTTCATGGGTGTTTTCAAAACGACACCAGATCTTTACTATTTTTGGTTTTGAACCTGGATCTGTTTAAAGACTATTCTTTTTGCAATTCTTCCTTTATTTTTTAGGTTTCATGCTCATTACAATCATGTATTCTTCTTTTAATAGTAATCATTTAAAATGCTTCACTCATTATATACAGCTTATAGAAAGGTAAGTCAATGATTACTCACACTTTTCTGATAATTTTCTTTGGGTTACATGGGCAGCTTTTCCGCACATTGGGTCTGCGCTCATGGTGTTAAAGTTTTGCATAATATGAAGAAAGTGGTTTATCAGGGCTGAGACTTTATGAATGGATTGAGAAGTTAAAAAATGGTCAGACAGATGTTATGCCCGAAGTAGGAGTGGGGTGTTCATCCACATCCACTACTGATGCCAACATTAGCAATTCTGTACCATCCATATTACTAAACGAGAATGGTAAACCGGATATGGACGCAGGGACCTGCCCGTGGACGCAAAAGACATAGTGCGCAAGTGCCACACAAAGCACCCCCCCCCCCTCCCGAGTGAACGGGAGAGACTACGCACGTGCGCAGGCGCCACACAAAGCCCCCCCCCCCTGAGCAAAACGGGAGAGACTACGAACTGTCAGAGTAGGAAACAAAGTAAAACATCATAAAGAGGTTAAAGAACAGGGTCAAACACATGGAGAGCAGGTTACAGACCAAAGCCCCCCTCCCCAGAGTAAAACGAGACAGACTACGAACCGTCTGACATGCCGCAAGCAGGATAAAGCGAGGTCAGAAATAAAACACAGAGTAGGAAACAAAGTAAAACTTTATAAAGGGATTAAAGAACGGGGACGAACACATGGAGAGCGGGTTACAGATGATGAAAACTGGAATGCAACAGTTTCAAAAAAACCTAGGCACGAAACACATGCACACCGAGATACAGAATATAAAGGCAGAAACAACGACATTTAAACGTCCACACCACACACCTAACACAGCTTCGACACCGAGCCCGCGTGGACAGATCTAATGAACGTGGACGCCTACAACGCTCGTCTCAAACTGCGTAGGCAAAGCAGGCACAGATTCAACACGACACAGCTCGAGTGACCGAGATACAAACACGCGCCTGCCTGGATATAATTAATGAACACAGGCGCCTACAACGTTCGTCTGAAATGCCGCAGACCAGGCAGGCACTGCTCCAAAAAGAAAGAGCTCGACTAAACGAGATACGAAGTGAAACGGGAAACACTACAGAGTCCGCAGTGCTCCACAATGCACCGCATAATAGTTCGGAAAGAGCTTCGTAGTAACAGTGGGGAGACCCAGAGTGACACGGGCGAACGCTCCGTATTAAACATACGTCATCCTCACACGTCCAAACTATACAGCATAGGTGAATCACATTACAGTGATGCATTAACAGTACGATAAACATCACAGTATCGCAAACAAATGAAAATTATTACTCGAAAAAGGGAAAATATATTCACCACGGACCAGGTGTCATTGAAACAAAAGCAGAATAAAGCGAGATCAGAAATGAAAGACAGAGTAGAAAGCAAAGTAAAACGTCATAAACAGGTTAAACCAGGGGGCCGAACACATGGACAGCAGGTTACAGATAATGAAGACCAGAATTCAAAAGCTTCAAAAACAAAAGCTCGACTGACCGAGATACAAACTGAAACGTGAAACACTACGGGGTCTGCAGTAGTCCACAATGCACCGCATAATAGTACGGACGGAGCTCCGTATTAACAGTGGGGGGGCCCCAGAGTGACATGGGCGAACGCTCCGTATTAAACGTGCGTCATCCTCACACGTGGCTGCCCGGCGGGCACGGGTTCTAAACGCCAGGGGTAGGCAAGCGAAGCGAGCAGGGGGCGGAGCCCCCTTGTGATTCTGATAAACCGACACGGATTCCGGCCTCTGGTACACCTTCAACCCATAAAAAGTCACTGCTGACTGCTCTTCTTTGGTGTAAACAGACAGAAGTACTTCCATGTTTATTCCAAGAAAACAACAAACAAAATGAACTGATCAAGGTCAAAACTTTACCACTGTGGCAACAGACACACCATGGTTCTACTGTACATGTGTGTGAGGGAAGCTGTATAGCCAACCCAGACAGAATTATCATAAAAGTGCGAATGATTATTAAATTATCCTCATATTTTATGCTTTTTGAAGTGTTCAGAGTAACTAAGGGGGTTTTAATCCAAAATCCTAACACAAGGACAATTAATTTCTACTATCTCTATCAGAGATGTTCACAATAAGCAAATATCACTGTAATGAACAACACCATTTACAGTACACCTTTGGGAGTCATGAAGGCATAATTAGCACTGATGCTGCATCACATCTCTAGAATCCTGGATCAGACCCCGGTCAGTGCATGGCCTGTATGGAGTCTGAATGTTCATCCTAAGTCTGTATGTATTTTCTCCTTCCAAATTCCAAGTACTGAATTACTACTAATATTAATTAGTAAAATTCCCCCTTTGTGAGAGTGAATGTAAATGTGTCCTTCTATGGACAGCTTTGTGTTGCTTGTGGATAGGGATGTCTCCCTGTTGCTCTAATTGGTTGGAATTAATTGTTTGGAGGTTTGCTAATGAATAGATGGATAGTGTGAGAAACAGCCTCAACGGGGACAGACACTAAGACAGCTTATGTCCAGAATAAACACGTTTATTTTCCAAAATTACGTACAGTGCACCAATCACTCACAGTCCTTTGCACTTTTAGTCTTTTCTGTTATTATTTTCTTGCCGCCTCCACTCCCATCTTGTAAGCTTCGTCTTGCTTCCTCCCAACTCCGGCTCCTCGACTAGAGTAAGGCGGCACCCTTTATGCAGTACCTGGATATGCTCCAGGTGCTGCTTGATGATCTTCCTGCAGCACTTCCAGGTGTGGCGGAAGTGCTGCCTGAGCACACGGAAGCATACCGGGTGTATTTGCCTCCTGGCCTAGCAGCACTCCCTATTGTGTTGGAAGTGCTGCCATCCATGACTCTGGGAACATCTGGGTGGACCCTGGTGGTGGCCACATGCCCAAACCGGGCGGAGCTTCCCAGCTCCAAACGTGTGGCTCCCCTTTGAACGAGGGCGGTTACCCTCTCGTGTCCCGGGGGAGGTATTGGTCCTCTCCCGGTCCCTCCAGCTTCCAGGCATCCCGGCTGCGCAGACGCCCCAGCCGTCTGTCACAATAGTTAACTGCCAGACTAAACCTGCTTAACCTCAAAATAACAACCGAGTTCTTTAGATAAAAACATGGGATACTTTGAAGTGGAAGTTGGCTTAACATAATGTGTATAATAGCCAAGAGTCCACAAATATGTTAATATGTCCAGTCTTCAGAATGTTCTGTTTTCTGTACATCTATGTACTTTATCACTTGTCACAAATGTGATAACCAACCACTTTGTAGTACAGGGGGAAACACAGAGAAAGGCATTGTGCTAATGAAAATAAATCAAAAAAAATGGCGAGAACCTTGACAAAAGACTGGCAAAAGGTTCAAACAGGAGAAAGGCAAAAATGTAAGTCTGGAGCTCAGAGAAATGTTACATTCAGGACAAATGTAAGAAAACAAAGCAAATTCAGTGAACATAATCCATCGAACCCGACTTTACCCTGATTGTTCTACTTCCTTTAATCGCAATTTCTCTCTAGCATTTTGTAAACAAACATTTAAACTTTAAAATAAACAGTAAACTGAATTTGTCAATTGCAAAAGCCTATGGGCAATGTATCATTTAGATACTGAGCTCCCCCCTGATATTTCTATTCTGTATTTAAGCCATGGTAACAGACAGGAGCCTTTGGGAAGGCATTTTAAGATGAATTAGGTCCACCATCAAACTGTTTTTATTCACAAACTAGTCATTTAGCCCGTTACAATAACGGTCGCTAGAACAGTAGTGCATAAACATTAGTAGGAACAGTCTATATTAAATGGCAAGGGACTTTGATCTCATTCTTTTTGTTGGTCGTATTTTTCTTTCTTTCAGCCTTTCTTTTGTTGATGTTTACTTACTGAGCTGACCATTCTTCGTGGGTTGCCGCCGTGTATTGTGTGTCTTTAATTTTCTGTGACAGTAATACTGTCTTGTACGTCCGCTGGCTTGTACATCCATAATATACCTTTAATTTTCTCTGGCAGTAATACAGGCGTGCGCGTTGGCCTTTCATCTCCTCTGACAGTAATACTGGCTTGTATGTGGCTGTAATATGAGTCACTATATTGTGTACCTTTAATTTCCTCTCGCAGTAATACTGGTATGTATTTCTGTAAAACGCCTGTAACTTTCTGTGACAGTAATATCGCGCATTGCACCGTGCCCCACGCATGCGCACTTCACCAGAAGACACACACACATGGACACCTGGACGCACACAGGAATTTTATTAAAGAGGATTATATGCAAACTGTTACTGGTTTGAAGACAGCATTTCTGTAAAATGTGCAAATGCAAATGCAAATGCAAATGCACCCTGGCACAAGCTAATTACCATAAACTGTGGGTCTCACTGAATTATGGTATTGAGATCAACGTAGCCCCCTCATCAGACTCCATTTATCATTTCAGATCAGGGTTATTTGTTGAAGCATTTGGTCATTAAGCTTTGCTATGCTGTGTTTCTTAACCAAGATGCTTCCAATTGAATGACCACCAAAGTGTGCACAGATAATGTTGATGATGGTTGGAATGACAAATGAAATACATCTGTCTCTGTTATATGTCATTTAGTAAGGGGTTCATAAAAGCAGTGTTATTGTTTGTGATGTGCAATTCATTTTATTATTACAAATGTCTGTGATGCACCATCAGTTGGAACAACAAATATACTTCAATCTGAAGGCAAATAGAAACAACACATTTTCATTCTTTCATGTTGTAGCCTCACAAAATGGCCTCTACAATATAATCACCGAGTAGGCCCAAATGCTAATCAGCCTGCCCAGATAAAAATACTCTAGGGCAGCACAAGTTCCTGGTTTACTGTCAGGTTTCTGCTTACACCTGCCCAAATGAGCTTTGGCTTCAAATGTTCAAAAATATAAGTAATCATACGGCCCAAACCTCAGCAGAGGAAGGATTACCATAAACATCTGGAGAAGTAATGGAAGCTTAAGGAGCTTTATTCACTTTTTTGCTTTGACAGCATTAAACTTGTTTTGGGGTCAAGTCAGGAGTATCCCCTTCTGGTTAACAGTGTTTAAAAAATGTCCGGTACGGTATGTGTGAGTGATGTGTGGTGTATATTTATTGTTACCAGATTCATGTACAGATGGCCACTGTTAACAGCATAATAATACTGTATCATAAAATTACTTTTTTTTTTGCAAAAGTATCACCATATACTATTGGCTTGCGCCTCTTACCATGAAAGACAACAAACATTAGAACTGTGATGAAGTAGGAAGGAATGAATCCTCGATGCAAGTGCTGTAAGCAGGTTAAGGTCCTACAAATAAATTGTCACAAATGTGCACAACAGGCTTTCTGAGCATGCAAAGTGAATATTACGATCAATCTCTCAGTCAATCAGACATTACTTTAGCTGAGTAACTTGCATGCTGAGCAATGCTGAAATGCCTAGAGCATCACAGAAGTAAAAGCCAGAAGATATAATAAGTGTCAATAAAACAGCGATGTAGCAAATTAAAATGTCAGCTCTGTTGGGCATGTTTCTTTTAAGAGCACTGCATAAAGTATAATTTTTCACTAAGTCAGCAATCTGTTGGAAATATCAAAATTAGGGAAGGCAAGCTCCACAATTTGCCTAAAATAGCTTACTAAACGTATTAAATAAACAATGCTAATGGCAGAGTCTAGTGATCTGGTATAAAATGGAAAGTACAATTAAACTCTATTATAACAGAAACAGACTTTAACCTTTTAGTGAGCAGTTACACTGAATGAACTCCCCTTCTTCTTACAAAGGGCCAGATATCAACGTGTTTTTTCCAGGCCTGATACATATTCCTCATGTCACAATGATCTGATTATTTTCTATACATTAGGTTATATCAGATCATTTCTATAGATTAGATTATATCAGATCAGACTAAGTCTCTTCTAGTCTCTGATTGGCTATATAGGTAAAGTTCAGAGCTCTGTGGTCAGAATTTCAGTTTTAAACAGTGCAAATCTCCCAGCACACAATATCAATGGATGCTGTCGGTCCGTGCTTACAGCCTGGAAGAATCTAGGGTGGCATCACCTGGTGTAGGGGATGCTCATATAAGTGCAAAGTGCTGCATGGGTCGGAAGTTTGTGCTGTTGTTCATTTTTAACATTCCAGTGCTGTGCCAAAGCATGTTGGCAAATGAGTGAATAAAGAAAGAGGGAAAAAGAAACCTGATATTAACAGAGTATTGCATCATAACAACAGCTGGCAACAGATGAATGAATATGAGCTTTGCAGAGCTGTCCACAGGGTGGCGACATATCAGGTGTACTACAAGCTTACAGGACAAGCCCAAATCATGGAGCTTTTGTAACCTGTTTGTTACCCATGAGTTTGAGAGAAGCAGTCTAGAGCCTTCAGAATACATATACAGTACTGTTAAGATTCATCTCATTTATTTAGGTTTGTAATTAATGCAGGGTTCAAGCCACACTGTTTTAGCTCAAAGTAAGTACACATCTCAGCTGTTAGACCACTTTCAAAGATTTCAGACTTTCCCTCCAGAAGAATCATTACTATTTTTTTTAAGTACTTTATGTTGCAGGGCACATTAGCCCACATAACTGCACAACGGGATGGCCAAAACCTTTAGAAGAAGAAAAAAAACACCTTATATTCACAGTGCTTAAAATTAATGAAATAATTTTACTTGACAAAGTCTAAATAAGGAATGGTGAAGTGCTGGCACTGAGGCTAGGGATCTGCACTGGCAATTGGAAGGTTGCCGGTTTGATTCCTGTAAAATGCCAAAAGGGACTCAGGTCTGTTGGGCCCTTGAGCAAGGCCCTTAACCTGCAATTAATTGCTAAGCGCTTTGAGTAGTGAGAAAAGCGCTATAGAAATGCAAAAACATTAAAAAAAAAAAAGGAATCAAAATAGAGACTAAACATTTTAAATAAAGCTAAAGAAGAAAAATAAATAAAAAATGAAAAAAAGAGAAAAAGAACTAACTATGAGAAGGAATTACAAAATGAAGGTAATATGCCACTGTAAGGAGGCAGTTAAAAATGATAATTCTTAACGACCAGACGATAGCTGTGAAAACAGGCTAAGGCCAAAGCCATACAAGTACTTGGGGGTCCACATTAATGGCAGGTTGGACTGGGCACAGAGGAACTATATAAGAAAGGTCAGAGCCTTCGTTCCCTTAATGTGGGTAGTGATATCCTCCACATCTTCTACGGCTCTGTGATGGTCATTTTATACATTGTGGTGTGCTGGGCTGGTAACATCACAGGAACATCACATGAAGACAGGCTCACCAAATCAATAAGCTAATAAAAAGGGCAGGTTTAGTTATAGGACACACTCTCAACCCCCTGGAATTAGTAGTGAAGGAGAACAATGCTGCACATCTTCTCTCTGATATACTAACACAGAATACTTTCAGCCAATGAATTATTCAGCAGAAGTGTATCAAGATGTTGGGCCTTTTTACCAAATGCAATACACCTGTATAATGCATCACAGTGATTGTGACCTCCAAGTCAGTAGTTTTCTTTTCTTTCTTTTTTAAATGTTTCTTCATTTTCAGTCATTCTCGTGTGTGTTCACATCATGGTGAGTGTGTACAGTGCATATATTTATGTATTTATTTATCTATTTATGCCTGTATTTGTTTTAAAATACAAATCTGTAAAAAGACAAATCTCCCCCTGGGGACAAATAAAATATGTCTGTCTATCATAGAGTCAGTCCTACTTTTGCTAATAACATTACTATTATCAATCTTGAATTCCAAAAATTATTGGCCAATGAACTTTGTGGACTTCAGAAAAGCATTTGATAGTATCCATAGGCAATCACTGAGGAATATTGTAAAATTATGCAGTTTACCTCAGTGATACATAAACATCTTTAAGAAGATATATTTCAGTTCCACATTTTGCATTAGAACTGACAGTGGCACAACAGACATGTTTGAGGTAATTACAGGAATTCAACAGGGCTGTGTGTGCTCATTATTCCTATTTATCCTGGTAATGTGATATACTATGAGAGAGGCTGAGGCAGGTATTATTAAATGGACAGCAACTACACACCTCACAGATCTTGTGTTTGCAGGTGCCATTGTCCTGTTAGCAGTGTCAAACACATGCATTTGGGAGACAACTGCAGTGCCCGTGTCTCAGGAATTCTACTCCTAATCATGGTTTGGTGCTGTCACCTAATTCCTCTCCTTCCCATTTGCCTCCAGACCTAAAGAGCTACGGCAAGAAGATCTGTGACATCATTTCTGGTTCCAGCGACACAAACCCACCTCTTCCTGTCAAGCAGACTTAAATAAGCTCCCTCCAAGATGGCGAGCAGTTTTGACAAAGGCTTGTGTCTGAGAAGATGTTTCTTCACAATGACTGTCATTATAATTCCAAGCCTTTTTCAAAAACCTTCAATTATACTGGTATCACCATTGGTGTCAAAACCCTTTATATCTGTTTTGTGCTTTTTGTCTTACAGCAGAAACAACAAAATAGCTGCAAGAGCTCACAAACAGATTACAGGTAAAGCCAATAATGTAGAGATATGCATAAACATAGATAAAATGAAGATAATGCTCATTATTCTACAATTCATTACAAATATACAGATCAGTAAGCAAAGTCTTGAAAATACTCAGGAGTTCATCTACCTGGAGAGTCTAATGTTTACTGATGTTCTCAAAGAACATCAGAACTAAAATAAAACTATATTGTATAGTGGTCCTATTGGTTTCAACCTACAGCACTGAAACATGGAAAACTGCGGTAGAAATTGCCTGGAAACCAAAAAAGTTTCATCAAAGATTGTTTAAGAAAAATTTCTTGGTGTTAGTTAATTAGTTAGTTGAGGTTTAATGGACTTTAGAAGTTATAGGATATAATTACACAGCACAGATCCATCTGGTTGGGCATATCTTATGCCTGCAGGATCATAGACATGCCAAAATTGCATTTTTTTAGAAAAAGGAGCACACATAGTACGGAACATTCAAAGAACATCTAAAAATGATGAAAGACAGCTGAGAGAAGATGAAGGCTGTCACAGCTGATGGGGTATGTTAGAAGATGTTTGCTGCTCGAAGTGCATTCTTGTGTGGGAGGACTAAAGCTGATCACTTTAAACAAAAAATTAATAAAAGAAACAGAGGGTTAAATATTACTACACTTTCTAGAATTATCACACACCGATGAAAAGAGTTTTGGTTTGCTCCAGGAAAGTGACCTTTTAGCTAGGATATATCGGGTTGGATAATGGATGGATGGATGGTTTAATGTTAGATGTGATCAATCACGTACATTTATGAGATTAATTACTTATTTTTTAATTGATTCCCAGCTCTACATTAAATACACTTTAAATATTTTTTTGCATTGAAAAAATGAATTCCCCACCTAGCGAACCCCACAAAGAAGGAAACAAGACCCAGACAGCTGCTGAAAGATGACAGACAAGAGTGAATACAAACTCAACATTATACAAGAAAGAAGTAAAATTAATGAACTAAAAATAAAATAAAATTAATCCATCCATCCATTATCCAACCCGCTATATCCTAACTACAGGGTCATGGGGGTCTGCTGGAGCCAATCCCAGCCAACACAGGGTGCAAGGCAGGAAACAAACCCTGGGGCAGGGCGCTAGCCCACCGCAGAATAAAATTAATGTCCAAATTCCCAATATTGCTAAACCTAAATACCAAAAAATAAATAAAGGGTCAGAAAACTGAAAAACCAAAATAGTAAAAAAATCTGCAAATCTTAATAAAAACAAAAGCACTGACAAGGGATCCAATGAGGAACATGACATGCAGAAAACTTTAGCAGAACTCTCAGGTAAATACTAATGTAATTCTTGCAAAACAACAGAGATTCTTTATTGATAAAAACAAAGATAAAGGAGCAGGAATTAATAAAAAAAGAAAGAAAATGAAGAAAAACTAAAAGAGTGGGAAGTGAGAGAAATGACAAAATCAAAGAAAAACATCAAGAAAGGCAGGACAGTCTGCATTGGTAGTCATTCCATATTATTCATTTAAAGGCCACTTTATTCCACTTCCTTGTTCTTTGTTGAATTTACCAACTTTTTGGTTAGGTGACAAGTATGATCAAGTGATCTTTAATATTCATATAGTTGAGGAAATAGACACCCTCCGTAAAAGTTTGCTGTTCATGTTGACTTTGTGGGGTTCACTAAATGATCATGCTGTACATGTATTTATAACATTTAAAACTTCATTCTCTAACCCCATTAATGAAACCATTTCAGATCATTATTTGATTTGAATACCAATAAAGCACCTCTCCCTTGTGACATGTGTCCTTTTAATTGGGAAGTTGTTAGGTTTGAATACACAATGGGTGGTCAGAAATTTAAAAGTACACCTTATGAGAAGGATGTAGGAGATGCTATAAGCTTCCTGCCAGTGTTCAAAAGTCATTAAAAAGGCAAACAGAATGTTAGGTTATATAGCACGATGTGTGGAGTACAAGTCTAAGGAGGTTCTGCTCAAGCTTTGTAACGCACTGGTGAGGCCTCATCTGGAGTACTGTGTGCAGTTGTCATCTCCAGGCTACAAAAAGGACATAGCAGCACTAGAAAAGGTCCAGAAAAGAGTGACTAGGCTGATCTAGGGCTACAGGGGATGAATTATGAAGAAGGACTAAACGAGCTGAACCTTTTCAGTTTAAGCAAAAGATTAACAGCAAACATGATTGAATTGGTTAAAATTATGAAGGGAATTAGTGCAGTGCATTGAGACTGTTGTTTTAAAATGAGTTCATCAAGAACACGGGGACACAGTTGGAAACTTGTTAAGGGTAAATTTCATACAAACATTAGGATGTTTTCTTCACACAGAGAACAATAGACACAAGGAATAAGCTACCAAGTAGTGTTATAGACAGTAGGACTTTGGGGACTTCAAAAACTTGACTTGATGTTATTTTGGTAGAATTAGGTGGATAGGACTGGCGAGCTTTGTTGGGCTGAGTGGCCTGTTCTCGTCTAGATTGTTCTAATGTTCTAAAAAAGTGATTATGTACAGATGGTACAGTGCAGATAATGCACAACAATGAGATGTCACTCCTGTTTATTGAAAGAAAAGCTCAAATCTAGGATGGTGCTCTGAAACGAAGAGGAGAGAAAAGAGAGAAAAATGTTTTTAGAAAGACCAGGAGAAGTTAGAAGCAAAATTTGTGGAGAAGACAAAAAGGAAGTCAATACTGCACAGAAATCAGAATGAAACCAAAAGTATCTAGTCCAAAACATCAGTCAAAAGTTGAAATCAAAATAAAGATGTTAATGTGTTTTGCCTGGAATAATTCTTTTAAACCATTTCTCCCAACACCATGAACATTTGTTGTTAGTTTGGAACACATCATCTTGGACAACAAGACATCCATGCCACCACCTTATGTACTTGCTGAAAGTGATGGAATGATACTGCTGTTATGCCCCTAAAACCTAGAATAGCTTACCGATAGAAATTTGCCAGGCTACTATGGTGGAGGACTTTAAAAACCTGCTGAAAACTCATTAGTTTAACATGGCTTTTTCATAGCTTCACTTTTAGTTTAACCCTGATATTCTGTATATGCATTTAATTATCTTCTTTTTTGTGACTCTGAAATCCATACTAACCCCTACTTTCTCTGCTGTTCTTTCTTCGGTTTTCTGTGGTGGTATTCTGCACCACCTCCACCCGATCAAAGCACCGTGCAGTCCCTACATTGATGGATTGAAGGCCATCATCATCTAATTCTTCCACGTGGAGCCTGAAAACCTTGAGGACTGATTGAGATAATTTATGTTAGGTAGAATGTCCAGTGGGATCTGGGTGGTCTCGTGGCCTCGGAACCCCTGCAGATTTTGTTTTTTTTTTCCCAGCCATCTGGAGTTTTTTTTGTTTTTTCTATTCTCCCTGGCCATCGGATCTTACTTTTATTCTATGTTAATAAGTATTACCTAATTTTATTTTGATATTTTTACTTTTTTTTCTTTCTTCATCCTGTAAAGCACTTTGAGCATCATCATTTGTATGAAAACATGCTATACAAGTAAAAGTTGTTGTTGTTAAATTCCTGGCCACACATGATGACAATGGAGAAGTGTTGCTATCCAGAAGATGGCCAAAATGACATGGCAAAATCGTGGTGAGTACAATACACAAAGGGATGATTGATTATTAAGAAAATAATTTAAACATTAAAACATTACTGATATTAATTAAAGCAAGAATATAAATGAAAAAATAAATTAGATAAGTCATTATCAAGATCAATGGTAAACAAATCATCAGTAGATCTGAGTATGTAAAATGAAGAAAACATTTTACCTGCCAGTCTTACTAAAACATATTATAATTTGTAGCAAACCATACGGATGTGTGAGGGATAGGATAAGTAGATATCACAGGAAGTCACCTTGTACAGAAAAGAACTTTAGTCACTAGAAATTTTCTTCATTAATCCATATTCAGATATACTCTTTCTGTTGACACAGCATTATACATTTTTAACAAATAATTTTCCCTCGTGACAGAACCCTAAGGTGAGTTTTCTGCCACATTTGCCAGAGCCATTTAACCATGGCTAACACCCTTCAGCTCAAGTAATGTTGGGCACAGTAGGGTTTCTTTAGTCTTATTAGGCTCAAAGAACATTTCATGTTAATTTGGACTAATCAGTACCTGTCAGCACTTAATAAATCACATGACAAATTGTGCCTTCTAAATATTATAATTATAGGCAATAAAAACATTTCTCGTATTTGGAAGAGAAATTAAATACAAAGCCCAATCTCCAGCATCAGTGTCTTTATGCAGGAGATTGAACTTTTTCCTGCAATTTAACTGAAGAGTGAGCTGGGTGTAAACCCAATGTGCTCCATCCATTTCCATGTGTACTTTGTTGTGGTCAGGTTGGATAGGTGCTGGACATTATCTAAGTAATAAAGGGCAAAGGCCAGAAATAATCTTGAGGGGGTGTGAGTGCTTTAATACATAAGAAACATAAGAAATTTGACAAACAAGTGGAGACCAATCAGTCCATCAAGCCCGTTTGTTTAGTTAATGGCTAAGCTGTCCCAATAGCGCATCCAGATTCTTCTTAAAGGTTGTCAAGTTTTCTGCTTTAACAATGTTTCTTAGTTGTTTGTTCCAAAGTCCCTCAACTCTTTGCATAAAGAAGTGCTTCCTGGCTGCGGTTTTAAATGCAATTCACCTTAACTTCCACTGATGTCCTCGAGTATGTGAATCACCCTTAAGCTGAAAGAATGAATATTAGAAAATTAGAACAGACTAGGCGAGAACAGGCCATTCATCCCAACAAACCTCGCCAGTCCTATCCACTTAATTCTTCTAGAAAACATTGAGTCTAGCTTTGAAAGTACCTAAAGTATTATTGTCTACCACACTACTTGGTAGCTCATTCCAAGTGTCTATCCATATTACTAACCGAGAATGCTAAACCGGATGATGGACGCAGGCACATCCGGCCATGGGCCGTAGCTGCAAAAAGACGTACTGCGCCGGCGCAACAAACAGTCCGCGAGAGTCGGCTGAGGACCCGAGAAAGGCGGACAAAAGAGGGCGAGAGAGGCGGATGAGGGTCCGCGAGAGACGCAGGCGCAAAAAGAGTCCGAGAGTCCGACAAGAGCACAGAAAACAGGAGTGAGCACATACAGAAAGGAGTCACAAAAATGAGGCTCAACAAGCACCAAAATAAGGAAAAAAAACATTAAAGAGCACTCAAACGAGGGGAAAGCACGAAACACATTGCACACGAAACTAAACACACCAAAAAAAAAAGAACAGACGAGCGCACAATAGCAAGGCACGACCATACCCCCGCCACCCTACAGGCACGGGACGGGACGGGACACACACCAAGAGGGGGATTCAACAAGCCCATGGAAGACCAAAAAAAAGAACACAAAACCACCCCACAGACCCTACAAGCAAGGGACGGGACACACAAAGAGGGGGAGAGAGGCGGATGAGGGGCCGCGAGAGACGCAGGCGCAAAAAGAGTCCGACAAGAGCACAGAAAACAGGAGTGAGCACATACAGAAAGGACTCACAAAAATGAGGCTCCACAAGCACCAAAATAAGGAAAAGGCACATAAAAGAGTACTCAAACGAGGGGAAAGCACGAAACACATTGCACACGAAACTAAACACACCAAAAAAAAAAGAACAGACGAGCGCACAATAGCAAGGCACGACCATACCCCCCCCCACCCTACCCTACAGGCACGGGACGGGACGGGACACACACCAAGAGGGGGATTCAACAAGCCCATGGAAGACCAAAAAAAAGAACACAAAAACACCCCACAGACCCTACAAGCAATGGACGGGACACACACAAAGAGGAGGATTCAAACAAGACACAGGAACACAAAAAGAAACAAAACGCTCGCGCGACAACGATCCCCCCCCCACACATCCATAAGAAAAAATGTCTCGACTCCAAAAACGCAAAGCTCAACTAAAGCTTCTAACTAACGATGTACCTAAAAGTAAAAACTTTATGAACTGCATTAGATCCTACAATGGTTCATTTGCTTTTGCATATACCGGAGTAAATATCAGGCCACCAAAAGGCAATGGACCATACTGCTTTCGCATATGTGCACAAATACTGCATCGCATTGGAACAGTGCACCCTGAAACAAATCAACAACGCAAATATGCACAAATCTACATCCTAGATCCACATTACGCAATCTATCAATCAAAGTGTTGCATCGCAACAAGCACGGATTCAAAACGAAACACCTCCCGTCTCAGACATACGTTAATGGCAGCGAAGGCTACAACGGGCTTCTCACACAGCACAGGCAAATCGATTACAGCTCCAAAACAACACGTCCCAAATACTACACATGTAACAACGCGGCTCTCAAACGGCACAAGCAAAACATACACCAGGAAAATTCATTCGGATTAATGAATGTCATTTGCAATCATTGTCATTCAGTTCACTTCCCTGAAGAAACAACTGGCAATACAAGTTATACATTTACACGTTGTTGTCAAAAGGGTCAAATTAGACTGCCTTCTTTACATTCATATACTGAATATCTACAGAAGCTTATAACTGACGATGTACCTGAAAGTTAAATCTTTATCAACTGCATTAGATCCTACAAATCGGTATCCACTATGAACATTAACGGTGGCACTGCACGTGACATCCGTCTTGAAAAAATGTTGTTTATTGATGAATGTTCAATGACATGAAGTCACTTACTCAACACCATTCATAAACTTCTACAAACGTTTATGAATAATAATATTCGCTTTGGAGGAAAGGTACTTTTATGAGGAGGAGATTTTAGACAGTGATTAGCTATTCTTCCAGATGCCATGCACTCAGCTATTGTTCAGTGCACCTTAAAATACGCAGACAATTGGCATTACTTTCAAAAGATACAGTTAGTAAAAAACATACGATGTCCAGAACCAGATCATAACAATTGCTTATTACAACTGAGAGATGGTACACTCACCAATACAGATGGACTTCAGCCACATATTATTACAATTCCTCAAGCCTTTATCTGCGACGACTTAGTTACAGAGACATTTGGAACAGCAATCTCATTAGACCAAATGCCCCTTTTAACACAACGCACTATATTATGTCCAAAAAATATTAATGTGGAAAACATAAATACCCAAGTCATTCCATTACTTCCTGGAGAGACACAACTCTTTCTAAGCTCTGACAAACTTGACTCTGATCACAACAATAACCATCTTCATTGACATTACAAGTTCTGACCTGGAATTACCTTTTACACTTAAACGGCGTGTACAAAGAAATTTTCAAATAAACCTTTACACTGTGCCACACACTTTATTGTTTGATTTCTATTTGCATCATCTACACCGTCACACTATTCTATATCTCATTCATACATCACGCTCTTTGTCATTCCCAACACCAGGGGTTGGCGAGCGAAGCCCACCCCACAGACCCTACAAGCAACGGACGGGACACACACAAAGAGGGGGATTCAAACAAGACACAGGAACGCAAAAAGAAAGAAGACGCTCGCACAACAACAATCCTCACCCCCCCCCCCCCCACACACACACACACACACATCCATAAGAAGTGACACCCAAAGCCACATATTCTAAAGTGAACGTCAACACCTTCACACTAGACAGCATAGGTGTCAGCATAGGTGGATCTCCTTACAATAAAGCACTATTAACCGTTCAACTGCAGAAAAGGAAACATATTAACAGTGACTGCGATCCTCCGGAGTGGCAGCAAATCTGTCAATAAATGGTCGTACATGTCACTCAATATTCAAAATACCGGTCCCAATCACAGAGACATCAGTATCCACTATGAACATTCACAGTAGCAATGCCCGAGACATCCGTCTTGCAAAACTGATAATTATTGATGAATGTACAATGGCATCCAGTCACTTACTCAACACCATTGATAAACTTCTACAAACGTTGATGAATAATAATATTCCCTTTGGAGGAAAAGTTCTTTTATTAGGAGGAGATTTTAGACAATGCTTAGCTATTGTTCCACATGCCATGCGCTCAGCTATTGTTCAGTCCACCTTAAAATACGCAGACAATTGGCATTGCTTTAAAACAATACAGTTGGTACAAAACATGCGATGTCCAGATCCAGAATATAACAGTTGGCTAATACAACTGGGAAATGGTACACTCACAAATACAGATGGACTTCACCTAGATATTATTTCCATTCCACAATCCTTTATCTCAGACGGTTGACTCTGATGACGACAATGAACATATAAATTTCCCCTTAGAATATTTGAACACTATTAACCCTGCTGGATTACCACAACACGACCTTGCCCTTAAAAACGGAACAATAATCATGCTATTAAGAAACCTTAACACAAAACAGGGTTTATGCAATGGCACACGGTTAGTCGTCAACACCATGACACACAATGTTATTCAAGCGACAGTTCTTACAGGATCACATGCTAACAATACTGTTCTCATTCCTAGAATTGACCTTACGAGTTCTGACCTAGAATTACCTTTTACATTGAAACGCCGACAGTTCCCCATTAAACCTGCATTTGCCATGACCATCAACAAATCACAAGGACAAACCATGGACAAGGTTGTGTAAAAACATAAAATGATGTAATTGAACAAAATGTATGTGTGTAAGTACAGAAAATAGAACAGAATGATCAAACTTGTTTGTGTTTTGCGTACGTGACAAAAAGCATGTATACTTTCTGGAAGTTTTCTTTTAATGATGTGTGTGACAAGAAAATATACCTTTAGGGTAATGACTTTACAAAATTGGAAAAATACAATGAGTCAGGACGCTATTTTTATTGCTTACGTGGTCAACGATCAGGAGATTAGAAAGGTATAAAAGAGCAAGGACATCTGCGCTCGAGGCAGATGAAGCGCGGTGTCCTAGGACTGTGTTTCTCTGTCATTTTACCCTTGTCTGGTACGTATCAATAAAAAGGTTTTTACTAATTTTAATTTTCTTCTCTGTCTTCAGTCACAAAAAGTGTCCACAGTTTTTGGCGCCCAACGTGGGGCAAGGGACGGCCAGTCGACTCCTCCAGCGAGACCATTTCAGTGATCCGTCTTACCAGCGGACTGCCGTCAACTTGAGATCTCCGGCAGCAGAGCATGCAGCTCCGGCAAAAGTTAGGACTGCCCTGTCCTGAAACAGTTCTTGCGTGAGGAGCCCCTGGTCTCCTCTTTGCTACATCCACAGTGACTGAACGGATTTCCAGACAGAGCTTGCACACTTCCAGGCTGGGGTAAGCACCGGGGGATTTCCGAACATTTTTTATTTTCTAAATAACGGGAGGGCGAGTTTCCTGTTGACCGTCTAGTCATACTCATATCTCAACGGGTTGCTTAAGGTGATGGAGACTTGACCCAAGCAGTTTGACGCATACGAAAGGTCTGATGAAAGGATACTGGCCTCACCCATATCCTAGACTCGGCTGGACGTATTGATGTAGTATTCTGCTGAACCGAATCGGACACGAAGTCACCTGAGCTGGAATCCGGGGATGTGAGCGGACAGGCTAACGGGACGAGTAACGGGGTGGTATATATATATGTATGGAAATATAAACCGAAAAAGAGCACAGATTGCAGGATTGCTGTTAGGAACGGAATAAATAAATCTACATACGGAATAAGCAACAATACCGTGTTCTCCTGGGAACTGGGACAGAACCGATAGTTAGGTGTCTCCCCTTGGGAAAAAGAAGGGAACAGTAAGGGAACAGTGAGTGGCACAGTTAATACCTCGCTGATTCATACGGACAAGGGATTAGGCGAATCAGTATATAGTTGGAAAATTAAATACAGAACCCGGGAGGGCAAGGGGACATAATGGGAACTTATAACAGTAAGCCTGTTAATCGCCGCACAGGGGGATCAAAATCATTAATGCTGGAAGAATTATTTTCGGAGGATCAACAGACGCCCCGTAAAAATGGGTCTCCTAGAAAATTAATAGAAAAGAAGACAGGTTTAGATTTCAAGAAGGCATGTAAGAAACGGAATAGACAGAGTGGTGGGCGTTGGCCGATAGAGGGGACAGGAGATGTAAGTGAAATACAGGAAGTCAGGAAGATCCTGTGTAGGAATAAGCAGGGTTGTTATAATAGTGGACCGTATCGAATGGATATGTTCGATAGATGGGAATTAGTAATAAAAGACAGAAATTTAGAAGCAGTACAGAAACAGAATGAATTGTTGCGGGCAAATGAGGGAAAGGCTAAAAAGGAGAAAGAGGAATTACTAATTACATTACAGAAAGTTCAGATAGGCACTGAACCACAGGCAGATGGGAGGAAAAGGAAGAATAATCCAAATAAAGACCCCCTTTATCCTATTATTTTTCCCCTCCTCAGTACCAACCTCAGGCACCTCCATTATCCCCTCCTCTATCCCCATTCCGACTGCCCCCCCTGCACTACAACTAGCAGAAGTTTCCCCTGATGATTCCCCAGGCACAGATCACTATGACCCCTCTACCCATCGTGATGACCCACCCTGTACTAGACAAACCCCCGTCTCCAAATGCACTCGAAGTCACAAATCAGCTCCAACTTTTTTCTCTTCTGATCCTTCACCTTTACTTACTTGCCCTTTAATAGAAGTTCCCAATCCCCATTATAACCCTGCCCATCCAGCCGGACCCCAAAATCCCACAACAGTTATGATAAATCGGAACTGGGACATCCAAGAACTAAAGATGTCGTGAATGCACTTCCAGATCCAAAGGAAGTAGGAGGACTAAAATTTGTTGAACAACTTGATCAGTTAGATAGCATGTATAAGCCTAACGCTGCTGAATGGACCCAGGTACTTCGTCGAAAGCTTGGGACCACATGGGTCACTGTTAGCAGGGGTGTCCGCAATGACGTTCCATGGGTATGGAACCCAGCTTTAACTCGAGGACAGGGGATAGGTGGAGAAGGCGAATTTAACCCACAATGGGAGGCGTTGAGACAAAATATTGCAGAAAAATATAAAAAAGGAACGGACTGGTCCCTTATTTCTGCTGCAAAACAAAAGAGAGACGAAACGGTTGATGAATGGGCACATAGGATTCAAGACCTTATGGCTAATCACTCGGGCTTGGGAAATGCTGATGACCGCACCCGAGCTGCAGTTCCACCTTTTGTTTCCGGTTTGCGCCTTGATATACAAAACAAGGTCCGCACTTCCTGTGTTGAGTGGGAAAGTGCCACGTTTGATGAAGTCAAACGACATGCTGAACATGCCGAAAAACAAACTAAGCAGAAGGAATCGGACTCTCATGCCAAATTATTGGCAGCACAGATGAACTATTATACCAGGAATGCTCCTGACCAAGGTCGAGGATATGGCTTTAGGGGACGAGGACGAGGACGAGGACGAGGACGAGGTGGTTTTAGAGCTCCTCCTGTTGACCACAATAAGAATCCTTTTATTCCCTCTCCCTTAAATTCCAATGCTAATTCCTTCTCTTGCTACGCCTGTGGTGAAACTGGACATTTTCGTCGGGAGTGCCCTCACAGACAGCAACAGCCCCCACCTCCCCTTATTCCACCTGTTTTTTCTGACACCCCTGACCAACCATACTGGCCATAGGAAAACGCTGGGACCTCCAGCCACTCTTTTCAACTACCTTTGCTCACCCATAATTCAGAGACTGATCCTTTACTGACATTGTTCGTTGATGGCACTGAGACTATTTTCTTAATCGACACTGGTGCCACTCGATCTACCCTCTCGCTGGCAAAGGTCCCTGCCTCGAACGAAACTGTTACTGTGCTTACTGCTTCTGGACAACCTCACCTTCTTCAAGTATTAAAACCTCTTCAAGTCCAGTCACGTCCTGGCGGACATACCTTGTTCAACCCCCAAGTTGTTGTGTCAAATTACCCCTTACCCCAAACCCTCTTTTGCAGCTTGGACTTTAGATATTTCCCCACACACCATTCTCCTCAAAGCCCTACACTCTTTTTCCCCCTGTCTCTTTCCCAATTTACAGGCCCCTGACATTTTACACTGTACTGCCCAATACTTCCCTATAGAAGTAGACACCCCCTGGCTAGAATCTTTCCTTACTTCTGGTATTTGCCCCGAAACCCTTCACATCTCCTGTGTTTTTATTTCATCCACAAAGGCAGCTGCTTCTGTTCATCTTACATGCTCACAGCACATATATTATCTTGGCGGCACAGTGCCTCATATTTCCTTAGCTAAATCACGCACTGTTAAATGGGGGGAAATAGGACCATGGGTAGAAAAATGCCTTGAAAGAACAGACTGGTTACAAGTTACTCCAGGTATTTTTGATACTCCTGACCGTTTAATAACTAAAGTGGTGCTTCAAACTGATTTTTTAGTACATCGCGCTTTGTGCCGTCCTTCCTCTTTTGCTTGTTCATTACAAACCACTTTCCCTTCTTGGCTCTCTATGCTCCCTGATTCACTATGGTCCCAGGGAAAGAATGATTATGGAAGGATAGCCCATTGTGAGCCTCTGGTGATCCACCCGAAATCCTCCTTCCGCCCGCACCGTGCCCAATATCCTCTGTCTCCCGAAGCAGAGGCTGGCATCTCTGCCGTACATCCCGATCTCGTCAAACGCGGTACCGCCGTTGGACATGGACCGTCATGCCTCAGGGATACACTGAAGCCCCTTGTGTTTATGGACAAGCTCTTGCCCAAAATTTAGAAGGCTTTTGGCCGGAAAGAGGTAGTACATTGATACAGTATGTAGATGGAAATGATATGTAGCGCTACGGAAGAAAATTGTACAAAAGATACCCAGAAATTGTTGCTGTTTCTGGGGGAAAAATGGCCATAAAGTTTCTAAAAGTTAAGCTGCAGCTAAATATCTAGGTCATGACATTACGTATGGAACAAGAGCTCTCTCTAGCGATCGCATTACAGCCATCCAAAATCTTCCTAGACCGGTCACAAAACAACAGGTTATGTCTGTTTTAGGTATTCTGGGCTACTGCAAACAGTGGGTTCTAAATTTTACTGAAAGAGCACAGCCGTTGCAACAATTGGCTAATACTCCTGGCATCCTCCTTTCTGGCCAGGTCCAATGGAATGAACAGGCTGAGAAGGCTCTCTGTAACCTCAAAACTGCTCTTCTATCTGCGCCTATCTCTTCTAGGTTTGCCTGATCATTCTCGTCCATTCACTTTGTTCGTGGACGAAAAGCAGGGATTTATGAATGCAGTACTGACGCAACAACATGGAGATAAACAAAGACCGGTGGCTTATTTTTCTAAAAAAACTGGATCCAGTGGCCGCAGCACTTCCTCCGTGTCTTCGTGCTGTGGCTGCAACAACAGAAGCTGTATTAGCAAGCACGGATGTAGTTCTCATGAGCCCCCTAACAGTTAAAGTGCCTCACGCTGTACATTCTATCCTAGTACAAGCCAAAACTTCACATCTCAACTAGTTACGCAGTGGTCCAAGGGGACCGCCTGCTGGAAGCAAATCGAATTTCATCAAGCTTGAGTGCACAAGCAGCTGAACTCGTAGCACTCACTCGAGCATGTCAGCTGTCCGAAGGGAAGATCGTAACAATTTATACGGATTCCAGGTATGCTTTTGGAGTCTGCCATGATCATGGAGCATTATGGAAACTAAGGGGATTTAAGACCAGTACTGGCAAACCCATCCAACATCAGAAATTGATCGAATCCCTTTTAGAAGCCATAACCAAACCATCGAAGCTAGCGATTGTTAAATGATAGCTCACACAGGAAAACAGGATCCTGTTAGCAAAGGAAATGAATTAGCTGACCACTTTGCTAAAGAGGCTGCATATAATAACACACCAATTTCTTTATTCCAACAGAGAAATGACCAGGACCCTGATAATCAAATTATTTCTTTACAGAGTGCAGCCACGGATATCGAAAGGAGAAAATGGTCCAAAGAAGGGTCCCTCTCTGATGGAGTCTGGACTCATAAACACACTAACAAACCTTTTCTCCCAAAAGCCTCTTTCCCAGGAATGGCAAAAATCGCCCATGGCCTCGATCACGCAGGTAGAGATGCCATGGTTCGAGATGTTGAAAAACATTGGGAAGCTGTAGGTTTCTCTACATATGCAGAGCAATTTTGCAGATGCTGTGCAATATGTCAAAAGTTTAATGTGGGAAAAGGTACCCAGGTAAGTCCCGCCGTTACCCCTAATCCAATGGGTCCGTTTGAACACCTCCAAATGGATTTCATTGAACTAACCCCGTCTAAAGGGTACCGATATTGTCTTGTGATTGTCGATGTGTTCTCCCGATGGGTAGAGGCTTTCCCTTCAAAACACAACGATGCCAAAACAGTAGCTAAAGCACTAATTAAAGAGATTATTCCAAGATGGGGTATCCCTCAAAAGTTACAGATAATGGCACTCATTTTGTGAACTCCGTTATAAATGAATTAACCACCTGGCTCCAAATTAATGTGCACCATTATTGTAAATACCATCCCCAAAGCGGAGGCATCGTAGAACGATGCAATGGCACTTTAAAAGCTAAACTTGCAAAAATTTGTGAACAAACTAATTTATCATGGCCGGATGCACTACCCTTAGCTTTAATGGGACTAAGGGGACGGACACACCGACAACTGGGACTATCGCCGTTTGAGATTCTGACCGGACGATTGTAGGAAATGTGAATTTGCATACTGTGGACAATGATCTTCTCTCTAGTCTTGCAGGTTTGCGAACCTCGTTGAAGGAAATCCACCAGCAGGTTAATCAAGCCTGGAGGACCAGCCCCCTTTCCAAGGATTTACCAATTTCCTTGGGCACCTGGATCCTGGTTCGAGATACTCGGAGGAAACACTGGCATCAGCCTAGGTGGAGAGGACCATTCCAAATTCTTCTGTCCACACCACACGCCGTGAAGGTTGAAGGACTGCCTGCCTGGATCCACGCATCGCATTGCAAGAAATGGCTATCTTAAAAATACTTTTTCTGTTGGCTGTTACCCGCACCCTCTCGGGCTACCCAAGGATGGGTGGTGATCTCTATCTAAGTACTTTACCGCCTCTATGGAAAGGGCATATATGCTACATGAGGAGCACATGTCTCGTATAGCTTCTTCCATTTTCTCCTCCCAAACCCCTTTCCCCCCCCCCTTCCCCTTCATCAACCATTTCAATTTAATTATATTGCCCACATCATTTTGTTCAAAAAGGGAGGAGTGTAAAAACATAAAATGATGTAATTGAACAAAATGTATGTGTGTAAGTACAGAAAATAGAACAGAATGATCAAACTTGTTTGTGTTTTGCGTACGTGACAAAAAGCATGTATACTTTCTGGAAGTTTTCTTTTAATGATGTGTGTGACAAGAAAATATACCTTTAGGGTAATGACTTTACAAAATTGGAAAAATACAATGAGTCAGGACGCTATTTTTATTGCTTACGTGGTCAACGATCAGGAGATTAGAAAGGTATAAAAGAGCAAGGACATCTGCGCTCGAGGCAGATGAAGCGCGGTGTCCTAGGACTGTGTTTCTCTGTCATTTTACCCTTGTCTGGTACGTATCAATAAAAAGGTTTTTACTAATTTTAATTTTCTTCTCTGTCTTCAGTCACAAAAAGTGTCCACAGTTGGCGTCTACCTCTCTGAACCCGTTTTTGGACATGGACAACTTTATGTTGCCTTCTCACGTGTTCGCCGTTCATCTGACGTTAAAGTTAAAATTATAAATAATCCATGCCAAGGAAGACTCATTCAAGGACAAGACACCATCTTTACTACTAATGTTGTATACAAAGAAATATTCCAATAAAACATTAATATATGACAAACACTCTATTTGTTATTTCTATGGGCATCATCCAAAGCTGCACACTATTCTATATCTAATTCATACATCTGACTCTTTCTCATGTCCCAACGCCAGGGGTTGGCGAGCGAAGCGAGCAGGGGCCAGAGCCCCCTAGTGGTTCTCTATGTAAAGAAAAACTCCCTAATGTTTGTGTGAAATTTACCCTTAAGTTTCCAACTGTGTCCCCGTGTTCTTGATGAACTCATTTTAAAATAACAGTCTCAATCCGCTGTACTAATTCACTTCGTAATTTTAAATACTTCAATCATGTCTCCTTTTACTCTCCTTTTGCTTAAACTTGAAAGACTCGGCTCTTTTAAACTTCTCTCAAAATTCAGACCTGGAATCAGCCTAGTTGCTCTTCTCTGGTCCTTTTCTAGCGCTGCTATGTCCTTTTTGTAGCCCAGAGACCAAAACTGCACATAGTATTCCACATGGGGCCTCACCAGTACATTATTAAGTCCTGGTGCTTACTGTATGTGGTCTCCCTGTGGGAATGTTGCTGGATCTACTTTATCAGTGCCCTTGGTACTATGGTGTTG
Organism: Erpetoichthys calabaricus; assembly: GCF_900747795.2. NCBI lineage: Eukaryota > Metazoa > Chordata > Cladistia > Polypteriformes > Polypteridae > Erpetoichthys > Erpetoichthys calabaricus. The sequence goes on along the minus strand of NC_041399.2, from coordinate 175,673,243 downwards.
TATTGTGTTAGTGTCGTGGCGAAAAATTGTCACCACAAGGCTTTTTACCTGAAATGAAGGCTATTAGGAGACTCGGAGGATAGGCAAACAGAGTCTATAGTTTTATTATTAACCCAATACAGCCAAATTGAGCTGAGCCCTGAACAGTTCAGAACTCAAAACTTATATAGTAATTTCTTATCACTCCGACCTCGCTCAATTAGCTCATTCTGCACCTGTCCTTACTGTCCATTGTTCATCTCTAGTTTCTGTTTTGTTTATTTTTGATTGTTCTTCGGCTGGGCAGATGTTTCCTTTTTCCATTTTTGGGCTTGCTTGTGTCATTTCCTTTCCTAGGCCTTTCAAACTATTTTATAATGGTGGCCTAAAGCTAACCTTTAATTAAAAAAGAAATATGGTATGTGCTTTTATTTAATCATTTGTTTGGCAGGCCTGACTTGCATTAATATCTACACTAAGGCTAATGCTTATATATTTCTCTATATTTATTTATGTTAGTACATGAATATACTAATTTTAGTTTTCATACATGACATCATCTTGACCTTGTATCAATACCTTTGCTGTTTCTGCTGACTCACTATTCCAGCTGGTTTCTCACATGCCTACCGTTTCCTGCATTTTGTTACTTGTATCGTTCCTTGTTTTCTGGCCTTCAAGCAACAGGTGTTCTCATTCCCCCTTATCCTGTTCTCGGGTTGTTTCTGTATATCATTCTTTTCCTCTTCTATCCTTCCTTTCCTAATACTGGTAATTTTCCTTCAAGCCTTAACTAATGTCTTTATTTAACTATTTGCTTGTCATATCTTATTAGCTTGTCATGTCTAAATTAAGCTAAATCTAATGCTTTAGAAGCTGTTAATTACTTTTATGGCTATTAATGCTAATATATGCTATTTATGCTTAATGTATAAATTTTTATCTTCCATATTAGCCATTATGGATGTAGTGAGACGTTAAGCAAAATGACACCTTTTATTGGCTAACTAGAAAGATTACAATGTGCAAGCTTTCAAGGTAACTCAGCTCCCTTCTTCAGGCAAGTGATTACATTTTGATTAACTTCTCAGTGCCCTTGAGAATTTTGGTGTCCTGGATTAGGTCCAGTCACATTCCTCCTGGCTTGAGTCTAAGCGGGTTTAATTCTCGGAGTCTGTCAGAGTATGACATGTTCTTAAGTCCTGGGATGCACTTGGTTGCTCTCCTCTGCACAGCTTCCAATGCTGCTATGTCTTTCTTGACCTTTGATGACTGTATAGTTTGAGCATAACATCCCTTGACTTAAATTCAACAGTTTTTATAATATAGCCTAACATTATATTTGCCTTTTAATTGCTCCTATAGTTAAGTTGATGACAATGTTGTGTCAACATAAACCTCTAAATCTTTTTCAGAGGTTGTTTCCTGTATGACAGTGTTGTCTCCCATCTTGTATTTATAATTAATGTTCCTGTTGCCCACGTGTAACTCTTTTCACTTTTCTAAATTAAACTGTAAACTTGCGGTTACCCAGGTCTTTTTGAATACTTTTTGCTGCCTCCTGAGTGTCTCCCATTCCTCCGACTTTGGTGTCTTCTGTGAATTTCACAAATTTACTAACTTTACCAGAATCAATGTCATTAATGTTAACCAGAAAAAGTACCGGTCCAAGGACAGGGTCTCCACTGATGACCTCTGTGCCCGTGGAGCATTCACCTCTTAGCAGTACATTTTGTCTCCTGCCAGTTTGCCAACTAGAGATTCAGTTTTGTAGGTTACCTCTGATGCCTACAGCTTTCTAGCGTCAAATTAATACACTTAACTCCCACAGGGAGACCACATAAGCACCAGGATTTAATTTCTTCTTCAATGTAATATATTTTACAGCACCTAAGATGTACGTATTAGGCTTCCATATACTGTAGTGTTTTTTATAGCTTCATTTGATAAATAAACTGCTGTATGTGCAATTTTATGAAGGGCAACAGTAGCTGCTACTTTATAATAACATTACCTGGAAAACAGGGACACAAATGGAAGAAGTATAAAGTTAAATTTTCCAACTAAAGGGTTGTCTTCCCACAGAGGACCTTATTAAGTAGTAGAGTAGAAATTAGTATTTTGGTTTCTTCATCTGTTGATTGATTTGCAAAAATTATGTGAATGAGGACTGAGGAGATATGTTAAGTTTAATGGCCTTTTCACATCAAAACTGTAATAATTAATTCATTTCTTACATTGGTTATGCTTTTTACAATGTATATGCTGTTTTGAAGGTTTTCCAGTCATTTATTTTAAGAAAGTTTATTTTTTATTTCCATCTTGTTCCTTGCTGATGTGATACAGCAGTAAGTGTCACATGACCACAATAATTGTGTCAATTACATCATTGGATAAGATGGTATGAATATAGTGGTGGTTTTGTGGCACTTTACACTCTGCTGAATGAAATCTTTGAATTACTTTCTAGTAATAATTAGCTTCAAAACAAGTAGGCCCTTGAGTCAGGTTTTGCATTGGTTGATTGAACCCCTTCTTCCTTTGAATACTGTTTTTCATCTTGCATTCATGCTTTGGTTGCCTGATTGTTCGTCTCATTTGGTTTTGACATTGTTTCTTCCTGTCACAGTGGTTCTTATGTCACGTATCACCTCCTGGTTATATAATCTTTCTCACAATAATCATCAAACCTGGTGTCCATCATATCAGAAACCTTTATTTATGCTCTGTATAAAATAAGGAGATATTCCCCAAGACTACCTACAACAATATGTAGTATACAAGCAAGCTGAATAACTGTGTTTCATGAACTAGAAGTTCCAAAGTCTGTATGTCCCAAAACCACTTCTGAAAATTCTCACTGGGGGGTTCTTATCTGACCATGCCTAGATTTAAGGGTTGTGACAATAAAGAGTCCAAGACATCATAAAGGTTTGGGGCAGCCACCCATACATTGTTGTTCCCAGCTGCAAAAGTCAAAATAAGTAGCACAATGTGCATAGAACAATCCAGAACAGAACTGATCACAAGAGACAAAGATTGAGGCTTTAAAGGCCCGAATAGGAAGTGATGTCATCAAAAGGGCCAGAATCAGAAGTGATGTCGTCTGGACTGGAAGTGATGTCAGCAAAGGGCCCGGTGAAGGAAGTGATGTCAGCAAAGGGACAGGCACCAGAAGTGATGTCTTCTGAGGTGCCGGAACCTTGCAGGATTTCCCGGGAAAGGTCTGTAGGGAACTGAGAAAGACAGTCAACGCACTCTGCTTCCCCCTGGTCAGATGTTTTATTACAATTATTCAGACCCTTTAGCTGCCTCCTACTCGCACGTGTGTGACAGGGTAAACACACGCTCTTTATAAAATAAAAAAAGTTTATTGTCACAAAATGCTCTGTCACACTGTGAAGCTCTGACGAGTACAAGAGGAATAAAGAAGTTGCCAGCAACAAAAGGCAATTCAAGTGAACAAAGTCCCAAAACAGCCGGAATCAAAGAACAGAGCAAACAGGTCAAAATTCAATAATTCACAATAAGCAGAGATAAAGGCAAAGATCTCATCAACTCCAGAGAGCATTCATGATGAACTGTGGGAGACCCATCAGATTTAAAGAATGGAGGGCAGGTCCGGGCAGTGATTGGCAGGTGGCCCTGCCTCTTAGGAGGACCACCCACAAAACACATAGAACATAACACAGACTTAGAAACAGATACATAAAATGCAACAAATGCTGCAAATCATAAACAAAAGAAATAGTAACATCTATCCATGCAGCCATCCATCCAATATCCAACCTGCTATATCCTTACACAGGGTCACGGGGGTCTGCCGGAGCCAATCCCAGCCAACACAGGGCTCAAGGCAGGAACAAACCTCGGGCAGGGCGCCAGCCCACCGTAGGGTGAAATAGTAACACATACAAAAAAATCAAAAATGTGCAACAAAGACAAAAACAAGCATTTGAACCCCAGCCAGGGAAGGAAGCCTGACTCAGATATGACAAACTCTGTGTTGTCTTCTGTAACTTAATTAACAAATCACACAATCAAAATTTTAGTCCTGCACATTAAATAATCAGCTCATTTAAAGAATGATGTCTTGGAAAAATGAAAATCTAATTAGTTTGATACAATGAATTTTAAAAGCATCAAATAAAATTACACACATTTTGTAAAGGAAATATATTTAGTTATGGTCTGGTATCTTTGCAAAGATATTACAAAAATGCACTCAGCGTTGTCTCATTATTTTGAATTTAGGATTAAAAATGGCAGTTTTCATGAAGTTCACCTTATGAAATGTAAAATGCCTTCAGATTTATAGCAGCTACAGTGAGATTAATTGAGCAATGTTTATATCTTCATAAAACAGACAAAACAGTATGAAATATGTTCTAAACTTATGTCATTCTGAAAAAAATATCCTTTAGATGACCCTGGTAATGAGATCAGGTGCTTGCAAAGTTTCAAGAATCAGCATTTATTTAATCTTTCATTTCCTTTGATTAATCCTCATGTATATACAACGTGTTTGAAAGATTTTTGTGTTGAAAATATTTTCTTCTTCTTCTTTCGGCTGCTCCCGTGAGCGGTCTCCACATTGGATCATCTTTTCCATATCTTCCTGAGCTGACCCTCTAATGTACTCGTTCCTAATCCTATCCATCCTCGTCACACCCAGTGCATATCTTAGCATCTTTAACTCTGCCAACTACAGCTCTGTCTCCTGCTTTCTGGTCAGTGCCACCGTCTCCAACCCATATAACATAGCTGGTCTCACTACCGTCCTGTAGACCTTCCCTTTCACTCTTGCTGATATCCGTCTGTCACAAATTACTCCTGACACTCTTCTCCACCCAGTCCACCCTGCCTGCACTCTCTTTTTCACCTCTCTTCCACAATCCCCATTACTCTGTACTGTTGATCCCAAGTATTTAAACTCATCCACCTTCGCCAACTCTAATCCCTGCATCCTCACCATTCCACTAACCTCCCTCTCATTTTCACACATGTATTATGTCTTGTTCCTACTGCCCTTCATCTCTGGTAAAAAAAATACTGTCTACTTGTTCATCTGATTTTGAAGAATGGTATAGCATAAAGAAACATGAACAGATTTTACATACTTTTTCTGGGGCATAACTAGCAATCATGTACTGTAATCATCACGAGTCCTGAAGTTAGACAAATTTAACCTTAGGTGACAAATAATACTTAAGAGAATTACTTTAGCAGTATTTAAAATTCAATATAAAAAGTTAATATACAGCATTCCCTGCAGTGTCATTTAACCACAATTTGAAAATATTTGAAAAAATCAAAAAATTCAAAATTCAAAAAATTGAATTAACCACACCTGTTGAACTGTATCCAACATGAGTAATCAATCCCATTGTCGATTGTTTTTGAGGTCACCCACTCCAGCCCCCTCTTGCTCTCGCTGTTAGTAATGTTATAGCATCCACAGTGTGAAAGATATCCACACTCACAGTACTGCTATAAAGGTAACTTTTATTTTTCTTAACACAGTAAAACCTCGTTATGGATTCACTTATTCATGTCTACAAAAATGCAATCTATTTTGTGAAACTCCCAGTCTATTAATGCCACAGTAGAAAAAAAATTGTTAGAGGGCTCTCCCAGCAGCAATAGCAGGTCTGTGATGACCTCAGGTCTCTGCGAGCTGCACGCACTCTACACTGAATAGATCAACACGTGTCTGTCCGTCGCTGAGTGGTGTGGATAAACTGTGAACCCAATTTTTGTGATGGCAGCTGGGGCTTGCAATTATTCCCCACAAAAGAGGAATGCCTAGTAAGTGTAGGTCAGAAACTTACATTGAGTCCTGGCCCACTGTACACACCACCTATTGCCACTACCAATTGGATGAGTCAGTGAGATCCTCAGATTGGATCTGCCACGGTCGCTCACAGCTTCAGGTCTTAGTTCTATAAAATGATCAAACTTGACTATAAGGGAAGTAAAAGTCATAACAAGTTTTCCATAGGTGAACAAGAGGAAGGATCATTATGGAGCCTCGAGGGATGAGAGCAGAGTGCCAATGCGTCTGCCTGACCCCTTCTCCCCTAAACCAGTCCTCCCCTGAACCAGCATCTAACTCTATATTTTCCATAGGATCATTGCTTCTTCAGTGTCCACACATGGTGTCTCGATTCATGTGGGTTTTCAGGAACGTAACCTCTGCAGATTGACTGTATACATATATTTCGGTATTATCCACGGAATTCATTCATCCAAGGAGGGGCAAGTGACATATTCTCTGCAGACACAAAGGGACTACTGTATGTTGTAAAATCCTTGTGTCAAAAGCTATGATTTTATCATTCGATTTCATTGTAAGAAAGGAATATTGCCTCACTCTTCCTTACCTCACTGCTCCAGTTGATTGATTTTCGGGGCGTTGATTTACACACGGCACTCATAAGTTGTGGTGGAGGTGTGGACTTTGACTTGGCCATTGCAAGGACTCCATTATTTGCATCATTCACTTACAGATCTGCTGGTGTGCTTGGCATCATTCTCCTGAAAGGAAGGAGTAGAACATTTCTGGAAGGAGCACACCTTTCCTTGCTGCTAAAACAGACTGTTATGTTAAAAGCAAAATGTACTTTGTTTATATTTGCTTCTGTATTCAGATAAGAATTTCCTGAATATTTTTACAACTAAGTTAAAGGTGCCAAAGACTCCAAAGAACTGTAAGTGTGGGCAGAAATAGTTTTGTAAAAAATGTGAATAACGCATCATGAGGAATCATTTTCATGTAAAAACCAATAGTTATGTGAATGAAGCCTTGGAAATTCTGCTGTGTTACTTGGCTGTGTGCTGATAAGAGAGAAGAGCCAGTTTAAATCGAGCCACACTGAAGGTTACCCAACTTCCCCCCCAGCTAGGCACCTCATTACAGCTTATCCTACTTGTCAGCTGGCCACCTTTAGAAGACAGGAAAAACTTATGAGTCACGGATCTGAAATGATGCACTGCATCAAGGGAGAAGGAAAAGCAACTTTTAATGGCTCAGAAGCGGCTTAAGCGGTTAAGGAATCTCGATGCTCCCTGGAAGTTGTTTAAGGTCAGTTGATGAACTGGTCATGAGCCATTCTGACTGAGGCACACATGTTGGGTGAAAGTGCTGAGAAGAAACGAAATTACTGGGCCACCTGAAAGACTGAACAATTAGCATTACCAGGTTGCATGATGTGGACTGCCACATTTTCATTTGCTTTTGTCTTGGCATATAAAATTGTTTAATATTAATATTTTGAGCATTATAATAATCTGAATTAATGGCCTGATTCTCTGGTGTGTGTATACTCTACCACTAGGGACCAAGTGCAATAGTTAGGTCAGCGGTGAGTAAGAGGACACTCAGATAGATTTTTATACATTAACAGGATTCAGAGAATAAAGTGTGGGCTGTATAGGATTGATACGGTAGTACAATACAGAAGAAAGTGTGGGCTGCATGACCCAAGTGCTCTTAAATGTCAGGGAGAAAGAGAATTAGACATTGTACTGTGAGTCCATATTGAAGAAGGTAAAAGAAGGTAAATGTTTTGAGGAGAGATGTCCCCAAAAGTAATTTCACAATTAAATGGATTGGCACAAAGTTCTCATGATAATCTACTAATAATATATGTAATATACCAAAAACTCCACTTTGGTTTTGTCTGTTCAGAGGATAGGTCACCGTCAGTGTGGACTTTGCATGCATTCCCCATGTCGGACTGAATTTCTTCTGCACGCTGAAAATTCCCTCCCATCACCCTCGGACTTTCTTGTTAGGCTGACGCTGTCATCATGTAAGTGCGGCCTACAATAGCATGGTGTGCAATCCAGGCTTGCTTACTGCCTTACACCTCTGGCTAATGTCTGACTTTCTGGGCCATGTAATGGGAGATGAAATAAATAGAAGAGTCTAGAATATGAAACATTATTTTGTCAATGGCCGTGTGCCGCAGGAGGGTAAATTGAATTACACCTGCTAAAAAAGGAATGGAGAAATAGGACAACAGTAATAGCAACAGATAGCGATAGCAGAGAAATTAGTTTTTGGTAATATATCAATTAAAATGAATGCTAACATAGTTTTAAGAACAGCGCATCTTTCCAGGCCATTTTTATAAGCAATTCTATCTATTTTTTCCATAACAAGAGTGGATTAAAATTGTCAATTAAATCTTTATTTTGTGTATTTCCTAGTGTGCACCATATGCAGGCATGGTATTATGATGAAATGGAAACAGATGGATCTAAACTTAGACAATTTCGAGTAGCTCGCAGAAGTCAACAAAAAAGAACACTGTGTAGGCAAGGACAGGTTAAATAAAGCAAGAATAACAGAATCAGAACATTCACAGATGGAGGTGGAGTTGATAAAAGAGAAAAATGGAGAAGCAGAAATATCATTTTGTATCAGAATGTTGAGAACACCACATGAATAAACACTGGGACACCATACTAGATGAGAGTGCCATAGAGGTCAATGAATGAGTGTTTAGTAGGAGAAGTGCAGTAAAGCTGTGGAATATCACAAATTTTAGGAGATCTCAGCTGTCAAACAAGCGCACTTGAGGTAGGCCTGGGACATTTTTACTTGTTTGCTTGTGCATTAAGAGAAAAGTGCACATCCTCTTTGAAAAGTGTCCACTCATCACTGAGACTCACCATACTGCAACAAACCTAATAATGGAACATATGGGGCTTATGATGAAGCATCCATCCATCCATTTTCCAACCCGCTGAATCCGAACACAGGGTCACGGGGGCCTGCTGGAGCCAATCCCAGCCAACACAGGGTGCAAGGTGGGAAACAAATCCTAGGCAGGGCACCAGCCCACCGCAGGACATGACTATTAATCTTTTATGTAAAATAATTTGAAAAGTGAATAAAGTATTTAATAAAGTAAAAATGCAGATACATACATCATTTTTCAAAAGGGTTTTATTATGAGAATTCTTCTGAATGAAACTCAAAAGAGGGGAACACCATCATGGAGATTTTGATGCTGTGCCTATTCCGTCCTCCGATAACATATGATCCCCTTAAACTGTCCCTCATCCCTTACAAAAACCATTAAACAAGACCCTTGGACACTTTATGTCAGTTCCAAATGATTTTTGAGGTGAATAAAATTCCAGACCTGAGACAGGGATAAAGGGGACTGAAAGATCCAATTTATTTCACCGGATCTGCCATTCTTTAATGAGAGCTCCATGTGAAAGCAGTTTGTTCAGTGAAGCATTGTATGGCGTGTTACTCTTCATTCTCTCAACTGAATAATAAACTGAAATAACTGGGTTTTCCCAGCATAGATAGGTAGATACTGTATGTATATACTGTACCTGCATATGTGTTCCTCGTGTGAGGGATAACAGCCCATTTCCAGCTGGAAGTGGTTTGGGATCCTTACCTGGCTGGGACACCAATAAAAAAGAACTATCAGGATTCACTTTTTTCTTACAGCAAACTGATTACAAAGGTGACATGACAGAAAGAAAAAGAAGAGCAGTGGCATCTGCTGAGCATGAAGCAAATTGCAGAAGCCAATAATGTGACTAGAAAAAAATCACTGAGAGCTGAAGCATCTGCTGACTGTCAAGCACATGGAGAGCCAACCTGCTGGAACCACTGCTAACACAAAAAAAAATAAATAAATTAATTGAATTTTGCAGCTTTAAGGGCAGACTAATATCAAAGAGTTTGATGCCATGTCCTTCCATTCTCAGCAGTTCTGTCCTTCAATTCAAAGTAGAATTTTCTCATATACCCCTTCACAAATAAGGAAAGTTTTTAACTCCAACCCCCTGTGGCATGTCTCACTACTTTAAAAAATGACAAAAAATCCCCAAACTCCCAAAAGATTATCCTATTCTTGGCAGCCTATGAAATAAGCGTCAACATATAATGTATGTGCATATGTAAATGCTCAATTATTCAAGATGGACATGAACATTTAGGTGAGGAACACAACAGCAGTTGGTTTAATGTGACTCTGGTTACAGTAAACCACCTGCTGCTTTCTGCAGGTAGTTTACGTGTTTGGTTTTAATCGAATGCTTATGACCAATACGTTCTGGAAAGTCAAAAAGTACGAACTGGCAGAAATCTTGGAAAAGCAAAATGATCAACACTGTGATACGACAGAAGGAAAAGCAGCATCATCAGCTGAGCATCTTACTAGTGGGCAGAAGAGTTTATTTTAATAAAAGCTTAATTCTTGTAAGCCCATCTATTGATAATACCCCAGGACCCGCTACACATGTTGTCCGAATTCCAAATCAGGTGTAAGTATTGCGTTTGATGATCATGGATCGAGATGAACTCTGTAATAGGAAGAAGGAGAAAGTAGAGTGGTGACATCTGTGAAGGTGTATTTTTTCATGATGAAAACAAAAACACTGTCCTGGTAAAATGGAAAAAATCAGCTTGCTCTGTATGAACCGTATTTATAATGGTCTGTAAAAATGTATTAGAAGACATCAAATACAGTGGAGATTTTTAGTGCTTAACAATATCATGGATTAAAAAACATAGAGCAAATAGGCTTGTGGTGACTCAATCGTTTTCTTAGAGAGTTGCTTCTAATTCAAGTGATGTCAAAATAGCATTCATTGATTGATGTCCTGGTAGTAGCTGTTGGTTATGAAGAATTTATGAGTAGCTGTAGTTCACATTTCTTAAAACAAAACGTTTTTGAAAGAGGTACTTGACGGAGAGTTAAAAATCTGTTGGCTTCCAAGGACCACAATGAAGAGCAGGTCTTGAGAAAATACTGAAGCATTATGTGATGATGTGGGTTCAGCTCCATGCTCCCATCCACTGTTAGGGAGCCCTTGAACCCAACACCGTCGATAGATACAGTATAACCGAGATGAGCTAGACAGTGAGGCAATAACATTAGAGCAAGAGGTTGGTGCAAATGTGCAAAGTGCTTTTATTTAAAATCCAACAACAAAACGAATGAGTGTTCAAATAAAGTGCAGTGTCCAAAATCTTCATTAAAACAAATAAATAATCCATAAAAGAAAGGTGAAAGGTGGATGTTAAAATTAGAACAAATGCAAAAACAAACAATCCTTTAAAACCGAGGTTAAAACACAATACAGGAAGCAGTCTTCTCAAAAACCCAATGTCAATCCCGGTGCTTCTTCTAAACTAGCGTCTCACCTGCTTCTCCCGTTAGGGCCCTGTAGCAGGCGAGACGCTCTCTCTGCAGCTGACGTTCTCTCGTCTACTTCTGCTGTCAGGCTTGCCTCACCGATCCTTGGCTCCGGTCGGCTCCTCCAGACAGCGACTTGGGATTCCCCAACGACCAAGGCTCCCACGCTGGGGAAACCATGTCCCAAGTCCCGACTCCCACAGCCTTAAGCGGAGAGTCACCCGCCTCCGGTCACTCCCGTCCTTCATAAAAACAAACTCTGCGTGAGCGACCACAACTACTACGCCCTGGGTGTCGGCCTAACACCCAGGCTGCCTGCACAGCTGTATGCGAGCCTTCGCTCGCTCGTTCTCCTGCACCGGTTCGCTCACTCACTTCCTGTCTCCTCCTGCAACCTACGTTTACTTTTCTTTTTTTCTTGTTCATCATTCATCCCCTTAACCGTCTCGGGCTTCTCTATATAATGGACGTGGCAGCTGTGGCAATCAACAGTTCCCGAGTACAATACGCCGCGGACCATCCCTCACCTGTGCACTTAGGTGAGAAATGCCCACAGCATGAATCCACCTGGAAACCGCTTCAGCCACACCACCACGCCCCTCACAACACCACGAGCGCGGTGATTATTTACTTAAAACAACTGGCCTTTGCTAAGGGAGCTGTGGACCCACAACACCACACCACACTGTTGATAATGTGAGGTTGTTTTTAGTGTCACATAAAAAATGAGTACCTGTTTGTTCACTTAATGTTTAGAGAGGGATGCTTACACAATTCCATTCTTTATCCATTCATTTCATAGATCCTTTTTGCTTTTTTTCCATTTATAATTAACTTACTTGAACAGCATGAGTAGTGAGTTGGTGTGCCACAAGTGTGACTTGTGTGCATGCCACTCTACCACATAACTTGTATTGGTAATGATTTACAGTCAGGAGCGGCTGACAGACACGCAAAATAGGAAACTATACAAGATATACAAGCTGAAGTGACACTTCTCAAAGTAAACTTGAAATCTGAAATAGGATAGAAGAGTTTCAAAATTCATCAATCGTAGATTCATTGGAAGATTTTAAAAATTCAAAGTGTGATGTGTTCAAGATATGCCAATGAAAATGGAACGAATTTCAGTGAGTGCCAAATTTCAACACAATATCTTCTACTTGATGTTGCTTCACACAGACAAAAAGACATGGCAATTGAGGTACGTGCTTTTTACATTATACACCATATATTATATAGCCAAATTAATGAGTTTAGGAGATTCAGCCGAGGATCGGACCGCCAAGGTCCCCGCCTTCGGCCACCACCCAACTCACACTGCACCCGACCTCCTTGGCCCCTCCCATAGGTGGTGAGCCCATGGGAAGGGGGACCCACGTTGCCTCTTCGGGCTGTGCCCGGTCGAGCCCCATGGGTGCAGGCCCGGCCACCAGGCGCTCGCCATCGAGCCCCACCTCCAGGCCTGGCTCCAGAGTGGGGCCCCAGTGACCCGCGTCCGGGCAAGGGAAAACGCAGTCCAAAATTGTTTTCCATCATAGGAGGTTTGTTTTAACCGCTCTTTGTCTCATCCCTCACCTAGGACCAGTTTGCCTTGGGTGGCCCTACCAGGGGCATAAAGCCCCGGACAACAGAACTCCTAGGATCATTGGGACACGCAAACCCCTCCACCATGATAAGGTGGCGATTAAAGGATAAGGTGGCGAGCGGGTGTGGGTATACTTATTGCCCCCCGACTTGGAGCCTGTACATTGGGGTTTACCCAGGTGGACGAGAGGGTAGCCTCCCTTCGCCTTCGGGTGGGGGGACGGGTCCTAACTGTTGTTTGTGCGTATGCACCGAACAGCAGTTCAGAGTACCCACCCTTTTTAGAGTCCCTGGAGGGGGTGCTAGAGGGCATACCTTCTGGGGACTCCCTCGTTCTGCTGGGAGACTTCAATGCTCACGTGGGCAATGACAGTGAGACCTGGAAGGGCATGATTGGGAGGAATGGCCCCCCCGATCTGAACCAGAGCGGTGTTTTGTTATTGGACTTCTGTGCTCGTCACGGATTGTCCATAACGAACACCATGTTCAAGCATAGGGGTGTTCATATGTGCACTTGGCACCAGGACACCCTAGGCTTCAGTTCGATGATCGACTTTGTGGTCGTGTCGTCAGACTTGCGGCCACATGTCTTGGACACTCGGGTGAAGAGAGGGGCGGAGCTGTCAACTGATCACCACCTGGTGGTGAGTTGGCTTCGATGGTGGGGGAGGATGCCGGTCAGGCGTGGTAGGCCCAAACGTGTTGTGAGGGTCTGCTGGGAACGTCTGGCAGTACCCCCTGTCAGAAGTAGCTTCAACTCCCACCTCCGGCAGAACTTCGACCACATCCCGAGGGAGGTGGGGGACATTGAGTCCGAATGGGCCATGTTCCGTGCCTCTATTGTTGAGGCAGCTGACCGGGAGCTGTGGCCGTAAGGTGGTCGGTGCCTGTCGTGGCGGCAATCCCCGAACCCGTTGGTGGACACCGGCGGTGAAGGATGCCGTCAAGCTGAAGAAGGAGTCCTACCGGTCCCTTTTGTCCTGTGGGGCCCTGGAGAAGGCTGATAGGTACCGGCAGGCCAAGCGGAATGCGGCTTTGGTGGTTGCTGAGGCAAAAACTCGGGCATGGGAGGAGTTTGGGGAGGCCATGGAGAACAACTTTCGGACAGCTTCAAGGAGATTCTGGTCCACCATCCGGCGTCTCAGGAAGGGGAAGCAGTGCAGTGTCAACACTGTATATGGTGGGGATGGTGCGCTGCTGACCTCGACTCGGGACGTTGTGGGTTGGTGGGGGGAGTACTTCGAAGACCTCCTCAATCCCATTAACATGCCTTCCAATGAGGAAGCAGAGCCTGGGGACTCAGAGGTGGGCTCCCCCATCTCTGGGACTGAGGTCACCGAGGTGGTCAAAAAAACTCCTTGGTGGCAGGGCCCCGGGGGTGGATGAGATACGCCCGGAGTTCCTCAAGGCTCTGGATGTTGTAGGACTGTCTTGGTTGACACGCCTCTGCAATATCGCATGGACATCAGGGACAGTGCCTCTGGATTGGCAGACCGGGGTGGTGGTCCCCCTCTTTAAGAAGGGGGATCGGAGGGTGTGTTCCAACTACAAAGGGATCACACTCCTCAGCCTCCCTGGAAAAGTCTATTCAGGGGTCCTGGAGAGGAGGGTCCGTCGGATAGTCGAGCCTTGGATTCAGGAGGAACAGTGTGGTTTTCGTCCTGGTCGCGGAACAGTGAACCAGCTCTATACCCTTAGCAGGGTCCTGGAGGGTGCATGGGAGTTTGCCCAACCAGTCTACATGTGTTTTGTGGACTTGGAAAAGGCATTCGACCGTGTCCCTCGGGGAATCCTGTGGGGGGTACTCTGAGAGTATGGGGTACCGGCCCCCTTGATAAGGGCTGTTCGGTCCCTGTACGATCATTGCCAGATCCTGGTCCGCATTGCCGGCAGTAAGTCGAACCCGTTTCCAGTGAGAGTTGGACTCCGCCAGGGCTGCCCTTTGTCACCGATTCTGTTCATAACTTTTATGGACAGAATTTCTAGGCGCAGCCAGGGCGTTGAGGGGGTCCGGTTTGGTGGGCTCAGGATTTGGTCACTGCTTTTTGCAGATGATGTTGTCCTGTTTGCTTCATCAGGCCGTGATCTTCAGCTCTCTCTGGATCGGTTCGCAGCCGAGTGTGAAGCAGCTGGGATGAGAATCAGCACCTCCAAATCCGAGACCATGGTCCTCAGCCGGAAAAGGATGGAGTGCCCTCTCAGGGTTGGTAGCGAGATCCTGCCCCAAGTGGAGGAGTTCAAGTATCTCGGGGTCTTGTTCACGAGTGAGGGAAGAATGGAGCGTGAGATCGACAGGCGGATCGGTGCGGCATCCGCAGTAATGCGGGCGTTGCATCGGTCTGTCGTGGTGAAAAAGGAGCTGAGCTGCAAGGCAAAGCTCTCAATTTACCAGTCGATCTATGTTCCTACCCTCACCTATGGTCATGAGCTATGAGTAGTGACCGAAAGAACGAGATCGCGAATACAAGCGGCTGAAATGAGTTTCCTCCGCATGGTGTCTGGGCTTTCCCTTAAAGATAGGGTGAGAAGCTCAGTCATCCGGGAGGGGCTCAGAGTAGAGCCACTGCTCCTCCGCATCGAGAGGAGTCAGATGAGGTGGCTCGGGCATCTGATCAGGATGCCTCCTGGACGCCTCCCTGGTGAGGTGTTCCAGGCACGTCTAACCGGGAGGAGGCCCCGGGGAAGACCCAGTACACGTTGGAGGGACTATGTCTCTCGACTGGCCTGGGAACGCCTTGGGATTCTCCCGGAAGAGCTAGAAGAAGTGGCCGGGGAGAGGGAAGTCTGGGCATCTCTGCTCAAGCTGCTGCCCCCGCGACCCGACCTCGGATAAGCGGGAGACAATGGATGGATGGATGGATGGATGGAGATTCAGCCACACACGCTGTTAACTGGTACATAAAGTCAAGTACATAGCCACACAAACTCCATGAAAGACATTGGCAGTAGAATGAGTCATACTGAAGAGCTCAGTCACCTTAAATGAGTCACTGTCATAGGATGCCACCTTTACCACAAGTAATGATGTGAAATTTCTGCTTTGAAAGATCTTCCTTGGTCAATTGTAAGTGCTATTATTGTGAAGTGGAAGTGTCTGGGACCAACAAAAGTTCATCCATGAAGTTGTAGACCACACAAATGCTCAGAGCGAGGCTTCCAAGTGCTGAAGTGCATGGCACATGAACATCACCTATCCTGTGTTGCATCACCCACAACAGAGTTCCAAACTGCCTCTGGAAGCAACATGAGCACATGTACTGTGTGTCAGGAGCATTATGAAATGGGTTTCCATGGCCGAGCAGCTGCACACAAGCCTAAGCTCACTATGTGCAATGCCATTGAACTCTGGAGCACTGTAAAAAATCCTCTGGAGTGCTTCACTATCTGACAGTCTGATGGACGAATCTGAGTTTGGAGGATGCCAGGAGACACTACCTTCTGGATTGTACCTACTGTAGAGTTAGGTGGAGGATAGATAATAGTCTCTGCTGTTTTCAGGGTTTGGGCTGGGACCCCATGCTTCCAGTGAAGGTTACTGTTACTGCTACAGCACACAAAAACATTTTAGACAAGCATGTGCTTCCAACTTTGTGGCAACAGTTTGGGGAAGGCCATCTTCTGTTCCAGTATGACAATGTCACTGTGCACAAAGCTGAGTCTATAAAGACATGGAAGAACTTGAGTGGTCTTGACCTACTTTTCACCTCAACACTACTAAACATGTTTGGAATGAATTGAAACCCTGATTGCAAGCCAGGTCTTCTTGTCTAACATTTTTTCCTGGAATGGGCACAAATCCTCACAGGCATGCTCTGCTTCCCATAATCCTCAAAACTGTTATAGCCATGTGGGGTGGGGGCAACACCATATTAATGCCCACAGCTTTGGAATGGGACTCCACATGGAGCAGGTAAAAGGAGAATGCTTGTTAAGTAAGAACTGTCGATCAGTGCAGAGAGGAGGTTTAGTAATGTACTGGTTTGCAGAGATTGGGAAAGTTTATTTAGTTGTGTTTTTATTTTGTGTGTATGCACAATTAATGCTTATATATATATATATATATATATATATATATATATATATATATATATATATATATATATATATATATATATATATATATATATACAGTATATACAGTCAACTCCATTTAAGTGCATAGCCTCCGGACAAGATCGCCACATGCACTTAAGCAGAGCGTGCACTTAATAGGAGTGTAACATGTCAGTCCTGAAAGTTGACCATTCAGTTACCCCACCTACTAGCCTAGTCAAACGCAATAAAATATTCATTAATATAGACTACGGTGAAGAATATAGTGGATACATGTATAATACATACATACACATTAACTGTTCAGATATACATGTACTGTACCTGTATGTCTTCAGCCTTCCCTATTCTTTTCTGTTTTCTGTGAGGATTGCCGTTGTTCTGACAGTCTTGCAATATTGATTCCTTATTCTTGTAAATCCGAGAAATCTGGCTAGGATGAACACCATAATGTTTCATAACAGTGACCTGACTCTCCTTGTTGTCAAGTCTGTTGAAGACATCGACACGTTCAGCCAGAGAGACCAATTTTTGTGCACGGGATGACAAAGTCGACGCCATAGTCAAAAGTCACGACAGCTAACTTATCACAGTTGTAAGACTAATCTGTAATGTCATTAGTTGCTAACAGACTTTTGTTTAATGCATTTTAGCAGTTCTGAGATGGCATTTACATGTACATATGAACATGCTGCTAAACTGACTACAGTGTACACCTAGGAACTGCACTGTAAACTGTTAGGCCTCAGTACAGTAGCGGGATTGGACATCAGCATCTTAATGCTCCGCCTTCAGCCGGTCACAAGAGCTGGGCTACTTACATCGTTGCACACTGATTACATCATTTCAGTGTGTTAATCAATAGCGTTGTTTGACTAGTGGATGTGGAGAGGCCGTGCAGTTAACCGGAGTAAATTTGGCTGGAAAGACTAGCAGTGGGATCAATAATGTACATGTGCTTAAGCAGATTGTGTACTTATCGTTATTGCGCTTATCCGAAGTTATTGCCCATTTACTTGACTTTATACCAGTAGGGACCATGCAAGTTACATGCAGCTAAGCGGAATGTGCCCTTAACCAATGTGAACTTAAGCAGAGTTGACTATATATATAGTCATACAGTAAGAAAGACATGAAGACATCATAAAGGTTTGGGGCAGCCAACCATATTCCTTGGCTGCAAAAAGGGTTTGAAATTGTGAAATGTTCACAAGACTGAGTCCAAAACAGGACTGATGATTTGGAGGCAAGATGGTGGCTTTAAAGGCCAGGACAGGACGTGATGTCATCAGGGCCAGAACCAGAAGTGACATCATCAATAGGGGGTGAACTCAGAAGTGCCGTCTTTGGGGACCGGAAGTGACGTCATCGGAGGCATCGGAACCTTGTGGGATTTCCTGAGAATGGTCTGCAAGGGATTGAGAAAGACAATTAAGACAATTAGTGTTCCTTGCCGCCCCCTGGTCTGGTGTAGAATTACTATTACTCAGGCCCTTTAGCTGTCTCCTACTCTCACGTGTGTGACAAGATATTTACTGTATATGCAGTAGTACACCTCCAAGATTCATGGGGATTATGTTCCTAGAGCACCCGCGAATTGTGAAAAACTGTGACTTTTGGATGTGGTTAAAAAATGTCTTTTAAATGCCTATTTGTCTCTACATTGATGGATTAAAAGCTAGAAGTCTACATGACCATCATCATCAAGTCCTTCCATGAGAACCCTAAAATACAAAGAGGACTGTTCATTTATGTTAGATAGAATGTTCAGAGGGGGCTGGGCGGTCTCATGGTCTGGTACCCCTGCAGATTTTATTTTTTTTCTCCAGCCATCTGGAGTTTCTTTTGTTTTTTCTGTCCTCCCTGGCCATCGGACCTTACTCTTATTCTATGTTAATTAGTGTTGTCTTATTTTAATTCTTACTTTGTCTTTTTTCTCTTTTTTCATTATGTAAAGCACTTTGAGCTACATTATTTGTATGAAAATGTGCTATATAAATAAATGTTGTTGTTGTTATTTTTATAGTTTAAACCCTAAATACAGCACTTTAATTTTGTTGCGAACTCAGCTTAATACATTAATACATTACCTAAACAATTACCTTAATACATTACCTAAAAACAGAATGTAAAGGTAAACCCGTCTACTGTACAGTACTGTACTGCTATGTCTCCCGCGGTGCTAGAATGTAAAATACTGATGCTACCGCTATACGTACTGTAATTCATGCAAGCACGTTTTCTTTGGTATGCGCTGTCATTTTCTTTGTTATAAGTAGAGTAAATACATAATAATTTAATTTAATTAAAATACAGTAAAACGTACGGGTACTCACCAATGATGAA
The DNA here is from genome assembly GCF_900747795.2 of Erpetoichthys calabaricus. Classification (NCBI taxonomy): domain Eukaryota; kingdom Metazoa; phylum Chordata; class Cladistia; order Polypteriformes; family Polypteridae; genus Erpetoichthys; species Erpetoichthys calabaricus. Next base: position 175,654,104 of record NC_041399.2, on the reverse strand, counting down.
TGATATTGATGATGATGATGAAGTAGCTGTACAGTGCAATGCACAGGATTTAAAACTCTTTGGGTGGCGCCTCTTCTTCAGACGCTTCAGGAAGAGTCGTATCTTTGTATGGGTCTTCTTCTGGTGGGGTTTCGTGCTGGCTTTTCTTTATAGGTTTCAGGAATATTGTGATGGGAAGTTGCTACATTGTCTCCTGTAGCGAACTGCTGGTACAATTTCCATGCTTTCTCACGGATGGTGTTACTGTCCAAGGGGATGTTCTTCCTGCAGTTGGCGATCCACAATGCCAAGGCAGATTCCATCCTGACGACATTTTTATTCCTTACGGTCATTACCTTTTTGGCACTATCACAGAAACTTACAGATACGGTACTCCAGATCGCTGCTTTGTTCTTCTTTATGTAGCATATGGTGCTTTCATTAATGCCATTTTTAGTTCCTGGAGCAAATCCAGTAGTTCAACCTTCTCCTGGAGTGTTTTAAACTTCTTCTGGCACTTAGGCTCAGTTCCAGAAGCCTTAGAAGGTGCAGAGCGATTCGTTGACATCGTGTGCGTTTAAAAATAACAAAACAATAACAAATTGGAAAACACGAGGACACTCAGTTGGAGACGCGTCACAAAGCAGCAATCAATCATCAGCAAGGAGAAATGAATAATGCTCTTGGATTGGCTACTTTCACCATCCCAAACCGCGTTTCCCTCAGCGGTTGCTTCCTGTTCTCTCTACAGCACAGTATTGCCACAAAAAAAGCCATAAAAAATTGCGGAGGATATTTGCGATTTCTGCTAACAATTAATAGTTAGGTTCTAAGAAAAAATCAGTGAACGACTGAGTCCGTGAACCCTGAACCGCGACTTTGCGGGGGTCTACTGTATACAGTGTACATATTACTATTTATTACTATTTTTTACAAATCAAAAAGCACTACAAACCTGTGGTGGCTTTCCTGACAAAATGGGTGCACCAAAATTTTAGAATGAAAATTGGACCAGGACTGAATCTTAAGCCAGATAACAAGCAAAGGTGAAAGGCAGGTAATCAACACTAACCAGACAACAGTACCAAAATGCTAATTGAATAATCCTAGTCAGAACATTTTGCCCTAACCTGTTAACAATTTTGCAGTAAACACTTTACAGAAAAATCTATCATTTTGAATGCCAGTAAACACGCAGCCCTGGGTTTTAACTCGTTGCGTCGAGGTTGTCATGTTGCTTAACTTTCACGACCATCAGACCATCACATTACAACAATGAAGCAATCCAATAGCAGCAAAATAATCACAATAAATCATGGCAACAAAAATATTAAATTATTCTCTGATGTAAGAAAACAATTGAAACTCAGGAAAAATTAGTAAAGATTAACAAACTATAACAGTGGCACTTGGCCATGATTTTGATCAAAGAATGCTGTCCATGCAGAAGAGCATCATCTCTAGATTATTTCCAGACCAAATCCTGTCCTTGTAGTTAGAGTTTCTTGTACATTGTGCTTATGTACACCAGGACAGGCTCCGGCTCCCAGCAGTCTTGCACATTCAAACGATTCCAACTGCATCACTGAATTATGAAAATAAAGCGACATTAACAAGAAGGTGTTTGTTTGTATTCATTCACCGATTTTTTGAGAGTGGGGAGGAGGCGAACGGAGGTAGAAGCCAGCTCTGAATAGAAACTTATGGACATACACCCTGGTTAAATTTGGAGTCACTAATCATGAGAGAGAAAACCTTAATTCTCAGAATAAATTCACACAAGCACAGCCATCATACAAAGACTTCCAGAATAGGAGAAGAATACTAGAGACCGAGCACAGTGTGTGTGTGTGTGTGTCATGCATGCGTGTCGGAGGATCTCCTCATGTGCTCAATCGAGGTATGTGATAACCCACCAGGGGGAGAGGGGGTGCTGTTGCTAATGTTCTCCTTCTCTCCCTGCAGCACCGACAAACCCCCCAGTGAGGGCACGTAGCCCCGCCTCTTACGTTTTACACACAATGCAGAAAGCTGATTGCCCAGAAGGAGGCATCATTCTCCACTGAGAGCAAACCACCAAATGGAGCTTCAAGGAACAACTCTGTTCTTAAAGCTGAAGAGCTTAACCCTGACTGGCTCTGTTCCCTTATTGTCTTGAGGCATATTTTTGTTTTGAACTGTAGTATTAAACGGAAGGACCCCACTGGTGTCCGAACTTTTCACTGTTAGTTGTCCTGTCATTCCTGCACATAAGCCACAGCGTGTATCAGGGGAACTGTCTTAGAAGACCATTATTCATGTTGCAAGTAGATCAAAATCCGAAGCAGGACACAAACTCATAGCCTGTCGTCTGATGACTGAACAAGAACTGCCTAAGCCAGCTGAGAGAAAGAGAACTCAACGTAATATCTGATTGCATGTGCTTATCTTGCAACACAGGCTCACTCCCCACATGTGTTATTCAAAGTCATAAAATTCAAGATCCGCAAACCCCACCAGTTCATTGGTAAAGAGTTCTGTCTTTAGTTCAAAATCTCAAATTCGCTTGAACGAGCCCCATGACTCTCATTTTTGAAAGTATTTATTTGATAATATTTAACCTAAAATACATGTGTTTTAGACGTTGTGAGCATATCACCCAATAATCAGCGTATGGATCATGCAACATGTGTAATATGAGATGTTATTTGTTCAATGTTGGTCCCTATTAAAGCCAATCATATCAGAAAGTTTGTTATTTCCATTCTTCATGAAAACATGAGACTGAAATTTTTTTCTCCGCCATCAATAAAGCATTAGGGTAACAAATGATCATTTGGGGTGCTCCTATAAATTAAATATCACACAGGCCTCAGATGGATTTTTGGGTATTGAAATGAGCAGCTTTGAATTTGCACAAAGAGTGTTATCTATTAGACGTGAATTTTATTTTGATGTGCATATGGCGCTCAGATGAGTGTTCGCATTGAAGGTGGTGTGGCTTTCCATGATTTTGTCATGATGAGCTGGGCTTTGTTTTTTATTTTTTTTCATTTATTTTTTGCAGTCTTTTCCTTGGCCTTTAAAAGTAATGGAGGTAGTGTTTTGGAGGTGTTTGAGGACAAAGGATTTGATGGCCTTTTCTCATGTTTAAAGACGACATGGCTTCCTGGGCCTCCATTTTGTTTTTAGTGTCTTTCTTGACCTCATTTGCTGTTTATAATGCAGGGTTGTTGGGCTGTGTGTGTGACACGTGACGTAATTACCACAATGGCATAAAGCGTCATGCACTCCTTTACTGTCCGGGTCTGTGACTTATTCAAAACTTAAAGCTCTAGTGTCACCATTGCTAAACATCTCTCTGGCTATGAATTGTTTTCTTTGATATACGACTTTTGGCTTGGCTGCACGAACTGTTCTCGTTTTCTCCCTACATCTCTTGATTTCTCATTTTATCTCATCTTCTGACAATTGTTTATTTGATTCTCATCCTCCCAGTTTCAGCCTTGGCTTGCCATTACTTTAAATTCAAAATGGGATTCAGAGGTTCAGAGTTCAAAGAAGGATGGCCAAGAACTGACGACATGGTTGATGTTTTAATGCTCATTCTCTGCCAGTCCTAATCAAACCTGGAAGTGATTTGAGAGAAAGAGTGAGAGAGATCTGGTATTGAGAAAAAGCCTTGGCATTGGTGCTTGGCAGTGTGGGCAGGCAGGTGGGCACACCATCCCACTGGACAACAAAAATAAAACTTCTGTACAACGAGAGCCAGTACTGAAGTTCAGCTTTTCTTTATTTATTTACTCCCGTGTGCGTCTAATAATTACAAAACAAGGAATTGCAATTGGTGTGTATCTTTAAGGTCTGTTGGATTTATTTTTCTGTCTGTTTCTTCAAGCAGAAGTGCCTCTGACTAAAAACATGATAGGCCACGTAGTCTGGTAACTGAGGTATCGGCTTCAGTTTGAGTGCCCACCATTGACTTCTGTGCAGTCCTGTGAGTGGTTCCAAGTCTTCATCTAGAATTCTAGCAACAATTTCGTTTAAAGGAACAAAAAACCACACAAGCGTTACTGTCAAAAGATTTGACTCTCAGTGAGATCGGCGCGCTTGTTACAGATCTTTAACAACAACAGTGAAAAATGTGGCAAGACAATGCTTCAAGGAAAGAAAAATGTAATTGGGGAGTACACTAACTGGAAATAAAACAGAGAACCAGAAAGGCAATGACCAAGTGTGGAAGAAACCTCCCTGAGGAAGACAGGACAAGTTCAATCAATTCGATTTTTATTCAGTCACAGATGAGTACCTGGATTCTACATTACAAGGCAGAAGTGCAGAGTTACATTTTTCGATTGGCTTTTTATAATTTCTTCTCTCCCCCCCCCCCCCCCTTCCCCTTACTTAAGCATTTTATTTTATTACACTAATGGGCCATCTATTCTTGTTTTTTTAACTTGTCAGATAGACCCCAAAGAAGGAAAGGTCATCTTTCCTATGTCAATTAGACGTGTTTCTAAAGAAACTGGAAATTGTCTTTGGTCAGCTAACTGACCCTGTCTTATGACAGACGCCTGTATGAATAACCTGCCGTTATAGCAAAACAGCTTTGTCGGTTATTAACCCTAAGTAGCTTGCAAGCAGTTAATTTTTCTTTCAGACAAGCACTGCTCATCACCTGCCTAACATCATCCCTACACATGGTAGGCAGCAGCAAAAACAGGTCACTAATTAAGAAAAGGGTTAGAATGAAAACCTGCAGCCACTGTGGCCCTCCAGGACTGGAGTTTGAGATCCCTGTATTAAATAGTGCCATGAAAGGCTTTGATTCAGCTTCTAAAACACACACACACACACACACACACACACACAAAGGCAGCGAGTAAATCACCAGTAGAACATTTTGTAAAAAGTATGGCTTCCCAGGCTTGTCACAGATGATATTGAATTTCCTTGCTTTAATGCGCAAACACAACAGTAAGAAAAACATCAAACTGACATCAAACTGACAGAGATCATTGGTTAGAAATGTCTAGGAAATAAAAAGATAAGAATTGCAAGAGAAGAGCAATCAAGAGCGTCTGATGTGCTATCACATGCCGGACATACGGTATCTGGAAGAAAAATTCTGAGAAATGTATGAATCAATTAATTGTGGGGAAGACAAAAAGCCAAGAAAAATGTAAGATGTTCAGTAGATTGGAACATCAATGGCATTTGAAATTACGCCTTCTCATTCTGAGATTCTGTGACAGGTTAAGAATGTGAGGAAGTCAATGCACATACAGTTACTATCCAGCTTCATGTATTTAATTAGTGCACATAAACAGACCACTGCAATGAGAGTTCATTAATACATTTACAGCAAAGTTGTTGCCTACAGAAAGGGGATGATAACTCACTCACATATTTTCTGTAAACAGTTTGAATTTCATGTACTACCCAAACTACTTTACTTGAACTGTGGCTAAGGCTTTGGACTTCAAACCCTGAGGCTGTGGGTTCAAATCAGGCAATTGACACTGTGTGACCACGAGCAGGTCACTTCACCTGCCTGTGCTTCAGTTGGACAAACTGTGACCTGTCATATCTCTAATGTTGTGGAGTCGCCTTTGAGAAATATGTCAGCCAAATAAATAAATAACTGTGAACTGGTATCAATACAGAGTCACCAATTAAATGAAAACACACATCTGAAATATCATCAAAAGCCAGGAAACCTACAGAAATGCTACAGGAACAGAGCAAAAACATACAAGACCAGGTCCTTGAATTTATGACACAACAGAACCGGCCAATGTGCCACTGTGTGTATAGCTGTTGTCACATTATGTGAGGTCTCGTTGAAGCGTACTGCAGATCTGCCGACTACAGATCAGTTGACATGAGTGAAAGTTGCCAGGCACTGTGAAATTTAGCAACTGCGTGTCAACCTTCCATGGCAGCTCTACTCGCTTGTTTTTTGTGACAGCCAACAGTGGTCCAATATAGGTCCTCTACAGCGCATCTTCAACCTGTGCCTGGAACAGGGGAGAGTCCCGAGGCTTTGGAAAACATCTTGCATCACCCCAGTCCCAAAGGTATCACGTCCTAGTGAGCTAAATGACTTTCGGCCTGTTGCTCTGACATCATATGTGATGAAGACCATGGAGAGGCTGCTGCTTCACCACCTTAGGCCACAGGTTCAACACACCCTTGACCCTCTGCAGTTTGCATATCAGGAGAAGGTGGGAGCGGAGGATGCCATCATCTATATGCTACACCGATCCCTCTCCCACTTAGACAGAGGCAGTGGTGCTGTAAGAATTATGTTTCTAGACTTCTCTAGCGCCTTCAACACAATCCAACCTCTGCTCCTTAGGGACAAGCTGACAGAGATGGGAGTAGATTCATACCTAGTGGCATGGATCGTGGACTATCTTACAGACAGACCTCAGTATGTGCGTCTTGGGAACTGCACGTCTGACATTGTGGTCAGCAACACAGGAGCGCCACAAGGGACTGTACTTTCTCCGGTCCTGTTCAGCCTATATACATCGGACTTCCAATACAACTTGGAGTCCTGCCACGTGCAAAAGTTTGCTGATGACACTGCTATCGTGGGCTGCATCAGGAATGGGCTGGAGGAGGAGTATAGGAACCCCATCAAGGACTTTGTTAAATGGTGCGACTCAAACCACCTACACCTGAACACCAGCAAAACCAAGGAGCTGGTGGTGGATTTTGGGAGGCCCAGACCCCTCATGGACCCCGTGATCGTCAAAGGTGACTGTGTGCAGATGGTGCAGACCTATAAATATCTGGGAGTGCAGCTGGATGATAAATTAGACTGGACTGCCAATACTGATGCTCTGTGCAAGAAAGGACAGAGCCGGTTATACTTCCTTAGAAGGTTGGCGTCCTTCAACATCTGCAATAAGATGCTGCAGATGTTCTATCAGACAGTTGTGGCGAGTGCCCTCTTCTACGCAGTGGTGTGCTGGGGAGGCAGCATTAAGAGGAAAGACGCCTCACACTTGGACAAACTGGTGAGGAAGGCAGGCTCTATTGTTGGCATGGAGCTGGACAGTTTAACATCTGTGGCAGAGCGAAGGGCGCTCAGCAGGCTCCTATCAATTATGGAGAATCCACTGCATCCACTAAACAGTATCATCTCCAGACAGAAGAGCAGCTTCAGCGACAGACTGCTGTCACTGTCCTGCTCCACTGACAGATTGAGGAGATCATTCCTCCCCGAAACTATGCGACTCTTCAATTCCACCCGGGGGGGTAAACGTTAACATTATACAAAGTTATTGTCTGTTTTTCACCTGCATTATTATTATTATCAATCTTTAATTTAATATTATTTATTGTATCAGTATACTGCTGCTGGATAATGTGAATTTCCCATTGGGATTAATAAAGTATCTATCTATCTATCTATCTATCTATCTATCTATCTATCTATCTATCTATCTATCTATCTATCTATCTATCTATCTATCTATCTATCTATCTATCTATCTATCTATCTATCTCTAGTGTGCTGAGCTACAGAGAAGATGGTGTACAAATGGTTAACAGGTACAGTGAGTTCAGCCATAATGTTGGTGTTATTTAATTTCCCAATCTGTTGTGGTATGTAAAACGTGGGACATTAGACAGATGAGTTTCTCTTCTGTTTGTGAGGTCCCAAGTACCTGCTTCTTATTCCTTATCAAGAGAGGCAGAAATGTAGTCAGTTAACAGATGGGGGCCTGAAAACCAGAGAAGCAAACAAAACCAAACATCAAGGCCAGAGCACTAAACCAGAATTGAAAATACTGTAACAAAAAGGGGTCAAGGGTCCAGTGAGCATACCCGACACCACACTGTCCTCTTGATCCCTTAGCAGGTTGTAACCAAGAATGTGCACAACTACAAGTGAGAGACAACAACAAGTGTCAAATTGTCCAAAAAGTCCAAAGTGCATGTTTACTCAAAGCAAAGGGGTGCAAAGTACCGTTAATAAACATTTGACAAATAAATGTTCATGAAAACGGTGCACTAAAAAGAATGGCAAATTAGTTCAAACCAGTTCAATATCTGTAAACACAATGTGCCCGTTGACTCCTGCCGCCAAAGAAGTTCACACCTTCATACTCAGATCACAGGCGGTGACCCCCTCACTTTATTCGACGACTTGCAGACGGAAACACAAGTGAGGCCTTGTTTGCCCTGCTTACTCCCTCCAAGTGTCACGTCTTCAGTGGGCACGCTGACTGCATTTCCTCTCTGGTGAGCACACCTGTCTCTCTCTGCTACTCTGACTTTGAAGCCCATCGCCCAGAACTCGGCCGCTCGTACACACACAAGCACTGCGATCTCTAGATGATCCTCAGGAAGCCATTAAACTTTATGAAGAAGTTCTGTTGTCCAAACTAGAACAAAACTCTCCTGCAACAGCATCTTTTATAGTCCCTTGCAGATGACACCACTACATAGTGATAGCATTACAGGAGCTGCTACTGAGAAGCAACATGGAACCTGTGATCAAAATGGTGGGGTCATTCATAATGGTAAGAATTACTAAACCCTAGAAAAACAGAAGCAACATGTGCTACAAATGAATATGTGATCCCCAATAGTGGGAAAACTCAGATTTGTGAAATACTGTATACCGGTATACTCGCGGATAAGTTCTCCCACAGATAAATCGGGAGTTGATTTTAAAATATAATTTTTGGTATTTTATAATGTTGGTCGTATAAGTCAAATAAAGGAAAACTCACACTATTGGTTCAAGAGATAATGATATGCTGACGCCCACCTGCCAGAGTAACCACGGAGCACACTGCCTTTGTATTGTGCCTACGTAACCACACGGTAATACCCAAACTATTCCGAAGCGACATTTGCACTGTTTTGTGTTTTTTTTGTGTCTCACACCCTCACACACCTTTATCGTAAGAGCATCCCTTATCTGTGATGGAGCGTTCAATCAGAAGAAGCTATGAAGCTGGTTTTAAATTACACGTTGTTGAAGTAGCAAAAGAAATTGGTAACTGTACTGCTGCAAAAAAATTCGATGTGTCTGAGAAACTGATGGGAGATTGGAGGAGGCAAGAAGATGTAAAAAATAAAAAAATTAAATGTCACATTTTTGAACGGGCATATAAGTCAGGGTCTGATTTTATGATCGATTTTTCAGATTTCAAGACTCGCTTTATACACGAGTATATACGGTAAACTGATCTAAAATCACCACAGTCCTAGCCTGGGGTAACTCTCTCAGTAAAATATTTGAGGATTTTTATACAGAAAATAAAAAACGCTGCTCCACCAGCTCTTTTATACTTCCGTAATACAAGTAGGATGTAAGGGGGAACAGGCATCCTGAATTACATGGAAGTGTTAGAATGTTTAGGACCTTACATACATCTAGTCAAAGTACTTGGTGCTACCCAGGTATATTTATTGTGGATGCCATAATGGATACACAGGCATCTCATCTGGGATGACAAACAATAGCTTACCTTGCCAGGAGGCCATAATGGGTGGACTGCATAAGTGGAGGTTCATCCTGGCAGGAATGTCTCTAGGTTCATATGATGGATAAACAGAGGGAGATTGGTTTTCAAGGACAGTTTATCCCCCAGGGCCAAATGTGGCAGTGCTTCTCTGGTATGATCCCAGGTCTCTGGGTGCCACCAGAGGGTGTTGACGGGAGAAGATCTCCATTCAGTATGATCAGGAAGTGCTTCCTTAATGCTATGTTGTGACACCAGAAGCACTCCTGGCAACATAAAGGAGCCATCTTGCCTCACATAAGTGAGACAGAGTGGGGAGGAAGAAGATGATGCTCACTGTGGAGGTGGAAGAAGACAGAAATGTGTTTCTTTTATTGGATTATATTGTGTGGACTGACCTAAAAGCCTGTCAAGATGTTGTTATAAAATAAAATAACTTTGCTTATTTTGGAACTATGTGCATGGTAGTTGCGTCTGGTGTTTGGGGCTCACTGGCACTCGCTAGAACTCACATTATGTAATGTGGAAAGGTAAAAAGGCAAATATTTAGGCGTTCTTTAAATGTCATCCATTTTGTCCTATCTGTGACCTACACTACCTCTCTATCAATTTTTCTGCTCTCATGAGCCAGGCGTTTGTTCTTTTTCCTATAATTGGATTCCATCATTGCCCTAAATTCTTGCTGGGTTAGATCCATGAACACTACTTCTTTGTATTTCTGGTTTTCATAAATAGGTGTTTAATCCCACATTAATAAACTGGATCTCTAGTTGAATATTTAAATCCATGGGTCATGGAAATCATCTAGAGGAGGGGGGATATTGGGATTGGGGTTCACAGACATTGCTGCAGGTCTCCCTGTTATTACAGTCGGTGGCATCAGCAATGGTATTCGATAATGCTATTAAGACAATTCAAAGCGGACTTATTCAACATTGATCTAAAATTGCTAAAAATCACAATACTCGATTGGCATCAAAGCCTAAAATTATCACTGCCTCTACTATATTCTGAACAGTGCCTGGGCATGTGCTAAAAAATGCATTTCGTCTGTTTCAATGTGGCTTATCTCCACGGCACTTACAACTGATATGCAGGTGTACAACAGCGTTGGCTTTTTAAAAATGTGAGGCTTTGCTTTGATAAAAATGATTATTTCAGAGTTATTGTCATGTCACAGTGCATTGAAAGTCTTATCTGAATATTTGACCAACACGGAGCAGACCACTACTGTCCTTGTCCGGTGGTCCAAATCTTACTTTGTAAGTTATGCATAATATAACATCACAGAACAACATCCAAGTTTCTTTTCACATTCGGTTTTGTGAAACTGACGTTAAACTTAAAGAGTGTTTTGGAGTGTAACTGTTATGGGGCATATTGCTCCTTAAGTGTGTGATGGATGGCCGGCCGCAGATTCCGGCCGCCACCCCCAGGCCGCCAGGAGGAGCTCTCTGGACAGTAGGAACGTGCCCCGAGTTCCAGCAGGGCCTCATGGGCTTTGTAGTTTCTACACACAGCCCTGCTGGATACCTTGGGGGCCACCGGGAGTCGCTGTAGGGGGGCTCGTGGGCTCTTATGTGCCCTATAACCCGGGAGTACATCATGGTCACATGACGGGAAGAAACGACGTGCTCCCGGGTTGAAGAGAAGGACTGTTTACCCTGACCCGGAAGGAATAAGGAACTGTGGACTGTTGGGCAGTGACACCTCCGGGTCAGGGTGTATAAAAGGACTCTGGGAAAGCCCAGACACTGAGCTGAGCTGGGAGGTAGGGTGGCTAAGTATCACTGCGAGGAGGAGAGAGTATTATTGTGAGTAATAGATAGTTGTATGAATAGTGTGGAGTGGAGGGTGCTTTGTGCACGTGAGTACAAAATAAATAGTTATTGTACTTTCATCTGGTGTTTGGAGTGGTACCTGAGGGTTCAAGAGGTGGACAAAAGCCTCTACTGCTACAAGTGTTTGACAAAATCATCCACTTCTTTTGAACCCTTATATTTCTCAGAAAAGGGACTAGATGAAAATAAATGGCGGAAGAAATGTATTTTGGAAATTCAACCTGGCCAAACCCAAACCACGATGAGACAAAGCAAAGTGCTCTTAGACAAAAGATGTAATCCAGCAAGGCAATACAATTGTGTGAAAGATAGGGGGCATCACTGAGCCCCAAACCCTGGATACATCTAATCCAGATAAAGTGACAGGTTCAATGATTTTATTATTTCCAGTTCCTTTCCAGGCCCTTTTAGAATCCTGTGTACAGCACATCACAACAATAAAGACTTTTCCTCCTTCTCCGTCCTACTCCTCTTCCTCCAGCAAGTGTTGTCCTCTGCCTCCTGTCTCCGACTCTCTTGAATGAGGTTGAGCTACTTCTTTTATCTTTGGCCTGGCAGCACTTCCGATACTAGGGTGTCATCCTCTGGAAGCACTTCAGGGTCAAATGGAAGTCCTTGAAATTAGGGATTACTAATCTCGGCAGCTCCCCCTGGCGGCCCCCACGGAACCCAACAGGGCTGCCCCACAGGACATCAGGTCCCAGCATGTGCGTGTCTATGTGTGAATCCTACATAGGAATGCTGCCATCTAGCGTATCAGAGAATAAAGGATCCAAACATTGCTGTCTCCCCCGGTCCTTCTATTGTATTGGCCTCCTGTCTGGGTAAGGGTTCCTGTTCCATCCCATCTGGAAATCCTGTCCATCCATTTTCCTTTATTATTGTGTCCCGGCCAGGAAAAGAATTATCCTCCATCTTCTTTGGGATGCCTGTCCATCGAATAAGATACTCACAATTGTGATCAAATTAGCCGAGAAGAAAATGCTGTACTTGCAGTATTTGATAAGACCCTGCATTGGCTGGCACAAGACAATGTGAACAATGTTGTTCCATCAGTCCCATGAACTCTTGCTGCCTGATGGGAATTGTAGCCCCCATGGTGGTATTGGTTTTTAAATTGTGCCCAATTTAAACTGTTCTCTCCAATATGTCATATAGCCTTAAACTGAATGAATGGCAATGCAAAGGCAAAATTTGATGAAAAGCAGATCAGCCATTTTTGAGTGATTAGCAAACAGACAAACAGACAAGCAGAGATTATGAATTTATTTATGATAATTGAGTGTATTTTAAATACAATCTAAAAAGAGTATATTGTGATGGTACTAATACTTTGCAAGTTTCATTAGGGATCGTCTTGTCCAGAGAGAAAGGTGACCCCTTGCCAGGAGGGGAGGCTGGAGTGGAAAGACAATGGATTGGTGTCCTGACCAGACAGAGAACTTTTCCCTTGCCAGGGAGGGAGGCCAGAAGGATGAAGGGACTGGTGGAGTTTACCTTCCTTGAGCCGATACTTTCCTGATACACTAGAGGGACACATCCTTGTGCCACTGCCTCCCTTTTTCAGCCAACAGGCATGCTGGGAATTGTAGTCCCGTGGTGCAGCCTGTTGCATGACTTGAGTCCATTTACATTCTCTGTTGTATAGAAGGTACTTGGAAGAATAAAATCCATTACAAATGAAACTTTGACAGTGTCAGTTGTGCCTGGGTTTTGTGGCCTGACAATTCCCCCTCTCTTCCACAACCTTTGAAATGTGAAAAAGTTAAAAAGAATTAATTTAAAAGCAAACATATACTTTAGAAACACTAGATCCCATTCAGATGCAGTGATATACAGCACTTTCTTAGCATTTCACATACAAGGGGGAACCTACAAAAAACAAGAATTTTTCTTAGAGGCTGAGGGGCCATTGTTTGTCGGTAGGTGCGTGTACTAGACTGTCCTCTGCATAATTTGGCCAAGAGGCGTCTTTGATGTGCTCAAGCAATTGTGTGATGCAGTGTGGAGAAAACAGACCGAATTGTGGCTTCTGCGTCACAACAACGTTCCAACCCAACCAGCATTGAGTGTGCAGCAGTTTCTCAAGAAAAACGGGATGACAATGGTTTTCCATCCAACCAAACCAACCTCCTCGGACCTTACACCCTGCAATTTTTTCTTATGAATGAAGAGGGGACCTTAAAGGAAAGCGTTTTCAGGATGGTCAAGAAGCAAACGACTTTGCAAGAGTTTCAGAACAGTTTTGAAAAATGGAAAAAGCAGTGGGACAAGTGTATTGCATCTCAGGGAGAATATTTTGAGGGTGATTACATTTTGGAAATGTTCTGAGAAATATATGATTTTTAAAAAAAATCTTGTTATTTCTATGTTTAAAGGTGATTGATGTCCCTAAATCTCTGGCAGTACACTGGTGACCAAACCACAAAGCCCACTAAACCCTTAGTAAGTAATAAGATTTATCTTCTCACCACACGCTGACATGGGGCCTTTACATTGCCTGTGAAGTGATGTGGTGGAGACACAGGTCTCATGCAGCTGTTCCTCCATACAAATGTGTTGGCAGCATCTCCTCCGATGCACTTCAAGCTCCGTATTCCATTTAATAAGCAGCCCAAAAAGATAACAAAACACAAACCTTTATTTCTCCTGACTATAGGCAGGCTTCAGGTATCTACAAAACAGACAAATGGCCCACTCCTTACAAGCGCTCCCCTGCTGATTCACTCACAATGACAAGCACTCCTTGCTATTTGATGTGGATGGATTCGAAATGGCAGTGGTGATGTCAGTGTAGCCAGCGCAGAAGGTATATTTGGCTGCAGCTGTCCAAACAGTACAAAATGAAAATCAATGAAAACTGTCTGTGCACCGTGACACAGAATATTATACCGCCAAAGAATGCAACACATTTTGGAGATCTCTTCCAGTATTATCGCTTGCATCCACAGACAGTTTATAGCAAACCCCAACTCATTTCAAAAAGACGTACTGGGAATTCAATATAATGTGACATCTGAACGATGATTGAATCTCACGGTTTCATCAAAGTATTTGTGAATTTAAGTGAAAGGCAGCTGTTGCTGTAGCTCCCTTTTAAAACCACAGATATTCATTTGTGTACCAAATTCATTTTACTGTGCTGTGTAAAACGTGGCATTTTTTTAACATAAATCTTCTGAGTCTTGTTCATGCTTGTGTATAAAGAAAGTCAGCAGCTGCAGTAACAAAATCTAAAGGTTTCAAACAAGCATATACTATGCTGCACCTCTGCCATTTGTTAATATTTTTAATGTAGAGATTTATGTGCCATGCCCAGGCTGTCAAACTGCAAGAAACATATCAAAATGGGTCAGCTCTTTTTAAAAAGCACACACAATGAATGAATAAAATGGGTGGACATACAGCAGGGGTGGGCAAAGTCGGTCCTGGAAGGCCACAGTGGCTGCAAGTTTTTGTTCCAACCCATTTTCTTAATGAGAAGTCAACTATTGCTGATGAAGCACTTATTGCTCAAGTGACGTTTTGATGCTTCATTTTAGTGGTCTCACTTGTTAAGGTTCCCCACCCTTAACTGTTCATCTTAAAGAGGTGCAATCACTGTTTGCAATGGATGCTTATTAGCAATAAGATGCAAATGACAAAGCTAGCTTATTTCCATTTACATCTGTGTGGATTCATCTTGCACTATTTGGTTTGGAGAAAAATGTGACAGACTGAGAATGATCCGTTTTAGGCCTCAAATCATTTGGATGACATCCTTGGAATGGATAAAATCTATGATATAGAACCTAACATTACAGATTATCAAGACATAAAATTAAATAAGGTCTGAGATTGGCAAGGATTGGTTTCTAATTAAGCATTTGGATTGAAATGAAAACCTGCAGCCACTGCGGCCCTCCAGGACCGACGTTGCCTACCCTTGACATAGAGTATGAAGGGGAATAAAAAAAAACAATAAGACCAAACCTTCTCTGCCCCACTGGGCCAGGTGTCCATAGGTTTCCTTGTTTCTGTCCAACAGGTGGTCTTACCGAATAAAATCTTTTTATGAAAATAATCCAGAGATACACAAAGTGAAGAAATTAGCCAAGGTCAAAACTGAGAATTACCTGAGCTATCAATGAAGCCAAAACGAGGACACAAATCAAAGGTCAGGGACAACAGCAAAAGATCTGAGAAAAAAGAAGTCAAAAATAAAAGTCTTCAAAGTCAGAAAAGAAGAAACGTTTTCTCATCCACAAACTCGGATACAAAATGGCCGTCGAGGCAACCTTTTAACCATCAAAGTCGTGACCCGTAGCAGCCTGCATCAGCATCATGATGACAAAATCCACAAAATGGCAACACCCAAGGAAAAACAAAATGGTGCTGCGTCAAACCGCTAATAATGCATTAAACCAGTTATTCTGAATTCTGAAAAGATTCTAACATCTGACTTCAGAATCAGCATCCCTGCGTTTCAGAACCCCATAAGAGGCCAATAATTTGACATAATTCATTCAGGACAAAGCATACAAATAATCTGAAACAGTAAAAACAGTAGTGAGACGGGTCCAGCTGTCCACCTTCCCTTCTCACCTCCCATCTCATTCATGACCCTGGTACTGTTATACAGGCTTAAGGAAAGCTCAAAAAACAATAGAAATCTTGACAACTGATACAAAAAGTATTTAATGATATTGAACAATTAAGAATTCATGTAATATATTTAAATCAAATAAAGTAAGAAATCAAAGCATTAAGGCAAAAAATCTGGCAATTATTACTTAAACTAAATAATCAAGAATAAAGACTACCATGGACGCTAGGCATGGGCTGGCCTTGCAGTCAGGATTGTTCAAGGTTCCATACCTGGCTGGGAGGCCAATTCAATAGAAGGGCAGGGGGGACAGACACCATTCGCATGGACTATTTGCTCCCTCGACACAATAGGTGGCAGTGACACTGGGCTGCAGTGCCTGCACTGATACTCAAAAGGCAGGCTGGCCCCATTAGACAGCCTGGATGGGTTCCACACCAGGGGGCACTGCAGGAACAGACTGTTCCTCCTTTAAGGAACTTTGACCTGACCCAGAAGTGCTTCCAACCTGTAGTGTGGTAACACCAGACGTACTCCAGGGTCTGCCATTAAAAAAAAATACTTGACCTCATCCAAGTGAGTCAAAGTCAGGAGAGGAGCTGGATGAAAGAAAGAAAGAAAGAAAGAAAGAAAGAAAGAAAGAAAGAAAGAAAGAAAGAAAGAAAGAAAGAAAGAAAGAAAGAAAGATTGATTTGTGATTGTGCAACCTGGGAGAAGCCTTTTGTAAGGTACAGTGGAACCTTGGTTTGCGAGCACAATTCGTTCCAGAAACGTGCTCGTAGTCCAAAGCACTCGTATATCAAAGTGAATTTCCCCATAAGAAATAATGGAAACTCAGATGATTCGTTCCACAACCCAAAACTATTCATATAAAAATGATTAATACAAAATATAAAGTAAAAATACATAAAACAAATTAACCTGCACTTTACCTTTGAAAAGAATCATGGCTGGTGTGAGTGAGTTTCTAAACTCTTGTGGGATTCCACCCAACGGGATGACACGCGGAAGAGCATCCCAAAGCAATCACAGTGTCCCAGCGCTGTAGCAGTTCGCCGTAAAAGCGAATCCGAAAAGATCGAGGACATGCTATAAGCGCCTGCCGTCAATGGGTGATACAAGGAACAAGGAACATTATAAATGCACAGGGCCCTGCCTGACTGCTGTGTTGGTTTCAAGCTGAATAAAGCTGGTGTTGCTAAAGTACTGAGACTTAGCTTTGTGTTTTAGTGTGCAAGACGGGGACTCGCACGTCACAGCACACACGGGCGCGCACGAGCACACACACACACATACACACACATGAGCGCGCGCACACACACACACACACACACACACACACACACACACACACACACACACACACACACACACATACACACACACGAGCGCGCGCACACACACACAGTCACAATGATAATGCTGTAGTAAACAGTATACGCTCCTGCGGATGTTTACTATGAGTGAGGCACGCGACTCAGAGGGAGAATAGGAGACGATTGCCCACAATCCTGCAGCGAGAGAGAGAGAAGAACCATCAGCTCAGTTGTGATAACATGACGCTCAGCAGACAAAGCGTATACATACTATTCGTACTGCAAGACCTCACTCGTTTATCAAGTCAAAATTTATTAAAAATTTTTGCTCGTCTTGCAAAACACTCGTAAACCAAGTTACTCACAAACCGAGGTTCCACTGTATTTGTAAAAATAAACTCAGAACTTGTGTTGGTGTGTTTATGGGCTCAGCTGTGCCCCGTAAAGGTCACAAGACTAAGTAGCAAATAGAAAAGTGCAAATGACTTATATAATGAAAACTCTTAGTTACCTGAATGCTAATCAAAATCTAAAAAGCATAAACCTGGAAATCTGAATGTTGAAACCCACAAATGGTTTACTTTCACTGTTGCAAAATGTTTAACTAGTTAAAAATTAGGAAGGAAAGAAGAAACCAGAATAATACCATAAACTGTTAAAAATGAAGGAATTAGAACATGAAAGAGCAGTACATAATTCTAAATGCTTACAACCCCCCTCAGTTAAAAGCAAAGCGAAAAGCAGTGAGAAGAGCAGAGCAGCTCAATGTCTCAATGCCAAAGAACTGAAGGATACACGCATCCTCACAGGGTGAGACCTCAGGCGACTGCTGCAGTCGGCAGTGAACCTGAGTAGTTGGCTTTGAGAGACACCCGACCCAACAATGCAGACGAGCTGAAGGCCGCTCCTCAAAGCATGCTGGGCTTCCATAACACCTCAACAGTGCCACAGGCTGATCGCCTCCACGCCACGCCGCACTGATGCAGTCATTCATGCAAAAGGAGCAGCGACCAACTATTGAGTGTGTACATGGACATACTTTTCAGTAGGCCAACATTTCTGTATTAAAAATCTTTTTTTTTTTTATTGGTCTTATGTAATATTCTAATTTTCTGAGATACTGAATTTTGAGTTTTCATTACTTGTAGGCCATAACCAACAAAATGAAAAGAAATGAAAGCTTGAAATATATCACTCTGTGTGTAATGAATCTATATAATATATGAGTTTCACTTTTTGAATTGAATTACTGAAATAAATGAACTTTTCAATGATATTCTAGTTTATTGAGATGCACCTGTATCTGATCAGTCCTGGAGATGATGACTATGCAGACGAGAAGAATTCTCCCCTTAGACCCTGAATGACCAGCAGCACATTTGAAGGAGAGCCAGTCAGTGGTACCTGTCTATTCTAGCCATTAACTTTGCTTCAGGATGCCTCAGGGACACATCGTCTGAGTGTATGTGTGTGTGTGTGTGTGTGTGTGTGTGTGTGCCAATGACAACTAAAGATCTGATAGGTGTAATCAAGCACCATGCTTCCTCATCCATTTAATGAATGGTCTAAATAAAATGATCAGCAATTCCCCTCTTGTGAGAACCATTCACCCTGCACATTTTTGACAAGGGATTACTCTTGTCACATGCCGGTGCTGGCTCATTCATAAACATTGGTGAAGTTCCTCGCCACCATGACTTACATGAAAACATCACATAAAAAGTGTTTTCAAATCCAGAGAACATCTGTGTGACACAATAAATTGTGTTGCTGTTATGATGCTCACTGCTAGGCTTTGTGGCTTTAATTTTGTCGGTTGCTGTTGAGTCAGTCATGGACGTGATGACTAAATACTCAGATGATCTTCAGAAAACTGACAATAACACGCGTGCCGGGGTCACACTCATAAATTACACTGCAGTATTAATTAAGGGCAATAAGATATTTGATTGCAAAGTGGTGAAACTAATGAGGATTAATGTGCCATGACCAGAGAGGAGTATTTCACACTTGGATGGACATTTAAAGGTAGGAGGCTGGCACTGGCATTGACTTTGATGTGGCATCTGTGTAAGATTAATAATTGCTGCATGTATAATGACTGCCTACTTTTTACTTCTTTTATTTAAAGTTAATAATTAGTGAAGTGTACCCTGTATATGTTAAGGCATAATGGAACATAACAAGACATTGTCTTAGAGTCCTGGTTACATTGGCAGAGAAGGGCAAATACGATTGTAACGTGGACGCTAACGGTCAAGCCCTCCGATTATAAAGCAGTCTTCTTCCTTGAGGGCCATAGTGTCTGCTTCATTTAACCACCACAAGCTGATTGTGTCTTCTCCTAATGCTTGCCCTAATTCACTTCTAGTTCACTACTTTCCTCACCCTCAACAGGAATTTGAAAGGTCCCTGGAGAGCCTGTGTTGTCTTTAGGAGAACTGTAAATGGCACAAGCCATTGTCAAGACATCTTGTCAGTGAAACTTTAATTTCAACTCCTGATGGAATTTATGAAGTTATTTTTCAATTTTTAAAATCTTAAAAAATCTTCAAATAGAGGTCAGTCTTGAGCAAGGAGGATTGGGCTGTGTTGAAAGTGGATGATGGCATTAAAGTGTCGATGGATCTGACATCTAAAGCATCAAGAGAGATGGTCAAAATAAAAAAATTGGTAAGACAGCAGATCAAAAGACAATCATACGAAAGGATCAGGCAAGCAGAAGTATAAAAGAAAAGACCATCTGTACTGCACAAATCATAAAGAAGATGCCTTAAAAGGCTCAGAGCCCAAGTGAAGAGTGGCTTCAAGTGATAATTACAGCTTCCACCTCTAGACCTGTGTAGTTAAAGTCAGAGGAATAGCCAGACAAAGTCCATCTTGAAGGAATACTCCACACAAAAATGTTATTTTTTTATAGGTTATTTTAGCACAACATGCATATATTGTGCATGTTGTCAGAATACAATAGTGCATCCTGCTGCCATCTCCTCCCCAGGTAAAGAACACACTTGCATCAAGCCATCCACATGATCTAAAAGAAAACGTGATTCATCAGACCAGGCCACCTTCTTCCATTGCTCCATGGTCCATTGTAGGTGCTTTTGTCAGTGGACAGGGGTCAGCATGGGCACTCCACTGGTCTGCAGCTATGCAGTAAGCTGTGATGCACTGTGTGTCCTAACACATTTCTTTCATGGCCTAGCATTACGTTTTTCAGCAATTTGTGCTACAGTGGTTCTTCTGTGGGATCAGACCAGATGACCTGGCCTTTGCTCGCCACAACTTAGGACTGCCTGACCCTGTTGCATGTTCACTAGTGGTCCTTCCTTGGATCACTTTTAGCAGGTACTGACCATTGCGTACTGGGAACAGCCACAAGACCTGCTGCTTTGGAGATGCTCTGATCCTGTCATCTAGTCATCACTATTCAGCCCTTATCAAAGTTGCTCAGATTCTTACGTTTGCCCATTTTTCCTACTTCCAACACATCGCCTTCAAGAACGGTCTGTTCACTTGCTGCCTAATATATCCCACCGTTGACAGGAGCCATTGTACCGAAGAGATCAATGTGATTCATTTTACTGGTCACTGATGTTAATGTTCAGGCCTTTGAACTAGAGAAACTTGCCTAACATAATCACAAAATTAGAAACTTAAAAGTATAATGGCTGGCTCTGAACATATACTCATGATTCCTGTTTACCTTATCCTCACTAATGTATACAAAGAATATGCACAGCATCCAGTGAGAGCCTGACTATGGGGAACTTCTTTTAGCCTGGCAAGAGCAAGTATGAAGAGTATAACATTCAAGCCATTGATGGCGGTGAACAACAGAGAACAGGATTTGCTGAATTTTGATGCGAGTTTTAATAATAGCCCATTTGAGAGAGGCTTATACTTTAAAATAAATTAGCAATGCATTCAAGGTCTGCAGTTGCAGTTTATGGTAATTGTTTAATTTTACTTTCAAGTCTGTTTCTCCTATGCTCTGCCAGTTTGAGGATTATTATTATTATTATTATTATAATGGATGGATTATTATCTATGTTGTAGCATATAACTCTTTGATCACCACTGATACATATCTATATATAAAGAATATGCCGTTTCGTAAAATTTTGCTAATTTCTGGAATCTTTTTGAGGTGTTCAGTCACAATATCTGTTAAAAGTCTCTTAAGTTTGCATGATGCGTGATTAGGGCGGGCAGGACAAAGATTGTAACAGGTGAGAGGAGCGTGCAGGCGGCATGATGCAGCTCAAGTTCGTTTCACATTCTGTTTCATATATACATTTGTATTTTTTAATGCCTTTTTGTGTTTTATTGTTTTAAAGGTAATCTTTATCATTGTTTCATATATTTTCCAAAAATAATAATTCTTTTTTTTTTTAATTTATTTTGATGTTCTGAGAATGCACTATATCACGAAGCCTGTGTATAACACGTATTGCATGTGAATTAAATGTATCATCTCATGACTAGTATACGGGGTCAGGAGGAGAACTGGCAGCAGGCGACATTAATTAACGTGCTGGACCTGTGTCTGCGCTAGTGTGGATTATGGCTGGGGCAAATTCTGATTGTGAGTTGTCTGTTATGAACAAAACAGATTATCTTAAAATGTGAGACAATGCTAAAAAAAATTTTTAACTTTAGGTTTGGTTCATGCGAGTGCAGAGGACAGGCAAGTTTAACAAGTTAGACGAAGTCTGCATGGTGTAACATTCAGGTGCTTTTGGCAACCAAGTCAAGTGATATTACAGTTTCACATTTTTTATTTACTTCATCCAAGAGTCAGTTTTTACATTTTTGTTTATTAAATAGATTTGCATCAATGAATCGCAACAATGGAATGCAATTCCATGTGTTCGTAGACTATATTAAATTTGTGCTTTTTAACAACGGTTTACATTGGAGTTAAAAATGAAACACAAATGGCCTTGTGGTGGCTCAATGGTTTCCATAGACAGCAGACAGCAATTCAAGTCACGTGACAATGACATCGATTGATGTCTACGAAATTCACTGAAGTATGTTGGCTCAGTACAGAAGTGACAACAGTATGACTCAGCAAAAGATTTAAGAATGGGTAGAAAGGTTTAAAGCAGGAAGAAGAAGTGCAACCAACTAACTCCAATCTGGTTGACCATTAGCATTGTGTACGCAAGTCCACATCGACATGGCAAACAACGGATTATGTTGTCCGATGTTACTGCACATTTGGATATCAGCTATGGATCTGCACAGGCCATAGTTCATGATGACTTGGGGTACCATAAAGTTTGCACAAGATGGATACCCAAACAGCTTACTGATCTCCAAAAGCCAACATATCTTGGTGAATCTCAGCAGGTTTCACTCCCACTGCCCAAAGAAATTTCACTACGTCACATTGTTCAATCCTGCAGTGGAGCATCCATGTTCATTTGACATTGGCTTCAACTAGATTAACGTATACGTTTGAACTACCCATAAGCCATCACAAATGTGATGTATTGTGTTAGATTCTACCCATTGCGGTTACCTCATAATTTTCAAATTGCCCTTTTTGGCCTCGTATTATAAAATAAAATGTAACCATATTTTGCACTCAGCTGTTTTGTCAGCTTCTCATTTTTTATGAATTAATCAGTAAATAAATTCTAGCGGTAGAACATATGAAAAAAATCTTGTGATAATTATTTTAGTGGAATATCTTGATAGCAATTATGAGACAATGAGAAAAAGAATACAATGATATTCACAGCTGTTGAAAGCATAATTTAATTCAGTTAATGCATTCCAAGTATGGCAGTGCATTATTTATGGTAAATTTATAAACAAAAGAGTGAATGTTACCTTCAAGTACATTTCAAGTAATCAAACTAAAAGGAAAATCACATCATTTGGAATCTGTAAAGAAATAAATGAAATAATAAGGCAAAAGAACGTAAGAGTCAGAAGTACCACTGAACAAATCAACCATTTATCAACCATAGCCACTTTTAAATGTCAATTTCTCCCAAGAAACCTCTGCAAGTTTACTTTTTTTTTGTTTTTACAGAAGATCAACAACAGGGGGCCACATGTCCCCCTGTACTTGATGTCCTCATAGAGGCAGCACTCCATTCTTTTTTTAGGCGTATGAAGAGCATCTACTGCAGTCGTCATGTCTGTCTGTCTGTCTGTATGACATAACTCAGCTACCAGTGGACTGATTTTGTTGAAATCTGTCACACTTATTCTTCTAGAAAATTTGTCAGGAATGCTCCATTTTTGTTAAAATAACTGGAATTGACCATGATGTACAAAGTTTTGAAATTTCAAAAGCAGCCTATGAAAAGCTTCAGTGAATTTTCATACTTATCTATTTTAAAACAGAGAGGCATCCTAAAGGACAGTTTGATATGCACTCCGTAGAAGCTCAGTCACAGCAGCTCACTTCTCCTGCTCCTTGTAAGTATAGAGGGTAAGTTACATGATGTTGGTGACCATAAAAGTAGAAGATGGAAGCAACATAACTTATGCAGAAGTCAGTGATTGAAATTGCCATGAATTGGGGGAGCCCCCTTGGAGAAGTAGCAGGAGAGAAAAATGAAAATCAAAATACTCACCAATCTGGCCTGAATCACATGGCGCCAGAACCCAAGGCCACTCTAAGGTGCAGTGTAGGCCCTGCAAGAGTCAGGAAAATCTCAAGCACAGGGCCGCTGCCAGTGAAAGCTGCAATAAGAGAATGAGAGCAAGCAGGATTTACTTTTCAATAACAGCTGAGATCATTCTACAATGTTTTCATATAAACCCCTTTTATTAAAAGATCCAGTGGGGCATGACATATGAAGAACTCAGTTCATAATGGTTAATGCCGGCTAATACAGGGAGAGCTAAGCTTATGAAGAAGACACAACACATACATAGCACACATCACACCACATAAGATATACAGTGGATTCACAAAGTATTCAGACCCCTTCACTTTCTACACACTTTGCTGTGTTGTAAATCCATCTATCCATCCATCCATCCATCCATCCATCCATCCATCCATCCATCCATCCATCCATCCATCCATTCTCTTCCGCTTATTTGAGATAGGGTCGGGGGGCAGCAGCTTAAGCAGAAATGTCCAGACTTCCCTCTCCCTGGCCACTTCTACTAGCTCTTCTGGGGGGATTCCGAGGCGTTCCTGGGTCTTCCCCAGGGCCTACCTCCCGGTTAGATGTGCCTGGAACACCTCATCAGGGAGGAGTCCAGGAGGCATCCTGATCAGATGCCTGAGCCACCTCATCTGACTCCTCTCGATGTGGAGGAGCAGCGGCTCTACTCTGAGCTCCTCTCGTATGACTGAACTTCTCACCCTATTGTTAAGGGAAAGCCCAGTCACCCTGCGGAGGAAACTCATTTCAGCCGCTTGTATTCACAATCTCGTTCTTTCGGTCACTACCCATAACTCATGACCATAGGTGAGGGTAGGAACGTACATCAACCGGTAAATTGAGAGCTTTGCCTTACGGCTCAGCTCCTTTTTCACCACGACAGACCGATGCAAAGCCCGCATCACTGTGAACGCCACACCAATCCACCACCCCGGTCTGCCAATCCAGAGGCACTGTTCCCGATATCCATGCGATGTTGCAGAGGCGTGTCAACCAAGACAGTCCTACAACATCCAGATACATTTTGCTCATCAACCTACACTCAATATCCCATAATTGAAAATGTGTTTTCAGAAAGATTTACAAATTTATTAAAAGTCAAAAGGTATAATCTCTCCTTTATACAAGTATTCAGACCCTTAATACAATACTTTGTAGAAGCCCCTTTGGCAGCAATTTCAGCTGCAAGTATTCATGGGTAAATGTAAAGGAACACTGTCAAAACCTGGTCCACTTCAGCACTCAAAAGTAAAAAGATTCTCCAGACTCCAGCAAAATAGAAGTGTAGGAAATTTACTTAAACAAAGACACCTTCAGAGGTCCCCATGCACCTTGCATTGTAATTGTGGGTGTGCTAACAATCCTGTGCAAGATGAATCCTTTATAGTGCATGGATATGCAAAAGCATATTTAGCACGAAGCTGACAACATGCTAATCTAATATAAATAGGTCCCTATATGAGCCAGTAGATCATCCTGTATCAAGTTACATGGACAGATACATGATACTTCACCCAAAGGTCAGGGGCTGCATGGAGGGACTGCATATTTTCATCCTTCTTGGAGCACTTAGACACAAAGCAATATAACTGAAAAGTATAATGGACTAAAACTGCTAACATAAAGCTTTCCACTGTAGTAAGTCTCTAAAGATTGCATACCTGGATTTGGGCAGTACTTCCCATTCTTCTGGGCAAATCCTCTCAAGCTCTGTTAGATGAGAAGCATCGGTGAACTGCCAACTGATCCAGGCCCTTTTTGCCCAATTACTCATTTTGCCCAGAGAATTTTTAGGAAGAGTCCTGGTGGCTCCAAACGTCTTGCACTTGACAATTGTAGAGGCCACTGTGCTCCTGGGAACACTCAAAGGTTTAGATGTGTTTGCATCTCTTTGTCCTGATCTAAGCCTCACCACAGGTTGAGCGTGGAGGGCTACAGAGAGTTCCTTGGGCTTCATGACTTGTTTGTGTCCTGCCATGGAGTGTGAATGGCGTGACTTTACATACCCAGGTACATGTGTGTTTCTTAAATGATGACCAATCAATGCAGTTTGCCACAGGTGGACTCCAATCAAGTTCTTGAAACATCTCAAGGAGAATGAAAGCAAACAGGATGCACCTGAGCACAATTTGGAGAGCCACAGCAAAGGGTCTGAATACTTAGAGAAATGAAAGATTTCAGTTTTTGATTTTTAATAAATTTGCAAATTTTCACTTTGTCATTATGGGTTATTGAGTGTAGGCTGATGGACAAAAATGGCAAATGTATCATTTAGAATAAATGTACAACACAATAAAATGTGAAGAAAATGAAGGGTCTGAATAATCTCTATATCAACCAATAAAGTGAATTCATTTTATTTCTATGAACTTATACTTGTTTTCTACTGTAATGTTCATTTCTGTTACAACATTTTATCTAAATTAATTTAATGATTGTTTCAACTTAAGACAGAAAAAAACTTAAATTCTCCAACTGGAAAGAGAAGTAATGTTAAGCATTATTAATGAAAGGAATTAAAAAACTGTTGTTGTTCTGCTCATCTCTTGAGCACACTGAAGCAGCATGGCACAGAAGCTTGAGATGCCATCAGAAGAAGACATTGAAACAGGCCTCACCCCATCATGGCACACAAGGCTCCGATGGTCAGGTGCTGCTGCTTGCACAGAATGTCAAATTCAAATTAAAGATGCATTTGTTTTACATTTTAGATTTTACCTCCAGACAAAGAATTTATTTTCAAAGAGCTGAACAGGACTAAGATATGCAGAAGTGATTAAAAAGGTGAGTAAAATGTGAGGTTATATCATAAACACTCTTGAATATTAATCAGGGCGTGTTATACTTAGACTATATAATGCACTAGTGAGACCACATCTGGAGTACGGTGTACAGTTCTGGTCACCGCACTACAAGAAAGGCATAACAGCACTGGAAGCTGTGCAGAAGAGAGATGTATGCCAGGACTCAAGGACAGACTCAGAGAATTAAACCTGTTTAGTCTCGAGCAGAGGAGACGATATGGGGACCTAATGCAGGCATTGATGAAGTAACTGCATCAGGATTCTTCCAGTTTAATAATGAATCACATACCAGTGGAAGTTAAAGGGACAGGCATTTAAGGCTGAAGTAAGAAAGCAAGTCTGGAGCAAACTGCAGAGACATGTGGTTGAAGCAGAAACCTTGACAACCTTTAAGAATTATTTCAATGAGATATTGGGACAGCTTAGCTATCAGCTAAACAAAACAGGCCTGATGTTGTTGTCTTGTTGTCAAATTTCTGGTGTTCTTATGTATTGAGTTTATTGTTTGAGCAAAAACCAAACAGACAGATCACAAAAAAGGAAAGCCAGACTTCTAATGATCAGTTCAAGGAGAGGTGTATGATTTGATAAGAAGAACTGTCAGTCAATCAGTTAATTAATAATCAGTGTTTCCTTTGCTGATGTCATTAATTAATTGAAAAAAAATTAGTAAGATGCCCTCCCAGGGATGCCAAATTAATGTAAATTGTCATGGGGGGATGTTAACTTCTGCACACCCAGAGATTTCTATTTCACCTTGGACTCAGGACAAAAGAACTAATGTCCATCCATCCATTTTCCAACCCGCTCAATCTGAACACAGGGTCACGGGGGTCTGCTGGAGCCAATCCCAGCCAACACAGGGCACAAGGCAGGAACCAATCCTGGGCAGGGTGCCAACCCACCGCAGAAAAGAACTAATGTCTTAAGTTTAAACAATCATTAAATTAATTTAGGTAAAATGTTGTAACAGAAATGAACATTATAGTAGAAAACATGTATATGTTCCTAGAAATAAAATTAATTCACTTTATTGGTTGAGACCTGTAACTTCTGAACAAAGTTTATAAATTGGTGAAAGTCTACTTTAAATAAGTTTCACTTTCTCTGTTGTAGTCCGGATGTAGTGATAAAATATTTGTTCAACAAATAATCCAAACATGCTTGCTGCAATAAATCAGATAATACAATTTATGTGTAATATATGGTTCAAAGAAGATGGATATATGCAAGTACATACATTCATCTATGTATAGGTATGTAGATGAAGGTCAAAAACCAATAAAAACACAACATAAAATTACAATCGCTTAGTTGAACGTTTTATCTCTTATAGAAAAAGTCACATAACTTATGAATTCTGACCTTTCGATTTAAGTGGTCGAGATGGATAAGATCTTCAGCTAGTTATTAAGTTTCTAGTGCCTACACCATGGTGTTCATTTGCTCACAGTTCATCTGCACGGGTTTACACCAAGCTCTTCTGTGTGTGTGTGTGTGTGTGAGTGAAAGAGAGAATCTGATCTGAAATTTCTTGCAGGGTTTAGGAAGAGGAACAGCTAAAAATGTATCTGTACAAAGGTCATTACTTTCCAGTTACAGTGATTCCAATACCGTAATACATGTGCTGACTTTGTTCTAAATACTATGTTAAAATAATAGCTCTCAGAATCAAAGTAGGTATATTTATGGTTTGGTGTAGACAATGCTTTGTTCTTTTCCTGGTCAGCTTTCCCAGTGTGCTTTTCTTCTTTTGCTCAGGAGCTCTTCTCTTTCTTTGCTTTATTCGCACCTTCTGGTTGCAGGTGGTACTACAGTTTTCACTTCAAGGTTTTACACACAGTGTCTTCTTTCAGCTAGCATAAAGTTTACCTTTGTGGTTGGTGATCAGTCAACTCCCTGTCTTTATTAAGACTAACATGTGGCTTTTACGTATGGTCTCTCTCTCTCTCTCTCTTGTCGAGCACTTGCTATTCCTTAGCAAGCTTTGGACTAATGACACCCTCATCTAACTACAAATATGGACAATTCTTCCAGTCCAGTACCAGGTTACCCTTTGGAGTAAAAGGGATCGCTCCAGCCTTTGTTATGGCCACATCCTCGGCAACGGAGATGCTGCTGTAGAGAGAGGATGAATGGTGAGTGTGTAGAAAGAGCGTAGATCTAATGCTTGAAAAAGGTTTTTAAGGGTAGCAGTAGATGTTTGGCCTTTGGTTTCTAGAGTGCACTGAAGTCCAACTTTTGGTTGATCATTGGTGCAAAGTTTTGTCTACCAGTGCTGTCCATTTTTGAGTTATGGTCCTTGGTCACTGAGCGAGTATTTAGATGGTGTACCACAGAGACAGCTCTGGGTGTCACTTTGTCTGTGGTTGATCATTTTATCAGATACGACCCACAGACTGCATTCTGAAGAGGCCCTGAGAAAAGAAAACTGACACTCTTGCTGGAATTAAGAGGGTCTGTTGGTTTGCTTTTTAGTGAAGTTCTTGGGTGCCAAAGCATAGCAAAATGAGTAATGCCTGTCTGTCCAACACAGAACAAGACTTAAATGATTTGCTCTTGCATTAAATGTATATAAATTTAAAAAAAGAACAAATACAGCACAGTAGTGCTGCAGTCAAACTAAATTGTTAATCACTGTTATCAAACCCAACCACTGAAATAAAAGAGTTAACAGTCATGAACATTAGAGGCACAGAGAAAAGGCCTTTCTTCAGGAAATGATGACATTGTGTTTGTAACGGCTGAACGATTAGTTCAATGCACAAACAGCAGAAGTGGGTAGAGTAGCCAAAAATTGTACTCAAGTAAGATTAGCATTACTTCAAAATAATATTACTCAAGTAGAAGTAAAAAGTAGTCATCCAAAAAATTACTCAAGTAAGAGTAAAAAAAGTATTTGGTGAAAAGACTACTCAAGTACTGAGTAACTGTTTGAACATAATAAATGATTTATTTTTTAGAAATGTTGTAATAAGACAGACAAAAATATAAAATAATGTGCAAATTCTGCTATTTCCAAATAATATAAAAAATAATAAAAATCTGACATTGTGGTCAGCAACACAGGAGCGCTGCAGGGGACTGTACTTTCTCCGGTCCTTTTCAGCCTATATACATCGGACTTCCAATACAACTCGGAGTCCTGCCATGTGCAAAAGTTCGCTGATGACACTGCTATCGTGGGCTGCATCAGGAATGGGCTGGAGGATGAGTATAGGGACCTAATCAATGACTTTGTTAAATGGTCCGACTCAAACCACCTACACCTGAACACCAGCAAAACCAAAGAGCTGGTGGTGGATTTTAGGAGGCCCAGACCCCTCATAGACCCCGTGATCATCAAAGGTGACTGTGTGCAGATGGTGCAGACCTATAAATATCTGGGAGTGCAGCTGGATGATAAATTAGACTGGACTGCCAATACTGATGCGCTGTGCAAGAAAGGACAGAGCCGGTTATACTACCTTAGAAGGCTGGTGTCCTTCAACATCTGCAATAAGATGCTGCAGATGTTCTATCAGACGGTTGTGGCGAGCGCCCTCTTCTACACAGTGGTGTGCTGGGGAGGCAGCATTAAGAGGAAAGACGCCTCACGTCTGGACAAACTGGTGAGGAAGGCAAGCTCTATTGTTGGCATGGAGCTGAACAGTTTAACATCTGTGGCAGAGCGAAGGGCGCTCAGCAGGCTCCTATCAATTATGGAGAATCCACTGCATCCACTTAATAGGATCATCTCCAGACAGAAGAGCAGCTTCAGCGACAGACTGCTGTCACTGTCCTGCTCAACAGACAGATTGAGGAGATCGTTCCTCCCCCAAACTATGCGACTGTTTAATTCCATCCGGGGGGGGGGGGGGGTAAACGTTAACATTTAACATTATACATAGTTATTGTCTGTTTTTCACCTGCATTATTATCATTCTTTAATATTATTTATTGTATCAGTATGCTGCTGCTGAAGAATGTGAATTTCCCATTGGGATTAATAAAGTATCTATCTATCTATCTAATAAAATAAAATATGAGTACTGTGATGGATGGCCGGCCAAATATTCCGGCCCACACCTCCAAGCCGCCAGATGGAGCCCTCCCAGCAGCATGGAGGTTCCCTGAATTCCAGCAGGGCCTTATGGACCTTGTAGTTTTTATAAACAGCCCTGCTGGATACCATGGGGACCACCAGGAGCCGCTGTAGGGAGGCTTGGGGAATGCTACGTGCCCTATAACCTGGAAGTACGTCCTGGTCACATGAACAGTAGAAACGACGTGCTTCCGGGTTGAAGAAAAGGAGCTTTTATCTGACCTGGAAGTGTTCACGGTCACATGGACAGAGAGAGAGAAACACTTCCGGTTCACGGACTATATAAAGGACTGAGAGAGACCAGAACACTGAGCTGAGCCTTGAAGTGTCTGGGAGAGGAGGATTGGGAGTAAGAATTGTATTATTGTATGAGTAGTGTGGAGTGGAGGGTGCTTGGTGCACAGTATTATTATAAAATAAATAAGTATTGCACTTTTACCTGGTGTTTGGCGTTGTACCTGAGTGTTCAAGGGAGCAATAGCGCCCCCTAATGTTACAGTACAAATAAATAACATTTTTACAAAATAAAGATGCACAAACAACACAAAATTCCAAATCTCAGTTTTTCACAACAAAGCTTTTGAAGCCAATACCTACAGTAGGTAACATGTATGTGTGAACAGTGCAAACTACTTACAGTGACAAGATATACTGTACACTGACAGTATAATACTGTATATTCACTTTGTGGTATAGTGGGTCCGCAGCTTCAAAAAAAAAAAAAAAAAAAGGCCAGTTTCAAATCCATAAAGCTGTGTCACTCTCCATAGATGCAATTGCACGACAGCGGGGAGTTAATGAGGTAGTTGGAGCGAGTCACACCTACATGTGCGGGTGCTATCGTTCTCAGTTGCTTCATTGGCTTTCTGCGGCATGTGATTAAGGTCCACAGAGACGAGAGTGTATATATACGGGTCTGCACAAAAAAAAAATGAAGGGGGAATCAAAGAAAAGGAGTAAAGAAAAGAGTCTGTAAGGGACCAGCATCGTCACACACTTGTCCTCCAAATAGCACAGCTGATAGAAAATAACATTAGAACAAGGCAGCTTGTGCATGTACAAGAAGTTTCACTTTACCATGACTGTCTGTGTCTGTGCATGTTCGGTTAAAACCTGCTTGTTCTTCACTTTGTGAAGTGATGGTTAAGCTTCAGCAGGAGTTGGCTGTCAAGGTTCTTGCAGTGAAGCTGTGACTATTTAGCAGTAAACAGGAGCCCCACATGACTAAAAGCCTCTCATAGGCTGCAGACGCAGGAAGTTTGTGTGTGGTCATGTGACTGCATGGCTACGTCTGATTGGTGAAACGGAGTCATGTGATTATTGTTGGTACATCTGATTGGTGAAACGTAGTCATGTGATTATTGTTGGTACGTCTGATTGGTGAAACGTAGTCATGTGATTATTGTTGCTACGTCTAACTGGTGAAACAGTCATGCAGTAGATCCACTGCCGACTTGTCTCTTGCAAAAATATAGCATATCTAATGTGTAAATGGAAAAAGTAACGAGTCAAATGTTGCCCAATGTAGCGGAGTAAGAGTAGCGTTTCTTCTTCACAAATGTACCCAAGTAAAAGTAAAAAGTATGGTGCAGTAAAACTACTCTAAGAAGTACAATGTTTTTAAAATTTACTCAAGTAAATGTAACGGAGTAAACGTAACTCATTACTACCCACCTCTGACAAACAGGTATAGGTTGTCTCTAGGAAATAAGAGTGAATGTAGTCCAAAGAACCAAATGACTTGATTTGCACCCAAAGGACAACTGCTCATTGCACTGCTGGCTCTGGCATACTTCAGCAGACAAAACGGATGCTTGTCCTTTAGTGTTTCATTTTTGAGTCTGCTGTTGTTGCACAGGTTGCAGAGCACATGCTGCCATTACCATGGCTTTTTGCATTTGCACTCATCTCTGCCAAGTGCTCAGGTTTTCTTCTTTAATAAATTATTTACCCTGTGACAATCTCTATGACCTTCACAACGGAATCATAAAAAAACCTTCCCTGCACCACTTCTTCTCAAATGTGCCCATGTTTGTCTGTGTGTTTTTCTTTCCAGGACATGTGCAGTCAAAATGAACTCAAAAATCTGCAGGTCCCTAGCCAGGTGTGGTCATCTTGAATGCCAGAAACACTACCGGTGGGTCCAACTCTTAGGGTGGGTGCTCTGTGTGTGGAGTTTAAATGTTCACCCGCTCAGTGTCCGGAGCCCACGCCATTTTAGTTACCAAAAAGTGCCCATCAGTGTCTTGAGTGAGTCCCTCTTAAATTACATAAACATTATCCCCCAGTGCCCATTGACTTTCATAAATGGTGCCACCCTGGTGAAGGCACCTCAAGTGGCTGCCTAGTTTGCCTAATGGATTGACCATCTCTCTCCCTGGCTGCAGGTTGTTCTTTTACGAGTCACTTCTTTTGTTATTCTGGAAAATTTGAACATGAAAAGTTCAAAGGTCACTTTTGAAAATAAGAATCATTGGATTTAAACACCAGGGTAAAATGTCTGTGAATTTATGGAACACGTTGTAAACTGGCCAAGTAGCATAAACAAGACGGAAGTTCAGCAATCAGCACTTTTACTGAAGGGTGAACCAAAAATTGCTGAGTGAGGTCAAACTGTACCTTGAGGAACCCAAAAATGAGCTATGGGGGTTTAGCTTTGCAGTGTTGCAGGTGGCCGGGTGTGGTCCGCAGCCGCCTGCCTACTTAAGGAGCCGCCTCCCTGCAATCAAGACTGGAGTCGGGTGAGGAGGTGGACGAGGTCAGAGGAGGCGGCAAGGAGAGGCCCTGAATGTTGTGTGAAGAGGAAGAGGAGGCTTAATGAAGAAGCCGGGATTGTGAGAGACTGTGGGGGTTTGTTGGTGTGGTGCACATAGTGACTTGTAAATAATAATTGTGTAAATAAACGTGTGGTGATGGATGGAAACATGTCTGCCTGTCTGTGTCCGGGTCGCCAATTTCACAGTGGCGTAGTCGGCAGGATGCTCCACCTGGGTCAAGGTGGGGACCTGTATTGTTGAGAGATTCTGTGAAAGGCCCGGCACAGCAGGCAACCTCACCCACGTGCCGCAGGGGCGGCGTACACCCAACCCCGCAATTACCGGGTGTGTCGCGGACCAGGGGAGGTCCGCCATTGGACTTGGTATTGTTTCAGGGGCAGCTCAAGAGCGCAGTGGCAGCAGGGAGAGCTGCCGGGAAGGAGACCCTGCACACACAGCAGCCGCGGAGCTTCCCAGAACCTCGCCCTCGAGTGTGGAAGGAAGGCGAGGAGGCCGCAGACCGGAAGTCCCTCCTCGTAAAAGGCACGGGACTGGGCAGCGTGCCCTGTTGTCCCGCCAACGATTGGTCAGAGGCAGGAGCAGGGAATGTCCATCTCGTGCCATGAAGAAGCCCGAGTGGGCTGAAGGGGAAGAGCCCACGGAGAGCAGTCGGCGAGTGGCGCTGCTCGAAAGGTAAGCACACTGCCGACTGTTTCTCACTCTTTGGCAGCGATTCTGCAGGAGCTGCAGGGCGAGCTTCAGCTCGCGCTATCGCTGCCGGCCAAGCGATGTGCCCTCCGGGCGGAGACGCAGGATCCAGGAGGGACGGCAGTGGCGTGCGATCGAGAGCCGCAGAGGAAGGAGGATCGACGCGCTGCGGGAACTTCGGATCGGAGAGGCACAGCGGGGAAGGTAAGTGGGACCGACCCCGTGAAGCTCCGGACGCCAGCGGGGCTGGGTCTGCCCTTTTGCAATGGGCAGATTCGAACCGTCACGGCATCCCAAATTAAAAGGAGGAAGCCAGTTCCTCCAATACGGGAGGATGTGCAGCTGGGTGCGCGCGTCCCTGGAAGGGCCGCCCTCTGCCGAGGCAGAGGAAAAACCCGCAGGCTGAGAGGTGAGACAAATGTGCGCACCAGTTGACGGTTCCGTGGTGGGGGTCACAGAAATCTCGGGCCGGGAGGCCGAGATTACAAGCATCGGGGTGCTGGATGGAGCGGAGAGCATTGGCCCAAGCCTGGAAAAGGCGCACAGAGGCGCTGTGTCAGGGCAACGTCTCTGCCCCTTGTTTTTCTTTTTATTATAGAGGACCGGGCCCTAGGCTGGGACAGATCGGCCTGTCACAGAGGAAAATCTGTCCTCGCGAAACTGTCCGCTGGCCCTGTGGGGTCTCAGCGTGGAGGAGAGTTATGCCGCAGGTGGCCGGGTGTGGTCCGCAGCCGCCTGCCTATTTAAGGTGCCGCCTCTCTGCAATCAAGGCTGGAGTCAGGTGAGGAGGTGGACAAGGTCAGAGGAGGTAGCAAGGAGCGGCCCTGAGTGTTGTGTGAAGAGGAAGAGGAGGCTTAATGAAGAAGCCGGGATTGTGAGAGACTGTGGGGGTGTGTTGGTGTGGTGCACTTAGTGACTTGTAAATAATAATTGTGTAAATAAACATGTGGTGATGGATGGAAACGTGTCTGCCTGTCTGTGTCCGGGTCGCCTATTTCACAGCAGGTAGAGCTGAAGTCGAATTTGATTGACATTTATCCCACCCCTAGATCCACCCACATTGTCTTCAGTCTACAGTAACCCTTCTCGAGCTGAGGAGGACTATCGAGTAAACCAAGTGACATAAATGTGCAATCCAACTGGCTGTTCATCAAAGCTCCTGATATGAGATTTTTGGGTCAAGGTCAGAAGAAACATGTGTTATCACACACGTGTGCATAGGAGGCAGCTTAGGACCTTGAAAAGTTGTAATTACATGCCAGACCACGAGTGGCAGTGTTCATGGATCCTTTCACTCTTTCCTCTGAAGTCCAACTGGAGGACATCCCACCTGAGTCTAAGGATATCACTTCCAGTTCCAGCCCCATCGATCTCACTTCCTCCAAACCTCAAATAAACAAACTTCTTCTTACTTATTCGCTTCAGTTCTGTTGTGGACTCCAGTCTTTAAAGATGTGCGATTTGTTCATTAATTGCTTATCTTCAAGTATACGGGGTGGCTTCCCCAAACCTTTTTCTGTTTCCGTATCTTTTTTTCCACAATGTTTTGTTGCTTTTTTGTGAAACATAACTATGTTGTAATGAATTCTGCAGATAAAACAGATTTCATTATGAGTTTTTTTTTTAACATAATTGCCCGGGACTAAAACAAAAATATTAAATTGAGGATTTCGTTAAAACAGACTTCGTTCTAACAGAATTTGACCTGTAGCTAGTTGGCCTGGACAGAATGAATGCTGGGTAATGAGGCCGTTGGCTTTCTCTAGGATTCGTGTCACATCAATGACAGCGTCTTTGATTCTCCTTTCCTCCATTCCTATCATCACCTAAGCATATGCTTTACATGCCGTGTAAATGTTTTGTATTTTATATAGTCTGTTTAATGCTCTGCAACAGACTTATGTATTGAATGGCTTATAAAAACAACTGTACATCATTTGGTGGCATTTAGAGGTTTATGATAAAATTAGCACAACTATAAGATTCTAATAGTGCTAAACTTAATTTGTTTTTTGAAACAATTATCTTGTCTTATTGTTATATATATTACAAAGCACATTCACAAAGTATTTTAATTTAATTATTTGAAAGGAATGCATTCAAATAAATGTTACAGACCTTAATGATATGTCACCATTTGTTCTATTCCGGCCAAAATTGGAATCCAAGTTATTAGCAATCATGACAGATGGACCAAATCGCTGCCTGCAGCCTGCAAGATTAAATCTATTTAACTAGACGTCCCAAACAATTCACACTCATTTACGATGATTCAAATCAATTCACTTGTGGCTTGCTTGTGTCTAGAAATAGAAAAGCACTCCCATGATGCAGGTTTGCATTTTTTTTTTTGCTGAAATCTATTAGCATTACATTTTTATTATTATACTGTCTTTATAAATGATTTTTGTCAGGCAGCATATTCAATGCAGTGTTGAACAAGAGTAGTAAAGCACTGGATCGGCTGTAATTAGTCGGCTTAACAAAGTTCTTTGGTCATGGAGCGTTAGGGCGCTGTGCAAATACTCATCATTTAGAAGTACACACGGGATTAACTTGCTACTTAAAATCAGCTTTATGGCAGGCTTGTGGCATGACTCCCAAAAATGTGTTCACAAAGCCTTATGAGCAATAATTTAGTCAGGGCAGATGGGATAGCGAGAAGAATTAAAGATGCACGTCTTGTCAGTGGTGCTTTTAGGAATATTCTTTGCGGTATGTTAATGGGCTTTGTCCAAAAATGTGGCATTTGTCTTTCAACGTTGCAGTCACAGCCATTCCCAGCACACTCTGAAAGGATTCTAATGACAAGCAGACAATCTGAGGCAATGTCCCCTCAATCTGCCTTTCTATACTCATGAAATTGTAAGCTTTTTGTTTGTTTGCTAATCACACAAAAACTATTATTTCACGCATGAGTTGCTGCTACTTAACTTAAAACACAGGCTATATGGTGCATCCAGGAGAGGTAATCCAAATACAACAGCTGATGCAAGGACTACAATTCCCATCAGGCATCAGCAGAGCATTGGGGCTGATGGGAGGACACCATCATCAGCATGACAGTTGTTTTATCTGGATCTAATCTAAGGACGTAGATTCCTTCTCAACTGATTAGGATTACAATTTTATTGTCTTGCTATATTGCAACTTTTGTCTAAGAGTACATCATTGTGTTTCATCATAGGAAGTGTTCAGCCATGTTGAATTTCTAAAAGACAGTTTCTTCCGTTTATTATCATCTAGACCCTTTCTGAGATAGGTCCAAAAGGGGTGTATGATGTTTCTAAACCCTTAAGGAGAAACTTTTAAACCCCAATACACTCTTTTTAATAAATTGCACTGTTGTGAAACCACATGAGAAATCCATCCATCCATCCATTATCCAACCCGCTATATCCAAACTACAGGGTCACGGGGGTCTGCTGGAGCCAATCCCAGCCAGCACAGGGCGCAAGGCAGGAAACAAACTCCGGGCAGGGCTCCAGCCCACCAGAGCACATGAGAAATTTTACACCAATTTCACAAAACTGTTTCACTCACAACTACTTATTACTTTGTAATTTTATATTATAAATAACCAACAGAGTGAGATTTAGGCAGTCGAACAAAGACAGTGGTGGTCTGCTCCATGTTGGTCAAGCATGCAGACAGAAAATTTATTGCAATGTGTTCATGTGACAATAACTTCGAAATGTTCCAATGACACTTCATTTTTATCAAAGCAAAAGCTTACATTTTTGAAAAAGAAATTGCCATCATATACTTGCATATCGGTACTAAGTGCAATAGAGATCAGTCACAGTGAAATAGAATGAAACGGGATTTTTTTAGTGCATGGCGAGTAGCTGTTCAAAATATGAAAGAAAAAGAACAACCAAAGATGGCGTCAGTAACTTTTCCTGTTTCTTGACGGTGATCATTTATTTTATGATGAGGTGGTTATAATTTTAGATCTTTGATTCCAATACAGTGTTGTGCTTTTTAGTAATTTTAAATTAACTTGAATTATCCCTAGAGCATTATCGAATACCAGAGCTGGTGCTGTCTCCTGTAATAATATGGAGGCCAGCAGTGATGTCTGTGAGGCCCAGTACCCCCCCAGAAATGTAAATGCTTTCCATGATCCAAGGATTTCACAAGCCATCCAGTTTATTTAAGTGTGATTAAACATCCATTTGTGAAACCACACTAAATGAGGACATACAAAGAAGTACTGCGCTAATGGCTCCAAACCTGTAAGGAGTTTCGACAATTACACACAAAAGAACAAAGTCTCAACTCACGAGAGCAGAGATGTTGATAGAGGGGGCCTCATCAATGATGGATGGGACACTAACAATTCAGCCAGCCTGGTCAACATTTAAAATACACAAATATTTGTCTTACAGAAATACCCGGGCAACCCTGGGTACTTCAACTAGTTGGTATATAAAAATCCTTTTATTGTCGAAAATATTTTGAAATACTTCTACCAAATGCAAATGTGTGAAACTCAAAACATTTTAGAATTCCCCACACACTCAGCAGTATTTAGTTGATACTTATAATTATAATCAAGCCTCCTTTCATAAAATATTAATATGTCTCTGACATAATTGAAAATCCTAATGTATATCTTCACATATACAATAATGAGAGTTTAAATTGGACAGTTTGTTTTAAAAACCACCACAGATGCATCGCTCTAATTGTTCTGATTGA
The DNA here is from genome assembly GCF_900747795.2 of Erpetoichthys calabaricus. Lineage (NCBI taxonomy): Eukaryota > Metazoa > Chordata > Cladistia > Polypteriformes > Polypteridae > Erpetoichthys > Erpetoichthys calabaricus. The sequence continues at coordinate 175,615,216 of NC_041399.2, read as the reverse complement.
ATATGAAGTTTATTTTTAGCATTGAAAACTTTTAACCATTAAACACATTCTCTACATGAAACTTAAAAAGCAAATAAGGCTCTGGGGTCCTGAACTCTCAGGATGCAGGAGAGGTGTCCCTCCACTAGGTGGCGATGTTTGATTAACCTGGCCCCTTAAAATTAGTTATACGTTAAAACTAACAATACTAATAATACAAATAATATCTGTATACTAAAATGATAAGAGGGGTATTTTCAACTTACAGTGAAGGTCAAGGTCTTTTTATTGTCACATCCATCCTCTTCCGCTTATCCGAGATCGGGTCGCGGGGGCAGCAGCTTGAGCAGACATCTCCCCGGCCACTTCTTCTAGCTCTTCTAGAATCCTGAGGCGTTCCCAGGCCAGCTGAGAGACATAGTCCCTCCAGGGTGTCCTGGGTCTTCCCCGGGGCCTTCTCCCGGTTGGACGTGCCTGGAACACCTCACCAGGGAGGCGTCCAGGAGGCATCCTGATCAGATGCCCGAGCCAAATCATCTGACTCCTCTCAATGCGGAGGAGCAGCGGCTCTACTCTGAGTCCCTCCCGGATGACTGAGCTTCTCACCCTATCTTTAAGGGAGAGCCCAGACACTTTTATTGTCACATGTACAGTGAAATTCTCACTTGCGCAATGTTTCTTGCAGATTCAATAATCAACATAAAACATCAGGAAAAGAAAAAGTTCAAACTTTAATTTTAATAATAATTACAGTAAAAAAAACATTAAACACAGCATTACATACACAAGAAGCACATAAGCTCAGCTGATCGCAGAGTTTGTAGTATATCGAAAGTCTGGACTTTTGGGGATTCCGTAGTAATAAGGAATGATGGGTACTGGGGAGCTGTTAGGAAGTAGATAATAATAATAAGGTGGTGTAATGTGTACTCTGAAATGATCTTAGTAGAAGGACCTGTTAAAGTTTATCACTTTGAACCTGTCTCCATCTTCTTCCTTTTTATTAGTACAATATAATTGCCTATAGATATAACAATGTTCATCACATGACAATTGAGCAGTCTTATTACCTGCAGACAGACACCATTCTTAAATATCACATGTGAAAATGTCCATGCTGGGTGACTGGGGTCCTTCACGATTCATTTTGCCTTTCCCTGACAGGGCTGGGCAAATATGTCCTGCAGAGATGGGTGACGATGTGCTTTGTTTTCATGCCCTCTGCAGTGCCTCATGATCCTTAGCTGAACTGCTGCCATACCAGCACACCATGAAGCCCGTCTGTCAGGAAGGACTCTACAGTATCTTTAGAAAAGTTGATGAGGGGCAGCTGGAGACAACCGGGCCTTCTTCAGACGTCTGAGAAAGTAAAGTCACTGATGGGCCTTTTTGATGACTGCTGTGGTGTCTTCTGCCTGATGGTAAGGCCCAGGAATTTAAAACGGTTTACATTTTCTACTGCCTTGCCAACCCGCCCTACTCCAATGAAAATATGGCTGTGTGTGGAGACTGGCCCAGACACAGACAGGCAGACATGCTCATGTCACCCAACATACGCTTATTTACACTATTATTTACAATTACGATGCCACAAACCCCAATCTTCCCCAAAGTCCAGGCCAACCACTCTGCCTCTTCGGACCACCTCCTTCTCTCTTTCTATCACCTTGTCCTGCTTCCACCCAACTCCAGCCTCGAATGAAGGGAGGCGGCCCCTTTTATCCGTACCCGGATGTGTTCCAGGTGTGCACCGGCAATCCCGTGGACACGCCCCAGGGTGGCGGAGATGTCGGCTGTCCTCCTGGAAGCACTCCGGGTGTTCCCTCTCTTCTTCCCCCAAGCACTTCCTGGTGTGGCGGAAGTACTGGGGTCCAGGGTCCTTCAGGCAGGGGGACGCCCCCTGGCGGTGACCACGGGCCCCTACAGGATTGGGCTTCCAAGCTCTGTACCCGTGGCCCCTAATACAACCACAGCAGATGCCCCCTCGCGGTCTGGAGGAGGAATGAGCCCTCCTCCTGTCTTCCTGGGCGTCCCGGCCGGGCATGAGCCCCGTCCAGGTGCCACACTGTGATTTACCTGCTGCTTCCTGAAATCAATGATCATCTTGCTGACGTTCAGTAAAATGCACACGAATGTTAGAAACTTTCTCCTCACAAGGAGAACCATAAGAACAGAGAATAAATCACCAAGGATTCTGGTAGAGAGTAGGACTTTAGGGACCTGCAAAATGGATCCCGGAGAATAGGATCGATGAGCTTATTGGACTGAATTCCAGTCTGTTCTCATTGAAATTGTTGCATATATAAAATGCCAACTTGACTCACTCACTCAGTCCTCAAAAGCACTATTTCTCATTTTAGTTAAAAAGCTGAAATTTGACAGGATGGTACATGTAGGGCAGTAGGTATCTGCTAAGACAAGGCATATTTAGATGTATCACTATTTAAGGGTAAAAACTTATGAAACCCCCCATGCAGTTGAAAAACTAAACATCCAAAAAATGCCTTGACAGAGTTGATGAAATTTTGTGAAGTTATAAAAAAAAATAGCCCAACATGCTTATCTATTTGTCGATAATTTTTTTTATTTGTTGATATTTATCAATATTATGTTAACTTACATGCTCTGCACTGCACTGTGAGTGTGCTTTGTGCAAATGAATCTTTGACTGACCACACGAATTAACACCACTAACCAATAGGGTGGATTGGTGACTGAAGATGAGGCATTGTTATGGACAGAAAAGAAAAAAAAAAAGACATGGTATGGTCATGAAAGTTTGACGAAGCTCAAGGAAGGTGCAAAGCTCAATAGTTAACAAGCGCTGTCACTCGTAGATGCGTAACGGCTCTTACCTTAGTTATCTGTTCTGCTCTGTCGACCCTCAGCCCCGGTCACAACACTGAAAACTGACCCATTCCCATCTCACTCCTGAATTCGATTGTGACACTTAAAACATTAAGGGAGAAACTTCATGGGCAAAGACAGGTAACACAATTAGTTTTCTTATTTATTTGAATGCACTCTTTTCGAATTATGTCAGACATAAGCTAAAACACTATATTATATGGTCATCACTCAAACCTTAGATTCTCTAAATGCTACCCATATTTTGGCCCAAACCTGTGGCACTTCGCTCTGCCCAGACTGGGACTATCATGTTTTCAGTTGACCCCACTTGCAGTTCTCTTTGCTGTGTTTTCAGACGGTACTCGGTTATTTAGTATTCATACTGGCACAGTGGCCGTTGGTTTCACAGGTCAATTCTCTTAGTAGCGGATTACTCAGATGCAGCAGTCCATAATGGCTTAATGTGCTTCACCACCTTCTGTTTTGCTTTTTTTCTTGAATCAGAGTGTGGCTGCTGCAAGCAGCAAAGCTAACCACCGTGCCTTCTTCTTCTTCTTCTTTCGGCTGCTGCCATTAGGAGTTGCCACAGAGGATCATCTTCTTCCATATCTTCCTGTCTTCTGCATCTTGCTCTGCTACACCCATCACCTGCATGTCCTCACTCACCATATCCATAAACCTTCTCTTAGGCCTTCCTCTTCTCCTCTTACCTGGCAGCTCTATCCTTAGATTCAATACTTTTAAAAAATGTGCTCGTTATGATCATCTTGGATTGTGTTCTGACACTGGGGCATACGCTTTACACAAAAATGGTGTTTACTTTATTATTTACTTGCATACATTCAGAAGAGCCCCTCACCGTCCACTGTGTAAAAGTATGTGGCAGTTAATCTTTATTTTTTTTTTTATATTTAGCTCTGTGAGCTTATAATTAATAATGATATGCTTTGTAACAGAGAAATCAATCTACATAAAGATCATACCACAGCATTACTTAAAAAATGGCCTCCTCCGCCATATCAGCTAAAAGTCTAATCCCATCAACCATTACGCCAAGCTTTGTTAGATAATGAACTCTGTCATCCTTGATCAAAAATAATACATTGACATAACGGATGGAAACGCTCTCTCATCACATGCTTATGACTACTGTGCTGGCTTTCTTTAACTACATCAGCAGCTATCAATAGACATCTAAAAATAGGTTTGAAGTACATATCCTTTAAAAAAATTAAATTAAGAGTTTCTTATAGTCTATTTTGGAAAGACAGCATTAAAAGTTTGCCTTAAATACTAGGAGACAGGGAGCCATTAGCTATGAAGTGATATAAAATATTTCACCATGATTGAAATGTGGAAGATGGCAAAAGTGAGAAACGCGAGTCTGAATTAAGTGACGACTTTAATCATTCGTGCAGTTTCAGGGTTCAGGGCTGGACGTCAAACCTTTAGGGGTTTCTAAATGTTCTACGACTCCCATCTGATTAGTGTTGTTACTACACATTTGGCCAGCACCCTTCTCCTAATGTGGGACAGTGGATTCACAAAGTATTCAGAACCCTTCCCTTTCTGCACACTTTATTGTGTGGAAGATTTCATTTTAAATGGATACATTTGCCATTTTGCCCATCAATCTACACTTAATAACCCATCATATTATAAAGTGAAAACAGGTTTTCCAAAACGTTTGCAAATGTATTCAAAATCAGAAACTGTAAGTATTCAGACCCTTTTACAGATGTCCCTCTATTGGCAGTTACAGCTTCAGTTCTTGAGGGGTAAGTTACTACAAGCTTTGAACACCTGGATTTGGACAGTTTATCTCACTCTTCCTGGCAAATCCTCTAAAACTCCATTAGATTAAACAGGAAGTGTCTTTAAACTGCCATCTTCAGGTCTCTCCCTAGAAGTTCTGTGTGGTTTAAGTCTGGGCCTTAAGACTTGTCTCAGAGCCACTCCAGTATTGTCATGCTGAAAGATGAACTGTTGCACCAGTTGGAGGTTGCATGCACTCTGGGTCAGGTATTCTTCAAGGACCTCTTTGTACCCTCAATTGTGACCAGTGTTCCTGTCCCTGCTGCTAAGAGGCACCTCCATACCATGATGCCACCACCATACTTCACCATACGGATAATATAAACCAGATTAAAACCAGTGCCTGGTCTTTGCCAGACATAGTGCTTGTAGTTTGGCCAAAGAGTTAGATTTTGGTCTGATTAGACCAGATAATCTTTTTCCTCACGCTGTGAGAGTCCTTTAAACTGTCATATGCTTTTTACTCAATCGTGGTTTCCATCTAGCATAAACTGGCTGAGTGATGTGCCTCATTCTGGTAGGAAACCACCATAATCATTCCATTCAAAACTTGCACGTGCATGTATGCATGCTCTCCTTCACTTGCTACTACCTTTCTCCACTATCTCCCATTCCTTTCCTAATGTGCTAGCAAACATTCTCTTCCCTATACGTTGGACGATGTTTTACCCAGAGCTGCGTGTAGATCTCCACATCTCACACACGTTCCAGGCCAACCTTTGACAAAGTGTGGCCTCATGCCAATTTGGAGCCACTTATAACTCATCGTACCAACCCCATTTCTATAGGCAAGTGCACTCTTAACTGCTTACAAAGTATCCCTCAGGCTATAAATAGTTAAATACAGTGATTATACTGCACAACGCCAACTCAGTGTCACCGCCTGTCAAAGTGCTGCCTTGAGGTCCTACTCTGACACATAGAGAAACAAAACCCTCCAGGACTGAACAGGCAGTGAATATTCTCAAAGGCAAGTGAACAAGCTGGTCCAGAAGAAATCAACCACTTAAGGAGTGAACCATGCAGTGAAACTAAGGGTGGAAGTAAAAATATAAGAAAAGGCCAGGCAAGAAGAGGACATTCAATGGAACATAGCTAATCAGTCCTCAGTCACCTAATCCTATGATCAGTAGATTTTATTTATTTTTATGGATTCCCCTGAACGTTTCTAAGCCTATGTAATACTAGTTTGGAACCTGAGAATTGTGAACATAACATTTCTTTCTTCCATTTAGCTTTTGTACAAAATGTCCTGAGAAAATAAAAATATTTCAATCTTTATGCCATGATGCCATCATGTTTAAAATATGGTCGCTGCTATTTTGTGAGTCCCATTGCCAAGATGCGCTCCAACCCCGCCACCACCCCCCAATTGCCCGGACAAGTGGTTGGAGAGGTTATTGCATTTGATGTCATTGACGCAACAGGATAAAAGGTCAGGTCTGGTGTCCATGTCTCATTTGCAGGTAATCCCTGTGTTAATGAATGTATTTAATGAACTCCCTAGTTTAACCTCTTTGACATTAACCATAAGGAGGTGCTTGAGTGTCTCTTGGGGACAGCAATATTGTTAGCACCTACAATGCTAAGCCTGAACAGCATGTGCAACAGTATTCTGCTGCCATTTAGTGGATAAAATAATATCATGCTGCAAAAAAAATCACAAATATTTCTATTTGATATCAGCACACACAGTGGCATGTAATTCAAAAGATGTAAAGCCAGTTTTAGAACAAACTGAAACTGAACCATTATTTGAATTAAGTGCTAGTGATGACATGGATATAAGACCTTGACACAGGCAGTGAAATTGGGCACTCTGAACCGCTGAGATATGCCCATTTGAAGTTTCAGCGTGGAAAAAAGATAAAATGACGCCGATCAAGTGGAGTGTCAAGAAAGACATTAACTATTCACAATAAAGCAACTGTCAATGTTCATGTCACGGGAAATATGGAAGTCACTGAGCCTTGTGTTGTGGTAGCCTACAGTAACACAATGGACACATCAATCGTACGGATCAGGCACTGACATTCTACCCTATCATGCACAAGCAACAGAAGAAATATTATAAGAGAATTCCTTAAAGAAATATGCTTCTACTATCCCAATTGTGAGGTTGGGCTGTGCCTTGGTGACTGTTATAAAATATATCACCTGGAGGATGTGTGCTAAATCTGCTTATAATCTCAAAAGCAAGTGAAAATGCTGGTTCAGAAGAAATCACCCACTTTAAGAGTGAATCATGCAGTGAAACCAATGGTGGAAATACAAATATAAGAAAAGGCCAGACGAGAAAAGTCCATTCAATGGAATGTAGCTATTCAGTCCTCATTCACCTAAAGCTGTGATCAGTATTTTTTATTAAATTTCCCACCCCGAGAGATCACGATTATAATATGCAGAGTGGCAGAAAAAAGAAAAAAAGATAAATGAATAAATGATCCAGAGTGTGAGTAACCATCACTACTTCCCTACTAACCACACAAGTACAGAGCACAGCAACAGAAGCAGGAATGAGGACTGAGATAAAATGGCTACTGTGAATAAATAAATCGTTGCTTATAGAACCCACACTGACAGACTGCAATACAAGACGCTCCACGGATAAAACATGAATAACAATTATCTTAAAGGATTAACTGAGTGAGAAAAGTCCCTTGAATGTCCATCGTTCTTTTTTTTTTTTTCCTTAACGTTTGTTATTGCGAGGGTTATGCTGAGCCATACATCAATACAGGGAAACCTCCTCACACAGGCTTGTCAGGCCCTCTCCTGTGTCCTCCATAAAATGATCCTTTATGTTGTCTTGCCTTCCATGAATGAAGGCGAGTTCACCTGACTCCTCCAGTAGGCAGCGTAGCTTTTGCCGTAATATCCACAACTTTCTCTCAGGTGTTGTTCCTGGCCTCTCTTCTCCTCTCCTCTCTCTTTTGTTCCTCCACTTTCACCTTCTTAGGTTTGGTCAGCCCTTCCCCTTTAATCTTTTAGATAGATAGATAGATAGATAGATAGATAGATAGATAGATAGATAGATAGATAGATAGATAGATAGATAGATAGATAGATAGATAGATATGATAGATAGATAGATACTTTATTAATCCCAAGGGGAAATTCACATACTCCAGCAGCACCTTACTGATACAAAAAACAATATTAAATTAAAGATTGATAATAATGCAGGTAAAAACAGACAATATCTTTGTATAATGTTAATGTTTACCCCCCCCGGGTGGAACTGAAGAGTCACATAGTTTGGGGGAGGAACGATCTTCTCAGTCTGTCAGTGGAGCAGGACAGTGACAGCAGTCTGTCGCTGAAGCTGCTCTTCTGTCTGGAGATGACACTGTTTAGTGGATGCAATGGATTTTCCATAATTGATAGGAGCCTGCTGAGCGCCCGTCACTCTGCCACAGATGTCAAACCGTCCAGCTCCATGCCAACAATAGAGCCTGCCTTCCTCACCAGTTTGTCCAGGTGTGAGGCATCTTTCTTCTTAATGCTGCCTCCCCAGCACACCACCGCGTAGAAGAGGGCGCTCGCCACAACCGTCTGATAGAACATCTGCAGCATCTTATTGCAGATGTTGAAGGACACCAGCCTTCTAAGGAAGTATAACCGGCTCTGTCCTTTCTTACACAGTGCATCAGTATTGGCAGTCCAGTCTAATTTATCATCCAGCTGCACTCCTAGGTATTTATAGGTCTGCACCATCTGCACACAGTCACCTATGAAGATCACGGGGTCCATGAGGGGTCTGGGCCTCCTAAAATCCACCACCAGCTCCTTGGTTTTGCTGGTGTTCAGGTGTAGGTGGTTTGAGTCGCACCATTTAACAAAGTCATTGATTAGGTCCCTATACTCCTGCCCACTCCTGATGCAGCCCACGATAGCAGTGTCATCAGCGAACTTTTGCACATGGCAGGACTCCGAGTTGTGTTGGAAGTCCGATGTATACAGGCTGAACAGGACCGGAGAAAGTACAGTCCCTTGTGGCGCTCCTGTGTTGCTGCGTGTTACTGGCCCACTGAGTCAGGTGCTCTTTTCCAGGTAATTCATAGGTTCCTAATGCCTATCCAGATTCTTTACTGTGATGATGAAAAGATAGACAATGACACCAGCCACACATGATATTCCGGAACTGCTTCAAATTAAGTACACACTGTCACGCACGTGCGAATAGGAGGCAGCTGAAGGGCTTAAAGAATACTGTTAACATGTCCGCCCTTGGGGCGGTGGGGTGCGTCGACTCTTTTTCTAAGTCTCCTGCAGACCTTTCCCAGGAAATCCCACCAGCAGCCAGTGCCTCAGCTCAGAGCACATCACATCCGGCCCCGGTGACGACATCACTTCCCCCAGGCTCCCTATAAAGACTCTCTCCCCTCCTCTGGATTTCAGTTCTGTTTTGGACTCTGCCTTATAAACTACTCTGGTCTTGCAATTCTTTACTTTTACAGCCAGGAACATATTCTACAGGTGGCTGCCCCAAACCTTTATCATGTCTGGAGTCACATTTTGTCACAACACCTACAGTATACAGAAGTAGTAGTTTGGAACCAAAGGATTTCGAAAGCTGGACATACCTTTCTTACTGTATTTATGTTAACGTTTTTAGGTTTACATATTTGTGGTTCACATGATAACATTTTTGTTGCTTCAAAGTTGTCATTTAAACATTTTGCTCATTTTTCTGTGGGGGTAAACATGACAGTAAGGAGGCTACAAACTCTACTCTTTTTTTTTTTTTTTGGTACCTCAGTTTTCGGTTAGAGATTTAAACTCAACGACAGATCAGTTGGACTTTTAGTTCTGATTTTGGCCTGGGTACTTTGCATCTCCTGATTGTTTTCATTAAAATCTGTATTGTCTTGCTAATTTTCACCAAATACGACGGAGATCTGAGGGGTTCTGTGTTAATGTGCCTGCTAGACATTACCAGTTTAAACAAAAGTTGATTTTGTCACAAAATAAAAGTTAAAGTACTTACCTGTTAAAGTGCACTTTCAGAATCATTTTTTTACTTTGGCTGGTTTGGTAGGTTCACGCAGCGGGACACCGGCGACGGGTCGAGTGGGCATCCAGGTCAGGCCTGCTGGAGGATGCGTGCGTACCCCGTCATCAGGCTGAGCATTTCTCTTTAGCCCTGCCATTAGCAAAGGAAAAGGTGTGAAGCATTTAGTTAGGTTTGTGCATGCATTATTGTGAGAAGGGGATCCCCAAGGAAAAATAGCTTACTTTTGTAGTGCGCGTCGGCTCTTCCAAGGGGAGCGCGTCAGGATGCTCTCAAGTTTGCCACTAGCCCTATATAATACATGCCCTGCAAGAATTGAGAGGAGCATCTGTGCAGAAGACACCTGCGTCAGTCGCGATTGGTGAGAGTGAGCAGCGTGTCACAGGATTGGCTGAGGATTTGTTCCCCGACTATAAGAGGCACTTCCTGCATCAAGGGGTTGGCTTTTGACTCGGTAGTGCGGTGGTTTAGCTCACTCCTTGGTATACCAAACAGCGGCTTGTGCCTTAGTTTGTAAATATTTTCTTGTCTATAAACTGATATCTCCTAGTTGTAGTATCATTTTTGGTGGAGGTGTTTATAGAGATTTTGGGTTTGTGGCACACTTTGTTTTTCTTGTATATACACTATTTTTTTCCCTTGTAAATATTTTTGTGGATTCAGTGGAATGTGGTTTGTGTAGCTTCTTCCTGAGCACATTTTTTTATAGGAAGACTACAATTTTGTGTATGTACATTTTTGTCTTTATTTTTCATCTTTTGGATTGACAGCTTCACTGTAAATATAATTCACTCTTTCTGATTGGTACATTATTTTCTGTTTTTAGTTAACCTCTAAATAAAACCCATCCATCCATTTTCCAACCCGCTGAATCCGAACACAGGGTCACGGGGGTCTGCTGGAGCCAATCCCAGCCAACACAGGGCACAAGGCAGTAACCAATCCCGGGCAGGGTGCCAAACCACCGCAGGACACACACAAACACACCCACACACCAAGCACACACTAGGGCCAATTTAGAATCGCCAATCCACCTAACCTGCATGTCTTTGGACTGTGGGAGGAAACCCACACAAACACGGGGAGAACATGCAAACTCCACGCAGGGTGGACCCGGGAAGCGAACCCAGGTCCCCAGGTCTCCCAACTGCGAGGTAGCAGCACTACCCACTGCGCCACCGTGCCACCCTAAATAAAGCCCACTTTTGTTTTTGAAAAATACCACCTTTTTGTGTCTGTGACTTCTCTCAAGTCTGATTCTGGTTGGTCCCGAACAACAAGTAGTCTGGTGTCAACCTTGCCATTACATGGGGTGTCACAGGCTCCAAAGCAGTAACATCTAGTACATTCTTTAGTCACATATTCAAGTTATTTTCATAAATACTTCCTAACCTTTAGCATTTTTCATTAACCTCCAACTCTGCACCCCTGCTCTTCTTGAACAACTAATTTTAAACTAAAAGCAGACAGCTATTCTGCTAACTCACGTCTTCAAAAGTTTAAATATGTTTGACATGTCAGCTCTTAATCTCTGCTTGCTTAGAAGGAAAAGACTCGACCTCTGGCAGAGAATACTATAGCTATTAGGGGTAACACAATTAGTGAGCATGACGTGTTTTGGTTTGCAGTGCATATTAAGAATGTACAAGCATTTGTTTTTTGAAAGCCAAGCATGAAGAGACTAATGCAATGGTTGGGTTAACAGATAAAACGCCCTTGGAGGTTTAAGAGGTGGCTGAATATCATGTGCGCCATAAGACTTGACAGTTGTCACATACACAGAAAACTTCATAAAGAGCTGAACTTAAGAAATGTTTGAGAAGAACGAGGCTATAGTAGAATGAGACTTTTATTGTGGGTATGTAAGCTGGCTCTGCTCTCTGCTGAAAACATCTCATGTCTTTTAACCAATCAGAGTATGGATGTGTAGGCTAATGAACCAATCAGAGTGAATGTCAAGTGTTACACGAGCATTAATCCAGCACTGTCAATGTAACTCAGTTTTCTGTGAATGCGTGACGTTGCGTTTGCTCTGTGTCCATTCCCTTAGCAGACTGCTTTAATGTGGTGCACCCTTTTCATGAAAAGAAATTAAAGACACAATGAACAAGCTTCCTCCTGCCTGATTACTGACTTGAAGAGACACATTTCCTAAATAGTTTATTTACAGTCTCATTTCTTCCAAACCTCACAAGCGTGTTAAATAATTTAGAAGTAATCTACATTGCTTTATACTCGACACATCAAACTGGTACAATTAACATCTTACTGACCTTTTCAATTACTTCTGTTCTTCTCATAAGGGTGAAAATTCAAGTTCTAAACCTCCAATTGTGGAATCATGTCTAATAGTTTTACTTCCTGGGTGCACAGTTTCACATGAATTTAGGTTAAGCTGTTACATTTTATTAATAGCACAGCAAAACCATATCATCTCTTCGATACACGGCACCCACACTGAAGTGATCTTTTAATTCAAGAAAATCCTCCAAGAAGATGATTCGGAAAGATCAGACATGCTCACGAGCACAGCCTGAGACATTGGATGTATTTGTCTGTCAGAAAACTGGATATTCTTCATAAATGAAGGAAATGTAGACTGAGCTGGCCTTGCCACAGGCTGTCAACAGCCTCAAGAATGAACTCCAATGCAGGCATTCTTGAAAATACTCCAAATAATAAAAGAAAAGAATAAAAGAACACTTCAATGGGGGTACAGAATTTGAGGATCCTACTGAATATCTGCACCACTTAGCCATAACATTAAAACCACCCGCACAATATTGTGTAGGTCCCCCTCATGCCACCATTGAACCATGGACTCCAGAAGACCTCTGAAGGTGTCCTGTGGTGTCTGGCACCAACATGTTAGCAGCAAATCTGGTAAAATGTGAGGTGGGGACACCATGATTGGACATTTTTTTCCAGCACGTTCCACAGATATTTGATTGGATTGTGATCTGGGGAACCTGAGATCTGGTTTGTGTGAAATTAACCCTTAAGTTTCCAACTGTGTCCCGTGTTCTTGATGAACTTATTTTAAAATAACAATCTCAATCCACTGTACTAATTCCCTTCATAATTTTAAACACTTCAATCATGTCTCCTGTTAATCTTCTTTTGCTTAAAGTGCCTTCTTAACGGCTTCTGAACACTAAATTTGTGCAAGTCAGAGTTTTTAAAGTATTGGACTCCTTTGTGTATCCAGTGTTGCTAAAAAGAAGTGTGCCATTATCATGTCGTAGCACTGTCATATGTGCTGAACATGTCCAGGAATGAATGAATGAATGAATGGACACTGCCGCTAAATAACTTTCGAACAGTTGGTACACACATACATGGTTCCACTCACTGCTATAAAGGACAGTAAATTCAATCTTGTCAAATGTCCCCGAGTGTAAACTAGAGCTAAGTGCTGTCAAAATACTCACCGGGTGGTGTGGGTAGCACAACGTTGCTGAACTCTGGCACAAAAGCTAACGGCCGCTAATAGTTAGCTTTTGTGCAAAGCAGCCCTGGGAGTGTGGAGTCGACCGCACCATCACATTTGGTGGCAGTGGTGGGATGAGCTGAGGCAGTGAGAACTAAAGAATGGACAGAGAAACAGCAAGTGGGATAGCTGCCTGACTTTCAAAGAACCCACAGACCCAAGCATGAACTATGAACTTTATAATGAACTATTTATTATCATAATTTTAAATGTATGGATGTAGTAGTGTGGCAAGAGCAGTTCCCGTGTGCGATGCGGAAGCGGACAGCCCTGCACCCATGGCCCAAACTGGCACTGGGAACTTCTGATTGCTGCAGCTGTGCCATCCCCCCTCCTATATTAAAAGGAAAGCATGAGTGCAGGATAAGGAAGGAAAACAAGAAGATGGAAGACAAATTGGAAGAAAAGAGGGAGGTTAGAGGAGGGAGAGCAGAAAGGCAGGAATGGGAGAGAGCCAGTGCAAGCAGATGAGAGAGAGAAGGCAGACAGCCGGAAGGAAGTCTCTGGAGGGAGCGTGTGAATGGCGCTCAGGGCTGATGGCCACTGCAGCTGGGTCACCTGGGAGCTCTGGTGTGGCTGAAGAGCTTCTCGGTTGGAGTGACTCACAGAAGAGAGGCAGTGTGGCTGCAGGGGAGTGAGAGGCTCATAGAGGTGACGTGCAGATGGTACCGTGGACCAGAATTCCAAGTGCTTCCTAGCATAATATTTTTGTAGATTGTCTTTATCGAATATGTTTGAGTCATACCTTTTATTCCTATCTAACCTGGTAGGGACGTTAATGGCTAACAATGTCTAATTTTAAAATGAGCTGATTGGGAAGCTGATTAGCCAGTTATTGGTCAGGCACACTTTCCACCCTACTAGATCATATAGGAACTTTTATTAAGTGCTGGACTGAGAGATTGCAGGCTTTGCATCGGTCTAATTATAAATGACTAGCCAGTTAGCCTGGGAGAATAAAGAAGGCTGAGATGAAAGGAAATGAAGAGGCCAGAGTTGGACTTTACTGGATTGGACTGGTGGGCAGACTCTGTTTGTGCTGAGTCATTGGGAACGACCATTAGATTTGGATAAATGAGGCCTACAAAGGTCTGCTGGTCTCTCTCTGCCATTTACAATACTGAGAGGATCATGTCCCTCGGCAGCCATATTCAGACAGACTATGCTGCTTGTTTCTGAAATCCATCCAAGGGCTGTGCCAGAACACATTGGACCAGAAACCAACCAACATAATAAGACAGAGAGCCACCTGGTAGATTATTATTAGGTTGTATTATTTTACTGATACTCCGTGGTGTACTCATTTTATCTCTAATGCATGAATAAAAGTGTAGCTTTCTCTTCTACCTATTCTGGTACTTTATCTAATCACCTGGGGTTACTGATGTAACAGAAAGGGGGAAGCGTTGAACTACAGTAGACGTCAACCATGACTGTATGGTAAGAGTGTGGGATTTGAGGCTTTTTGTTCAGGACTACGTCAATACAAAGGGGAGAACAGGTTCACCCAAGGACCCAATAAAACATTGATACTATGATTTTTTTTAGTCTTGGAGTTCTTAGTTTAAATTTTGTTTTGATATCATTTTGTATTTAATAGAAGTTATATTTAATTGTTAGTGTTTTTTTCCTGCGATGCTATTTTGTTTTGTCATTACCATTTTGTTCTGTTGCTGCTATGACATAACAGTCAGCATCACACTGAAGGTAATCATCTAAGATTGTGGGTATTGTTACTCATGCGTGTCGGAGGACCTCATCAGGGGCTCAATCCAGGTATGTGATAACCCGCCAGGGCGAGAGGGGGGCACAGTCGCTAATGTTTTCTTCTCTCTCTATAGCTTGGAGAAGCCGCTCCTTATGGTGCTCACACTATAACGAAGCCCAGCCACCCAAAAGGAGTCATCATTCACTTATAACAGCGAACTGCCGGATGGAGACCCCACTATTTACTCCAGAGCGGAGAGCTTATTTGTAGATTTGCCCAAGAGGCTGTTTTTCTTTTCTGCATGCTGATGTTAATTTTCTTCTGATTTACTTCAAATTAAACAGGGTGACACAGTTGGTGTTCCAAATTTTCAGCGTTTCCTTGCCTGTCATTCCGTACCCAGCCACAATATAAAACAAAGACTTTCTCAATGGTTAGTCTTGATTTTAAATGAAAGACTTCCTTCCGCTTGTCTTTCTGACTTTGATTTTTGGTTTTGTTTCTAAATATCCAGTTGCCCAGTTTTGACCTTAGCAGTCCATTTCAACTTCGATTTTTTCTCTCCCTCCTTTCTTCTTTACCTTTACTTTAATCTACCAGATTTCATTGAAGCAGAAGAACTATGTCATTTAATTTACAAAAGCAAAAAGGTGGAATTGATGAAAGTGAAGAGATACGTTTGTATGGGAATATGAACCCATAATAAGCGGAATCCTTACCGACACAAATCGATCTAAAATAGAATTGGCTAAAAATAAACGCCTCACCCTGAGGTCCCAGTCTGTGCTGTCAAACACGGCTCTGTACACAAGCGCACAGTCAGCCCGGCTTTAAGTGATAAAACTACAAGGGAAAAGAAGAACTGCTGACGTTATCTCAAGAGGCCAGGGGTGCAACGTGTCAAGGATGTGCAATGATTCGACCCAGAATGTGTCTAACGACGAGCTCTGTGGCTTTCTTTTTTTTTTTATTTCATAGCACTAAATTCTTTACAGCAGCAATATAAAGCCTGTTGCTTTAAGGTGAGAGACGGCAAGAAAAAAGAAAGTCACATACCGTTACAATATTGATACACAAACTATTTTTCATTTTATTAAAAAGGAATAACCCATCACTTCAAACATGTCTGAGGTAAACGAGAGCTGCCAGCTAGCATGTGAAGTGAGTCACTTGAGGCCAGTGTGAGCAGCCTGGCAGAAACCTTCTGTGCACTTTTCTTCATAAAATTCATCTCTGGCTGCTAGGAGCGATGCACAATACTGCATTGGATTTGCTTAGCAGGAGAAGATCAGTCATTGTCTGGCCTTTGGAGAGTCCTTCTGATGAAATGCTGATATATAATTTAGCTACTATACTTGACTTGGCAGAGTGCTCTGGCATCCCCCTAATGAAAATAAGGAGGGGCTGTTGAATTTGTACGTTGCGAAGGTAGACAGACATGCACTGCTCTCACAAAACAAGGCACACCCGGGTACCAATGCACTCGATGACAGGCTGTGACACTCACATTCTCGCACTCCATGACTAATACATACAGTAGTTCAGCCCCCCTTGAAAAACTCTAAAAGAGAAAAGCAGCTTCACTTCACGTCCAATAACCCTTCAAATGGATATCTTTAGCCTTACCACTAGTGACATCCACGCTACTATCCTCCACCCACCCATCCCATCAACAGTCAGTTGGCATTGCAGATAAACGTGTAAATTGTCACGAGACTTACATATTTATTCATTGATTCAGCTTTCATTTTAACCCCACATTTAAAAGACTTACCTGTACTTGGAATATTGGGCACTATATGAGCCACAGTGGATTCGGAAATTATTCAGACCCCTTCACGTTCACTTTGTCGTGTTGTAGTTTTAATTTTAAATGGATTAATTTGCCATTTTTGACCATCAATCTACACTCAGCAACCCATAATGACAAGTTTTCAGAACAGTCTGCAAATATGTAAAAAATAAAAAATCTCTTATTCATGTAAGTATTTAGACTTTTGGTTCCATACTTTGTAGAAGCCCCTTTGGCAGCAATTCCAGCTTCTGGTCTTCTTGGGTGTCTTGACTAACTATGCAGTGGGCAGTGTATCCCATTCTTCCTGGATGAACCTCTTCAGCTCCATTAAGTGCCTTCAGGCCTCTCCACAGATGTCTTACGGGGGTTTAGTTCTGGGCTTTGGGTGGGCCTCTCCAGCATTGTCCTGGCTATGAGCTTCGATTCATTGTCATGCTGGTTGGTGAGCCGTCGTCCCAGTCTTAGGTTGCATGCACTCTGGAGCAGGTTTTCTTCAAGGTCCTCTTCAGTATGTGGCAGCATTCATCTTTTCTTCAATTCTGACCAGTCTCTGTTCTGTCGGCAAACTGGCAGATAAACTTTTGAGCAAAAACTGGAAGATGCGTGTAAAAAACAAAACAAAACTAAAGAAAATATAAAGTGAAACAAAACCAAACCCCATTATTAAAGGCAATAATCATTGTTGAAAGAACAAGAGGGTCAAAACCAAAAGTACATGTAAGAAAAGAGTACAACGATTATCTTGGAGTATTTCAGAAATTAGGTATCTGCAGATTGGATAAGGATTTGCACCCATTGCCGTCCCTTTATCCCATTGCGTCAATTACGCATGGGTCCTGACCACAGAGGCCATGCACCTAGCAGCCCTGGAAGAGGACCTGACAACAGAAACAACACTGGAGGCCTTTGAGGACCCAAAATTATATCAAATCTTGACAGTCTTTCAGTCGCTTTCTCGTGATTTGAGAGTCCCAAAAGCGCTTCCACAAATTGCAAAACCCCAACTAGACCCAAAAGGGGCCTAGAAGAATCTTTACAAAATAAAAAATGCATCTTAACAAAAGACTCTGTAGTACAAGAAGCTCCTAAGGTGCACAAAATGACTTGCCTGAGAAGTACAGGACTGGCAAAGCATCACTAGGGTGGAAACCCAGCACTTGGAGATGGACGTGGGCTCCTGACTTCAGACAGTCATTGACTGTAAAGGACTTTCAACCAAATACTGAAAACGATCGTTATATTTATGATTATATTAGTTTGTTCAAATACTATTGAGCTCGGTCTTTTCTAAATGTCTCATACAGTACCATGTTTTTGTCAAATGCAAGTTTACACTTCAATCACATCTTGATTGCTTCATTTCAAATCCATTGTGATGGCACACAGAGCCAAAATGATGAAAATTGTATCACTGTCCAAATGCTTCAGGACCTGACTGTACCTCAATGACAATTGAACTGTCTTGACAAATCCCCATGAAGAGGATGTGTGCCACCTTTTAATAAAATTGCTCCACAGGAGGTCAAGTTCTGTCATGCAGACAGACAGATGGACAGACATGGCTTTCACAATAAGTACTTTGTGCATTATTTGCAAACATACTTACAGTTAGGTCCATAAATATTTGGACAGAGACAACTTTTTTCTAATTTTGGTTCTGTACATTACCACAATGAATTTTAAATGAAACAACTCAGATGCAGTTGAAGTGCAGACTTTCAGCTTTAATTCAGTGAAGTGAACAAAACGATTGCATAAAAATGTGAGGCAACTAAAGCATTTTTTTAACACAATCCTTTCATTTTAGGGGCGCAAAAGTAATTGGACAAATTAAATAACTGGAAATAAAATGTTCATTTCTAATACTTGGTTGAAAACCCTTTGCTGGCAATGACAGCCTGAAGTCTTGAACTCATGGACATCACCAGATGCTGCGTTTCCTCCTTTTTAATGCTCTGCCAGGCCTTTACTGCAGCAGCTTTCAGTTGCTGTTTGTTTGTGGGCCTTTCTGTCCGAAGTTTAGTCTTCAACAAGTGAAATGCATGCTCAGTTGTGTTAAGATCAGGTGACTGACTTGGCCATTCAAGAATTTTCCACTTCTTTGCTTTAATAAACTCCTGGGTTGCTTTGGCTGTATGTTTTGGGTCATTGTCCATCTGTATCATGAAACGCCGCCCAGTCAATTTGATTGCATTTAGCCTGATTTGAGCAGACAGTATGTCACTGAACACCTCAGAATTCATTCGGCTGCTTCTGTCCTGTGTCACATCATCAATAAACACTAGTGTCCCAGTGCCACTGGCAGCCATGCATGCCCAAGCCATCACACTGCCTCCACCGTGTTTTACAGATGATGTGGTATGCTTTGGATAATGAGCTGTTCCATGACTTCTCCATACTTTTTTTTGCCATCATTCTGGTAGAGGTTGATCTTGGTTTCATCTGTCCAAAGAATGTTTTTCCAGAACTGTGCTGGCTTTTTTAGAAGTTCTTTATCAAAGTCCAATCTAGCCTTTCTATTCTTGAGGCTTATGAGTGGCTTGCACCTTGCAGTGCACCCTCTGTATTTACTTTCATGCAGTCTTCTCTTTATGGTAGACTTGGATGTAGATACGCCTGCCCCCTGGAGAGTGTTGTTCACTTGGTTGACTGTTGTGAAGGGATTTCTCTTCACCATGGAAATGATTCTGCAATCATCCACCACTGTTGTCTTCCGTGGACGTCCAGGTCTTTTTGCGTTGCTGAGTTCACCAGTGCTAGCTTTCTTTCTCAGGATGTACCAAACTGTAAATTTTGCCACTTGTAATATTGTAGCAATTTCTCGGATGGGTTTTTTCTGTTTTCACAGCTTAAGGTGGCTTCTTTCACCTGCATGGAGAGCTCCTTTGACCGCATGTTGTCTGTTCACAGCAAAATCTTCCACATGCAAGCACCACACCTCAAATCAACTCCTTTTATCTGCTTAATTGATAATGACATAACGACGGACTTGCCCACACCTGCCCATGAAATAGCCTTTGAGTCAATTGTCCAATTACTTTTCAGCCCCTGAAATGAAGGGATTGTGTTAAAAAATGCTTTATTTGCCTCACATTTTTATACAATCGTTTTGTTCACCCCACTGAGTTAAAGCTGAAAGTCTGCACTTCACCTGCATCTGAGTTGTTTCATTTAAAATTCATTGTGGTAATGTACAGAACCAAAATTAGAAAAGAGTTGTCTCTGTTCAAATATTTATGGACCTAACTGTAAAAGCTGCCATGAAATGATGAAGATTTTTCAGAAATCTCCGACATCCAGCTTAATGTGACAAAGGAACTTGAGGGGATCCCTGAGACAGAGCTCCGGGTATGTTTCCACCAATAGCAATGTCATATAACTAAATGCACAACTGTGGAGGGAGATGACTTTAAAGGTGACAGTACTGCACAGGTATGAAAGTTTTTTTCTACAGGTTCAGGTCAGGGTGGGGAGCATACACTGGGACAACACATTGACGCATCCACGATGTGACGAAACAGCTTGGGATTCCAGTTGACAACCCTGCAGGCAGACACACGGTCCAGGCCCACCTTCCAGAAATAACCCTCTATCTGCCGCAATCAGGTGTTATGTGGGTGTCTCCTTGGCCTGGTCCAGCCGCTCGGGTTTTCAATAATAAGGATCCTATGAGCTGGATCACCCTCTGGGAATCATGCCACATGGCCATAGTGCCGTAACTGATGCTCCCTCACAATGCAGGTAATGTGCCTCACTTGGGACTCCATGACATAAAGTCAAACCAGCGGTACCCAAGGATTCTCCGAAGTTACACAGTAGCTAAACAGTCCAGTCTTTGTTTCAGGTCACTGGATAGCATCCATGTTTTGCAACCATGTAGAAAAACAGGATACTAAAGACTTGGACCTTTTGGCGAGCACCACACACCCCTTTCCAGCGACCTCATGACTCCCCCACTCTCTCCCGGTCTGTCTACTAACTTCATAGGTCAAGAGTCACGAGAGACATGAATGTCGCTGCTGAGGTCAACATTCTGTCCAGAGACAGACACACTGTCGATGGCTGTGCCCAAGATGTCATTAAAGGCCTGGTGGTGAACCAGATGAAGGTAGGGAAGGCTGCTGGGATCTCTGGTATCCGAGGTGAACTCCTCCAGGCTGGTGGTAAGGCTGTCCTCCTGGCATTGCAAGCAATCTTTGCTTCCATTTAGAGGATGGGCATCATCCCAACTGACTGGAAAACAGGACTTGTCGTCCCATTCTAGAAAGAGCAGGATGATCGCCTGAATTGAGGCAACTGCCATCAGTATTGTGTCTGTCTGTGGAGAGAGAGACGACCTTGCTGAGAGGTTTACTTACCTCGACAGTGATATCCATGTCTCTGGTGACTCCTCCTACAAAGTCAGTAGATGAATTGGGGAGCATGGGGGGGGCGGGGGGGGGGTCATGTGGTCACTGGAAAAGGGTGTGTGGCGCTCCCAAGATCTTTGCAAAAGAATGAAGGTCCAAGCCTTTAAAGTCCTGGTGCTTCCTGTCTTGCTATATGGGGATAACACAGCCCTTGGTGCTGGGTAAGGGCCTTGCTAGGGTCATCCTCAATAGGATCCGTGATCACTTGCTCACCTACCAGTGACCTGAGCAGTCTAGTTTTACGCCTAAGAAGTCTACCATCGACCGCATCCTAGCACTGAGGGTTCTCATGGAGTACAAACGAGAATATCAGCAGAGTTTCTTTGCAGCGTTTGGCAATTATTGTAAAGCGTTTGACTCAGTTGATCAAACTGCCCTGTCAGACATCCTGAGACTTTGCAAGATCCCCCCGAAGTTGCTGGCCTGTACACTGGTACTGTGAGTGCTGTGCAGAATGGAGGCAGAACCTCTGTGTTTTCCCTGTTGATTCTTCAATGTTTACAGGGTCATGGGGTCCAGCGGCTATGGGGCATCTGTTGGTGAAGAGAGATTCTACAGGTTAATTCTGGGAATTAAATTGTTGCACCTTGTATGATATTTAGAAGTTCCAGTGCTGAGTATATTATGATAAGCTCATATGATATCTGCTTGAGCTTCTGTCAAACACTGAAGCTGTGGCTTTCACTTGCTCATAGGGCAATCAACATTCCGGTTGATTCTCTCATCGCGCTAAGTATCATAGTTCACTTGCGGTACCAATTTATTTGCGTGAATCCGAGAGAGGGCCGAGGGGAGGGGGCGGGTGCCCTCCTCACTCACATTCCAGCCTCGGAGCGTATCTTACATCCACTTTTCTAGCCATGTTTCTGTGGTGATATTTAATGCCCCAAGTTCAAGTCTTCTCATTATTTGGAACATTTGACAAGGGAGCACTGAGATCATCAAGTTTCTGGTAATAGCCGAACTGTTCCAGTATCTGCTCTGCCATTCGTTATTAGACGATCTACTGCAATGACACAACCCATGACTCCACCGTTTCTCCTTCCCCAGAGTCTCACAGCCTGCTATGTGCAGACGAGCTGCTTGGTGTTCTGTTCAGAAACTCCCATCCTCATCCTGCTTTGCTGGACTACAGCAGGTGATGCAAAGCTTCATTCCTGTTGCCATGACAATTGTTGCCGCAGACTGTAAAGGTACTGGATATGATTGCAAATGACCTTAATGTATAAATGTGATGCTGTTTGATTGCGGTATGCAAGTTTTTGAGGGGATGAGTGTCACATCTTGAACCTCATCTCACCTGCCATGAATGATTAGGAATGCTGTTGCTTGGTGACCGTCGTGACTGCAGCATTTCGTGTTGCGAGGATGAGGCTTTTGTTTCAGCTTTAGAGGAGTGCCCATTGGCCACAACTGTAAGCCTGTGAAGAAGATCTGCTAAGTTTAATAATATTACTGAACATAATGATATATCTGGAGCAAATGACATCACATCACCATTGTGAAAAATTATCCAAACTTTAAAAATCTTACACTTATTCTTTAGGCCAGTCCCCCGCGCTAGCTTGCCACTCAGTTTCCTACTTTCAAATTCTTCCAGATTGTCTGTTTATCTTTTATGTTCCTCAGGGATTGATGGTGTACTTTTGTTCTGCTCTCAGATATCTTTGGCCGTTTGTAATTATTTTCTTCACGCTGGGTGCTGCCACTCTTGCATGACTCAGTTATGACCTTGCCTGCTGATTTTACTTCTGCTTAATCCGATTCGTGCACCAACCCTCATTTACTTACCGATTCTTCAACTTCTTCCAGCCATCCGTCTTGTTAAAATGCACCGCTGGCACCTTTCATCTCCGCAGCCGGAGGCCCAACAAGCAGTTAACAGCGGACAGGCATTAGCCGGCAGCAGCCAGACAGTTGTGAAATCGGACACTTTTAACAAAAAATGTATCATCCTACTTCTTGATATGAAATAAAGGAGAATGAGATGATGGATGAAATTTAGGGGGTAACAACTGGGAGTGCATTCAGAAAGAATTTAAACCCCTTCACTTTCTGCACATTTTATCATGTTGTAGATTTAATTTTAAATGAATAAATTTGCCATTTTTGCCCATCAATGTCTCATAATCCATAATAATCACTAACAAGCTATTTAAGGTCTGAGACCTCAGATATCCTGGGGTGCCCAAACTTTTGCATGGTGCTCCTTTTTTCACTGTTCAATTGTACAAAACAAAAGCAATACAATAATCTCTATATAAAATCCAGTGTGTGTCTGTATGTCTATCCACTTTTCATGAGGGAACTACTTAACAGATTTAGATCAGGTTATCCATATTACTAACCGAGAATAAACCGGATATGGACGCAGGTACACGGCGATGGGACCATGAGACATACTGCGCAGGCGCCTACAACGCGCATCTCATAAACCGCAAGCGAAGTCTTAGCCACCGCGAACGAAGGAGTCACAGCCCAAAAACGAAAGAGCTCAACTAACGTGAATGAGAAATGAAGCAACAAAGCGCCCATAGCTGACGACTAACGACACAGCCACACAAAAAAGAGGATTCTGCGCTGCACCCCAGAGTCAAACGGAAGAGGCTACGGAGGCCCCACAGATCCACAAAGATAGTACGGAAGGCACGGGAAAGTACAAAAGGCGCAGACGCCGACAATAATCTCTTTCAAATCTATTTCAGGTTACCCAAGACCAGGGGTTGGCGAGCGAAGCGAGCAGGGGGCGGAGCCCCCTAGTTTTCTATAATTTGCTTGAACATTCTGGTTGATTCTCTCATCGCGCTAAGTATCATAGTTCACTTGCGGTAACGATTTATTTGCGTGAATCCGAGAGAGGGCCGAGGGGAGGGGGGCGGGTGCCCTCCTCACTCACATTCGGAGTGTATCTTACATCCACTTAGCTAGCAAACGAGAGAACTACATAACAGATTTAAATTGGGCTTTTTTCTAGAATTTGCTTGAACAAGTTGATTCTCTCATCTATCATAGTTTGCTTGCAGTACTGATTCATTTGCATGCGTCTGAGAAGGACGCAGTGGGCCAAGGGGAGAGGGGCGGGGCTGTGATGATGCGGGTTCTGCTCCATGTTCCCATCTGGCTTCTGGAAGCTCTTGAACCCGACACCACCGGTAATGTAACCAGATGAGCTGGACAGTGAAGACATCAACAACGAAGTAAGGGGATGGTGCAAAAAAGTGCAAGAATTCTTTTATTTAAAACCAAACCAAAAACAGTGTTCAAATAAATAGTTCAGTGCTATCAAAACTTTAATAAATAAATAATCCATTAAAAACAAGTGAAAAATATGGAGGGTAAAATCCAATAAATACATTCTTTAAAAACGACGTTAATATAATAATGGCTGGAAGCAGTCTTTTCTTCTTTCTACCAGGCGGCTCCCCTGCTTCTCCCATCCGGGCCCCACAACAGGGAAGTCGCCCTACCAGCTAGCTACCTTCTATTGTGGTCCAGTAGCCTCGCGTTCCCCAGCTACACAGGACTCCAGCCGGACTAAGACTTGGGTTCCCTCCCCAGCGGCCAGGGTGCTCACACAGGGGCTCAACACTCCCAAGCCATCTTGACTGCCACTTCCTTCAATGGCAAGTCGTCTTCTCTGCCGGTCACTCCAGCTCCTCCAAACTGCTCAGTTGGAGCGACCGCTTCAATCAGCCGTCCTGAGAGTTGGCCTAACACTCCTCCGGGGCTCTCCTATCAGCTGCTTGCAACCTTCAACGAGCCTGCTCTCGGTCACGCTCTCACTCACTCCAGCACCAGCTTCATCGCCTCCTGCCTTCACCTCCCATAACCTCCGTTCTCTCTTTCCGTCCTCTGTTTCTTCTCTTCTCTTCCCTTCCACACTCACGCACCTACTATATAATATAATGGGGATGTGGTTCAGGTGTGGCGATTAGTGGTTCCCGGCATCAATTACGGATGCGGACGATTCCTCACCTGTGCACATAAGCGAGGACTGCCCGCGTCACGAAACGCTCCGGTCACACTTTCATGCCCCCTCTTTAAGCCGCGAGTGCAGCAATTATCTATTTAAAAACTGGCCTTTGTAATCTGAGCTGTGGACCTGCTACACCACAGGGGCCCTCCTCACTCCTGTGCCAGCCTTGGAGTGTACCTTACCTCTGCTTATTTAGCGAACGAGAGAATTACTTCACAGATTTAGATTGGGTTTTTTTCTATAATTTGTTTGAACATTCCGGTTGGTTTTGCGACTTCTATTATCGCGCTAAGAATCATAGTTCGCTTGCAGGAGCGACATATTCAGACTAATCCGAGACAGAGGCTGCGGGTGAAGCGTGACGTCAAGAATGGGGAGTCGGACTACCTCTGCGTTTTGGAGTGTACCTTGCCTCCACTTAGCTAGCAATACCTTTTTGTTTATTGATTTTTAAAGTTTGTCCTGTTTCACTATTATGCGGGCAGAGCCATGGAGAACGGCTAGTCTTACATAAAATGCTGAAAAAGAAACATGTCCTCTTTAACTTTATGCCTTTTGGTGATCAGTTCATCTTTGGCTCACTTAAGTATTCACACGAACAGACATTTTAAGTGAAGGGGCCCAGACTTTTACATGTCACTGTAACTCAAAAATGAACAAAAAGGACATGAAACAAGGATTTGGGCTGAAACTTAACAAATGTATGCATCTATTCTGTTTTTTGTTTCACTCTGAGGAATTTAACTCTAATGTTTATTTCCCTCTAAAACAAGTTTTTCAGTATTTGAATATTATTTTGTGGCGCTGATTTTTGTTTTGTTGTGGGCCCTGCCGTGACAAGTGTTAGTATACAGTATGCTGGATTCACGTGCTGTCACTCAGCTTCCAAGTCTACAATCCCCTGTGAACCTCCTGTGAACTCGGAGCTACAAGTCGGACAATTCAGAGAAATCAAAACTACATGAATTCTTCAAGTTGGGATATAATGCTGACACTTTCACGTTAGTCAATTGTAAAAAAAAAAAATCAAAAATATAACCTGGGTCCTGCGGTGGGTTGGCACTCTGCCCGGGATTGGTTCCTGCCTTGTGCCCTGTGCTGGCTGGGATTGGCTCCAGCAGACCCCCGTGACCCTGTGTTCAGATTCAGCGGGTTGGAAAATGGATGGATGGATGAATATAACCTGGTCAACCATAAATGTAATTTTTGTTGTCAAATTGCATTTGCAGTGAAGCGATACACATGTAATTTGTAGTTTGCTCTTTATTTTTGAATAAAAACTAAACTTTAATTTCTATTTTCAGACCATATAAAATCAACAACGACCTCACGTTTGTCAGAACATTTACAAGAACGCATTGAAATGGGAAGGTGAAAAGTTAAAACTCAGAGCTCCGAAAAGTCTATGTGATCACAGCCATAGTAGGGGCTATGGCAGTTGTACCCAGAATGCTCCAGGAAAGTGCGATGGCTGACCACATAAAGTTGGGCTGAATGGCCTGTTCTCATCTAGATTGTTCTAATAAAGCTGAATCATCCGAGAACTGGACAAAACTTCTTAACGTGTGTATGCTTTGCTCCTTGCTGTTTTGACCTGGTGTAGACTTTTCACGACTACATTTTTTGGTTTCTCATTTTGGCTTTGGCAGAACACAGGACACACTTTTGCTTTCATACTTAACGTGTTACTTCTGGATCCCCAGTCTTAAAATTCTCTGCCTTTACTCTTTAAGGCGTAACAGTGTTATATAGGAATCACAGCCTTTGACATCACTGGTTCCCCTCTTCGTTATCCACTTGCTGTCAAATTCCATCAAAAGCCGCTTCTCCTCCTTTTCCCCATCTTGTTTCCTTCCTGTTTTGAGTCAAGTCTAATTGTATCCCTGGCTCCTCTCACAGCGCTGGTCTGGACTGGAAGTTAGCTTGTTGCACAATGCAGGTCCATCGCCTTAGAAAGGGAATGATGACCCAAGTGGGCTTCACCACTCTGGCTTAGTCCTGGGATTTAAACTTTGATATCATAAGAACTCTGAATGACTTCTGATAGTTCATGGACTTTAAACTGCCTGTACTACCTTATTTATTTCCTTTCTGGATACGTAAATTGGGGTTTGGGGTGTGTGGGTCCATTGGGCCTAACTTTCAGTTTGCTACTCATAAGGCCACTGCTGGCAGCTCGGGAGGCAGGACAGGAGATGCTGTTTGTGAGTTAGTGGCTGGAGCCATGGCGTCTACGAAATGAGCACTCGCACTCAAAAGGCGACATGGCTAATGTGGTACTTGTTGTTTCCTGTTTAGTAGTAGTATTGTCACATGACCAGAGTACAGTAAATTTCACACTGGCATATCCAGCCAACATGCAGCATGTAACCAATCATAGGCGTCATGATAAACCTAAAGCAGTGGCGTAGCTAGGGGTGGGCGCCCCGGGCAGCACATTTTTGGTGGTGTCATTATTGGTCAAAAGGCTCAGTACAATTTGTGTGTAAGCAGCAGGGTTCAGAAAAATATCAGTCATGAATGAAAAAAGTAAAATTCTCTAATTTTTATCCACAAATGCTTCAAAAATAATTTTCAAACTGTCCTTCTGTGACGGCATCAGACACAGCAGTTGAAATTTGTGAGGCAATAACAAAAATAAACATAAACATTACACCGATAATAATTTCTAGGAAGATAAACAACTAATTTACAATTTATAATTTCATTTCGTTATCAATCCAAATGCGTTCTTGCTCAGAAAACGTCCCCACCTATCACTTGTACACTACACTGGTTTGGGTTTTCTCAGCATAATTATATTAAACTAATAATCAGAACACGGCTTATCAGTTCGTCTATACTATATTCTTGTCTAGTTGATGCTTATAAACAGGGCCGGATTTATATGAAAAGAGGCCCTAGGCTATTCCACTTATGAGGCCCTTTCACCTTCCATTTTTAAGTTTGTAAATTACATGAGAGATAATAAAATTTTGCTAACAATCTGAATGTAGGCCCCTCTTGATCTTGAGGCCCTAGGCTGAAGCCTAGTTAGCCTATAGGAAAATCCGGCCCTGCTTATAAATAATTACAGTATATGTGAAAAATTAATGCTGTTTCTCTATATATGAATAAATCTATGCAAAATGTATCTTAATTTTTCTCTATACGTTATTTTAATTTTCTATTTAAATAGGCAAATTAAAGCACCGCCCCGCCACCAGCGGCACAGACTCGAGCTACGTCACTGACCCAAAGGTAAACTTATTTAAAATAAGTGAGAACTTTGTATTTAGATGGCAGTGTGGCAGGTCGTGTCATGAGTTATACTGTAGTTCATTCTATAAGAAGAGAAGTATTTATTGCTTTCCTTTGTAAATAGTTAAGGAGAGCACATACCTTTTGGGCAGAAGACGAAGTGTAGCAACGAGGCTCCGGTAAGCTGGCGGCTGCGCCGTGGCTCAGGTTTGTGGCTCTCGGGTCAAGTGAGGTTGGCAGACAAGTGCAACTGTAGACACTGCAAATAAGTGGAAATTTGTTAGAAGAAAAGCTGTAATAGTTAAAGGTCCTGGGAGACCTTTGTTCTCTCTAGTAGTAGCCTTTGGGTTTGGTGAAAGATCATTCTGGAATTCAGGTTATTGAACTTTACACTCTTCTTTAATTCCCCGGTCCATCTCATATGCTTACCTACTTCCTGAAGGCAGTTGCATCAATTTATATACAGTAAGTATCAATTTTCAATTCTTCCTTCCTTTCTACTCCCTGTAATCCTGCCTGCCAACTCCTTATCCTGTAATCTCTCAGAACTGCAGACCTCATTGATTGATCTAAAGGAACAGAAATGGAGGAACTGTGAAGGAAAATGTCTCACATCTTTATATGCATAGAACCTTCCATTAAATGTTATATATTGCCTTTCATTATCTGTCTGTTGTGTGGGCAAAGTTATATACTAATTTCCATTAATGCTCATGCAATTAAAGCTATAGTCAGAGTCAGATTATTTGGATTTTATTGTGAATTTTATTATGAACTACTTTTGCACAAATTAACATACTATTAACTTGCTACTAACGTACACATTAACTTACTATTATGCTTTTAGTTAGACATTTGTGACGGTAATGGCTCCTATAACAGGTCATGGACGGGGTGGGGATGAGAACCGAGGAGCAAACACTTATCTTCATATAGGGAACTGGGAAAGCGGCCCCAGCCTACACTCTGATAGTTTATGAACCGAACAGGATAAGTGGAGAGATGAGACACAGACAAAAATGAAAGGCTGAATGGTGCAAGTTTATTTACAAGAGTGCTGTACAACCAAAATGCAGTAGTGTCAGGCGGGCTCTGAGACACAGTCCTTCAGCACTGACACTTCTTCAGAAATAAATACAAACAAAAAAGGGAAAATATGGTGTATTTACAAAAACAGTGCACTCCTACAAAAACTACACACACACTCCAACAATGAAGGAAGACGTCCTTTATCTCAGGCTCAAGAAGCTCCTCCAACAGGAAAAGAAAAAAAAATGCACAAGAACAAAAACAATTGCGTGTAAATACAAGAAGAGCAAAAACAATTGCACCAATCCCAAAATCAAAATTATCCCAGCACCAAATGAGTATATACTGTATACCTCCACCAAAAATGATCACTAGGAGATATATAACTTGTGGGATATGGCCAATACCCCCAGGCCGCCAGATGGAGCCCTCCCTGCAAATTGGAGGTTCCCCGAATTCCAGTAGGGCCTCAAGGACAGTGGAGTTTTAATGCACAGCCCTGCTGGATACCATGGGGGCTGCCAGGAGTCGCTGCAGGGAGGCCCAGGGATTTATATTTTCCGTATAGCCCGGAAGTATTTCCAAGTCACGGGAACGGAAGAAATAATATACTTCCCGGCTGAAGAAAAAAGAAGTTTTTACCTGACCCGGAAGTGCTGGATAATCACATGGACTGGGGGCTCAGAAGCACTTCCGGGTCGAGGACTATAAAGGACTGTGGGAAATCCCAGATGGATGAGCTGAGTTGGGAGGCAGGGTGGCTAAGTGTCTGGGAGTGGAGGATTGTTTATTATTGTAGTAATTATTGTTTATTGGAGTGGTGTGTAGTAGTGGTGCTTTCTGCACTTATTTATAATAATAAATATTATTATTGGACTTTTATCTGGTGTCTGACATTTGGTCTGAGGGTTCAAGGAGTCATGGGGACCTGTAAACTGTCACAAACTATATACACAAAAGAATATTTACAAAGCCGCCAAAATCACAACTGCTCCTCCAAATAGCTCAGCAGTGCTTACTCCTACCTCGCCTTTAGGTCCACTGACCATAAACATATATAGATAGACACTGCATTCACTGTGTTGCCCAGTTGACACGACACGTCAGCGCATACGCCATATTGCGAGTGGCAAAAGTGCCATTTAGACTGATACAGGTAGACACGGAAACCGGGTTTTCTGATGAAAAAATAATGTTTAAAACAGTATTGTTTACATACAACAGATTTTGGTGAATCGTTTAAATGTAATTATTTATATCCATTTATACACTAATAATGACAATTATTAAATAATAATAATAATAATTATTATTATTAAATAATTCCTCCCATATAAGTAACATTTCTGCCTTCTTCCATCTCCGAAACATTTCTAGACTTTGTCTTGTTCTTATGCAACACAGTACTGAAGTATTGGTTGATGCCTTAGTCACCTCACATATAGATGACTGTAATGCTATTCTATCTGGCATCCCACAAAAACTTATCCATCGCTTACAACTTCTTCAAAATTCTGCTGCCAGGATGATAACCTGCTGTTCTAAATCCACTGAACATATTACACAGATTCTCTCTCAACTTCACTGGCTCCCTGTTAACTACAGAATACAATACAAAAATACCGCTCTTAACATTTAAAGCCCTCCACAACCTCACTGATCTCCTCCAGACTGACACTCCTCTCGTTCACTCAGATCCTCCTCTGCAGCTCAACTTTCTGTACCGCACATCAAACTCTGTTCTATAGGAGCTCAAGCGTCTCTCATAGTGCTCCTCAACTCTGGAGTTCTCTTCCCTCTCATATACGTCAGCTCAATTCAAGAACACATTTTAAAACTACCATCAAAACTTATCTTTTCAAACTGACATACCAATTGTGAATTTTGCACTGTTACTGATAGTTATCTTTGTTTGTTTGCTAATTATTGTTTTTGATTTATCATTCTTTGTTTTTCTTTTAACAGTGAAATGATACACTCAATGACAAAAATAAACAATTTTATTGTATACAAATTAGCTTAATAATTTCTGAAAACATTTCACTCATTCCTCTCTCAATCTCTCTCTCTCTCACTCACACACACAACACACACACAACACACACACACACACACACACACACACACACACACACACACACACACACACAATGTGGTTACTTAAATATATACAGGATAGGATCTAAAATCCATGAAACAGAACTGTCTTCCATAGCTTTTTCTGTGTGTTGCCACTCTGTAATTTGGGAGTATTCAGTTTGGCAATATGGTGCAGCCTTAGTTTGTGGAAGACAGACACAACTAAAGACATGAGCATAAAATGATGGTTGTCAATTTCAAACTGTGTTTCCTCGATGTGCTCCTTGAGAAAAAAACACATCATCTGAACCAATCTCAGCCCGAACAAACCGATTGATCAAAGATCCACTGACAGCTTGCCCTAACGTCGACTGTCGGATAACACGCTCAGCTACTTTGACCACCTTGACTGGACCCTCAGAAGGAATCATCAAACCTCCTTTGTTTTTTAATGTGAGCGAGCGGTAGCTTTGATCATATGATGCCGGTACAGCATCTGTTACCAAACTAGCACGGCACACATCACAGGACAGCTTTCTCACAATCTCGACTAAGGGCTATCTCCCACTGCTTCCTGAGGTGGATTTCTTTGGGAAACCTTCAAAGTTTGAGAAATGTTAACAGCTAACAACAATCTACATAGTTAGTGACTAAATACGTTTAGCCAAAATATTGTTTGGAGGCTCACTTGAGCACATAAATGCATAGCTTTGATAGCTTAGCCTGGCATAGCTAAAGTTAAGATTATAAAATGGGATTTTCTAATGGCCAAATATAACCAAAAGAATTGTTCGGCCTTACCTATCAAATGTAATCCCTGTGATCTGGTTTGGAGCGTACAGCGGTTTGTACAATCCCAAGCAGCACATTATCCATTACTTCACTCCACAGCAGTGCCACTCACAATATGGCGGCGACGTTGACGTACGATGCTGCTGGTCATGCAGCGTCTAGTAATTCTGTGTCTATGCTCTGGACCCCCTAGAGGTAATAGCAAAGAAGAGAATTAAAACAAAACTGAGTGCCATTATGAATAATTCTGCACGTCCTCTTTCTGACACACCAACACTGAGGACCTTCAGCCAACAAATCATTCAACAGAAGTGGGTCAGGAAACACAACTGGGGGTCCTTTATACGAACAGCCTGCATAACGCCTCACTGTGACCGGGGCTGTCAAGTCAGAAGTTTTCTTTCTTTTTAGTCACTTCAGTTTGTGTTCAGACCATAGTTTGTATTTATACATTTTTATTTATCTGTCTACCTATTTATTTATTTAAAGAGCTTCTATAAAAAACTCAATCTATCAAAAATGATATTTTTATATGTTACTTACCCCATGTGGTTTGAAGTGATTTCCAAGGCAAATGTTTCTTCTCATATTTTCATGCAGAGCAGAGATTATGATTCTGATATAATAGGCATCTATGGAAGCCAATGGTGGACAACAGCAAGCAATATAAAAAAGTGCCATTAAAAATCTCACATTACTTGTGTAGAGTGTTGAGGGTGACATGTTAAGAGTAACATGCTGGTAAGTCAAAGTACTTTTTAAAGACATGAATAACATAACATACTACTGTGCTCATTTTATTGAATTAAACATACTTGGGCTACTTAAAAAAAAAATGTTGCATTACTTTTTTATTTTTCTTTATTTACATTAAAAAGAAGTTTCCATGACTTCTGGCCTTTGCGGCATGAAAGGAAATTGGCACAAAGGTGCAGAAGATGGCAACTAAAAAAGGAACATTCATTTTTATATTTCAATGAACCCATTCTCTTCACACGTGTGACTAGTAGACAACCTCTGCCGTGCCACCGCCAGGACGAGAGGGGGCGCTGCTGCTGATACAACGTCTCCTTTCTTCACCGTTCAGAGGGGCGTCAGCCGGACAATGAATGATCTGACTTCCGGCTCTCTGTCATCAAACTCAGCAGGCGGTCAGTCTTGGACTCGACAGCGACTGCGTCTTTCTTTTGTGTTTCAGTACCCCAGTGTCCTATTTTTTTTCTTTCTGTTGCCAGTTACTGACTCTACGGTAAATGGTGGCTCAATGGTCCCCCAACAGTTTGCTTGACTCCAGCATTTAATTGACCCTGTTATAGTGTCAGATTGATAATTGTACAATATAGTTTAAAGGGGGGCCGGGGGCCGGAACTTCCCTTCAGTGGATACACTAGTCAGGGGATTCTAGACACCCGTCTTCTACCAGTCCACAAAGAAATGGAAGGATCAATTATTCCATTATGTTCTTTATGTAGACAAACTACAAAACTATAGTACAGCGCACTGCTTTATCACGCCATCACAAAGGCACAGTTGTTCTGATTGGCTTATTTCGTATTGTAGCGCCAGGCTGCTGTAGTGCTTGCTAATGGATTATTTCTCTTTTTCGTCGCTCTCTTACGTTGCACATTCGCCATTGCTGCACGAATTGGCGTTCTCATGCGACTTTGACAGGCTTGCCATTTGAATCAGCTGGCACCGAAGTGGCTTATTTGCCTCACAGAATGCCAGCTTCTGCTTTAGGTGACTTGGCAATGTGAAAAAACAAAACTATCTTTCCTTCTTTCAGTATATGAAGGCGTGATGTTTCTGCTTGCACACAATAAAATATTGGCGGAGCTAAAGATTTAATAAGAAATGCTGGCCAGTCAAATGTGCCCATTGTGCCAAAAGAAGAAAAAGCAACGCAAAAGTAATGCAAAGAAAAAGAGCTACACTGTCTGTAACACATTACACTTTATAATAACACGTTTCATTATTTTTTGACTGATGTAACAAAGTTACTTTTAAAAGTAACGTAACCCAATACTGCTGGTGTCAAGTCATCCAGTCGTATGCTCTCAACATCCCAAATGCCTCCATTTTTACTAAAGTATTGTGAAATAAACGCACATGTAAACAAAGACAGAAGCCATCCAAATTTGAAAGAGAATTTGAATTTGCAGATGTTGGCTTTATATTCCTAGTGGTGCGCCTAATCTGGAGTCCACGGATTATTTAGCGGCAGTCTGTGAAGCTGCACTGGTGGATCGACGTTTTGCTTGTTTCTGATTGGCGTATTCTCTTTGTGATGCTTTTCTTTAACTTGTAATCTTTAGTTTTACTTCTCTGTCAGTGCTCCCTTTCTCTTGACACCCCATGAAGCGTCATGTTAGCCGATGAATAAGCTGCTGCTGGGCTGGACTCCTGACCAATGAATGGGGGAGGCGGATCTACAATTCAAAGAGGGAGTGGCTGCTCATCCAGGCCACTCCCAGGCTCGCTTGCATTCCATTGTTGTTTTCCTGTCGTGGTTTATTCAACAATACACACTATGTACAAAAGTATTGGGATGCCTGACCATTACACTAACAGGGACTTCAATGGCAATCAAATGCATAGACTTTAATATGGAGTTGGTCCCCTCTTCTTGGAAGGCTTTCCCAAGATTTTGGAGTGTTCCTCTGGGAATTTGTGCCCATTCAATCTGCAGAGCGTTTATGAGGTCAGGCACTGATGTTGGATGAGAAGGCCTGAGTTGCAACCTCCATTCCAGTTCATCCCAAAGGTGTTTGATGTGGCTGAGGTCAGGGTTCTGTGCGGGCCAGTCAAGTTATTCCATCCAAACATGTCTTTATGGACCTTTCTTTGTGCACTGGGACACTGTCATGCTGGAAAAGAAAAAGGCCTTCCCCAAACTTGGAAGCATAGCGTTGTCCAAAATGTATTGGTATGCTGAAGCATTAAGATTGCACCTTCACTGGAAGTATGGGGCCGAGCCTAAACCCTGAAAAACAGCCCCACACCATTATCTCTCCTCCACCAAACTTCACAGTTGGCACAATACCATTAGGCAGGTAACGTTCTCCTGCCATCTGCCACACCCAGACGCACCCATCTGACAGCCAACCAGAGAAGTGTGATTCTTCACTCCATAGAACTCGTTGCCACCACTTGATCCGATGCTTGGCTTTCAACTTGGTAATGTGAGGCTTGACTGCAGCTGCTCGGCCATGGAAACTTATTCCAGTTAATGCCAGTGGAACTTTCAAACTCTTCAGCTATAGAATTCGCAGAGTGTTTGCGACTTTTACGCACCATGCGCCTTAGCAGTCATTGACCCCACTCTGTGACTTTATGTGGTCTTCCGCTTCGTGACTGAGTTGCTGTTGTTCCCAAACTCTTCCACTTTCCAATAATACCATTTACAGTTGACCGTGGAATATCCAGCAGGGCTGAAATTTTGCGAAATGTCTTATTGCAAAGGTGCCATCCTATCACAGTACGATGCTTGAAGTCACTGAGCTCTTCAGAACAACCCATCTAGTTTCACAAATGATTGGAAATGGAGACGGCCTGGCTATCTGCTTGATGTTGTAGACCTGTGGCAATGGGTCTGAATTCATGTGAAAGGGTGCTTCCTGGACACAGACAGGCAGACACGTTCCAGTCCATCACCACACGTTTATTTACACAAGTCACACTATATACAAAGTCACTAGTGCACCTCACCAAACCCCCACAGTCTCTCACAAGCCCGGCTTCTTCCTTAAGCCTCCTCTTCTTCTTCACACAACACTCAGGGCCTCTCCTTGCCGCCTCCTCTGCACCGGCCTTGTCAACCTCCTACCCGACTCCAGCCTTGATTGTAGGGAGGCGGCTCCTTAAATAGGCAGGCGGCTGCGGACCACACCCGGCCACCTGCCACATTCAATAATTAATAATTTTGTCCAAATAGGGTAATTTAGTCGAGACACACGTGCTCAGGACTTTGTGAGCTTATGCCTGGATGACTTGACAAGAGGAGTATACGACACGAGTAACATCAAATGCTTTCTTGGCCTTCTTGATATTGGTTGCTGTTGTCCAGCATTGGTCACCATTGTATAAGCCATGTGAAGGTTTTAATGATCAGACTCACAAGAATGAACCGAGCAGCTTACAATTCAAAAGTGAATCTGTGCCGAGATGGAATCTCGTGAAACTGACATTAATTAACCTGCCAGGAATAATGGCGCCTGAGAAAAGAACCAGCAATCTGCACCTTCTGACTTTATTTAAGCAGAATCTCCTGAAATGTTGAAACTCTGGACTCTAAATCCCACTTTAAACACACTCTGTAATTGATTTTAAATTCTGTATCTTTACTGACTTCCACTGGGTATCTTGTAGATCATTCTTTTAGAATCTTAAACATGGTTGTTCCAAATACTTTTGGGAATATATTAGCCCTGGGGTATTTAGGATCTGACTGGACAAATGGTCCGAGGACAACACATACTTGGCGAATGTTTTTGTAATTGTTATTGTTAATTTGACGTGAACAGAGGCTTTTAATTTTGGGGTGCGTGCTGAACAGAAAAAGGAAAAGCAAAGTAGGAGAGAGAAGAGCGAGGATGGCAGAGAAGGGAATGACAAAAGGAAGAAGAACCCAAACCCAAAATGGCAAGGACATCTGTGGATTGAAGAAACTCTGCACCTGGACTTTTATAGAAAATAAAGGTGATGGCTGTTAAAGTATTTTTAATAAGACTCTTTTTCAAGTACATTTTCTTGATCTTTTATGTCTCTTTCCAAATGCATTTCCAGCCATTGCTACCATTTTTGCTTTTATTCATTTTGCTTAATGATGATATTGATTTTATACTGTTTGATTGGGTTGAGGTATAGTGAGTGGTCAGAGCACCTGGTGGGGTGATTGGTACATTCCCACAAGGGTTAACAGCATGGTGACTGGGCACCAGCTTTGGTGATTGGCACGCATGTAGCTCAGGTCTGAAGACAACCTCTTGGTCGGCTTGTGCACAGTTAGTAAGCCTTAAGGCAGCTGTCCACAAGCAGGTAAAGCTGTATACATGGGGCGCTATAAAGTAATTACACTTAACACTCATACAAACAATAAAGTATAAAAGAGGGACAAGAGGGACAAAAAGGTTTGGGGTAGCCACCCGTATACCTGGCAAAAGATAAGCAAAGAGTAGTCACTAGGGACTGAGTCCAGAGAGAACCGACAATACGTACCGTAGAGTTGATGTTTTTTAGAAGAATTAAGAGGACAGGACTGGCGAGCTTTGTTGGGCTGAATGGCCTCTTCTCATCTGGACTGTTCTAATGTTCGAAAGGACCAGCTGGCTTTTATAAAGGGTTGGCAGGAAGGGGTGTGCTTGTAGGAACAGAACCAGAAGTGATGTCATGCTGGATCGTCTTTGGTGGGATTGGAAAAGTGGGAAAAGAGAGAGAGAATTAGTAGGCATCGCCACCTCCTGGCCTGGCATAGAAGTACAATCAACTTAAGCCCTTGGACTGCCTCCCTCGTGCACGTGTGTGACAACAGTTAACAGTAACTATGGCGCAGGCAAACCTACAGTAAATAACAAACACAAGAATCTCCATGATAATATATTAAAGGGTGAGTGATAAGAACGCCTGGTTCTTTAATGGCATTATATGGTTCTTTACTGGGTTGTGTGGTTCCTTGTAAAATCATTATTTGACAAAGCACCATTTCATACTGGGAAGGGTTCTCTGCATATGAAGTTAGTTCTTTGTGCTTTGAAAAACCTCCGAATATGTAGAAAGAAAAGTCAAAATCTTTAATGTTTGCTAGGCTAGCTAGCAGGACACTAACACATTAAGAAGACCTGGACTTGGCCCGTGTTATTGTAAGTAGTAAACGTCCTTGTAAAATCAAGACCCACTGGTACTTCACATATCTATTTGTGGTTATTGACTGTATGGAGCCTGTTACAGACCTCAATATATAAATGGTTCTTACTGTAACCTTCATATAGATGGGGTCTTCTGAAGACCCAAAATGGTTCCCCTATGATGTCACTATGAAGAACCACTCTGGCACCATCATTTTTAACAGCGTGGTGGGGGTGATTGCCATATTCTCACAGGAGGGAAGCCTGCAATAATAACCAAGCAGTGGTGAGCGGGCACCTGCTGTGGTGATTGGCGCAGGTGTAGCTTAACCATTTGGCCCGCTACTGCTGAGCTACAAAGGCTCTTTGTTTACAGCGGCCATCCACCTTGAGGTAATGCTGTACACGTGGGGCGCTATAAAGCAGCTATATAAAGGAAGAGATCCACAACAGTACAACTATAGACGCCTATCACATCAGAAACTTTGTTACCTCTTATATGAAAACAGGAATTTAAATTGTTCTCACTGCATACTGCATGGGGTTAGTACCGTCTAAAACATGATAAAGGAATACTCCATCCAAAAATGATTTAAGTGTTACAGATCACGGATCCAATGTCTAGGGTCTTCCTTTCAAAGCAGAAAGTGAAAAGTCAGAGATCCTCCAAATGAAGATTTGCAGCCATGCAGGGCGAAGCACAGAGTCAGGCCCAAAATGTCGAGTGCAAATTTGCAACAAGTGTGTAGCAAGAAAATCAAGCAGACACTTCAATGCTCAGCTCAAAACACAAATGAGAAAACCATGTGGAGAGACACCGAAGTCTGTTAAGAGTTTGTACATCCAGTGGGTGATGCTAATAATGCGGGAGGTACGGATCAAGCAGTCGATAGTAACGCACAATGAATAAAAGACACGTGCTTTAGGCGGCGACTTCATTCCCTTCTCACTCCCCCTTCTCCCGAGTTCCCCCCATGTACACGTCGAGCAGTGCCATCACCAGTAAGGACTACTCACACAACCAGTAACACAAATGGTATTCATTACAGCCCACCTCGATATGAACTCGAGACCACCTTCAGCGCACGGCTGCTTTAAAGGCCCAAACTCCTGAAATATCTGAAAGAGAGAGGAATTGTTGCTAGGTAACCATTCATTGCAATCCCGGCTCAGTGGCAGACAAAGCAGCCGTGGAATTCAGACGACAGTAAAGACCTTCAGTCGGGAGCTGCTCTTTATTTTTAGGCCTTCTTTATGTTTTATTTGGATCTGGTAAAAACATATAAAGTTGGTCTTAGCAGAACCTGCACATCGATAAAAATGGAAACAATCACTTGCTGCACTGGCTGTGTCTCTTAATCGACGAAGACCACCTCAGCATCACCTTAGCTCCTCGTCCAACAGCACCACCTAGCAAATTTCTCTTTTCTCAGGTCAGTTCCTCTAAAGACAGCAGCCATTACAAAAGGGAAATTGAAAGGACGTTACTTATGATGCTTCAGAATATATCATAAAACATTTAGGCATTCGTCTCTCCTGTTATTTCAAACTTCTCAATCCTTTTCACACAGCTTTGGTGTTTTGTTTTTGAACTTGCAGCAGCTCCTTTGGAGCCAGTGAGAGATGACTAGCCAGGTTAGTTATCGTATATACTCACGTATAAGTCGGGTTTTGCAACCCAAAAAATCGATCATAAAATCAGACCCGGACTTACACGCCCATTCAAAAATGCAACACTTGCAACATCTTCTCACTTCCTCCAATCTCACACCAGTTTCTCAGACACATTGAATTTTGTTGCAGCAGCGCAGTTACCAATTTCTTTTGCCAGTTCAACGACTTTTAATTTAAAACCAGCTTCATATTTTCTTTTGATTGAACACTCCATCGTAGATAAGGGATGCTCTTACGATAAAGGTGTATGAGGGTGTGAGACACACAAAACACAAATCAGTGTAAACGTCACTTCAGAATAGTTCAGGTATTACCGTGTGGTCACATAGGCACCCTACATAGAACATAAAGTCAGTGTGCACCGTGGTTACTCTCTCAGGTGGGCGTCAGCATACCATAATCCCTTGTACCAATAGTTTGAGTTTTCCGCATTCGATTAATACAACCGACATTGTAAATTACAGGAAATTATACGGTAAAATCGAGCCCCGACAGCTGTAACCAGATCTGTATCTTTATAGGTTTAGGTTTATGTTTCTTTATTTAGTCGTATTTACAGAAGAAAACATGAAATTTGCCTTCTCAGTTGCATCTAATAACAAACAAAATGAAATAAAACAAACAAATAGAAACAAGACAGGTTAAGGTAAGGCAGTTAGATAAAATATATTTACACCAAAAAAAAAAAAAAAAAAAGGTAACAGGATATATATCAAAACCTTAAACATTACCTCCGATATTTCTTATTGAAAAGTCGTATGGCACTAGGAAGAAAGGAGTTTCTGGAGCGATTTGTGTGGGTTTTCAAAGTGACCATCCTTCCTGATTTACTGAAGTTTAGTGCTACATGTAATGGATGTCTGTCATCAGTTGAGATGATTTCCAGTTTCTTTAGCATTGCCCTCTGACACACACTCGTCAAATCATCTACATCAGCCCCAATGACTTTAGCTGCATACTTCGTAATCTGCTGGAGCTTTTGTGAGTTTTGGTTTGTCAGACTATTAAACCAGGCAATGAACCTGAAAGTGATCACAGACTGGATCAGACTGCGATAAAAGGACAACATGAGGTCCTTGTCTACTTTAAATAGTTTGAGTTTATGGAGGAGAAATAAGCGCTGGTTGCATTTAGAAAACCAGCGCTTATTTCTCCTCCATAAACTCAAACTATTTAAAGGTGCGGAGTATTTTGGAGTTTCAAGGACAGTTAAAGATCTCTAACCAATAAAGCTGATAAATGTTTGCTAACTAAGGGTCACCAGACATGACCAAACTCTTGTTTATATGAATTAAGGTTTGGGGGTGGGGGGAGGAGGAGGGATTGATTTCCAAACTACAAAAAAACTGGAGAGTGCTTTAACTGGTATTCAGAAGTTTAATGTAAAGTTCTAGATCAGCACCAATGTTACTAAAGTCCTCCTTTTGTTTCTTTAAAATATTGTGGCTTCTTTTCTTCCTCATCTTCCATGGACGTGAACTTCATGAACTACAGCACCTCGTAAACATGTTGTGTGTTGATCAGACGTTCACTGTAATCTGTACACCTGATACCAACACCCCTACGGCTGGTAAGACTACCCCAGCCCTAACCTTCACAGTGAAGCACTTATGTTTATGCTGAGATAGCAGTAAAGACAATTTTTAACCAAAATTATAAAATGGGGACTTATGAACAAAGTGTAGCTTAGACATTTAACAAACTTCACATTTGGGCCAATACCAGATTTCAAAAATAAGTATGCTGGATGAAATGTCGATTCCAAATTGGACACAAAAAGCAACTCACTCGGATTCATGCTGGATTCATTCTTCATGTTTTCTTTTATGTAGAATTATTACGTCTTTTTTGTTTCCTTTAAAATCTTTGTGATTATTCAGAGAACGACAGATTAGGTGTTAGAAGGACTGGCACAGACACAAGCAACAGTTAGCGGCTCTTGGAAGGATTGTCATTGTGACAGAAACGGACTAACTCCTGCATCAGTGGGTGCCGCTTTCTTCCTAAAGTTACTCCACTGTCGGTCCTGGGAAACACTGCGGATTACTCACTGCACTTTGGTTTCTTTTTATCCTTTTCAGTCCATCCTGGCACGCTGGTCAGCACGGCTAATTTTTTTGCTGCTTCAACAAGCATGGCTCCGCCGTCTAGCCTGACTCTCACCTTCACGTTTTCTCTCAGGTCTGAGTCGCTACACTTACCTTCTTTCTTAGTGAAGTTTGCAGACAAGTTCAGCAGCCACACTCTCACTGCACTTGTTTGACTGCT
Source organism: Erpetoichthys calabaricus (assembly GCF_900747795.2). Classification (NCBI taxonomy): domain Eukaryota; kingdom Metazoa; phylum Chordata; class Cladistia; order Polypteriformes; family Polypteridae; genus Erpetoichthys; species Erpetoichthys calabaricus. The sequence continues at coordinate 175,573,255 of NC_041399.2, read as the reverse complement.
CCTGGACTCACAGAAGGACCAAGCGACTTCAGTGACTCACATGTGCCGCATTCCAGTTTGCGATTATGAAGTGGTAGCCAATACAATAATCAAACTGCTCCGTTGTCCAGCATTCCAGACAATCATCTGGCTTTGACACAGAGTTGTCATTCCTGTTGTTTTCAGATGCCATGATGAATGTAGTGGGTGATAAGAGATCTCTGGAGTTTCTGGTAAGATTGCAGCATGGCTCTGCTCCTTCCACCCTCTTTGGTGTTTTTGGGTCATGAAAGCTTCACAGTACATACTGTGACACTGAGTCGGTATCCTGTACCCCAAAGATGAGGTTGAGTCTCAGTACTTTAGCAAAACCAGCTTTATTCAACTCGAAACAGGAGCAGCAAGGTAGTTATTGTTGCAGGATCTACCATTCTACTGTACACGACACAGCAAACAAGCAGTGTCAATGGCCAAGTTATACAGTAAAGTTCTCTGCATCAGCCATCGGGCGACCAGCCCTTTGCTCGTGGCAGCGGTCAGCTTGTAGTTGTTTCTGGGGCGCTGCAAATCTGCACTTGGCTTGGTGATGGACAAGCAACCCTCAACAGATGTGGCAGTTGCGCTTCTGCATGTTGTCCTGTTGGGGAGGGTCTCAAAGAGTTCAAACGTCTCACAATACACCCAAAACACTCAGTGAACAATTAACCCGGCCATGTATTAAACTGACCAATCTGAACTTCTCAGGCTTCCGCGTTATTACAGACCACCAATCTGGGAATGAAACTGGCACTTAAGGGTCATCCATGGATTTGACACAAAAGAAGAACAGAACTGCAAGCCTTAAAACGACAAAGTGCAGGACCAGCACACAGCGGAGCGTCAGGGTTAGAAACTAAAAGGGACAGCATAAGAAACTGGGGAACACCATAGCACCATCACGAGTGACCCTGCAACAGACGGATAAATAATTCAAACGAGCACTAAAATCAGGACAGCATCTTTATTTTTTTGCTGGCTCATTGTCCGACAGTAAGAACACTTGCATCCTAATTTCATTTTTATTATTGTTACTAGGGGGGCAAGCCCCCCAGTGCCTTTGGCACCCAAACCCCAGTTACAGACAGAATATTAGTAAAATCTGTAAATGTACAAAAGAAAAACGATTATTTATTGGAGTCAAAATCACGAACTTCTATAAATATGTAAAAAAAAAATTAATTATTATTTAACGGAGTAAAAATCATGAAATGAGAATAAAATATTTACTCTCTTACTGATTGGAGTTATCCTGTTAAACTGAGGTCCACTACGCTCGATGAGTATTTATAAGAGACTAAAAAAACTATCCAGTCGTTTTAACTGACAAAAACCATGACTTTCTTGATATTTTAGATTATAATTTAAAAACGGAATAAAAATCTGAAAATCTAACATCACATTAAAGTTCGATCAACTCTGAAAAGAATGACACCAAACATATATACGTAGGATTTAAAATAAGCCGATTTAAAGCGTGACATAAAATTGTTGCACAAAATCGTTGCACTTTTAGGTTTAGGATTTTATAATTATGGAGCAGAGGATTATAAATAATAACAACACATCCTTCTGATTTGCTCTTTGTTCCAATAACACCAAATGGCCGCGTAGAACTTAATCACAATGCAGGGTCATAGTTTGGAATCTTGGGAGATTTATTGTCCCACTGTATTCAACAAGCAGGGTGTAAGAACAGATTACTTTGTGTAAGTGAATGTGGCCACGATGATTTAGGACTGTGGCTGAGTGCAGGAATGACAGCTCCACTATTCCAAGAAATTTTGGGGAGCCAACCGGATCATCCAATGTATCACCCAGAGACAATACCAAGCAAAAAACAAAGAAAATGCTCTTTCACTTACTTTCTGTTCTGCGGACTAAATAAGGCAAAGTTGTTGGGCTGGTTAGCCAAGTCGTACTGTTAGTTGCGCTGCGTCCAGCAGGTCGCTCAAACCAGTAATGACGTCTCCTTCCAGGACGCCTGGGTATTTATGCTGGCTAAACCAGAAGGGACGGGGTCACTTTTGGCACTGTGGTGAAAGAAGAGATAACAGTGTCAGCGGCAGCACACCTTTGCGTCTTGGCGGGTTATCACATACCTCAACTGAGCCTGTGAGGAGGTCCTCCATTGCGCGTGCGAGACAAGGTTCAAAAAGAAAAAAACACCAATGCACAAAAGGATGCGACTCTTTTCTTCATTACATCTTTATATAAACATCTCTGCTTTATAAGGTAGAATGCACACGAGGAAAATCCCATTTGTTTGTTAAGTCCAAATAAAATCACAGTCAGCAAGGCATTATGGAAAAGCTGCTTATCTGCATAAAAAAGATCTTTTTGCTCCAGAGTAACATATGAGGGCTTTTTCCAAGAGCAAAGAATTTCAGTTACCTTTTTTTTTTTACTACTGCCAGTTTAAAAACACGTTACTGAGTTGATGGCACACACAACATGGTGGCATGCGCTTATTGACAAAACAAAGGTCTTATCAAGCAATCGCTGCAATTTATGAAGGCAAGTCTATGAGCCGTAGAGAAGCAAACCTCGGCTCTTCTGAAATTGGACAGCCTTGCACATCACTGTGATACGAAATCAGATGCTCAGAGTGTTAAGTGCTCCACCAAGCAATCGCTGTGGCATACGCACGCACGCACGCACACACGTAGAACTGTTTGAAACCTTACATTTTTAACTGGAACAACACCTGACCTTTGACACAAGTGTAGTTACCGAGTGAAAACAGACATTTAGGCAGGGATGAAGACAATGGGGGAAAAAAAACATTTTTTTGAAAACAATTATGAACTTCAAATATAACAGTAAGAAAACAAACGACTTTATGTGTCCTTTTTAAAAAAATGTGGTTTATTGTCAAAATCCTGCTTATGGTTTACAGAGCCTTACATAGTCTCGCTCCATCTTATATTTCAGAATGTCTGACACCTTACACTCCAAATCGTAACCTTAGATCTTCAAATGAGTGTCTGCTTAGAATTCCAAGAGCTAAACTTAAAAGAAGTGGTGAGGCGGGCGGGCGGCCTTCTGCTGTTATGCACCTAATATCTGGAATAGCCTGCCAATAGGATTTCGCTGTCAGGCTAATACAGTGGAGCACTTTAAAACACTGCTGAACACACATTACGTTAACATGGCTTTCTCATAACTTCATCTTAGTTTAATCCTGATATTCTGTATCTGCATTTAAATATCATTATCATTCATGGTAGCTCCACAGTCCATAGTAACCCCTACTTTCTCTGCTGTTCTCTTTCCATTTTTTCTGTGGTGCCGATCTGCACCACCACCACCACATCAAAGCACCACGATGTCCCTACATTGATGGATTAAAGGCCAGAGGTCCACATGACCGTCATCATCAAGTTCTTCCATGTGGAGCCTGAAAACCATGAGGACTGATTGAGATCCTTTATGTTACGTAGAATGCCTAGAGGGGTCTGGGTGGTCTCGTGGCCTCAGATCCCCTGCAGATTTTATTTTTTTTCTCCAGCCCTCTGGAGATTTTGTTTTGTTTTTTTTCTATCCTCATGGCCATCGGACCTTACTTTATTCTTTGTTACTTAGTATTATCTATTTCTTCATCTTGTAAAGCAATTTGTATGAAAACGTGCTATATAAATAAATAATGTTGTTGTCATTTCCAAGAACAAAGAGTGCAGACAAAGTTTAGCATTTTAAAGCACATGGAACCATTCAGCACGTCAATTGTTAGGCCTCAGACTGACACCAGCATTGTGCAGAGCAGTCAAGTGCAGCGGCTTTTCAAACAGACCTTTGGCACTAGAAGAAGAACCTAATAAACGTGTCTTGTTTGGAAGAGTCTGTGGCACCCGGATGGGGCGCCCAGGAAGACAGGAGGAGGGCTCATTCCTCCTCTAGACCGCGAGGGGGTGTCCACCCTGGTTGTATTGGGGGCCATGGGTACAGGGTTTGGAAGCCCAACCCTATAGGGGCCCGTGGTCACCGCCAGGTGGCGTCCCCCTGCCTGAAGGACTCTGGACCCCAGGACTTCTGCCACACCAGGAAGTGCTGGGGGGGGAAGAAGAGAGGGAACACCCGGAGTGCTTCTGGGAGGAGAGCCGGCATTTCTGCCACACTGGGGTGTGATTGCCGGTGCACACCTGGAACACATCCGGGTACGGAATAAACGGGGCCGCCTCCCTTCATTCGAGGCTGGAGTCGGGTGGAAGCAGGACAAGGTGCTAGAAAGAGAGAAGGAGGTGGTCTGAAGAGGCAGAGTGGTTGGCCTGGACTTTGGGGAAGATTGGGGTTTGTGGCATCGTAATTGTAAATAATAGTGTAAATAAGCGTATGTTGGGTGACATGAGCGAGTCTGCCTGTCTGTGTCCGGGCCAGTCTCCACAAGTCATAATACTACCGGTGCGTATGTGGACCCGGCAGGCACCTGATACAAGCGGTTGGGCCCTAACTTACAATATAAAGGACACATTTATAACCCTTTACAAAGGAGTCCATGCAGATTAAAGCGGTCTGATCGGGTCACACGGTGCGGCAGAACTGGGAACTGAACTGGCGTCTTTGTGCTTTCAAGACCAGTAGCTTAGCATCTCCACCGGCCAACTTTAAGGTTCAGCTGTCCACTCATAACAAATGTCTTGTGGATTGTTAATATCATGGCGATGTGTGAATTGCTTACCGTTTTATTTTTATTTGTCCAATGGGTCACCTCATTAACTGAATAAAATGGCAGGAAAATGGCTGCAGTGGGGTCTAAATTATGCATTTGCTTTCACTAGCTCCATCATGAATTTATATTTACTTATACGGCTGACATCTTTATCCAAGGTGACTTACAACATTTAGGACACAATTGGAGCACAGGCAGGTCAGGTGACTTGCTCAGGGTCACACAGTGTCAGTAGCGGGATTTGAACCCACAGCCTATGGGGTCTAAACTCCAAAGCCTTAACCACTACGCCAATTTATATTTCTAATCTCTATATATATACATAAAATGCAACATCTGTCTGTCCGCTTTTCACGAGAGAACTACTTAACGGATTTAGATCGGGTTTTTTTCCTATAATTTGCTTGAACATTCTAGCTGATTTTGCGACTTCTCTCATCGCACTAAGTATCATAGTTCACTTGTGGTATCGATTCATTTGCACGGAGGGGTCTCCTCACTCACGCGCTAGCATTGGGGCGTATCTTATATCTGCTTAGCTGCCAAATGAGAGAACCGCTTAACAAATTTAGGTTGGTTTTTTTTAATAGAATTTGCTTGAACATTCCGGTTGATTTTGCGACTTCTCTCATTGCGCTAAGAATCACTTGCAGGAGCGATATATTCGTGCTAATCCGAGACAGAGGCTGCGGGTCGAGGGGATGGGGAAGCATGTGTGACGATGCGGGTTCTTCTCCATGCTCCCATCTTGTGTTTGGGAGCCTTTGAACCCGACACCGTTGGTAATGTCACCGATGAGCTCGGCAGTGAGGCACAACGAAACAAGGGGATGGTGCAAAAGTGCTTTTATTAAAAATAATATCAAGACAGTGTCCAAATTAAATAAGTGCAGTGCATTCAAATCTTCAAATAAATAATCCATAAAAATGAGTGATAAGTGGAGGTTAAAACAATAAATAAATCCTTTAGGAAAACTCTTTAAAACAACGACTGGAAGCAGTCTCTTTAAAAACACAAGCCTGGTGCTTCTTTTACCTGGCGGCTCCCCTGCTTCTCCCATCAGGCTTTGCAAAAGGGGAGTCGGCCTCTGAGCAGCTGCCCTTCTTTCCGCTCATCTGGTCTGCAGGCTTCCTGATCTTTGGCTTCGGTCTACCACTCTCCAGACCGAGACTTGGCTTTCACCCAACGGCCAGGACGCTCACGTTGGGGCTTCTCCTTCCAAGCCTCCCAACTCCCGCTACCTCCTCGGCCTTACGCGGCCAGCCGTCCTTCTTCCGGTCACTCCCGCTCTCTACAAAATGCTCAGCAGGAGTGACCACTACCAATTGCCCTAGGTGTTGGCCAAACACCCCTACTGGGGCTCACTGTCCAGCTGCCTGCCTGCAAACCTTCGCTCCCTCGCACCGGCTCTCTCTCTCAAGTGCGGCGATTATTTATTTTAAAAATGGCCTTTATGACATGAGCTGTGGACCTGCTATACCAGAGTGCGATGTCAGGTGTAGGGAGCCAGGCAGGGCCCTCCTCAATGTCCTGTTCCACTACTACGCAGAGCTGCGGGGCACACCTAGTTTTACTATATATCCAATTTTGACATTAATGTTTCAAAATTTTTTCACAAACAATATAATGACCCTAAAATAAATACTACTGAACACAGAGATTCAAAATAAATATTTCTACATAGGAAATAAATTAGCAAGCAGAGTGTGAGAACTGAAAAGGGCAGCTTGGATTCTCTCAGTCAATCGTTTGGGCCCCAGATGACCAAGTCCAGAGTTTAGAAGGAAGTGTTTGGCCTGGCGCAGAGGCGGTTATATTTGGAAGGGGGACATTGCCGCTTGCTATATGGACATTTGCCGCTTTATAAACCGTCGGACGTCTGGAGCAGCTTGCTGGAGTGCACCCCTCAGATTTTACACATTACATGCACATATTCAGGATATTCTTTAAAGAGGGAAAGGATAAACTTTAGAAAGCGGCCTACTCATCCAAACACGAGCACACAATCACCGCACCGGCTGCTCTATCCTGGACTCCTGTTGATCGTATCTTCCATAGTGACTAACCCCACGCCATCAGTGTCATGAAGACTGCAGGCCAACCCTGGTGTGGCTTTTAACTTAACATTCTGGGCCGCTTCCACCTTTCTTCTGTCCACCTGAGAATACCAAAGTCCATTGAGGCTTACAGCCCTCTGGCTCAGCACTGGAGCCTTCAATCCAAATGCTGTAAAGGAACTTTCATCTAATCTGCTTAGCCTTAGACCTGTGCGTCACTCGGACTGTGAAAACAGGGCTACAAGTGTTAGTCCCGACTGTCACTTGGGCAACGGCGTAGACACGTCTCGTGTAAGACCCGAGCGTCACTCAGGTTATTAAAGTGCCAACGCTGTTAGTGCTGAGCATTAGTCGGCCAACGGTATAGGCATGTCTTATGTAAGCATCAGGCCTGAACGATACCCGAGCAAAGGCGAACATGCGTCTTCTGCTAGCCTCATAATGGTGTCACATAAGAAACACCTCTCATCAGCAGTGAAACTGAAAGTGATTCTGGGAATCTGAAAGTGACGCTCGAGTCACTCGCACATGTGAAGTGTGCCGTTTATATTATTGTTATTTGTATGACTATTATACTTTCTATACTTCTGACTTTGGTGTTTTGCATATTTTACAGTAGAAAGGTAAGATTTAATGAAAATGTCATTTCTTTGCGTGCGGAGTGGTGGCTCTGAGGCTAAGGATCTGCACTGGCAATCGGAAGGTTGCCGGTTCGAATCCCGTAAATGCCAAAAGGGACTCTGCTCTGTTGGGCCCTTGAGCAAGGCCCTTAACCTGCAATTGCTAAGCGCTTTGAGTAGTGAGAAAAGCGCTATATAAATCCAAAGAATTATTATTATTCTTTGAGGAAAAATGTAACGTTAAGGAGATTAATAAAAAGTGTCATTCATGGCCATCCATCGATCGAGCCAACGCCAAGGAGTCATTAATATCGATGGTAGTGATCACACCGGTCCACTTCCTGTCAGCATGCACCTCCTTCGATAGGCGCCTGGTGGGACGGGGGGCTTTGGTCAAGTCAGTCCTCACCTCTGACCTTCCACTGTGTTCAGCCCTAACAGGGTTACACAACTGCTGACGTCATCGCTCAGGGGGATGGATCATTGATCACACAAACCACTCCGCCACGTTAAGGTGACAACTCAGTTAAGGGTACCAAAGGCAAAGAAGTGATAAACCGCAGCAGTTTAATTGTGTGCCGTTCAGAGACGCTCCTCTTGTCTGCATTTTCATACGGGCCTACGTACGATAATAGCATCTGAGGTGGCGAGAGGCAGAAATGAGTCCACTCAAGTAAACTGGCAAAAAATGATGTTGAATAGTGTCACACACGTGCGCATGGGAGGCAGCTAAAGGGCTTGAGTGACGGCAGTTCTGAAACAGGCCGGGAGGTGGCAGAGTGCACTGACTCTTTTTCTCTCTTCCCTGTAGACCATTCCCGGGAGATCCCATCTGCCTCTCTTGACGTCACTTCCGGGACCGAACCAATGGAAAGAGACCTTACTGGCTCTGGCCCCAGTGATGTCACGTCCGGGCTCGAACCAATGGCTAACAAATATGGGCCTGATCCTTATGACCTCACTTCCTATCTTCCCCTTTCCCCTGCTAGTCAGTCTTGTTTTGGACTCAGTTGTGTGCACATCAGTGCTCTCAGTGAATAAGAAAACAACTTTGCAGCCAGGATACCAGAATATATGGGTGGCTGCCCCAAACCTTTTTCTGTGTATGTCTCAGTTTTGTGACATTGGCGTAGCCGGCAGGAAGAAGAAGTCCTGGAAGACAAGGGGACAGGACCTGCAACAGAGTTTCCAGGCGGGGAGGGTGTCCCGTGTTTTGGAGTGGCCCGGTACAGGCTCTGCTCCCGGCAGGCTCCACTAGGCAACCTAGGCCGGCCAGAGAGTGTTCGGGAGGGGCTCACAGAATTGGGCTGCTTTGGAAGGGGGAGGCTAAGAGGGCTGTGTATGCTCTCTCGGAGGAGAGTGCCCGCCTCCCTGTGAAGCCAGAGCCCCGATTCCCACCTAGGGGTGCCCCAGACTGGCAGGTGAGTAACCTGAGAAACTGGAGGTTCGACCCAGCGCGGCCGACCCCTCAACAAGCCTGGTCCCTGTGGGCAAAGATAGGGCAGTGGCTACGGCCACAGGAAAACAAGAGCAGGTAGCTTGCTATCTGCTGCTGAATACACTACCCCGTGGCTTCACCCAGCCGGTCTGGGGTAGACACTTTAAAAATAACAATGTACCGTTTGGCACATTGTGAGCATGCAACTAGATAACTGACATGGCGATTAATCGACACGACTGACAGGAGGTTTTTGTTTTCTTTTTTCGTCATTTCAGAGCACTGGGTTTATTAGAAACATTTTTTTTCTCCAATCTAGTATGAAAAATTTTCTCAGCCTCACTACAATCATCATGGGGTAAGTAACATATCAAAAATAATCAGTTTTGGGCAGACTAAATACCCTTCTATCTCTGCAAAACATTTTACGATATTCTCATATGAATTTCAACATCATCAAACAAATACTCCGATCTCCCAAAACAGCTTCTTGTATATTTCAAGATATCTAAAGATGTCCGAAATGCATTTCAAGGTCTCGCCTCCTGCACACTCTTCCGTTTCATGAGGGCCTCCTGTTTATTTCTGAGATCTCTAATTGTGTTTTAGATATCTGAAACGAAAATTCACACGTTAAAAAAAATCACCTTTGAGAGATCTCGAAGAATATATTAAGATGGGCCTCCCTGGAATGGAGCACAAGTAACTTTTATGATGTAAGAAAATGAATACAAAAATAAATACGAGTTCACATCAAGATGCCTGAAATGCATTTCAAAACGTTCCGATTGGATTTTGACAGATCTGGAAATAAAATCTATAGCTGTTTGAAATATCTTGACACAATTCCCAATGTTTCCATTCAGTCAGCAAGGACCCTTTATGAAGACCCTGCTGGGTGGGCCACTATACACGGCCTTAACTGCAAATTGACAAATCGAAAGAAGAAGAAGAAGATTGAAATAAGGGCAACTACGGAGAATGAAAATGAAGATGCTTGTTAACTACAAGCAGTTATATTCCATTACGCACAAGTCATCTGTGATGCCAACATGTGACTGACAAACATTGTATCCTGGGTCAAAAGTAGCTTGGCAGATGTGATGGTGTACTGTATGTAACGTCTGGCTTGTTGGTAAGGTAACTGGCTGAACCTTCATTTTTTTATATAGCCTATATAACAATTACAGCATTACATGTGCTGCATTATAGTGGGTACTGAGATACTGGCACCTTATGCCTTTACCTGACTCCCAGAACATAGAGGAGAGGCGTTACAATGCCACGCATACTCTTGCACACTCAGTAGCAGAGTAAAGCATAGGACATGATAATTCAGGAGGGAGGCTGCTCTACCAACCAATGAAGTTCTGCAGCATCGTGATTGCATATGTACAAGGTTGATTACCATAGTCCATGTATGGTTGTTTCAGGGTGGCAACTGGGTGAGGTTCGAGGTGCAGTTATGTACTCATGTTTACAAGGTGATTGTGATTTATAAAGGTAGATTTGTGTAGAAATGTGCCTATGTTGTGCGCCTTTAAATTGACTTCCCTGATTTTCAGTGCCTATTTGATGAGAACATTCATAATTTTAAGGTGTAAAGGATGACGAGGGTGGGCTGGTGTCCGGGCTGTCGTCAGGCTAGTAATTGGACAGGAGATAAAGCTTCGCAATCGCTTAGTCAAGGATCCTTAACTCGGCCCGGAAACCAGCATGAATGACACGGGGACAGAACTTATGTGAACTGTTCGCTAACCTGAGACACTGGATAGCAGCATCCCTGGACTGTGGTACCTATACGGACACCAGCAGGGCATACTGGGACTTGTAGTCCCATGGACTGACCCTGTTGAATTCCAGGGGTGCCATGAAGGGCTGCCATGGGTGGGGACTTGTGCTCCCTACTGTTACGAAGCTTCTGCCCGGCTCAGAAGTACTTCCTGTGGGCAATGCCCTGGTACTCCTGGTGCTGTGCCCCGGTCAGATTGACTCGGAGACTGGCTGAGGAGAAGAGAAAATGTGGAGAGGAGGAGAATAAGAATGACCCTGCTGTGCTGTGCTAGCAGAGAGAAACCAGTCAGGCGTATTCTGTTCGGTAAACACTTCGTCTCTGAACCCGGGACTGTGTCTGTGAGGTTGTGTTTGGGGTGCTGCAGTGCCCTCTGGTGGTTACCAGGGACATGAGAATTGTTTCAGCTACACAAATGTTCACAATACACCTATGGACTGATTAAAATGTTGCACAAAAAAAAAAAAAAAATCCCAGCTTAGTACAAAATGTTGGCAGAGCGAGTACGGATCACTGCGTTGCTATAGAAACGAAGAAAATACCTTCTGTTGTACGGAGCTGAAATTTTAATTAATAATGGAAGAAAAAAATGTGAATGTCAAGGTATGCAATCATTTCAATTTAATAGAAGCAGTCCTCCGTTAAGGATTTTATTGAAATGGGTTGCATGCTTGGCTTCATTACATTTAGGTGGAAGTTAAGACATCTGAACAGTTTCTGAAAGCGATGATCTTCTTCTTCTTCACTGGAGTCCATCCTGGCAGCACTGAAGACAATAAAACAAATGGCTCCTGTGGGCTCATTCTGGGTTGCCAATCAAGTTGACACACGGGGTGGGTACGTGTGGGCGGAAAGTGATAAGTGACGGGACGGTTCACTTTAGTAAACCTCAAGACACTGAATGAGCACACTGTGAGAGCTATGAAATGACACCCGTATTATATCAGACATATACAGTGCCCGCCGTAACGTTTGAGGCAAAGACACATTTTCCCTTCATTTACCCCTCTGCCCCGCCCTTTAGAATTACAAATCAAACAATTCAGATGTGATTAAAGTGCACATCACAGACTTTCATTTAATGGGATTTGCACTCATTTCGGTCACACTGTGTAGAAATGACAGCACTTTTCATACACGCCACCCCCACGTGTCGGGGCACCATAATGTTTGGGGGGGTCACAGGTGTTTGTGATTGCTCAGGTGTTTTTATTGCTTCATTAGTGCAGCCATAAGGTACCTGACTGTGCTTCTACCCTTTGGAGGCCATAGTGTTTATTGTTCAACATGAGGACAAAACCTGAACCAGTGAAAGTTGAAGAAGCCATTAGGAGGCCAGAAAACAAGAACAAAACCATTAGAGACATTGGTATAACCTTAGGATTACCTACAGTGGTGTGAAAAACTATTTGCCCCCTTCCTGATTTCTTATTCTTTTGCATGTTTGTCACACAAAATGTTTCTGATCATCAAACACATTTAACCATTAGTCAAATATAACACAAGTAAACACAAAATGCAGTTTTTAAATGATGGTTTTTATTATTTAGGGAGAAAAAAAAATCCAAACCCACATGGCCCTGTGTGAAAAAGTAATTGCCCCCTTGTTAAAAAATAACCTAACTGTGGTGTATCACACCTGAGTTCAATTTCCGTAGCCACCCCCAGGCCTGATTACTGCCACACCTGTTTCAATCAAGAAATCACTTAAATAGGAGCTGCCTGACACAGAGAAGTAGACCAAAAGCACCTCAAAAGCTAGACATCATGCCAAGATCCAAAGAAATTCAGGAACAAATGAGAACAGAAGTAATTGAGATCTATCAGTCTGGTAAAGGTTATAAAGCCATTTCTAAAGCTTTGGGACTCCAGCGAACCACAGTGAGAGCCATTATCCACAAATGGCAAAAACATGGAACAGTGGTGAACCTTCCCAGGAGTGGCCGGCCGACCAAAATTACCCCAAGAGCGCAGAGACGACTCATCCGAGAGGTCACAAAAGACCCCAGGACAACGTCTAAAGAACTGCAGGCCTCACTTGCCTCAATTAAGGTCGGTGTTCACGACTCCACCATAAGAAAGAGACTGGGCAAAAACGGCCTGCATGGCAGATTTCCAAGACGCAAACTACTGTTAAGCAAAAAGAACATTAGGGCTCGTCTCAATTTTGCTAAGAAACATCTCAATGATTGCCAAGACTTTTGGGAAAATGCCTTGTGGACTGATGAGTCAAAAGTTGAACTTTTTGGAAGGCAAATGTCCCGTTACATCTGGCGTAAAAGGAACACAGCATTTCAGAAAAAGAACATCATACCAACAGCAAAATATGGTGGTGGTAGTGTGATGGTCTGGGGTTGTTTTGCTGCTTCAGGACCTGGAAGGCTTGCTGTGATAGATGGAACCATGAATTCTACTGTCTACCAAAAAATCCTGAAGGAGAATGTCCGGCCATCTGTTCGTCAACTCAAGCTGAAGCGATCTTGGGTGCTGCAACAGGACAATGACCCAAAACACACCAGCAAATCCACCTCTGAATGGCTGAAGAAAAACAAAATGAAGACTTTGGAGTGGCCTAGTCAAAGTCCTGACCTGAATCCAATTGAGATGCTATGGCATGACCTTAAAAAGGCGGTTCATGCTAGAAAACCCTCAAATAAAGCTGAATTACAACAATTTTGCAAAGATGAGTGGGCCAAAATTCCTCCAGAGCGCTGTAAAAGACTCATTGCAAGTTATCGCAAACGCTTGATTGCAGTTATTGCTGCTAAGGGTGGCCCAACCAGTTATTAGGTTCAGGGGGCAATTACTTTTTCACACAGGGCCATGTAGGTTTGGATTTTTTTTCTCCCTAAATAATAAAAACCACCATTTACAAACTGCATTTTGTGTTTACTTGTGTTATATTTGACTAATGGTTAAATGTGTTTGATGATCAGAAACATTTTGTGTGACAAACATGCAAAAGAATAAGAAATCAGGAAGGGGGCAAATAGTTTTTCACACCACTGTAAATCACCAGTCTTGAATATCGATAAGAAGAAAAAACAAACTGGTGAGCTCAGTTATCATAAAGGGACTGGTCTGACTGGGCAGATGACAGAAGAATCCTCGCTATGGTAAAGAAAAAGCCCCAAACACCAGTCTGACAGATCAGAAACAGTCGTCAAGAGGCAGATAGGTGTGTGTGTGTGGCAGCGATGACTATCCGCAGAAGACCTCATGAACAGAAACACTTAGGGCTCATTTATACTTCACGCTCAGAACACGTATGTGCTCGTATCATGGCCGCCACGCGTTCTGAGCGTTCATTTGATGCATCCTCTGAGCAGGTCCTCAGAAATTAACGCGACGCGTGCGCAAGTTGCAGTACCAGCAAAAAGTCGGGTGGCGCAGTGTGATAAAACTTGGAATGTGACATCAGAGTCTCTGTTTACCATCTACATGTGACAGAAAGCCGCTTTGCGGATCCTACGAGATCGGTGTGCGCGCTTTGATATTTGATAAATGGTTCGATGTGGTGAAGCAAAATGCCGGCATACAGATGTATTCACGGTGCTTTTATACTCAAGCGTCGCATATTCCCGATCGTAATGACACGATACGTTATAAAATTCTCACATACCGTCTTCTGTGCCATCTTTTTTTTCTAGGGCTTCCTCTGCTCCTGACAACAGCGAATTGCCAGCAATAGATCGCCACACTGAGCACATTAAATGTATGATATTCCAACTCTCTGCACATTTAGAATCCTTAGATTTATACTTGATATCACTTTTACAGATAAATCGGTAATTTCGTTTAAATAATGAATACTGTTAATAATTACACACATGGGGTGACACAGTGGCGGAGTGTTAGCGCTGCTGTCTTGCAGGGAGTCACGTCGCTGATATTCCCTGCCTGGAGTTTACACGTTTTCCTGCTGGGTTTCCTCAGTGTGCTCCAGTTTCCTTCCAAAGATATGCAGATTTGGGGATTTGGTGCCGCTAAAATGACGCTAGTGTATGTGTGTGCTTGTATTCACCTTGCGATGAGCCAAGGCCTCGTCCAGGGATTGTTTCTCACTCGTGCCCATTGCTTGCTGGAATGGACACATCCCAGGATTTAATCAGTAAACATCCTTTTCAGAGATATTGCGGTAAGGTGTCATCGGAATTTAATGGGTGTTCTAGGCAATTCACAACACAGAGAAGCCGCACATGTTCTCACCGTGATAATATCTCGCACTGCCACCTGGCGGATTCCTCCAGATTTACGTAAAGTACGCACGCAAGTATAAACACTTCAACGCTTGCATAGCAGGAGCGTCCGCTGCAGCATGCGTCACATCGCGTTTCGTGAAGTATAACTCCGGCCTTAGGCCACACTCCAAGATGCAAACCACTCGTTAGACACAAAAACAGGATGGCCAGATTACAGTTTGGGAAAAAGGAACGTTTGTGGACAGAATAGACAAAGATGAGCCTGTATCAGGGTGAAGGTTTAAATGTGGAGACTAAAAGAAAAGGCCCAAAGCAGACCACCTCATCTGTTAAACACAGAGGTAGGGGTGTTATGGCTTCAGCATGTATGGCCACCTCAGGTACTGGCACGCTTATTTTCATTAATGATGTAGCTGCTGACGACAGTCACACAATGAATTCTGAGGGTTTTAGAAACATCTGATCAGCTCAAGTTTCAGTAAATGCTTGCAAACTCATTAGACGGCACTTCATCCTACAATAAGATAATGATCTGATCATACAGCTTAGACAACACGGGAGTCCTTCAGTGTCAAAAAACAGAAAATTCTCGAATGGCAAAGCTAGTCACCCAATTGAAATCCATTTGAGCAGGCCTTCTGCATGCAGAAGAGAGAACTTAAGGGGACAAGCCCCCGAAATGAGCAGGAGCTGAAGATGGTTGCATTAGTGGCTTGGTGGAGCATCACCAGAGAAGACAGTCAGCATCTGGTGATGTCTGTGAATCGCAGACTTCAAACAGGGTTATGCAACAAAGACCTAAATTTGACGCTTTAATAGACCTGCCATTACTGTGTCCCAAACATTATGGTGCCCTGAAATGGGGGGACCATATAGAAAAAGTGTTGCCATTTCTACACGTTGTGACCGAAATGTATGCAAATACCCTTAGATGAAAGTCTGCGACGTGCACTTTAATCACGTCTGAATGGTTAGATTTGTAAATTTTAAATTGTGGAGCAGAGGAGGAAATCAAGAAAAAAATGTGTCATTGTGATGAAAATTATGGAGGGCACTGTATATGTAATATTACAAGAGGCTGTAGGACTGAAGCCTTATTGTCACAATGGCAGTCAGAGATGATTGTGAAAGGACAGGGGACAATGGGCATCCGTGGGAGAGATTCCTTGGAAGGCACACTTATGTCTGGCTAGACCCATCTGCTTGGTTACAGTCACTGATCTGTCCACCAATCTGCGTCAATCGATAGTCCAGACATCACGAGGCAAAGAAAACTGTGACTACGCAGCTTTTGGAAGTGACCATGCCAAACAGAGTAAGGAAGATATGCCTTTCTGTGAACTGTTTGGCGCACATCACCCAGGAAAAACCATTAAAAAGCAGCAGCTGGAAGAGGAACCAGCAGTTCATAGGAACTGCACCCTAGAAGACAACAAAAGGGAAAATGCAGAAAGACGTAAACGGAAAGGCTTTGGGCTGAGCTCTCGGCCTGGTGCTCATGGGAGATTGTATAGATGGGCCTCTCATCATATTCATCACTGTTTATCTCTGTAGAAATACAGACTTTGATTTAAATACATTTTTTCCTGTTGACAGGTGGACACTGTCGCCTCCTAAGGTTTACCATTTTCATTTTGTTTCATCATTATTGAACATCAAAAACATGATCCGCAGAATCCACTGAATCACTACCGAGGGACTTGGATAGCATACAGGCTTGGGCAGATTTGTGGCAGATGAAGTTTAATGTCAGTAAATGTAAAGTATTACACATAGGAAGTAAAAACATTAGGTTTGAGTACACAATGGGCGGTCAGAAAATCGAGAATACACCTTATGAGAAGGATTTAGGAGTCGTAGCGGACTCTAAGTTATCAACTTCCCAACAGTGTTCAGAAGCCATTAGAAAGGGAGACACAATATGTGGAGTACAAGTCCATGGAGGTTCTGCTCAACCTTTATAATGCACTGGTGAGGCCTCATCTGGAGTACTGTGTGCAGTTTTGGCCTCCAGGCTACAAAAATGACATAGCAGCGCTAGAAAAGGTCCAGAGAAGAGCGACTAGGCTGATTTAGGGCTACGGGTAAAGAGGTCTTCATGTATGGGCACTGGCCAGGGGCCCACGATGTTTCTGATGCCTATGGACGATTCTTTTTTGTTCTGAAAACAGGGGACCCAGCACACTATCAAAGTTGCTGTTAAGATGGGACCTGAGCTACAGGGGAGGAGTTGTGAGGAAAGATTAAAAGAGCTGAGCCTGGTCAGTTTAAGCAAAAGAAGACTTAAAAAGTGACAGGACTGAAGTGTTTAAAATACAGTGGATTAAGACTGTTATTTTAAAATGACTTCATCCAGAACATGGGGACACAGTTGGAAACAAAGGGTAAATTTCACACGAAAATGACAAAGTTTTTCTTTACATAGAGAAACACACATGGAATAAGCTACCAAGTAGTGCGGTAAGATTTCAGGGGCTTCCAAAACTCAACAATGTTTTTTAGAAGAATCAAGTGGAACGGACTGGCGAGCATGGTTGGCCTGTTCTTGTCTAGATTGTTCTAATGATACTCCATGTTCCAATACATTTTAAAAACTTTCTGCTCGATTCCTTATTTAGACACATCTCATTTCATAATAGAAGTTGATGCTCAGCCCCCAGCTTTCTTGTCTATCCCTACCCTGCTTCATTTCCTCTCTTCAGAGCCCACCAGTGGCGGCTCGCGTATAGGCACTGTGGAACTGCAGCACCCCCTATTTCCACTTGATATCATCAATAACATTTAATATAATGAGTCCTTTTTTCTTTAATTCTTTCTTTATACTTGTACAATATATAATCCTTAAGCTTAATGTCAGTAGTCATCCCCCAGTTTATGAAAAAGATGCAAAAATCTTTGTATGGAACTGTGCGCTTCACAGTTTCAGCGGCGTGGTGTTTGGCTTTTCTGAATAAATTTTTTTTTTTATACATGTTTGTTTCCTTTTACACAATTTTAAAACAAAGGCTAAAAATTTTCTGGAGCAGCACCCCCACTAATTTTAGCTACAAGCCACCACTGGAGCCCACACACACACACACACATATATATATACAGTGGAGGACAAGGCCATTAACAGAGGCGTTTGTTACCATCAAGGGATCACATTTCCTAACTTCTTGTTTTGCATATCCAAATTTTAAAATGTTATGCAAGATGCAGCAAAACTGGATTTGGGAACATCGATAATACAGTAAGAACCACCTTTGAATAACTGACGTCAGTTGGCCAGTTTCAAAAGCTGGACGCTGTATTCACTTTGATCATGCTTCCTAAATTAATAAGATTGTATATATAGAAAATGCTCCTCAGTAACCCTCCTTAACGTGCAGTCTGGACAGACATACTGACAATGTGTTCTACATGAGTGACGGGTCATTGTGCTGATCAATTAATGAAAGAAGAAAAACAAACCCTAATTTTTGATACTCTTTCTTATTGGCATTTCATTTAATTGCAGGATTTTAACTCACAAAAGCAGTTTTGACAACTGACCAAGGAGAATGCACGTTTAGAAGTGTAACGCCTTGTAAAACACACACTTGTTCCTACAATACTCTGTAAATGAGACCTCCCTTTACATACAATGTTATGGAGACAGTGGGAATGCACAGCACAAAATGTGAAACAAGTTGGGGGATTTGGAGGGTTTTTCTATTTCTTGATCATCCTTACAGTGCCTCATTCACGCACTTACAGTATACCGTAGGCATTTTACAAATGACAGAACTTCTACAGACAACACTCCATTGACTGCATCTAATGAAGAAGAAGAAGAAATGTTTGATAAGCAGATGTGGAGCCAGAATGGGGCTGGCTGTCTCCTTCCAGGGTTTTTCTCCAGTGCATGGATATGTCGAACTGAGGAGAAGATATTACCCCATGAAGGATGTGGAGGTGTTTGCTGCACAGCTTACTGATCTTTTTTATTATCTTGCTTTACTTTTATTTGTTTTACACTACACAGTATTTCCCATTTTCAGATTCACAGATATGAAGCAATTTCATGAACTATAAAAACTACATACACATCAATTACCCATTAAACCATTTTCTAACTCACTCAGTTCTTCCCTATCAAGGCAGAAACCAAACGTATGCACCAGTTTGTAGCAGGCCACATTCATCTACACACCTCCATGCTAATCCATCCTTGACCAGTTTAAAGTTACCAATGAATCCAACCTCATCTCTGGGGCATGGGAAGAGAATTCAATAATCCATAAAAGTAAACTCACTAAAATATGGGTGTCTAGTGCCAACTTGACACAGACAGTACCCTGGCGCAGATTAAAAAGGGCTCTGGAGGTGTGAGGAACTAACCATTTGGACAATGTGAGATCATGTGTGTCATTTTTATATTAATGTATACATTAACTATTTTCATATGTGTTTCTCATTACCTACCTGCTTGTTACAGAACACCCTCAGACACCTCCACACCCAGCCAAGTCAGAGAAAATGATCACACGTCTGACACAAGTCCTTAACAAGCAGCAGAAGAAAATTCACACAGACCTGGGCAGAGTAAACCAACTCCACACTGGGGACAGGAAGGCAACCCGAGCCTGACGCTATTGAAGATATACAGTACATCAAGGAGCTCTACAGGCAACACCTCGGCCTCAGTGAAGTTTCTGCCCACTGCAGACCACCTTTCACTGCAGTCAAACACCTGAAAACAGTCAATGAAACAACAGCATCAGCGTTGCCATGAAAAGGCCCTGAAGAATGGTCTTTCAGACACACATGAACTGTCTGGGAAACAGGTGCCCCTTCATGATATGGAATTCATCTCAACAGAATCATTGTTATTTTAACATGGCAATAAATGAACCTGTTGACTTGAACACAGCTTTAGGTTTACGGCGGCATCGCTCTGTTAGCAGAGAAGTGGTGATTCTACTACTACAGAAGGTGGTCTCTGAAAATGACTATCAAAACCACTTCATTAAAAACTGTGTAAAGAAATGTATTAAGTGGCACCTGTTAAATGAGTTTTCAGCGAAGGGTCAGCTGTGAGATATTCTAGGAACAGCATTTTTGAAGAGGTCTAGGAAGAGCTGCGGCTCTTTAGAAATTATGGAGGCCACTGTGCCCTTGAGAACCTTCAATGCTGCAGACATTTTTTGCAGGCTTGCCCAGTTATGTGCCTCAACGCAATCCTGTCTCTAAGCTCTCCAGGGCATTCTCTGAACCTCATGACTTGGTTGTTGCTCTGATATACATTGGGACCTTATACAGACAGGAGTGGGCCTATCCTAATCATTCCTAGTCACTGAATTGACCAAAGGTGGGTTCTAAATAAGGTGTACAAACATCTTGTTGATGACAAACAGAATAGGACACACCGGTCCCAAATGTAAAGTGTCATAGCAAAGGGTCCAAATTCTTATGTCAATGTGACACTTCTGTTTTGTGTTGTTAATAAATTTGAACACATTCCTAAAATTCTATTTTTTTCTTGCCATTCCAGTGTATTGAGTTTTGTCAGCTGGTGAGAGAACAACAAGTAATCAATGGACAGATATTGTTGGCTTCCGTTTATGCTAATCAGTTTCTGTTTTTTTCTGTTTTTACAAATCTGTCTTTAAGTGTACTAATTCTGCATTTAACTAACTTGTAAAATCTATACTTGCATTTTACCTGAGATCTTGTCACACAGCAGTCTGTGCCTGCACTCAATGAAGAGAAATATGCAAAAAATAAACTAAACTGAATTGTTTTATGAGGGGAAAAATTAATTTAAATGAATTTAGCAAAGGCAGCAATGTAACTAAATTTGAAAAAAGTGAAGGACTCTAAATACCTCCTGAAGACACTAATTGTTCAAATGTTTTAACTTAATTTGGCCAACTGCTACAGTGAATAACACTACTGCCTCATGACTGTAGGGAATACTGTTTAAATTACCTGCTGACTGGAGATGCCCATGTTTATTTATGTGGGCTTCTTCTCTTATCCTGAAGAACTACAGGGTTGATTAAAAGAAGACTGAACTGGCAAGGCAGGACCAAGAAAGTGTCCCCACGTTAATAAATATCTTGTACAGTGTTATCTGTCTAGTAGGTCACCTCAGTCAGTTGCTAGCTTATCAAGGTCCTCCAAATCAACCGACTGCCTTAAGCACACTCCTTTTTCCAAAGTCATCTCTACAGCTACTGCAGCCTTAGCCTCAACTTGCTTCCCAAATCTAACCTCAATTTTATGAAGACTACGAATTGGCTTTGAATCTCATCCTAATCTGTTGTCTCTCTCGGCTGTTCTTTGACAATCTGGGAGTGTCGCTAACAAATTATGTTCTGATTAACTAATACAAAAATGATCAGATATGAAAAGAACAGCAGGATGTATCCTGAGGAGAACATAAACAATCCCACCAACTTCATCCAAGATGCAGTAATACAGAAAAAAACCTCACTTTCTTTATTGTCAGCAACAAGAAAGCAAAGGGACATTTGACAGGAGTTGTTTAAACCTTTTTTCTAGATTTTAGTGATGGTAGCAGACTCAAACAATTTATGTGCAAGGACTGTTTGTTCCTAAAATGCAGTAAGGTACTGACACTGGTACATAAATACTAACATGCCAAAGCATACCTAAACACTACACCCAAACAGGAGCATCTCTTGAAAGTCATTAATTATCAGTTTGGTAATGGTTCATTTTACAGAGTTATTGCAATGGTTTCAGAAACATGAAATTGAGTTTACCACAGAACTGATTACATAGTAAAAGAGACTAATCATATTACTCTTTACCTGCCTAATAAAGCAGTACATATAAGACTCAATGAATATTAAGAGTTGGAATTGCAATCATTTCTCAAAATGCAAACACTGTTGAAATAAATCTCCAAACGTTCGTTGCTATAAGTCTTTTTTTTTTTTGCACTCAAAAAAGGCACATATTCTAGATCTAAAGAGCACAAATTAATTTTTTTTAATAAAAAAAAAAAAAACAAAAAAGAAAGAAAATCCAAAACTTAAATTTAAGATTAATAACAGACAGAGGCTTAGGGGCTAACGTTTTCAAACAGTGCCTAGATCTTTATTTTTCTTAATACGCTACATATTTTTCCCAAATTAGACAGTTTACATCATGACACAAACAGAAAACTTAAATTACCAATAGTTTACATGTAACCTTGATTCCAGTCTTATGGAAGTAAAATTAAGACAACATAAACAAAAGCCCTCAAAATAAAGCCACTGTTAATTACTATGTTAGGTTTTTCTTTTTTTCATTAAATGATTCCAGATTGTCTGCTGCTGTTAGTGTAATGAGTAATAAGATGCTAATGACATGTAACCAACTGATAAGGAAAAAAAGAAAGTTTTTTATGCACCTATTATCAGATGGCACATTTTTAGATTGTGTTATACCTTAAACAAAATGAAATGTTAAAACTGGCTGCAACCCTTGTTAAAATATCAGCACTGGATTGGAGAAATACTTAAGTTGCAAGGGGAGATTTGATATCAAGTTTCTTATTACACAATCATCGTCAACATACAACATTAACTGTAGTGTGGACAGAACATACACACTGCAGAAAATCAGACTCTTGAATTTAAGCTCTCAAATCATCACACTTTGTGTTGTCTTGATGTGCACAGCTTAAGATCCCTCATTCTGATAAATGTATGCTGACCAAGAGTTTTGCCACTGCAGAAATTTGCATGTACTGCCAGGTATTGCTTTGTGACACAGAAAAGCATTCCCTAAGCACATTCAAACTTAGAATGTCAGGAAATACACATTTGGTTATTGTTGCTTTCTGCTCTTCCTTTGTGCAGACAGAAAGCCAACCACATAACATCACACATATACATATTTCACAAAGACCAGAAGCCAAGCTCAATGGAAATTCTGTATCTGATGAGTTGCAACTCCGTAAACATTATACAACTGTAGCACAGCTGGCTTAGTCAGACAAATGGAACAATACAATACCAACAGCTTCAACCTTAATGCACAAACCAATTCAGATCTAATTATAACCTGCTGCCAAGGGATAAAGTGTTTCAGGTTGCAGCTTTTCTTCTTCATACCTTTCAGCAGCCAAACTACAATCTTTGCAGCCATGTAGGAGATAATCTACCATACTCATTGCTCACAGAAGAAAAGCAAATGGTCTCTTTCTTTCAGAATATAATAAAACTAACAAACAATAACAAGAGCACATGTTACTTTTTAACACTGACTGCAGCACAGAGTACCTAGTGTTTTTTTTTTCCAAAAATGCCCTTAGACAAGTGTGAAGAATGGTATGTACTTCAAAAACTCCTCTGAAAAGGGACCGACAGACTCTGAAAGGCAGAATACGGAGAACTTTTAATTTATCCACTCTAAAGGAACCAAACAAAGTTGAGCTATGTGCACTCAGTGCGATTCTCATGATCTTCATTGACATTCTGAGTATATACTGTCTTCTTTGCACTCTCAAATCTGCAGCTTTCAAGAACCCACAACAAGAAATAGACACATTGGTAAACTATGTGGTTTGCAAAAAACTGATACTTCAATTTCCAATGTGTGTTCATACAACATGAAAATGTCTGAAAAGCTATTTTAAAGCTATATTGATGAAAAAAGCCTCATTTTTTTCCTAATTTGCAATGATAAAGGCAGATTTCAATTCAATACACCCAAAATGTAAAAAATGGGTGGTGGGGTGGGGGAGAGAGAAACACAAAAAAAAAAAAAAAAAAAAAACCTCAAAATTAAAAACACGCACACCCCCACATTAAGAAAATCTACATACAGTTCAACAGCAACATGAATTTTCAATATTTTCTCTTGTTTATCATTTTACAGGTACCTCTTTATATGTTCTGACTATTTACACTGTACAATCAAAGAACAATCCCCCAAGTGCACATATTTAATACAGTATTGACTATTTGCATTTACAGGATTTTTTTTTTTTTTTTTTTAAACAAACTGAAAAATCTGAGATAGTATACTAAAAATGCAATTTAATTCTAGTTTGTTTATGACATTTGATAATTTTTATTCATCTTTTACTAATGACAGTAGATATACCTAGGTATTCACATGTGCCACTCTTGGTAACCCTTTAGGGTTCAAAAGCAAACCATGTTGTCATATATAAAAGTTAAGGCAAAGTCATTTTCAAGTTTAAATAAAATTCAAGTTTTCAAACACTGGATGGAATTTTCTTCTGAATAAAAAAAAAAAAAATCAAAAGATCAGTTTAAATAATATTTTCATTCAGTTAACTGTATTGTTGTGTAATTGAACATAAACAGTGCACTACTAACAAAAAAAGTCAAATCCAAACTAAAGATTGGTAAACTTAGTGCATTCTAGTCCTTCGAAATTTAGAAATTTAAGTCTGTTACTTTCTGAGAAAATAAATTGCAAAAGAAAAAAAAATATATCAAAAATATCATGTAGTATAGCATTACTTCTGCAGCAAATGACTAATCTAGGTAATATTTCCAAGCATCAAAATCAACTGTTGCTGTTTTGAAGATGCTTTATGAAGCAGGAAGACGTCAACAAGATATAGAACTACAGAAGTGAACTCTGTTCAGGAGCCCTTGGCACAAGATGCAGAGAGAAATGTGGTTACTTTTCACCCTCAAGTCACTCAAATTAGAGCACAGGTGTGTAAATACAAAAAGAAAAATAAATTTGTGAGAAGGTTTACAAGAAGCAAAAATATCCATAGGTTTATATATGTTACTCTACTCTGGGTGATTAAATACATTTCTGGCACAGATAATTCCAAAAAAATCTGCATTTCTAAATTAAAAAAGGTAAATATCATTTAACTCAAGATATGTGAAAATATTGTTGAATGACGTCCAGTTCACTGCATTTAAAAAGGCAAAAATAGAAAACATTAAATCATTTCATTAAAAGAAATCAACTAAAACACAAATAACAGATTATGCACACTTGGTTTAAAACACTGTACGTTCCCTCAAACTCTTCTGAGCCCACAAAAGTGTTTAACTTTTAAAGTGCAGTGGGCTGCTGGGCGATTTAAAGTAACAGACATAACGGATACGTACAACAAACAAACCCGCATAATTTTAATGCCGCACATGCTAATTGGGAATAGAAAAAAAAGTTTTTGTACATTCTAAAGAAATCTTGGATCTGCCCATGAATGAAGAATGTACTGCCATCCCTTCAATCAATTTATAAAACTTAATTTAGAAATAGGGAGGCAATGTTCTTGTTAAAAAGAATTACAGAAAAATCCAATAAATAAAGGAATAATAAAAAAAAAATCAATGGAGAAATGCAGCCCACACAGGTAACTGGAGATTGGTGGGATGGTGGGCCTTTTACATCTCTTCTAAATACAGTAGAGGCCAAAAGAAAAAAAGCTGTATAACTCTTTCACCAGACAAAATATTCCACTCATTCCCAGCACTTGGTCTTAAAAAAACATTTTGGCAAACATGGATTCTATTTCTGTGCCATCTGTATCAGCTTCTGTAAGAATATGGATTCACAGGTTAAATATCTCACAAATAAAATAAGTACTCTGCAAACTAAACACATGTAAAAGTCCATCAAGGGAAAGGAATTGCTCAATGTTTATGAAGCATTCATTCAGAATTATCTTTTGTTAAGCCGAGTTACTACTGTAAACTTAGCATTATGTCCATCAAAATAGGCTTCAGTGTTTTTAGTACACTCTGCAAACCTAGATTATGAATAATGAACTCTAACATTTTACTTAAGATTAACTCATGCTACAATAGATATCAGACTGCTCCAAATGGACAGTGGATGTTATAATAGGGAGACAAAAGAAAGAAAAAAAAAAAAAGTAAAAAATTATTTTTCACATTGAGTGTTACTTTCTTTAGAAGTCCTGAACCAGCATTATGTTTTCTGTGCTATTAAAGGTGACTCTAGGATAAAGATAACCCTTTTTGAGCTCATTGCAAACCTCAGAAATTACTGAGGAGATTTTGGAGGTGTGCCATGATCTTTGTTGTAACGTCTTCCTGCTCCCTGTACCACTGTTGGTGATGAACGGCGCCCAGATTGTCGTTTTATGTCTCTTGGTCGTCCAGGTGCTGTCTTAGAGGAGAGGTTTTCTCTATGCTTAGAGTCAGTTTTATCTCCTGGAGATTCTAGTGACTTTTTTTCATCATTAACAATGTTATTGTTGACCTTCAGTTCTTTTGCAGGTTGTAGTGCTGGAGCATCTTTTGCTGTCCTCTGGCAAATTTCTGCATAACTAGGTTTTCTCAACTCCTGTGATTAAAAAAAGAGAGCAATGAGTATGGAGAATGATTAAAAACTATTCATAAAAATGACAGGATGCAAAGAAAATGAAATCACTATTATTTAGGGCAGAGGTAGGAAAAATGATTTAATGTGAAACAAATGTCTGGAATACAATATTGCTTGAATATTTGCATGAACTGTGGCTCACTTATTGTAATCTTATTAACTGCATCATAAAATTAAACAATTTTGTTCCCCCCCCCCCCAAAAGATTTGTAAGAAATGTTACTATGAATCAACTAGAAAATTACACAAGACAATCTGCAAAACAGTACAATATTAATATTAATACAATATTAATATTAAATAGTTGAATGCATAATGACAGAACAACACTAGATAAAAGAACATGTGACGAGTCTACAGGTTTGAGAACAATTACTTTTACAAGAGCTTTACTGCTCTTGTAATATGCCTTTTGAATGTGATCTAAGCCTTCTAAACTCAATTGCTACAATATTAAAAAATTATTAGAAATAAATGTACCTTAGAAAAAACAGTAAAAAAGACAGACATCGGTAAAAAAAAGTGAGCATGACTAAATTCTGTGTATTGCTAGCACTGGTTGGCAGAAGCCAGACTTCTGTGAGCAGGTACACAAGCCTCTTTTCCTACTAAAGGAATGTTCCCTTTTCAGCCATTTAAATAATAGTGTAACTTTCAAATAATGACCTTTTAATCTGTTCCAATAGTAGGTCACTGGCTCACCACATTATGGTACAGAGACTCAAGTTTTTCCCACGGCAAGGTGAGCAATAATATTTATGCATTTCCATATAACCAAGTCCCACATCTTCATGAACTTGTGGTCTTGATTTGTTTTAAGCTGCTATTGCTTACTCAATACAACTTGGATCACACAATTACAAGTGAATTTTTTTCTTTTTTATCATATGTAGATATATCAAGAATTTTAACAGCATCCATGTATAAATGTTATAAAAAAATGTTACATTTTGTAGTCCACTGTAAAATTTAAATAAACTTTGCATGTGGAAAAAGTAAGTACTGCACATCTCTATATTTATCACTACCTCAAATACCTAAAAATAGAACCAGGTGCAAAAGACCTTGAAGAAAATCAGTCGTATTTAAAAGTCAAGACATCTACTTTGGGTTGTTCTTTGCTTTTGAAGTGTGTGTTATTACCAAACTTAGATGGAAAGAGCTCTGTGAGACTTTCAGGAAGAAGGTATTAGACGCCTACAAGTGTGGGAATGGACTTGAAATTATCTTCCAACAACTGGAAAGCTACCATTCCACCGTCTGGAAAATTATCTACAAGTGGACAAAACTACAAACAACTGCCAATTTATCAAGACCAGGCCGCCACAGAAAAGTTCAGCTCAAGATGCTAAAAAGTCCTGAAGAATCCTAGAATTTCATCCACGGACCTACAGGTAGCACTGTTGATGTCAATGTGAATGAGTCTACCTTTAGAAAATAGCTGCACAAATTAGATCAATATGGGAGGTGCGTCAGTAAAGAAAGAACATCAGGGACACCTAGGCAAAGACAAGGACTTCTAGAACAATACAGTCAGGACAGATGAAGCAAAGATAGGGTTATCTGGCCACAGTACTAGAGACATTTTTGACCAGAAGAACCTGATGGCAATGACAAAACATGGTGGTAGAAAAAGAATGGTGTCTGATTTACTGCATCAGGTTTTAGGCAGCCTACTATCACCAAATCCACTATGAATTCTTCATTGTATCAGAGCATACTTAAAGATAACATATGATCATTTGTTGAAAAACTGACAGCTCAACCAAAACTGAAAGTTTCAATGGGACAATGTCTCTAAACATGCCAATAAATCCATCAAAGAATGGCTAAAAAGAAAGAAATGCACGGTTGTGAAATGGCCAAGTCAAAGTGCAGATCTGAATCCCACTGAGATACTGTGGAGGCTGTGCATGCAAGACACCCCTCAAACATTGCACAGCTAAAAGGAAGAGTGGAAAATCTTACTCCAATGCTTGATGTAGCTTCTGACAAAGGTGGCAATACTAGCTACTAGACTGTAATTGCATTGTTTGTACTTAGTTTATCCACAAATGGAAACAGAATATGTTTATTTTTCAATAAACAAATTATTTCAAAGTCAAATCCCCACCCCCCAAAATTGTATCACCTAGATCTAAAGATAACAGATGAAGAGAAGAGCTGACTGGCTAAATTATGATGCAAGGTGCAGACAGAGAGAATTAGGCCAGTCACTCTTAGAATCTACAACCTGTATGGGCAAGGCACAGTGAGCAGTATGTGGTATGTTTGCCACAGCAAATACTATGAGAAAAAAGAATCATACATAAAAACTGGATCATGGATGAATGAAGAAATCCGTATGTCATAATTAAACAGACACACCCTCTACGATTTCAAATATCCTATCGTTTTTCACAGAATCAGGAAAAGCAAGCAAACCCAAACCAGCAAATTATGAATATCTTCCAAAGTTCCCCCTTAATTACAACTATTTTATTAAGCATCAAAATTAAACATTTTTTAAGCTTCAAAATTCAACACCCTACAGATAAGAAAAAGAGGGGAGAGAGAAATATTAACTAGAATCAGAATTAAACTGAGGTATTTAAAATAACATCTAAAAAGTGTACTTACTGTAGCTGCACCATTCACCTGAACAGATTTACTTGCAGTTGTAATGGTAGAAGTCAGGTGGTCAATTGGAACTTGTATGTCTTTGTGCTTGTCCTGGACACTTACTTCACTTGAAAGCATACATAAAAATGTGTAGTTTCAGTCTTAAATGTTTTAATATTCAAACTAAATATTACATAAAACATTAAACTATTTAAGTAGACTAAAGACTATTGATAGCAAAAAACCACCAACAACAGACAATCAATAATGCAAAACGTTTAAAAGAACAGAAAACGAGAAAATGTATCTTGGGTTTTTTCTCTGTACACCCAAAGAACTTAGTTATTTGTTAATGCTCATTGCAGTTATAGTTGTAATATTGTTTGTAGCCTCAATTTACCTAAGTTTAAAGTTTGTTAAGGACTAGATGATGGCCAGTTGTGTCCTCATTTTTAAAAAGAAATCGAAAAAGAGCTCAAATTTTTCATGTCACACCACTTTGTAATGGGTGGTACATTAGTAGAAATTTGCCAACCGTTTGAAATTCTCATACATAATTTTTTCCACTATTCAAGACATCAACATAGCTTTGTTGCCCGACATAAGAGATGGTGCAAGGTGAAGAATGGGTTTTCCATTACCTTCTGACACAGCTTGCATTTCTTAAAATGCTTCACCACAACCCTCCTCTCCTCCTCCTACATCCAAAATGGTTTAGAATCTCATCTTTTATCTTCCTACAGCATAAAGTCACAAGTAGACCGCAGAGCTTCCTGTGTTTGATCGCCAAAGGCATCCTCACAAATTACACGTGTAATTCAATAAAAAATGCCTGCTGACACTTCAGTATGCAAGCAATGGTACAAGAATGCAGTCAGACTTTTTTTTTATTTGGGCACATATACCGTCCAGATGTAAACACTAGCGTGAAGAGTCGCTTGCGTACTGAACAGTCTATAGCTGCAGGTGGAAGCTCCTGTTGCACCCTACGCAACTGTTTGATCTCATTCAGGAAAAGATCCCAGTCACCCCATGAGTGAAAGACTTTCTGAGACTAAGGTCATAAAGCTTATGAAACAGTTTCTGGACAAAGGTAGAACCATAACAACAGTTGAGTGGAGCTTCCACCTGCAGCTAAAGTCACTTCAATACAAATGCACTGTGTGAGCATACCCATGTTGATCAAACACAGTAAGCTTTGCAGTTTACTTGTGACTTTATGCTATAGGAAGATAAGTAGATAAATCAAGGAAAATAACATTCAATCTGACTTTTATATACAAAGTAAAGTGATGGCAAAAGTGTGACTTTGCACGATTCGTCGCCAAGCTCTGTAAGCTGTGCTGTTTCGTTGAAGGACAGGTGTGGGGCTGACTAACTGGCAGGATGACGCCGGACCTCTTCCTGCATCCAAACAGTGCCATCTTTTGCCTTAATGCCTGGTGCAGCTGCGTTGTTCTTAAGTGTGAGTGGAAGTTTATTGTGGGAAGGACTTCTGTTTTCTTTCTCTAATGTAGAACCCTCATTTGAGTTCATCTCTGTTACAGCAAGTCTTTATTTGAAAACAGCAGTGTCAGATCGGGGATAGCGTGAACACGACTGAGAGAATAAAACTGAATAAAAAACAAACAAAAAAAAAAAACGCTAACCTTTACAAGTACCATACATTTACACCAGCTGTTATAGACTTAAATCAAATGTATGTTTTTATTGTATAATAGTAACAATAAGAGCAGCTCACTACTCAAAACGTTTATGTTGGAACACAGAAGACTTGAACCTGCAACCTTTTGAATAGGAGTCAGCAGTTCTTACCGCTGTACTACCAAATAAGTCACGACAATAAGCCGAACTAACCAGATTTCTTTTTCTTTGGTTACATTCTTGAATAAAAGCGCACTTGTTCTGTTATATTTGAACCTTTTGTGAAAGTGCTTATTTGGTATTTGGACTTCAGTCTTAAAATATTATACACTTCATGTCAAAATTTTGTTGTTAGTACTAAAACATGAAAAAAAGTTTGTCTTTTAGGTATGTGTTCAACATTTCTTGCATGTCCTGTCATCCAACACTTAAACATGATCTTTGTTGAGACACAACACACTTGAAATGCATGTGTTCCAAATAATATATTTTTAGCCTATACAGCTCTAGGTACCTCACTCCCTGATAAACAAGGCTTGAGCTGAGAGAGGTTTTTGCCGTTTCTGTGGCGTGGGAGGATGGGATAGCAGGCTGCTTGGGCTTATCAACACATTTACAACACAAAAGACGCTGACTGAGAGGTGTGAACGGATTTAAGGTGGGCCGGGTTTATGAGCTTTTTCGTAAGCTTGGGTAATTCTAGTGTTAAGCCTTGTGATGCTGAAGCTTCTGTGAGAGTGCATGCGGATTGTTTTGTTGATGTGCAGTAAGACTAAGTTTGTACTAGGAAAATTTCTTTTTATAAAGAAGAAAACATATGGTTGAGGAAATCCTAGAAAAGTTGCAGAAGGCTAATACAGAATATGAAAAACCCTGAATCACAGTTTTGACTTTAGAATGAAATGTTTTCTGAAAGACTCAATGCAATGCTCGATTTCAGTACTGCTTAGTATAACTCAGAAGTTTCATGGCATTCACTTTTACAGTTTAAGCATCATTGGTTTCAATTACCTTATCTGGATGCTGTCTGCTGCACATCCTCCATATGTTTAGTTTTCTAACATACTCTCAAAACAAGTCCAGTTTCAACTTTTGTAAATCCACTCAAAATTTCATGTGAAGAGCCATTTGACTGAATGCCACTAGCTGTGTATTAGTATTTGCACCATGGCATGCTGCTGATTTCAGTTTCACATGGGGACCCATCGGTCTTATTAAATGTTACTGAATCACAAAGCGCGAACCTTCACATGGGATTGCTCTTTGGTCAAATGTATTACTATCACACCACACCACACTGCTCCTTGCAGTTTCACATTGGGACCTCCCACCTAATCTAATATCACTGAATTATACCACATGGACTTTCACAGGGGACTGCTCTAGAATCTAATGTCACTGGATCTTGCCACTACAGTTTCACATGGTGTACACCCCTTGCCCCCTTCCTTCAATCAAATGTCACTGTATCATGCTGCTCATGTGCTGCAGCATGAGCATATGAGGGGGAAAAAAAAGCAGTTTAACCAAGTGTCTTGTGCACATTATTATAACCTACAAACCATTTCCCCTTCCCTCCTCCACTAAAGGGAAAGACAGCACTGCACAATTTTTTAAAATTAATGAGGATCCTTTGTTTGGCAGAGGTTGTGAATTCCTGGATGAAGGGAGTATGGTTTTTGGGGGGTGTGGGCAGATCATACCATAAACAAGCTTCATGTGCTTGCAAAATGTAGCAGCGGTCACCTGTGATCTAAAAGCGGCTTGAGACACTGGTTCAGGTGTGTGCAACTAGCTCTGCGAGGCCCCATTTCCTGCCCTGCAACCAGGACTGCTAGCAAAGGCGTTGTCCCCAACCCTGTAACCAGCACTGGAAATGCCGATATGAAAATGTATGTATACACTTCTAGGCATGTAAGGCAAGAAAAAAAAAAAGTAACAACACACAGACAAACAAACACAGAGGCATGCAAAGTTTTGGGCACGCTTGCTTAAAATGTGAATAGTTAAGTGAGCAAAAAGATGAACTGATCACTGAAGGGCATTAAGTTAAAGATGACACATTTCTTTAATATTTTAAACAAGATTACATTTTTATTTCCATCATTCACATTTACAAAATACCCCAAAAAAATTAAAAGGGTCTGAAGCAAAGGTTTGGGCACCCGACATGGTCAGTACTTAGTAACACCCCCTTCAGAAAGTATCATAGCTTGTAAATGTTTTTGTAGCCTGCTAAGAGTATTTCAGTTCTTACGAGGGGTATTTTCGCACATTCGTCCTTACAAAAGGCTTCTAACTCTGCAAGATTCTTGGGCTTCTTGGGTCTTGCATGCACTGCTCTTTTGAGATATACCCACAGATTTTCCATGATGTTTAGGTTGGGAACTGTGAGGACCATGGCAAAACCGATCAGTTTGCGCCTCTTGAGGTATTCCAGTGTAGATTTTGAAGTGTATTTTTTTCGTTATCTTGTTGTAGGACCCATCCTCTTTTTAACTTCAACCTTTTTCTTTTTTTTTGTTTAAAAAGATGGTATGATGTTTGCTTCCAGAATTTGCTTGTATTTATTTGAATCCATTCTTCCTTCTACCAATCACATATTCCCTGTGCCACAATTGATCTATCCCATGCTTAACAGTTGGAGAGGTGTTCTTTTCCTGGAATTTGGCACCCTTTTTTCTCTCCAAACATTCCCTTGCACACTGTGGCTAGAAAGTTCTATTTTGACTTCATCAGTCCACAGGACTTGTTTCCAAAAGCATCACACTTGTTTAAATGTTCATTTACAAACTTCAGGTGCTGAATTTTGTGGCTCTGATGCATTGAAGTATTTTTTCTGCTGACTCTACCATAAAAGTCATATTTGTTCAGGTGTCGCTACACAGTAGAACAGTGCACCACCACTACAGTGTCTGCAAAATATTCCTGATGGTCTTTTGCAGTTAAATGGGGGTTTTTACTTACCTTTCTAGCAATCCAATGAGCAGTTCTTTCAGACCTTAACTTGACTTCCACCATTCCTGTTAACTGTAATTTCTTAACATTACGAAACAGCTACCTGAAAACACGTTGTTGTAGGCCTGAAGGCTTTCTTGTAGCCTTCTCTTGCATCGTGAGCATCAATTATTTTATTTTTCAGTGTTAGGCTGCTGCTTAGAGGAGCCCATGGCTGAAAATTGTTGGAACAAAGTTTGAGAGATAGAGAGAGAGAAAAAACATTTATACAGCTTTGCAATTTGCATCACCTGGGGTTTCCCCAAAGATGACTGAACAAGCCATAGCCCTAACAAGCTAATTAAGGTTAGAGACCTTGGTAAAGGTATCCGAGACCTCAAATATCTTGGGGTACCCAAATCTTTGCATGGCACTCCTTTCCTTTTTTTCATGTGTAGAATTGTACAAAAGAAAAATACATTAATCTTACATAAAATCTTTAACTTTATGGCTACTGGTGATCAGTTCCTCTTCTGTTCACTTAACTATTCATAGTAACAGACATTTTAAGCAAGGATGCCCAACCGTTTGCATGTCAGTGTGTGTGTACTAACATTATATATATATATATATATATATATATATATATATATATATAAATAAAATGTACACACACGTCAACACTTAATTTGAAAGATTGTGTTGGTACAACAGACACAACGTTTTCCAAAAAGGGTGCACCTTGTGCCAAACATAAGTTGGCAATGCTACGGTATATAACATTTTGGCACAAAAGAAAATTGATTCATCAACTGTGCATCATAAAATGTTTTGATTATATACTGTTAAATGCAGTTTTTTGAAAAGAAACCACTAAAGTGCAAAGTTGAGTTTTATTTGATATTGGTGTAAACAATGTTTTTTAATCATATACACTATGTGCACAATTAGACGAGTATTTTGACCATATCATTTTTGTTTATATATTCCAACTCCAAGCTGTATAAACTTGATTGCTTATCGGATTTAAACATATCAGGTGAAATGTATTTGTGTAATGAGGGAGGGTGTGGCCTAAGGAGATCAACACCCTATACCAAGGTGTGCATAATTATACAGCTTGTTTTCCTCAGGCAAAATGGGCCAAAAAGAGATTTAACTGACTCTGAAAAGTCAAAAATTGTAAGAAGTCTTGAGAAAAAAGATGCCAAATTAACTGCCAAAGATTTGAGAACAATCAAATGTGAAATTACCAGGAACCCATTATCATATTCCAGAACTGCAACCTACCTGAAGTGCCGGAAACACATTTATGACCTTTTTAATTGATCTTCCTACAATTTTAACCTTAGTTATTAGTATTTTGTTTAGGATTTTATGGTGTAAATTAAAACAGACGGATCAAAGACAAATAAATTTGATAAATATACTGTATCAGTGTACCAGAGCACTAATTTAGTTTCTCCTACCCTAAGTGGAATGCCCGGAAGTACAAGGTGTTCAATGCTCAGAGACATTGGCCAAGGTAAGGAAGGCTGAAACCCAACCACCACTGAACATGACACATAAGTTGAAACCTCAAGACTGGGCCAAGAAATATCTGAAGACAGATTTTTCAAAGGTTTTATGGACTGATGAGAGTGACTCTTGAGCTATTTGGACCTTTTCGGGTTGAAGATGGACTCAAAATCAACTCCCAAACCTACTGCCCGTTTTTAGATGACAAAGACACTTTCTTCAAGAAGTGGTACAGGAAAAAGTCTGCATCTTTCAAGAAGATCATGATTTTTCTGCAGGACAATTGCTCCATCGTATGCATTGAAGTACTCTACTGAGTGGCTAGCCAGTAAAGGCCTTAAAAATGAAAGAATAATGCCCCTTTCCTCACCTGACCTAAAGACCTTCTTAAATGGAAGATTTACGGGAGAAGGTAAACAGTACACCTCTCCTAATAGTGCCTGGGAGGCTGTGGTTGCTGCACAAAAAGTTGATCGTCAACAGATCAAGAAACTGACAGACTCCATGAATGGAAGGCTTATGATTGTTATTGAAAAGAAGGGTGCCTATATTGGTCACTGTTTTTTAAAATGTCAAAAATGTTTATTTGTAAATTTTGAATTATTATTCTCACTTTAACAGATGAAAATAAACAAGTGAGATGGGAAAATTTTAATTTTACTTTTAGTTGCATAATAATTCTGCACACATATGTATTCCATTGAGAATGTTCACACTCATATTTCCTTTGTAAAACATTCAGGTTTCAGGTTTATTAACATTTTAAATTGACTGATAGTACTGTATTTGTTCCATATAAAAATTAATCCTCAGAAATACAACTTGCCTAATAATTGTGCACAGTGTAAATATTTTCATTTAAAAAATTTGGAGCTTTGTGCACACTACTCATCAGCCATTTGCAGCTTCTTTATTACATAATTATTTTTTTGGATAAGTAATGTCGGCATAATAATGCCAAAAACCATTAAGTGCATGGTGGGTTAAAATGGGTCACACTATACTGAATTCCCAACTCTTGAATGATGATTACTGAAATCAAGTACAATTATTTGTTTATAACAAATAAAATGCATACAAATGTCCAAAAGATTTGCCATCCAACACAAACATTTCCTCCAAACATTTCTATACAAGAGGCATTAAGTATGTTAAATATTCCAAGTGATGTTTTAAACAATTCAATAAAATCTCGTAGAATGCTCTTACTCTTGTGAAAATATAATTTCTACTATGAATTGTGGCCATTTTTTACCCATTTAAATAATGGAAACATATGGAGCAATTCTAATGGGGTTAGATGGAAATGATCATGTTTATCTTTACTTTTCAAATATAAACTTTCAAGTACATGGTCTATGACTAAAGTTCAATAACTCTTCAAGTTCAAAGCTCTTTTGTAAAACAGAATATTTTTGAAAAATCCATGCTGGACATTTTTCTCTTTAAACAAATCACCATCTTGAAGAAGCCTTGCCACCATTCTTTTGCAGATCAACTATTAACTGTTTTCTTTATTTGTCTGAGAGAGTTTAACCAGCTGAACAACAGTTTATTATATTAATGAAGGATATTTTCCACCTTAAACAAAAATGTTTAAATATTTTCTTAAAGACATTTGTTTTTACCATTGAAGTAAACACCATCATGCACATGTGGTAATTCTTTAAAAAAAGGAACTTTTTAATTTATTTTAAAGTAGTAAATATTGCATGATTAATCAGTCAAAAGATGTCTTATTTTGAATACCATGCTCAAGTTGAAATTAACTTTTTAAGTGGACAGGGGGGGAGAAAATATCCAAAACAGTGCTTACTCAGGGGATGGTGGTGCTGAAGGGGGCCCCTCAAGACTCACTGGCAGCAGCACTGGTATACTGGGAACTGGCGATTCTTGTGGAATTCCTGAAAGGACCGTGTTGGTATTGGCATCAACATTTACATTCTACAAAATATTAAAAAAAAATTAATTACAAAATATTTTAATATTACGCACACATGTATTTTACTAACTAATGAGAAGACTTGTATTTAACAGACTTGAGCATCATAACTTTAACTCAAGTATAAACAAGGCCCTCATGTTTCTCTATGGCTTAGATAATACTTATCCCAACAAAGTCATTTCAGTGTCAGATTTCATGAATGCTTCTACTGTTGCAAGTATTTATGTTCAAGATGCTTATAGTACCAAAGAAATAACCAGTATAATATTCTAAAATAACTTAAGCATATACAAATTGAAAACCATTACAGATGCTGGACTAATTGTGGCTATCAAAATACAGACTTTCAGCGAAAAGATGTTTTCAGATAATTCAATATATGAGCAAATGTTACCATTTCTGGTTGTAGGTGGCTGATATACAGTAGTTTATGCAATATTAGTAGTAGTTTATTTATATAGCGCCCTTCACAGACAAAAGGTCACAGAGCACTGAACAGCAAATACAGTACAAATACAACAGTTAAAACAAAACAAACAAAACCAATAAACAAACAAACTGGAACTATTCAGCACTGATTAAAAGCTTGTTTAAAAAGAAATGTTTTTAGTTGTTTTATAAAGAATCAACAGACTCGACTCCACGCAGACCACAAGGCAGGCTATTCCATAGTCTGGGTGCCACAGACTGAAAGGCACGGTCCCCACGGGTTTTTAGCCGAGTGCGTGGGACAATGAGAAGGCCCCATTGCTCAGATCTTAGAGTCCGGCAAGCTGAATGGTGTTGGAGCAGGCTGGTTAGGTACTCAGGAGCTTGTCCATGCAAAGCTCTGAAAGTAAGTACCAAAACTTTAAAATGAATTCTATAAAACACTGGGAGCCAGTGCAGTGTGTGCAAAATGGGGGTGATATGGTCACTGCGGCTAGTGCGAGTTAGGAGCCTGGCAGCTGCATTTTGAACTAACCGATGAAGGTGTGAGAGAGAGGACTTGCTCAAACCTGTAAAGAGAGCATTACAGTAATCAAGCTGTGAGGAAATAACAGAATGAACAAGCATCTCCAATTCTGACTTTGAAACAACATTTCTTAGTTTTGAGAGATTTCTTAAATGAAAGACACGGTAATATTGCTTTCATATTACCTTCAATCATTGGTGTATGCACCTTTCTTAAAGTTGTGGTGACATTCAAAAATCATCACAATCATTTTTGTTA
Organism: Erpetoichthys calabaricus; assembly: GCF_900747795.2. Classification (NCBI taxonomy): domain Eukaryota; kingdom Metazoa; phylum Chordata; class Cladistia; order Polypteriformes; family Polypteridae; genus Erpetoichthys; species Erpetoichthys calabaricus. The sequence goes on along the minus strand of NC_041399.2, from coordinate 175,535,276 downwards.
GAATCTGGCTGTGTGTTTGTTTTCCTAATTTTCTAAGTGAATCAGTGTATCAAATGGTACCCTTTAATAAAACTCTACATAACAGTGTAGCTAAGAAAACTGATAAAGCTTTAAAGGGAAAGTATTTATCTGATTTAGTTCCCCTCACTTCCCATTTACTGCTCCTCATAGTATTTTTTGTAATAATTAGACACTTTTCATTTAATTATATTTGAAAGCACCTTCTCGTAACTTAATGTTTTTACATGTGCCTAAGCTTTTTGTACAGTACAGTACTTGAAGTAATTAAGCCATTAAATGGGACCATTGATTCAACAGAACTGCATAGAACTACTCTACTTGTTGGCATGGTTGTCGTATTTAACACACAGTAGGATGAGCTCTCATTTAAGCAAAGCAAAACCATCAATTCAGTCATTTACTGAACCTGTGTGATTCACAACACACAAGATAAACCTAAGGAAGGATACTCACATCAACCCAAGAATACGAATATATGCAAAATCCAGTTAAATTTAGTTTTTACATTCACAGATTAAAGTGAATAAATTAGAAAGCAGCGCACCTTGTCCTTTGAAGACCCTGTTACAGTACTGGACAATCTATCCTCACTCATTAAGTGGCCTGCAGCACCAGGCAAAGGAGGAAAACTCGACAAACCAAGTTCAAAGCTGGGTGAAGGAGGCTTTTGGGGTGGAGGCGATTGACTTAATCTCTACAAAAAGAGAGAGAAAGTAAGTAATTGAGTTAATCTCTACAAAACAAAGAGAGAGAGAAAGTAAGTAATTTCAAGATAAATTTCGGGCATGATTAACTTGACAGGATGTAAACTTTAAAAACCAAAAATACATGCATATAGAATTATGAAATATATAACGCTAGCGTATACACAAGTTTCAGGCAAAAACGTCTAAGGAAACTATTAAACTTTCAGCCACTGCTCACCAAATTAGAATCATATACTAAAACTGCTGATCTTACATAAGAAAAAAAAAATACGAGGGTTGTCTGGGTTCAGCCTGTCGAAACCTGTTCTGCTGTGTAGAGGGATTATTCAAGTGGTTGCATGTTTTTGTTCAGATGTTTTGCTCCCTCTCTTCCTTCAGAATGAACACGAGAAGCAAACGAACTGAGTGTGCGCAGCCGGCGAAGCTCCCGACTCCGTGCGTGCGTGACTTTCGAGTGATGATTTTTTACGACTTTTCTGATGGTTTAATCCGCTCGGTGGAACACACGTTTGCCATCTTTTTCAACATCGATGGCATTGTCGCGTCAATTCCGCTGATGGAGAGGAAAACTGTGACTTCTGAGTGGTACACCACTCAGTGCCTGCCTGACGTTTTTTCTGTGATGGCTAGAGGCCGGTCCAAGAACTTGCGAAGGTACTTTTTGCATCATGACAATACGCCAGCCCACACGGCTAATGCGACGAAGCATTTCATTGAAGACAGTGGTGTCAACGTTTTGAACCCGCCACCCTACTCGCCTGATCTTGCACCATGTGACTTTTGGCTCTTCCCGAAGGTGACAGAACCCCTGCGAGGCCACAACTTCGAAACTCGAGAGGAACTGATTGCAGCTGTCAAAGAACAGCTGGACAACCTCCCAAAGACAGCCTTTCGCGAGTGTTTTGCGGCGTAGGTCAGAAGAACCCAAAAGTGCATTGATGTTGGCAGTGAATACTTGGAAAAAGTTTAAAAAGGATCGAAGTACATGAGAAAAATAGAAAAAAAAATCCTTGGCTACTTATTTCGAGTGATTCCGCGCGGAACCCAGACAAACCTCGTACTTGTATTTCTAAGCCAGGATGTGTTGAAATACAGATTACAAAATCAATTGTCCCAGGACTACTTGCTGTACAAACAAGTTCCTTGACTTGGAAATCATATCTGCATGCATCCACAATGGCTCAGTTTGTTGCTCCAAATGTGTATAGATATGTAATGTACAAGCAAACCTATGCACTTGACATAAATATAGTTAAAATATACAGTATATTTAAAAATAAACATTACTGAAATGAAGAGGGTAATACTTCTGTGCCTTCTGTGGTACTTGTTATAATGACATAATTTACTAGTAAAATCATTTCCTTTTTCTTTACCATCATCCACAAACACCCAAGCAGCACTTGTTTTCACCAAAGAAAGAACAGTCTAAAGGCCACATCAAGCCTACTATGTATTAAGCCTTGCAATGTCAAAAACAGACAAAATCTAAATTGTACTATACATGAAACGTATTTGAATATGATGTAATACTACTTTCTTTAACAAATGTTGTACTTGTTAATTTGACTCATCTCTAAAAGATTTTTTTTTCCAAAAGCACATGCCTCCCAATTTTAATTAAAAAGGGAATTGCCCAATTGTTTATGACATACATACTGAAAAAGTACGCACTTCAGGTTGATTTTTTAAAAGAAACACTTGCCTCAGTTAAGCCAATCAATGATGCGCTCAATTTAATTTTCCTTTACTTTTTTGTAAATAACATTTTAATTAGTCCAACTTGAGCTTTTAGTTGGGTGTCGTTTATAGCAATGAAATGATTGCTGACGAGTTTGAGACCAGCCATAAACATTTCTCTTTTGATCAAGTTTCTGCTTATGCCAAAATTTTAAACTTTGTTTCATGATGCAAGGGACAAACTGAATCTTAACATTAATTTTACTACTCTGCAACAAAATTTTATGCACAATTTTTCTCACTTTTAATATTTTTTTTTGTGCTCAGCTGCTTTCACATAATGGTTTTGAAAAACTAATTTACAGTTTCACTGCTATCTGGCTTTATACTTACTGAAAATGGCTCTGCATGCTTTATACTTAGATACATGGATCAAGAACAGCAATACAATTTAACTGTAATGTGCAAATTGTGACTAAACCGTTTTATTAAAACACTTGTCCTAAATGCTTCTAATATGAAAACTCCATTTATCCTACTCAATGTTCTTGGCTATAGTTACAACCACAGCATGTACAAAACACTCTGGGTAAATACATACAATTTCATATGAACATGTCAACGTTTTATTTAACAATGATCATTAGGTTGATGCAATCATTTTCATAATCCCCAAAAAATGTTTTCAATGAACACAAATCAACTGAATTGTCTATGGAATATTAAAAGGATGCAGATCATTTCACATAACATTCCTTATCTTCAATAGCAAAGCTATTACACTTCTACAACTAAAAAGTGCTTTTTATGTGGCAAATACCTTGTTAAAAACATTAATTACAAACCATCAACATTAATATCAATATATCATGAAAGAAATGTCCTTACCGTAAATTTGTCTTCCCTTTTTTTCCTATACCCGTATACATTTTTCCTTAAAAGGAAAATAAATGAATATTATAAATCAGCACAAGTATTATAATAACCACAATGAGACAGCAACAGATTCTGATTATGGAAAAAAATTACCTGAAAAACATCATAATCAATAATAATAACAATAACAACAACAACAGCATACTTTGTAGGGCTACTTAACAACTTCAGAAACAAAGAAAACCATAAAAAACCCAAGCATTAATTTAACATATAGCTGAATGCAACAGTCTTGTTAGACCCGGGCAAATTATACACATTTCAACTATGGGCTATACTTTTATGAACCATTAATTCTGTACATTTTAATTAACAATTGCAGTACACCTGTCAAATTTATATGAATGTAAAATAGTGAAAAATAATATTTTCTCCAAAAACTTGACTGATACATGAGACATTTGATGAACCAAGGTAATACAATTTCTGAGTTGAATAAATTATTCTGACCCATCAAACATCATGTTGTGCCTACCGTAAACCAGAATGTCATTCTCTAAGCAACTGACTTATTACTTTACAGCAAAAAAGACCATTTCTTAGAAAGCAAGAAGAACACAGGAAAATCTGAACTTTTGTAACAGAACACAGGTACAATAATACAATGGCATGCAAAAGTTTACGCACCCTTGCTTAAAATGTCTGTTACTGTGAATATTTAAATGAGCAAAAGATGACATTTAATATTTTAAGCAAGATTTCATTTTTATTTGCATCATTCACATGTACTAAATATGCAAAAATGAAAAGGGCATGAAGCAAAGTTTTGGGAACCTGATATGGTCAGTACTTTGTAATACCCTATTTGGCAAGTATAACAGCTTGTAAATGCTTTTTGTAGCCAGTTAAAAAGCTTTGAGTCTTTCAGTTCTATTTCTCCAAACATACTTTTGAACATTATGGCTAGAAAGTTCCATTTTGATTTCATCAGTCCTTAGGACTGCTTTCCACAATGCATCAGACTTGTTTAGATGTTTATGTTGCAAACTTCAGGTGCTGAATTTTGTGGCTAGGATGTAGGAAAGGTTTTCTTCTGCTGACTCTACCAGTCATATTTGGTTCAGGTGTCACTGCATAGTAGAACAGTGTATCACCACTCCAGAGTCTGGTAAATCTTCCTGAAGGTCTTTTGCCGTCAAAAAGGTTTTTGTTTTTTTTTTCCATTCTAGCATTCCAAAGAGCAGTTCTTTTAGAAGGTTTTCTTGGTCTTCGAGACCTCAACTTGACCTCCACTGTTCCTGTTAACTGTCATTTCTTTATAACATTATGAACTGAAGAAACAACAACCTGAGAATGCTTTGCTATCTTCTGATAGCCTCCTCCTGGTTTGTGAGCATCAATGATTTTATTTTTCACAGTTTTAGGCAGCTGCTTAGAGGAGCCCATGGCTGCTGATTGTTGGGCCAAGGCTTGAGGAGTCAGGGAAATCATTCAGCTTGAATGATACAACTGTTACAGACTAAAATCAAAAGATTTGAGCTGCCAACAATAAGAGCAGCTCAAAACTCAAAACGATAATTATTGGAAACGTCAGGATTGAACTCGCAACCTCTCGATTATGAGTCAGCAGTTCTTACCACTGCACCACCCAAGAGGTCATGTCAATGACGTATCCAAACCAGATTTCTTTTTCTTTGGTTATATTCTTGGATAAAAGCACACTTATTTTGTTAGACGTGTATCTTTTGTGAAAGTGTTAACTTGATATTTGAACTTCAGTCTTCACACATTATATACACTTCATGTCTACATTTTGTAAATTATTGCTAAAATAAGAAAAACGTTTCTTTTTAAGTTATGTGTTCAACAATTCTTGGCTCGTATTTCATCCTACAATTACCCAGATCTTTGTAGTTACAGAACACACATGAAATGCATGTATTCCAAATAACGATATACTGAATTTATTTACAATATACAACTCCAGGAACCGCACACACAGATAAAGAGCCTTGGCTTGAGCTGGGAGAACTTTATGCATGAGTTGAGCTCCATCGTGGGTGGGGAGAATGGGACAGCAGGCTGCTTGTGCTTATTGACACATTTATAAAACAAAAGACACTGATGGAGAGGTGCGAAGGGATGTAGGGTGGGCTAGGATTACAAGTTTTTTTGTAGGCTTCAGCAATTCTAGTGTTAACACAATACAAATATATCAGAAAATTCAGTGAACAAAACAGTTGTGAAATATTTAAAGAAAAACTACCCCCCCCCAACTGCAAAATATATATTTACACTAACCCTAGCTAAGAATACGAGTTGTTAAGTGAATATCCCAAACTCCCTAAAGAAACTGAAGCTGAAATGAGGCTGGAAATTTTTGCAAGACATACATGAGTTTTCAAATGTTTGGAATTACCCAGAAAAGGTATTGTTTTTTGAATGCTAAAAAATATCAACTTCTAAGTACCATTAAACCAATTTAAAATACTGCCAAATACAATACTTATGTTGCAAATGGCTACTACTGCTTGAAATGATTAATTTATAATTGTATTAGTCTCATATGACTGCAAAGCCTCATTATCAGCAGTCATTACTCCATGTCCCGAGGGTGAACTGTTTCCCCCCCCATCCATAATAATCTATGTTTAAATGCTAATTGCGTATTACAGAAACCTATGCAATACTGTTAACACAATCGAGACATGTTATTCAATTCAATACAGCAAGTAAATTGCCTTTTCTTGGATCTCAAAGGTACTGGTATTTCTAAAATTCAATTTTGGGTTCAAAGATGGCAGCTTTTTCAAGAAACATGTCAGTCTATTTATTATATGGCAAAGTGAATGTTATTCCGTGTGACAGATTGCCAGAACATTACAGAGATTTCATGCTAAAGGGCTTACTATTGTCTGGAAAGAAGAGCTTAAATATTTAACCACACATGGAGATGAAGTGGAATGTCCAAATGCACAACTGAACACCAGAGTGTATAGTTTGACAAACAGATGCCTTACAGGTGCTCAGTTGGCTGCTTCTTTAAATACATGACAAACACCAGTGTCATTTACAACAATTAAAGGAAAAGGTTAAAATGAACCAAGAATACAGACAGTGAAATGTGGATTTCTGGGTGATTCCATACGTTTGCCCATTTTAACCTTTAGTTTTCATTTGTTTGATTTAGATATGACTTTTACTTTGAATCTTTGCCTCAAAGACCAGCATCCTGGAGTTGTAATTTCACTACTGCATATAACACCAGTACTTTAAGGAAGGAGCAAACTGAAAGGTGGTGATTCAAAATGTTTTAAAACCACTACAATCAACCATGGAGTACCTCCTAAAGACTGGAATTGTACATGGTCTTCATAGAACTCTATCATGAAGAAAATCTCAAAAAAGACTGCAAGCTGTATTAAATTAGAGCTCTTTTCATTAACCGTATCAGAAAACTTAAACATCTTGGAGTTAACAGTCCTAAATTACTACTGACGTTCTGAGTGTGAATGTCTTTCTAATGTGATTTATAATTACAAATTTTAATTATTTCTGTGGTATATGTGATTGACTGCATATCGGATTAAAAGGACTTTTAAAATACTTAATTTTGCTTCACTCAAATTTGTATTCGATTTTCATAACACTTCTTTCGTCATGGATATTGTGGAACAAATAAACCATAAAAAAAACTGCTGAAAAGAGTGTGTCTTTCCACATACATAAAAGATATTGCAAATATCAACAGTAGGTAATGCCAGGCCATGCTCTAACTTCCAGTTTTTACCACTGGGTTGCAAATATTCATATTTTGAGATTTTAAAATAATGGAACTGTTCTTGTGTGATTAGTTTGGGAAAGCAAAAATATTAGTCAAACTGATGTTGCCCAGTTATTAACACCTATTGTCATTTTAACACATCCAGCTGTGCATCACATTCAAAATATGGGAGCAATGTAGGCCACACTTAAACGCAATGTTGTTTTTCCAGTTTACAATAAGCAAATATTTTATCACTCTTTAACCGAAGATGTATTTAACTTCATTGCGCTTCTGAACCTTCAACCCAGCCAACAAGGGATGCACAAACCAGTGTGTTTCTTCGTGCAGGTCCCAAGCCCAGATAAATGGGGAGGAAGGGCATCCGGTGTAAAATTTAGCCAGATCAACATACGGACAACAATACAGACTAGCCAACCTAATTATTTATTGATGGGTGAACACTTCCTGAAAGACACAGTTGTCCAAATGGGGTGGGGGTTTGAGGATGCGACTGTGAGTGAATGAAAAGATGGAACTCTGGAGAAAGCAACATACAATTGTCCATGACTGAAAACTGGCTCTGTCTTGCGCCATGGTCGGCTGCCTTAGTGAATTATATATAGAGATAGAAAATTATACCATAGAAAGCACAGCGTAATAGTAAACTAAATGTAAAAACATTGAATAACACTGAGAAAACCTTGAACAACAAAGAAAACTTAACACTGCAAGAGTTTGCGCTATAGTGCTACGAACCGCTCGGTAAAAACACTTTTTAAATGAGTTTTAAGCATAGGGGGAAAAAAAAGAACATTTGAAAAATCCGTAATTTAATAAACCACCAAGAAAAGTAACATTGCAACACTGCACGCTACGAACTGATCGCTGTAAACAGAAGTGAATTGCATTCTTTAACTGCCTTCTCTGCTGTATGCGTCCAGCCCCCTCTCTCTCGCGCGCGCGCGTGCGTGCCTGCGTCTGTGTGTGTCTGTCTCTCTCTCGCGCTCTCTCTCTAAGAAGAAGTATGTTTGTCGCAGATGTGAATCGCTGTATGCAGTGTGTAAAACAGTTTGCGATGGTGGACGTGGTCGTGCGTTGTAACCGAAAAGAATAATGAAAAGTCAACGTGGCTCAGAGGTGCATGTGGACTGTAGCAGAAACGAAAGCGACTGAGGCGGTGTTTGGCGAGTTGTTGCGTCTGGGCACATGAGCAGGCACTGTGAATACCTCGAGAGCGAGGGTGGACGCGGGCTGGGGAATAAGGACAGTTTGTGAGTTAGCAGCTGTGATAGTTTTACACTCCAGTACATTGCGGTGAATGCTGGTAACAGTCAGGCGGGCAGGCGTTCTCGTCCCATGGTCTTAGAGTTGGTGGGCGGGGCTCTGTAAGTTGGCAGGCATGGCTATGTTGTACGTATCCCATGGTTGTCTTGCGTGCCCTGGTCGGCTGCTTAGTGAATTATATATATAGATGTAAGGCCAGGTGGATCTGAGGTAGATTCAAATTGTTCTATCATGGTGTGGATGGGAGAAGAAATGGTGTAGGGGTTATTCTGAAGGAACAGTATGTCAAGAGTTTTGGAAGGGAAAAAAGTGTCAGACAGAGTAATGATTATGAAGCTGGATATTGGAGGTGTGATTATGAATGTTTTTAGTGCATATGCTCCTCAAGTTGGGTGTGCAATAGATGTAAAAGATGATTTCTGGAGTGAGTTGGATGAAATGATGGACAGTGTACCCAAGGGACAGAAAGTGCTGATTGGAACAGATTTCAATGGACATGCTGGTGAAGGGAACAGAGGAGATGAGGAGGTGATGGGTAGGTATGGTGTCAAGCAGAGGAATGAAGAAGGTCAGACGATAGTGGATTTTGAGAAAAGGGTGGGCATGGCTGTGGTGAATACAAATTTTAAGAAGAGGGAGCAACATAGGGTGACGTACAAGAGTGGAGGAAGATGCACACAGGTAGATTACATCCTATGCAGAAGAGTCAATCTGAAGGAGACTAAAGACTGCAAAGTGTTAACAGGGGAAGTGTAGTTAGAGATCAAGAAGAGGAGGAGAGTCAGGGCAGAGCCAAGGATCAAATGGTGGAAGTTGAAAAAGGAAGACTGCAAGGTTGAGTTTAGGGAGGAGGTAAGACAGGCAATTGGTAGCAGTGAAGAGTTACCAGACAGCAGGACAACTACAGCAGATGTAGTAAGGGTGACAGCTAGAAGGGTGCTTGGCATGACATCTGGACAGAGGTAAGAGGAAAAGGAAACTTGGTGGTGGAATGGGGAAGTACAGGAGAATATACAGAGGAAAAGGATGGCGAAGAAGAAAAAGTGGGATAGCAGGAAGATGCAGAAAGTAGACAAGAGTACAAGGAGATAAGGTGCAAGGTAAAGAGAGGTGGCAAAGGCTAAAGAAAAGGCTTATGATGAGTTGTATGAGAGGTTGGACACTAAGGAGGGAGAAAAGGACCTGTACCGATTGGCTAGACAGAGGGACAGAGCTGGGAAAGATGTGCAGCAGTTTAGGGTCATAAAGGATAAAGATCGAAAAATACTTGCAAGCGAGGAGGGTGTGTTGAGAAGATGGAAAGGGTACTTTGAGAGGCTGATGAATGAAGAGAACGAGAGAGAAAAGAGGCTGGATGATGTAGAGATAGTGAATCAGGAAGTGCAACAGATTAGCAAGGAGGAAGAAAGGACTGCTATAAAGAAGATGAAGAATGGAAAGGCCATTGGTCCAGATGACATACCTGTGGAATCATGGAGGTGTTTAGGAGAGATGGCAGTGGGGTTTTTAACCAGATTGTTTAATGAAGTCTTGGAAAATGAGGATGCCTGAGGAGTGGAGAAGAAGTGTACTGGTTCCTATTTTTAAGAATAAGGGGGATGTGCAGAGCTGCAGTAACTACAGGGGGATAAAAGTGATAAGCTACAGCATGAAGTTATGGGAAAGAGTACTAGAAGCTAGGTTAAGAAGGGAGGTGATGATTAGTGAGCAGCAGTATGGTTTCATGCCAACAAAGAGCACCACAGATACAATGCTTGCTCTGAGGGTGTTGAAGGAGAAGTATAGGGAAGGCCACAAGGAGTTGCATTGTGTCTTTGTGGACCTGGAGAAAGCATATGACAGGGTGCCTCGAGAGGAGTTGTGGTATTGTATGAGGAAGTCAGGAGTGGCAGAGAAGTATGTAAGAGTTGTACAGGATATGTATGACAGAAGTGTGACAGTGGTGAGGTCCGTGGTAGGATTGACAGATGCATTCAATGTAGAGGTGGGATTACATCACGGATTGGCTCTGAGCCCTTTCTTATTTGCAATGGTGACGGACAGGTTTACAAATGAGATTACACAGGAGTTCCCTTGGACTATGATGGTTGCTGATGACATTGTGATGTGTAGCGAGAGTAGGGAGCAGGTTGAGGAGACCCTGGAGAAGTGGAGATATGCTCTAGAGAGAAGAGGAATGAAGGTCAGTAGGAACATGAATGACAGGAAGGTCAGGGGAATGGTGAGGATGCAGGGAATAGAACTGGCAAAGGTGGATGAGTTTAAATACTTGGGATCAACAGTACAGAGTAACGGGGATTGTGGAAGAGAGGTGAAAAAGACAGTACATGCAAGGTGGAATGGATGAAGCAGAGTGTCAGGTGTACTTTGTGACAGGCAGTTAACAGCAAGAGTGAAAGGAAAGGTCTATTGGACAGTAGTGAGAGCAGCTTTGTTATATGAGCTGGAGATGGTGGCACTGACCAGAAAGCAGGAGATAGCATCTTTAACTCTGTCACATCAAGCTCTAAGATTTGAATTGGGTATGACACAAAATAGGTTTAGAAATGAGTACACTAGAGGGTCGGCTAAGGTTAGACGATTGGAATACAGTCAAAGAGGTGAGACTCGGTTGTTTTTGGACATGTACAGAGGAGAGATGCTGGGTATATTGGGAAAAGGATGCTAAGAATAGAGCTGCCAGGCAAGAGGAAAAGAGGTGGTTTATGGATGTGGTGAGAGAAGACATGCAGGTGATGGGTGTGACAGAGCAAGATATAGAGGACAGGAAGATATGGAACAAGATGATCCACTGTGGCAACCCCTAACGGGAGCAGCCGATAGAGGAAGAAGTGCTTCTGGACCTCCACAGACCTATATTTTGACAACGTATCATTTTTCTTACTCACAAGTTATTAACTTTGTTAAAAGGAACTCCCCGCCATGCTTAGATTTTAATGCATTTATATTTAACACCGATAAAAAATGTAATTACCGCATTATCACAAAAAACAAAAATATACAATGCAAGAAAGGTTTTATGCATTAATATATGCTTAGTTAAAAAACAGGGAGAGTAGTTACAAGAAAGTCTGTTCTGGACTGTATCATTAAATTTAAAATAAAACATCGGTACAAAATACATGCTTTTTGGCACAAAGCACATACAAAGGCTATAATTTCCATTGCAACACTTTATATTCTTACCTCCCTCTGGCAATGCTGGGTGAACCATCAGTATTATTTTGCTCTATTCGTCCAACTCCAGCATCTCTCTTGTAACTCATAGTGCTCTGAAGGCGAGTCCTATTTTGCCCAAGTGGACGTGTCTGAGGGCTTCGAACACCATTTAATAGGCGTTCAGCAGGAAAATTAAATATCGTTGGACTCTCAAGCAGGCCCGGTCCACGATCTGCATTTGGCATAGGAGGCCTAATGTGAGGTTTACTATGATTTCTATGAAAGATAAAAATACTGTGAATTCATCATTTATCGGTGAGAACATTTGTTATAAATATACAGATATACAATATAAACGTTATAAACTTGGCTATATAAAACTTGCATAGTTTAAACAAAGTATTTAACAATGTGTGAAGGCAAAAAAGTGACCAGATATGCATATATGACTAAAAATAAAAGATAACATTTAGAACTTGACTTTTTAAACAATTTATGGCAGCAGAATCTACATTGTTAAATAAAATTTTTAAATAAATTATTGTACTCTGTTGTATTTACTTAAATTTTGTTATTCATAGTACACTAGGGGGCTCTGCCCCCTGCTCGCTTCACCTGCCAATCCCTGGGTTTGTTTAACCAGATATACAATTTAAAAAGATGGTTATTTTCATGGGAATTGTTACATATGCATTATTTTCACTTTTTACTTTAAAACTTCAGTAAAAGCAATATTAGAATTAACTTTTCTTCAAGACTGAATTGAATTTTGAATCCGTGTTTGGACTTACATTGTGACAATGCAACGTATAACTGCCCGTGAGTGAATATCATTTCTTTCTCTCCAATAAATAAACCGACTTTTTCAGATGTTTGTCCCTGTAATTTGTTAATTGTCATAGCAAAAGCTATTCTCACAGGAAACTGTAAACGTTTTAATACAAACGGCATATCAAGATCTCGTTTTGAATCGTGCTTGTCTTTGGATATACTTGAATATCAACACAGTCTTTGCTATCTCTGTCTTTCAAAACGGTTATCGCGGACAATTTCTCACACGTTGGTTTATTATAAATGCGACTATGTTCTTTCGGATTCATATAGATATCCAAAAAAATTTTATTTGTCCGTATTTTGCAGATAAATTTTGTGTAAAGTGCGATACTTTTTGACCTAAGGATTTGTATCCATTATTGGTTGTATTATTTCTAATACATCTGATCATTTAACTCTTTTGATTCTATGTTGCACCACTTCTCCGTGATCATAAATATAAACCTGATTGAATTGTGGTTTCTTCAAAATTAAAGTTGTCGTAGCTTTAATTGTTGTGGGACCACAGATTCTCATAGCGTATTGTCCATTATTGTATAAATGTATGTTTTGAGCATTGAATGATGCAAACAGATTATTGTAGATTCGGATATTTTTCCTGTAGTGTTTGTGAATTGCACTTTCAGCAAACAACAAATCTTTTAATTCTTGTGGATACGCCTCTTCATAGGGAAGAAACACTACTTTTCCCTGATGGCAACACGAATTATATGATCTACAAGTTTCTGACTTAAAACTTTAAAGCCTTACAATATCTACATACTTCTGACATATCACCTGTGTCCATGTATTCAATCTCTTTTTTGCTGTTCCATTATTTCACTGAGTAATAATTTCCGTTTGTGAGCACTAATGCGATCTTAACTATTGGTTTTTTGATGCTTTAGAATTTTACTACTTTCATAATCTTTAAGTTGCTCTGCATGTGTATCGCGCTGGTTTTTTTTTTTTTTTTTAAATCTTTCGAATTCCACTGCTTTCATAATCTCTAACCTGCTCTGCATGTTTATCGCGTGCCAATGTTTTTGAATGTCTTCTTCATGAAGTTCTACTTTGTCTTTTACTCTTGTCTTTTATTTCTGACCCCAATTGGACCTGTGAGGTTTTTAATTCCACTTGGTCCAGGCTGATTATTACTTTCGTTATTTTCAGAACCTGCACATAGATTATTATTGTTCTTTTTTGCATTCTTTCCTCTCAAACGCTTTTGGGTCTCTTTTCAACGCGCTGCTCTTTCTTCTTTGCTTTGTCATTGACGTGTCATCTAGAACGTATAAAATTATTGTCCTGATAAAATTTATAAGAGCTGAGAGCACAGGCAGTGTATCTGCCAAAAGCATTCACACGACAGAGGTTAGATGGCCGTGGTCTTGTTTGAAAATGGTTGTAAGTATGTTGTGACTTGAAAGAATCTCATGTTAAAAGTCTCCATCTCGGGGGACTTCATTCCAAAAAGTCTCTTCAAAAAGTCATGTCTCGTCCCAAAAATTTTTTATTATAATAGAGAGATATGAAGGGTTAAATATAAAAATAAAAATTACAGCATAAAATAGAGTGAAAATGATGATGCTGATTTCATGCACTAAGTTAGAAAATGTTTGCGCAACTTAAATATTCAGGTTGGACTTTATTAAGTGATTTGAAAGATGGAACATTTAAAACATTTTTAGTTAACTTCAGAGAGTCAAGTTACCACATTTTTGTTTACTAAATATTTTTGTAACAATAAGTCATATTAAAAAAAAAACAACAATGGTAAATGAATGCAATTACATGCATTAATAAACTACATTAAAATCATCCTCTTTAAACAATAGTTCCAAAGTCATGCAGTTAAAATAAAAAAAATATGGGCCAACCCATATAGCCTGTGTGGTTGTGGAGGGTTTGTGACAATTGCAGTAGTACAGTTATTAAACTTTAAAGTCTCAATGTAAAATTGTTGGCTGCTTCGAACCATAATGGATGTTGCTGTAATTCATCAGAAAAGCTCTGCATCTGTGAAATCCTGAATCATTAAAATGTGCAAATAATGTAGCTGTGAGGTTGTTCTTATTGAAAAATAAATACTGGAAATATATTTGTTCACTCTATACATAACACAATTACAGTACTTTCCTCTTATATTTCCAGATATGTGACATTTTCCTTTTATTGTTCTTTTACAGTTAACTTATCTCAAGGAGTAGGAGAAGTGAGTGGCTCTATCACTGGATTGTGGACGCATGCCTCCCTGGTGTTAAACTAACGTGTATTGAGAATCTGTATTACCAACAGGAGCAGCTATGAGACAAGTAAAAGGGAAAAACTTGAAATATTCAAGTGGAAGAGATCCCTCTCAAAATAAATGTTAAACAGTAAACTCAGTGAGTTGATGTTCCACAGAATGTTTCTCTTTTTTAAGAAAAATAAGTTTGAAATTTCACTCATGCTTTTCATTGGGATATTATAAAACTGTAAACTTTGTACAGCACACTCTATTCAAGATATCTAAATGAAAATTGAACTGTCACAGCAAATTTCCTTGAAATACAAGTGTGCCAAATTAAAAAAAAAATCGGTTCAATGGGGGACTAGTTTTATGCAGACAGTCAGACAGACATGGGCAAGCCCCTTTCACACTGAATACTGGCCACAGAAAATTTACTATAAAGGCACATGATGTTCTTGCTACATTGCAGCTCCGGGTTATTAGGTATGTTTCCTGCATGGATTTTGCATGTTCTCTTTTTATGTCTGCAAGAATTTTCATTCAGGTACTCCAGAACTGTGTGTGCAGCAGCTGCAGTGTTTCCCATGGCCCTAATCGACTCTTGTCTCAGTTTCAACACCACTTCACCACTACATGGGTACAAATCACTATGGGAGCTAATGTAAAACAGGAGCTGTGAAATTTGGTTATGTGTTTGGGAAATTTCTGGATGTTGAAAGTTTTCTTTATTGGCATCTTAAACTTTCCTTTTGCTAGCATAGATTTCACTGGTATATTCCAAGGACAGCAAGCAGTGCAACATGTTTAAATTATACTTAGTCTTGTTTTTATACTACCAAAATTCTAAAATGAGAACATACACAAAGTAAAAAGGCCAAATAATTTCTTATTAATGTACAATCACGTTCAATGAAATTTGTAACAAACAAAAACACAACCCCAGCTGGTCTACAATGTATTTCCATTCAAATTTTTGAACACTCCAACATATAACATTTCAAAGGACATGAAAAAAATAAAATACGATGAAATAATAGATGACCATTAAAGATAAACCAAACTAAAGTACTTCACATTTAATAACATACTCCTTTACAGAAAGTACTTAAATAAAGTGGATTATTTTAAAAAGGGTATTTGATTGAGAAGTCATTTAGATAGATAGATAGATAGATAGATAGATAGATAGATAGATAGATAGATAGATAGATAGATAGATAGATAGATAGATAGAGACAGAGACAGACACACACACATTATTAATCCCAATGGGAAATTTACTAATTTACCGGTTCCTAGGAGAGTAGTGTCTAACAGTGAGTGGAGATGATGCTGGTTTGAAACTGGGTGAAGTTGTGAATCCATTTATGAATCCAGTGCTGGGAAAAGGAGCAACCTATGAAAGACAAAGATTCAAGTTTGTGTTAATAGTAAGCACGCGCAACTGTATGGTATTAATAAGTAGAGTAAAAGAAGCATACAAATGTACTAACAATATAGATAATATAGATAGATAAAATATTAATTGTGGTTTGCATCAATCTTCAAAATACAGGGCTATTTTCTAAAGGCATTAGTAACACTGAAACCCTTAACCCTATTGTATTCACTTGTGTTAGTAGGTACTGGCATTCCTGAAGTTTAGTTCTGGGCTCAAAAATGGCAAAAATGAAACGGCTTTCTCAAGAACCATGTCAGTCTATATTTCTTTTTTTGCAAAATGAAGGTTATTCCATGTGACAGATTGCTAAGAAACTGAAAATTTCACACAAAGATATCTATTATTGGATCTAATCAAGATGGAAAAAGAAGGGGAAGGTCAAGATGGGCAACAACATAAAAGAATAAGAATATCAGTGTGTGTAGGTTGTGAAACAAACAATTTACAGGCCCTCAATCGTCTTCTTCACTAAATATACAGAATACCAGTGTTGTCAGCAAAAGAGAGAAAGATGACACCACGATGATGAGCATAATACACTTTCCCGGTCATCTTTTGTCCAATGTCTGTACTCATTTGCAATATTAACCTTTTCTTTTTATTTGCCAGTTTCTCATATGGCTTTTCTTTGAAACTCTGCGCCTAAGGCCAGCATTCCAGAATGATGACTAAAAACCATTGAATAGTACTGTATTTACTATGTTGACTGAAAGCCAACAACATACAAGATACAAAGCATTTTAATCACTATCATCGCAAACTATCAAACTACTTTTTAGCACCCATACCTGTTAAAATTTGGGTTAAAAAGCTGTGGCTTTTTACTGTTGTGGCTGTTTTAAATTACTTAAGTTGCAAACATTGAGTAACATTAACATTAAACAAAAAGACAAAACTTGCAAAATTAAGACGAGGTTATATGTTTATTAAAAGGCAATAAGAAAAAACAAATTTTAATATATGTGAAATTTATATTTAGTTGGAATTGGTACATTTTTACTGACTCAGACTCCACAAACCCAATAATTTCTTCCGACTCACAGCCCTGTTTAAATTTTCTATTTATATATAGGCCTGGGTAATATATCAAGTGCCACAACATGAAAGATAGTTTTATTTTCAAACAATGCATTAAAAAATATTGTGATATATTAATTTAATCTGGCAACAGGAACCCATGACGTCAGCAGTGGAAGGCAGTGTTAAGCGAGGCAACTTCTGACTGAGAAATATGGTGAAAAGCACCACTTTACTTAGTACTAACATGTCATTTTATATAAGCACTTTAAACAAGTGTTAAAAAGCAGCTTTAAAAATATGTTACATAAAAAAAGAACAAATGCTATATATTTCATACAGTGCGCTGTAGTCAGAAGCGCAAGTGTGAGCTGCAACTGGTTAAACAGCATGCTTTATAACCAGATATAATAGCTTTACAACTAGCTGTCTGTACACTTTGTGAAGTGTTTGTGTAACATGTCTGTGTGGTTTAATTCCCTAGTTTTCATGTACGAGGGTTGTCTGGGTTCCGTGCGGAATTTTATCGTTTGTCGAGTGTCAGCCTGTCGAAACCTGTTCTGCTGTGTAGAGGGATTATTCAAGTGGTTGCATGTTTTTGTTCAGATGTTTTGCTCCCTCTCTTCCTTCAGAATGAACACGAGAAGCAAACAAACTGAGAGTGCGCAGCCGGCGCTAGTGGCGAAGCTCCCGACTCCGTGCGTGCGTGACTTTCGAGTGATGATTTTTTACGACTTTTCTGATGGTTTAATCCGCTCGGTGGAACACACCATGTTTGCCATCTTTTTCAACATCGATGGCATTGTCGCGTCAATTCCGCTGATGGAGAGGAAAACTGTGACCTCTGAGTGGTACACCACTCAGTGCCTGCCTGACGTTTTTTCTGCGATGGCTAGAGGCCGGTCCAAGAACTTGCGAAGGCACTTTTTGCATCATGACAATGCGCCAGCCCACACGGCTAATGCGACGAAGCATTTCATTGAAGACAGTGGTGTCAACGTTTTGAACCCGCCACCCTACTCGCCTGATCTTGCACCATGTGACTTTTGGCTCTTCCCGAAGGTGACAGAACCCCTGCGAGGCCACAACTTCGAAACTCAAGAGGAACTGATTGCAGCTGTCAAAGAACAGCTGGACAACCTCCCAAAGACAGCCTTTCGCGAGTGTTTTGCGGCGTGGGTCAGAAGAGCCCAAAAGTGCATTGATGTTGGCAGTGAATACTTGGAAAAAGTTTAAAAAGGATCGAAGTACATGAGAAAAATAGAAAAAAAAATCCTTGGCTACTTATTTCGAGTGATTCCGCGCGGAACCCAGACAACCCTCGTAAGTGTGCCTGCCCTATTGTTTACTGTGCTGTCCCATAATGATTTAGTGTCAAAAAAAAAAAATAAATAAAAAAAATATGGGAAATGGTTTGGCTTCAGACAGAATGATACAGAACAAAAAAGACTTTTATGCAAACTTTGCAAGACAGAATTAGGAATGAAGACAGGCAACAAGTCAAACCTATCCAATCATTTGCAAACAAGACATGTTACAAAGTATGATTAATGTATTAAACTTCATGAGGCCTCTGTTCAAAATGCAACAAAAGCCCAGTGCCACAAAATAAACCACTCTGACAGCAACATCCTCTCATTGCATACCATATGAAGACAAGCCCCGAATGAAAGGAAATAACAGTGGCCGTAACATACCACATTGCAAAAGAAATGGTTCCTGTTGCTACAGTCGAAAATCATGGATAGCAAAAACTACGGAGAACGAATGATGAAAATATGTACTTCCCTGTCACAAAAGTGCTGCCCAACTTATATGATGAAGTGAATTAAAAAATTTCAGATTAGCTTCAGCATATAAGCCACTTTTCCACCATACTCAATCTGTGAACTAGTCGTATCGTGCAACTGTACATGAGCCTAACGGTCCATTTTATTGAGAACTGGGAGATGAAGAGTGTCCGACTTCAGACAGGGTATGTGCCAGATAACCATACCAAGAAACAATTGCACTGGGGCTCAGAGATGTGCTTGAAACATGGAAATTAGATGATGCTCAACACGTTTGAATTACCACAGACAACGCTGCTAATGTGATTAAAGCCACTGATTTGAACAAAGGAAAGAGACAGCAGTGATTTAGTCACCACAGATGCTTTCGCTGTGACCAGCCCGGACATCTGGCTAGGGGGTATTGCCTCTCATCTGCTCCATCCCTGGACAGCGACTTGGACAAGGTTTGCTGCTCTCAGGCCACATTCTTGGAAAAGTGTAACTTTAATGTCTTAGTTGGCCTAGGTGGACGTGAGATTCCAGCCCTGTTGGACATGGGTAGAGATCTCTGCGTCATCTGACGCAACATGTTCCAGCAGATACCTTGAACAAGCAAAGAGCATGTAAACATTTGCTGTGCTCATGGGGATGTTAAGGAGTATGAGACTGTACTACTGCCACTTAAATATAAGGGAAGGAACTTTAAAGTTTGGACTGCTGTATCTGTGTCTGCTCCCTGGCCTTCTTTAGTTGGGAGAAGAAATGCCCTTTTCCTGAAGGTCTTGGCTGCCAGAAAAGCACCTCTTTCTATAGTAGAAAGAGTGGGGCTCGCTACTGACAACGTCGGCCAGGAAACCAGCATGGAGATTGAACCTTATTTGGCCAGTAAGGATGGGGATGATCCCTCACCTGACTTTCTACGATAGCTGGAGGGCACTTCTTAGAGGGTGCTTTGCAGCAGGCGCTTGCCTCCCCAGCCCAAATGGGGCTGCTGCTGCTTCAGGCTCTGGTGATGTAGGGGCTGACACATAGTCCAAATTTGTGCGCATGCAACGTGCCGACCGCAGCTTAGATTTTGCATTTGAACAAGCACATGTTCAAGATGATTGTTACTATGAGGAACAGGAGGGCCCTAGTTTCAAAACTCTCTACTTTTTAATTAAGAATAGCTTCTTGTATTGAATGATTTCTGATTGCACTTAGGGCAGACTGACTAAGCAGTTGGTGGTCCTGAGTGGGCAAAGAGATGGTGTTGAAACTTGCTAACACCCACGTCTTGGGGGGGTCATCTTAGAGTGGAAAAGACGAGGAATTGTATTTTGATACCTTTTTATGGGCTGAATATGGGTAGAGATGTGGAATAGTTTTGTAAGTGTTGCTCTGTCAAGTTGCTTCCACTCATAGACCAACTAGGGCTGCCCTTTCACTGATACCCATTTTGGACATCCCTTTCTAGACAGTTGGATTAGACATGTTGGTCCACTTCCCAACAGTAAGGCATCTACTGGCTCAAGTCCATTTGAACTATTATTTGTCAGGTGGCCACAAGGGGTGTCAGACCTTTTTCGGGAAGAACAGATGGAGGTTTGCACACTCATGAGGCGAGATTTGTCGATCGGTTTGCTTTGCTCCAAGAATATATTTCTAATTTGTCATCCATTGCTGTGGAGCATCAGCAATGCAAACATGAGCCCCAAAAATGTAATTATGATTGAAAAAGCTAAATTTGTGAATTTAAAAAGGACAATTGGGTTCTTGTTTTGATCCCGCCTGACCCACAAGTTTCTGGCAAAAAGGCTAGGTCCAGCGGTAGTGAAGGAATGCATGAGTCCAGTGAACATAAGGATTCCCTGACAGCATAAGCCCATGCAAATTCTACAAGTTAGTTAATCTTTTGAAGGAAAGGCACAATCCCGATAAGGGGTTGGCCACTACTGCTGAAGTCTCAGACTGTGGTGGCTACTTGTGATGATTTGACGGACACTTGGAAGGCTAAGTTACTGTCCCTGATTAGAAGTAACTCTGATGTCTTTTCATCCGTATCTGGCCAAGATTGTGACTGAGCCTGGTGTACACCTATGCCCATATTGTATTCCAGAAGTGACAAGGACTGTGATACATAGGAGAAGAAGTAGGTGCTGGATCTGGATGAGATTTGTGAGAGTTAAAGCAAATGGTGCATACCAATTTTTCTGGTACCAAAATTGGATGTCTCTGTTCAGTTTTGCACAGATTTTCAACGCTTGAATAAGACTTCCAAATCTGATGCGTATCCCATGCTGTGTAATGAAGACTTACTGTAAAGACTCAGGCAAGCCTCATATACTTCCACTCTAGATCTCATAAAGGGGTATTGGCAGGTGCCGCTAAAGGAATCCAGCTGTGAGAAGACCATGTTTGCCACCCCGGACAAGTTGTTCAAAGTCTCCCATTTGGTCTCCATGGCGCACAGTTGACTTTTCAATTGATGCGACCCCATTCCGCATATGCTGGAGCATATCTCAATGGCATAGTCATTTTCAGAAGTGAGCGGTGGTCACATCTTGACTCTCTGCAAGCAGTGCTTGACAGTTTGTGGCTGGCTGGGATAACAGCTAATCCTAAGGGCTCATTTATACTTAAGGCTCAGAATGGCTGCCTCGCGTTCCCATTGTTCATTTGACGAGTTCTCTGAGCAGGTCCTCAGAAATTAACGCGATGCGTGCGCGAGTTGTAGTCCCAGCAAAAAGTTGGGAGGCGCATTGTGATAAAAGTTGGAATGTGACGTCAGAGTCTCTGTTTACTATCTACATGTAACAGAAAACCGCTTTGAGGATCCTATGCGATCTATGAGCCTGCTTCGATGTTTGATGAATGGTTCAATGTGGTGAAGCAAAATGCCAACATACAAATGCATTTGTGGTGCTTTTGTAAAGGGTCGCATATTCCCCATCGTAATGACACGATACATTTTAAAAGTCTCACATACCATCTTCTGTGCTGTCTTTTTTTTGTACCTTCACAACAGCAACAGAATGAACAGCGATGTATTTGAGCCACAAAGAAAAAAATTAAGGACACAGTGAAAGGGAGTACAGTGATCCCCCGCTATATAGCGGTTTAGCGATCGTGCCCCCGCTACATCGCGGATTTATTATTATTATTACTACTAGGGGGCTCACCCACCACCAGGTTTGGTTTACCAGATTAACAATCTCTTTAAATTGTTTTTTTCAAGGGAATTGTCACATATGCATTATTTTCATTTTTACTTTAAACCTTTTGTTTATTTGTCCTTTATTTCCTGCCCTGGGCATGGTTACATCTCTTTCTCGCGGGACTTATAATGCTGCTCGCATTGTGATGGGAGGGTCTGAACGCACATTAAAGAGATGCGATCGGTTTAGCTGCTGTCTTGTTCTGCTTGTCATGCTTTACGTGAATCATTTAAGAGCCTGTACAGCAGCTGTCCTTTTGCCATTTCGCGTCTCTAAACGCTGGCGTTCTGAAAAAGGGGGCGGTGGGGGGGGGGGGGGGTTTGTGTTTGTCAGGTGAGGGCTGAACACACGCTAAGGAGTTGCACTCGGATCATCTGCTGGCTTGCTGCAGCTGTTGCTGGCAAGCTGTGTGATCTGCTTGTCGTTGTTTTAAGAGCTGGGAGCTCCTGAAGTGTCTGCCTTCCAACAACTGCTAGGTTAGATGTCCATGAACTTGTTTTAGATTGCAAGTAGGGCGAGACGTGCAAAAGTCACCGTTTCACGGGTTTTGCTTCCTAAGCTGGTAATGTCTAGTCTCGCGTGTTGTCAAAGTGTTTCTCCGAGATGATCTGGTCTCGATCGCTTTGCTCAAAACCTAGCCTCCCCCCCCGGAGGCGCGCTATGCTCCTGCAACTTTGCATCACTCCCGTTCATATTGTGAAGGGGGGGGAGCTAAACGCACACTAAGGAGAAGCAGACTGATCAGCTACTAGCTTTGTGCTGCTTATGCTAAGGTGCGTGTTCTGCTTGTCACACTGCGCGTCGATCATTTAAAAGCCTGTACAGCAGCTCAGCAGCTGTCCTTCTGTCTCCCTGCCTTGTCTTGCGGGACGTTAAAATGTCTCTCGCAGGATGTCAAATTGTCTTCCGAGAAGATCACGCCTTGTCTCCCTGCCAAGATTTTTTTTTTTTTTTTTTTTTATACTAGGGAGCTTTGCTCACCAACCCCCGTGTTTGGTTTTCTGGATACACACTTAAGATTTTTTTTTTCTTTGAATTGTTGCTATTTCATTAGTTTCACTTTTATTTCAGAACTTCTGTAAAAACAATATTTGTAATCTTGCGAGTCCCAATATGCTGAATTTTTTAATGATGGCAGGATAGGTTTCTCTGATTGGAATTTCAGCACAGACAAAACGATCGACATCATCAGCAGTTAATTACTTACTTTTTTACTTTGTTAAAAAAAAAAAAAAAAGTAAGTAGAGTTCTGCATTGGACTCCTGTCTGTAAAGTCGTCCTACTTTCCTCTCAAAGTTCCAAAAGTACATGGGGTTACCAAGGTGATACCCCAGCTTTTGTCTAGGTTTCTGTACAAGGGCTAGACAGAACGTTTTTGACTCCTGGGGTAAATTTAGCTTTTTAAATAAGCAGACAGATAAATATATATACATTAACAAAGTAACCAATAAATGCATGTGTGGTAAACTCTGTTTTTGAAATTCTCAAGATTCTTTATTTGTCACATGCATAGTTATACAGGACAACACGCAGTGAAATGCATCCTGATCCGCTTATCAAAAACTGTGCAAAGTTAGAAGAATATCAGTTAGATTAACAAAAAGTCATAGATTGAAAGATAACAGTATAGTAGAACATAATAAATAAGTAAAACTATGTGAATAAAGTAGAATTAAGTGTTAAGGTGCAATAGTGTAGTAATTATTGTGCAAAACCAAAGTTAGACTGGTGCATAGTTAGATGAGGCAGTTTGTTTGTTTGTGCCACTGCGATCTTTACTTTCTTTTTTTATATTTTCTAATTTTCCTACTTTCATATCCTTTTACTTTCTCCACATGTGTATAAAGCCAATGCTGTTTTTTTTTTTTTGAGCCTTTCTAATTTACCTGGTTTCATAGTCTCTAACCTGCTCTGCATGTGTTTAGCGCCAACATTTGTAAACGTCTTTATGAAGTTCTACTTTGTCATTTTACTCATTGCCTTTCAATTCTGAGCCGTGCAGTACAATACATAGAATAGAATAAATCCTCAATACAGTATAAAAATAAAAATTCTAGAAGTACAGAGTAGAATTTCACATTAGATGATATCACATAATATGATTTGGATTTGTTTTAAGTCCTGGAGACCTCATTCATCAAGCTGCCTCCCCCATTTTGCCATTCCACATCTGAAATAGCACTAATCCGATGAAAGGACCCCTCATTCCCACGTCCCCATTCATCAGGGATGACTTTACCTTAGGCAGGCAATCTACAATTTAAAGAGATGGTTATTTTCTTGTGAATTGTTACATATGCATTATTTTCACTTTTACTTTAAAAACTTTTGTAAAAACAATACTTGTCCTTTATTTCCTGCCCAGCGCGTGGTTACTTCTCTTTCTTCCCAGACGTATAATACTGCTCGTGTTGTGAAGGGTGTTGCGGCTGAACGTACGCTAAGGATATGCCTTTGGATCATTTGCTGTCTTTTTGCTGCTTGCTAGCTGCCTCTTCTGCCTGTCACATGTCATTGTTTTAAGAGCTCAGAACACATGATGCTTGCCTGCCAGAAGCAATCCAACAACTGCCAGCTTAGAAGTCTGTTGACTTGTTTTAAATGATGGCTCACTGCCTGGTCTCGCGTGACGTTGTAAAAGCAATACCGGTCTTTTATTTCTGGCCACGGGCGTGGTTGAACTCTTTCTTGCAGGATGTATAACGCTGCTCGTGTTCGGTTGGAGTAGCTGCTGTCGCGCTGCCCTTCGATCTTTTTAAAGCCTGTACAGTCGCTGTCCTTTTTGCTACAGCCCTGGGACAATCTCTTGGCACCAAGTCTCATGTTTATGGTCCCCGTGAGACGCACCGTAGCAAGTTTCCTTGGTCTCGCGGGTCTTTAAAATGTCTTTCGAGATTATCACGTATCATAGCCTTGCATTTGCTTTCTATTCCAGGATTTTCTTTTATATATAGAGATAATAGAGTTGCTTATATCCTTAGCCCGACATCCACATATCATATATGTTTACAAAGTGTGTTTTAATAAGTTTACATGTGTTTAAAGCGTGTTGGAGGGGTATCTTAAGGCTTAAACTATTCAAAAAAAAAAAAAAAAAGTTTATTTATATGGTCTTTCTATATCGCAGATTTTCACCTATCGCTGATGGGTCTGGAACGTAACTTCCGTAATAGATGGGGGATTATTGTATTTTGTGACCCAGATGCTATGCTATGCTATGTGCTTCAGGGGGTTCCTCCTTACCTGACAGCAGTGGCAAGCAGCAATAAATCACAGCACAGAACACATTAACTCAATCAGCTGTTAATGGCGGCAAAAATCACTGTTACATCACAGGCATACCCTCTCTGCTTGGAACAATGTTAAACTCAATGACTCTGCTTCTAATCCTTGTGTGTGCGTGAGTTATGAAATGTAAACAAAGGCAAGATGGCATCGACATCTCACAAGGGAGCGAAGCGAATGCAGAAAACAAAATACTCAGCTGACGATGTTTTTGCGCATTATCACGGAGTCAGACTGATTTTTCAGAATCTGATTTTGTTGACGGTGATCCGGAGATTGAGCAAGAGTGAGGAACTGGCTCAGCTGATCGGACACCAGCCGATGCCACTCCAGCTGATCACATTCACGCAGCCGATGCACTTATGGCAAGGTTCGTGTGGGAGGAATATCCAGACATTGATCCGTTGGAGCCAAACTGGCTACCGGGCATCACAAGACAGCATGGCTTGCTGTTAGACATGACAGATTACCAGGCGCTGGACTACTTCAGGCTGCTCTCTCCTGATGCTGCTTTTCAGCTACTGTCAGACGAGACAAACAGGTATGCAAAGCAATTTTTTGAATCGCAGGCTGCGCTTGCACTGCATTCTCGTTTATTGTCTGGACTGATGATTGTGAAAGATTGTTCTCCGACTTAAAGCCAGCTTAGTCTTTGCTCCCAGTTCTGTGGAATCCAGACTTCTCTAAGGAGTTCATTTTACAGACAAATGCAAGTGCATTTGGTTTGGGTGCTGTACTTTCTCACAAGTTCCTGTGGGGAAGAATATCCCATTACATTTCTGAGCAGGAAGTTGCTTCCCAGGGAGTGGAATTACTCGACCAAAGAGAAAGAATGTTCAGCTATCAAGTGGGTGGTAGAGGCACTCCGCTGCTACTTGTGGGATAAGTGGTTTACCCTGTTGACTGACTACGCCCTGATCCATTGGCTCTACAGGCAGAAGGATACAAATTCCCCGATAACTAGGTGGTTTATTAACTTGCAGCCATTTGATTTTGATGTTCTCCATTGGTCTGGATCTGTGCACGTCAACACTAATGTCCTCTTCCGTTTGGCAGAGCCCAGCTTAGTCTGTTGCTTTGTTCACACTGGTGAACAAAGCTGCTTGGGGATGTGATATTTTTGAAAACCCCACAACCCCCAACTGCACTGTACACTAAAACTCTTACACCAGCAGGGTTGTTTACCACCAGTACAACTGCAAGTTCACAGATTACCCGCACAACAAGTCTGTCGCCCGATGAAAAACAAACTAAAAAATAAAATACTTGTGTGAACAATATAAACAAATTAAAACAGTATATAATGATAATCTCTCTATTATAAAAAAAATCTTGGGAGGGAGACAAGACATGATCTTCTCAGAAGACAATTTGACGTCCCGCGAGAGACACTTTAACGTCCCGCGAGACAAGGCAGTGAGACAACATTTAAAATAAATTCACGCACATCTAACGTAGCAGTTGTTGGAATGCTTTTGGCAGATGCACTTCATATGCTCCCAGCCCTTAAAACAACGACAAGCGAAAAGCAGAACACGCAGCTCACCAGGAGCAGCAGCAGCAAGCCAGCAGATGATCCGACTGCTTGCCCTTAGCGTGCATTCAAACACTCACTTGAAACCAATAAAGCTGTGGTGAATTTAAATTTGCTTACAAAAGGTTTTATATTTAATAGACATTTCAAAAATGAATCTATTTGAAATTTAATTGCCATATAAAGTACGTTACACAGTTTCTGTTTAAGTGTTCATATGTGTGTAATGTGTTTATGTTAATGTGTGTTAATATTCCTCTTGATAAATAAAATCTTTATTGTTATGTATAGTCTGCTTCTGCTTTCCAATGTACAGCAGGGATATTTGAGGATATTTATTAATTTAGGTATTTTTTGTGTTCTGAAATAACTGAAATGTACTTTTACTTGAGTCATTTTTCTCTGCTTTGTTTTTTGTTGACTCTGCTTTGTTTTTTGTTTTTTTTACATTTACTTCAAATACTTTCCATACCACTTTTACTTTAGTAACATTTTGTCCATGTAATAATACCTCAACTTGAATATATTTTTAGTACTTTTCCACTTCTGCCAGAACAGCATTTACTGGAGATTCCGGAGAAGTCCTTGACACTGCATTTTCTTAAATCATCAAAATAATAAATGATGTTAACCCAAATAAAAAAAAATATATATAATATGCAACATAAAAGTTGTATGCAGTTTTGCATTTTAGAGAGCTTAAAAAAAAAAACAAAACGGATAGCTTCAGACATAGATTAAAATGTCCAACAACACAAGGCAAAATGTGTACACCATGACTTAGCTTCAACAATATACAGAAGCAGCCAGATGTTACTGCAGGTCCACTTTGAATTAAATACACAAATTCATAACTTGTATCAAAATTAAATTATTAAAGAACTAGTCATTAAGCCTGTTACAATAACGGGCGCTAGAACAGTAGTGCATAAACATTAGTAGGAACAGTCTATATTAAATGGCAAGGGACTTTGACCTCATTCTTTTTGTTGGTCGTATTTTTCTTTGTCTTTCAGCCTTTTTTTTGTTGATATTTACTTGCTGAGCTGACCGTTCTTTGTGGGCTGCCGTTGTGTATTGTGTGTCTTTAATTTTCTGTGACAGTAATTCTGTCTTGTATGTAGTAAAATACCTTTAATTTTCTCTGGCGGTAATACAGGCGTGCGCGTCGGTAATATGCCTTTAATTTTCTCTGACAGTAATATTGCGCATTGCACCGTGCCCCGCGCATGCGCACTTCACCAGAAGACACACACACACGGACACCTGGACGCACAAAGGGATTTTATTAAAAAAAGGATTGCTGCAGGAGCATTTACAACTATGTTTCCACTATTTTCCACTTTTCTTGCTCTGAAGGTAACTTACACAGTAGAAAGCTTTAACTGTAATTTGCTAAAGCACAGTGCCCTTCATAATGTTTGAGACAAAGACATTTTTTTCCCTTGATTTACGACTTTGCTTAAGCAGATGTTTCTATTCACCTCAGAATTCACTGTGCAAACTGACGTTATCAGTTATTTCATCAAGTAAGGCAAGTGTGCCAGTACCTGTGGCATACATGCCCAACCCATAACTCCCCCACCACTATGTTTAACAGATGAGATGTTATGCTTTGGATCTTGGGCAGCTCCTTTTTGTCTGCACAATTTGCTCTAGACATCACTCTGACAGAGGTTAATCTTTGTTTCGTCTGTCCAAAAATCCTTGTTCAGGAATTCTGCAGGCTGTTTAAAGTAATTTTTCTCAAACGGTAATCAGGCTATCCTGTTTTTATGGCTAACTAGTGGTTTTCATCTTGCATTGTGGCCTCCGTTGTGTAGTGTCACCTGTGCATTTCTGTTCATGAAGTCTTCTGTGGATAATAGTCTCTGATACATACATATATCTATCTATCTATACTGTATCTGCCTCGACACTGGTTTCTGATCTGTCGGACAGGCATTTAGGGGTTTTTTTATTCACCACAATGATGATTCTTCAGTCATTAGCACTGGAGGTCTTTCTTGGCCTACCGATCCCTTTGTGATTACAGAGATCACCAGTGCATTCTTTCTTCTTAATATTCAAGACTGTTGATTTAGGTAATCCTAATGTTTTGATGATGCCTCTAAAGGTTTTATTCTAGTTTCTCAGCCTCATAAAGGCTTCTTTGACTTTCCCTGGCACAGCTTTTGATCCTCATGTTGAAAAACGGCAACTACAGACTTCAAAGGGAGTCTGTAGGTACAAGCAAGCCTAGGAATCTTATACCTGCACTAATGAAGCAATGAAGAAGACCTGTGCCTTCAACTGTCCTAAACACTATAGTGCCATGATAAAGAAGGTGTTGCAATTTCTACGTGGTGTGACCGAAATGCATGCAAACACCCTTAAATTAAAGTCTGCAATGTGCACTTTCATCACATCTAAATTGTTTGTCATTTTAAACTGAGGAGTGGAGGGGAAAAATGCATCTTTGATCTAAACCATTGGGATTAATAAAGTATCTATCTATCTATCTATCTATCTATCTATCTATCTATCTATCTATCTATCTATCTATCTAAACAGTATGGAGGGTAAGATATCTTTACAAACCAGTCTATTTGTTCAAAGACAGGTTAACATTGTTTGTTTCTTTGTTGCCTTGTATTAGTTATTTTAGTTTTATACTTTTAGCTGCTTATGTACGTCATGTTTTCATTAAATGAAACTAAGAAAACACAGTCCTTATTGAAAGATTTGCTCTGCTTTATTTGAAATGGTCCTTAAAGAAACCTATCTGTTAAAAAGAGAAAACACTTAAGGGAAAGGTCTGTCTGTATCTGGTTCATAATTGAATATGGGCTATTTTTTCCAAAGGAGGAAATTTTTTAGCATGAGACAGTATTGTGCTTGAAAAATATACAATTTACAAGATTCTATGAACATTTTCAGATGTGTAGTTAGCAACTATACTTGGAGCATGAATGTTATATAAACTGGGAAGAGAAGAACTGTATAATAAAATACATAAAACAAACTTGGAACTCACCAAAGGTGGATCTATAAAACCATGCGTTGCCGACCACGTCTGAGGTGCTATTAGACTATATAGTGGAAACTGCTGCTGAGGACTGTACACTGGAGGTATGTAGAAGGAGGCAGTGTATCTCTGTTGAGCACAGAGGTTCACATCCAGTGGTCTATAGCCATTCTTTGGCAAAAAAGTGTTGATAGCTATCGCCTTTGCTTTAATTCTTGCCTGAATCAAACATGAAAAAAGTTACATAATAAAATAACTGATTGAATGTAAATACAGAGGTGTGAAAGACAGAAAAACATACTATTCCTAAACATTACCTTAATAGGTTTTCCCTGAAACGTTTTCACATCTTCTCGAAGGTACCTATAAGCCTTCAAAGATTACACAAAAATAAAAAGCAAAAACAAGTTATTTTTGACCTATAAATGGCAACTGTTAAAGATGCTATATAACAAAAAATCAGAGTGGAATGCTGCAAATATATACAATATTAATCAGAAATAATACTAAAAGTCAAAGAGATCAAAGATTTAAAGTAGGTAGGATGATTCCTTCAGTAAGATCAATGGCACCTCGTGTATGACACAAATCCTAAGATTCATATGTGCCATTTTATTGTCATTTTTTTTTATGATAAAGCAGGACTCCAATATATTAGTTGGGCACATTCTTGCCGACCTACACTTAAGCATATATGTGCCCAATTTAAGGTTGGCAATCAACCAATCCTGAAAATACAAACTCTATAAACTCGTATACATAGTACTTCCTTCAAGAGCTATAAGGCAGCAACACCGATCAACAATGTCACCCCAATAATGTACAAATAATGCACATAATTTGTACTGGTGTGCATTTGTACAACAGTAGATTTCAATCCTTTAACAAAAGTGACTTTAGAATATACACTTTTAAACTTTAAAGTATGTTTTAAATGCAAGTAACATAATTATTTTAAATAAAAAATTGGTAGGTTATAGGTAAGACAACAAAACATTAAAAACAAACAAACAAAAAGTACTGGTGTTACTCTGAATTAAAAGCAAGTCATTTAAATGAAACACATTTCGTGCTTCTTTCGAAAGCTATTTCATATAAGTTAACCAACATTCTTGTTGAAAAAAAAAATACAATTTTCTTCACATCTAACCAAGACTTCATGAGTTTGAAAATTTAGTTTACAAGCTCATAAAGCAACATTTAAATTTTTTTTTATTTAATCACCTGTTGTGCATCAGCTTCAGATTCAAAGGTGATGAACCAGTTATCATTGTAGGCAAACTCACAATTGATGAATTTTGGTAGGTGCTCTCCCTTGAAAAGTGCTTCTACATCCTTGTAAATAAGAGAACAAAAACGTTTTAGTATAATATTTAGCAGATAACTAAGGGGCTCACTTAAAATATGGAAGTCAAAAATAACAAGCCCAACAACTGAACACAAGAATTAATAAACCAGATTACAAATTAATCAATTCAGACATGATTAAAGGGCACATTGCACATTTAAATTTAAGGGTATTTGTGTGAATTTCACCATATGAAATGAAAACAGTTTTTATACATGGTTCCCTCATTGCAGGACATCATAATGTTAAGGACAAAGCATTGGCAGATGTATTATCTCTGGCACTGACTGCTTGAAGTTGCAGAGAATTACACAGTAATGTTTTACTGATATCTCTAATGGTTTTGCTCTGGTTTCTCAGCTTCATAACAGTTTCTTTGACTTTCACTGGCACAGCTTTTGTCATGTCGAAAGATGCCAACTACAGACTCAAAAGGGTAGAAGTATGCTTAGGTGTCTTATACCTGCATTAATGAAGCAATAAAACACCCCTGTGTAATCACAAAAACTGCAATAAAACACACTTGTGTAATCACAATCATATGTGATGCTAAATTGTTCCCAACATTATAGAACCCTGAAATTTAAGAGGTGAGTGGGGTCACCGAAATACAATGTGCACTTTTAATCACATCTGAACTTTTAATCTGTAATTTTAAACTGTGGAGCAAACTCAATTAAAAATGTGTTTGTCCCAAACATTATGGAGGGCACTGTACTTAATTGATAACCCTAACCTATATACTAAGCACAGTTATTCCTTCATTAAGACAGGATAAGAATACACATGTATGCACACTAACAACGTAACACATTATATTCATGTTATACTCTGTTAAATAACAGAGGGATTAAAGGAGAATAGTCAGTTCTGATGTAGGGGATGACTGCATGCGGTGTAAAAGAAATTTAAGGAAACTGTATCCAGATGACAAACATTTGAAGTTTGGACATGCTTTACTTTTTTATCACCACCAAAAAATTCAGTCTAAAAAACGCACAAAAGCATCCATCCACTTTCAAAACACTTAACTTAATGGAGAGTGGCAGGGAACCATGGCCTGTGCTAGCACTAATAGATGGAGAGTAGGAACAAACCCAACAAAGGCCCACTACAAGGGCACACTCACGTACATACCCACACTCACTCATCAGGCAAATTTAAGTCACCAGTTAAATTAAAATGCATATATTTGGGGAGAAAAATACATTGAAATATTAAGAGAACATACAAACCACACCAGCCTTCAAACCCAGTTGACTTATGAGGAGTGAGTGCCAACCAGTGCTTCACTGTGGTGCCAACATGTACAGTATATGGACTGAAAAGTAAACTAAATTGAACATTATTCTCGATTCTGAATCAGATTAGAAATTTACACTAACATTTTTCAAAGCAAAAACAACATTTTCAAATCCAGTTAGTCTAATTTTGGACCACAGGGGAATGGAGTTTTCCCAGCAGCACTTGGTATAAAGCAGGAAAATGTCCTTGACAGCTTACTAGTCCATTCCTGGGCAAAAGAAAAGTTAGGTTTGCGCAGTAATTTAACACATTTATTGCTGACAAATTATGTCATGTATAATTGATGCTTCTTAAAGAAATGCACACCCAGTAATGAACCATTTCATCACAACTTGTATATGAGCATACACACATACACAGTTCACAAAAGAATGGCTTGAAAACATATTCAAGCAAAAAACCCAGTTTTCACTTAAATAACTGTGACAACCTGGGTTTGTGATCAATCTGTGTGAGATTTTCTTTTGCAAATCAAGCTGTTTTTCACAGTGCTGCCCAAAAAGAAAAGATACTGTAGATATAAACCGTTACAAAAATGAAATTCCAAAATGTTTATCAATAATTTGTAGGTATTCATCCCCTCTGTTCATGTTGAACCATCTCTATTAGAGCTTTTAATATGCCTCAACTAAAATAAATAATTTTTCACAACATGTAAAGATGTGTGAATCTGTAAGATCTGTTTGATCCTCCTTGCAAAATTGCTCAAGCTATATCAGGTTAGTTAGGGAGTAGCACTGAACAACTTTCTTTAGGTCTTACTAGAAATGTCTGATGGGGTTAAAGGTCAGGACATAAAAATTTCCTCATTTTAACCCACTTCATTGTGGCTCTGACAGTATGCTTTGGGTCACTAAAAGAAACTTCCACCAGTGGTTAAACCTTACGAAAGGAGGTAGCAGGTTTTCCTCCAGGATCTGTTGATATTGTGCAGCATTTAGAGTCTGCTAAAAAGTATCCCCAACGATGTGATGCTGCCATCACCACATTTTACAGAAGAGATCGTTTTATTTGGCTAATATGCAATATTAGATTTACTTCACACTTCCTGCTCAGTGTTTTAGATTAAAAAAATGCCACTTTAATCTCAGACCATAAGATTTTCAGCCACATCTTTGCAGCCAAGTGACTTTATTTGTACTCCGGTCAGGACCTTCTTCCTTGACACTCTTCCAATAAGGTCCTTTTTCTGCAATGTTTTGGTGTTTCCCGAGATATAAACATCCCGTTCAATCACAGTAACTGATCTCTGTAACGAAGTGTAAGTGACAAATGGCGTCACAGTAGATTATCTGGTAAGAGCCTCTCTTGTTTAGCAACCAAGTTTAAGGGGAGGACCTGACCTAGGCAGTATGGCTATAATTTCACTTTTTTTCCCTCTTCTGTATAACATAGCATACCTAACTCCAAGAGATGCTCAGTGCATTTGAGATGGTCTTATACTTTTCAACAGACCTTTTTTTTCTCTATAAAAATATCGCTGACTTCTTTTGAATGCTCTTTTTGTCTTAATTGTGATTTGCAGAAAATCTCTACCATTAAAATACCGAGTGGATTTATTTTCTTATTAACTGAACACAGGTGACCCACCAATTTCATACACAGGTGGAGACCGTCAAAAAACTTTGTGAGCTCGTAAAACACACCGCACCCAGGCAAAGTTAGTCCTTATATTTACAAGGGGCATGAATAATTTTAAATACTTGTTTAGCAAGTTGTTGGAAAGATTTTAATCAGTTTCTTTTACTTTGTAATACCAATTTTTCGTTAGAAAAAAGTTCTTATATAATATGCTTTAAGTATAGAATCTTGTTACATAATAATACACATGTGCATATACATAAACACATACATTTAATTTCTGGTCCTTATCAAGAACTGACAGCTCCCGTCACTGTATTGTGAATTTGCAACTGATAACTAGCCTGGCAGCTGTTGAGCATTTTCCACTAAAACATCCATCCATCTATCTATCCTCTTCCGCTTATCCGAGGTCGTTTCGTGCGGGGGCAGCAGCTTGAGCAGAGATGCCCAGACTTCCCTCTCCCCGGCCACTTCTTCTAGCTCTTCCGGGAGAATCCCGAGGCGTTCCCAGGCCAGCCAGGAGACACAGTCCCTCCAGCGTGTCCTGGGTCTTCCCCAGGCCTCCTCCCGGTTGGACATGCCCGGAACACCTCACTAGGGAGGCATCCTGATCAGATGCCCGAGCCACCTCATCTGACTCCTCTCGATGCGGAGGAGCAGCGGCTCTACTCTGAGCTCCTCCACTAAAACAGCAGAATCTTTATCATACAACCTTCTGCAACAAGAGATAGGGCACCTTAACTGACTTTTTTACATGGTAAGAAGCGATTTTTGCATTTTCAGGACTCTTGGTACTAGGAAGTATACATTCAGCTGATTCCCATGGAGTCAAGAGTCTGTCATTACAACAAGGTAAGCAATTAAATTTTTATATGATGGAATGGATTGCAATCCACCTTAATTGAGATGTTTAAGAAGAGACAATGCCCTAGGGAAGTATATACAGGCAAGTACTACAATATGGATGAACATTAGAAATATACCATTTAACACTAAGCCATGTACCTTCACTATATAACACTTCAGATTAAACGGCTTAAAAGTTGAAGCTGCATGGGCACATGTATGACAAGTCACTGTAACTTCTAATGTCTTCTGGTAGTTCTTATGCTTGTGATAAAATTATGGATATTAAAAATAGGACTTATTTGAACTAGTCAAAATTCAAATAAGGCATCTGTGATTGAATTCTAGCTAATGAAAACTGACAGTCTCTTACAGTAACATCAAACTTTTGCAAAAATTTTAATTTAATGCTTGTGTTTTAGCAAGCATCTATATAGGACAAAACAGGCAAGAGTCACTACTTAAGGGGAAACTACAGGAACTAAAATACAACAGTAAAACTGAATGTATGAAATGAATAACAGTTTTAAAAAAAATTCTAGATTGCAATACAATGCCTCTCCAAAATAGTGCAAGCGCTAGAAAAATGAAGACATCCTCAGAACTAAAACAATTAAGGGTTTAAGTGGGGAAAAAAAAAAAAAAACTGTCCCTCTGGGATACTAAAAATCTGTCAAAGAACATTTAAGAGTTCTTGTCAAATTAAAAATAAGGGCCACATCACATATCTGTATGTGCAAATCACACACCACATCCTTTATTCCGAGTGCTTCTGCCCTGGCATCTATCCAAACCAATAATCCCTCAGATCATCTTATCGCTTCCAACAAAGGAAATAACCTACAATTTTGACCATTAGTATTAGGAATTATCTTTTCAGCTCTATTCTTAGTTTTCATATAAAAGCTAGAATTAGAAGGAATGCATAAAGTAATCCATCTTCTCATGTTATGAAGAAAACAAATGTTTCAGTATGCTTTTTCCAAGTCAAGTCCTTGAGCAGAAGACAGGCAGCTTCATATTTTATATAATCACTTTGTGCATTCCTCTACTCAAGTACTGTAATTTGTGTGTTTTAATTTATTGACCACTAATTTAACAGCAGGTGTTTCTACTAAATGCCTTTGGCACTGTTAAGCTGGTGTTTACCATAAGCACCATACCCATGTATGTACAGTGCATCCGGAAAGTATTCACAGCGCATCACTTTTTCCACATTTTGTTATGTTACAGCCTTATTCCAAAATGGATTAAATTCATTTTTTTCCTCAGAATTCTACACACAACGCCCCATAATGACAACGTGAAAAAAGTTTACTTGAGGTTTTTGCAAATTTATTAAAAATTAAAAAACTGAGAAATCACATGTACATAAGTATTAACAGCCTTTGCTCAATACTTTGTCGATGCACCTTTGGCAGCAATTACAGCCTCAAGTCTTTTTGAATATGATGCCACAAGCTTGGCACACCTATCCTTGGCCAGTTTCGCCTATTCCTCTTTGCAGCACCTCTCAAGCTCAATGAAGTTGGATGGGAAGCGTCGGTGTGGAGCCATTTTAAGATCTCTCCAGAGATGTTCAGTTGGATTCAAGTCTGGGCTCTGGCTGGGCCACTCAAGGTGCTTTAGGGATGGTATTGGCCTGGTGATGAGCGGTGCCTGGTTTCCTCCAAATGTGACGCTTGGCATTCACACCAAAGAGTTCAATCTTTGTCTCATCAGACCAGGGAATTTTCTTTCTCATGGTCTGAGAGTCCTTCAGGTGCCTTTTGGCAAACTCCAGGCGGGCTGCCATGTGCCTTTTATTAAGGAGTGGCTTCAGTCTGGCCACTCTACCATACAGCCCTGATTGGTGGATTGCTGCAGGGATGGTTGTCCTTCTGGAAGGTTCTCCTCTATCCACAGAGGACCTCTGGAGCTCTGACAGAGTGACCATCGGGTTCTTGGTCACCTCCCTGACTAAGGCCCTTTTCCCCCGATCGCTCAGTTTAGATGGCCGGCCAGCTCTAGGAAGAGTCCTGGTGGTTTTGAACTTCTTCCATTTACGGATGATGGAGGCCACTGTGCTCATTGAGACCTTCAAAGCAGCAGAAATTTTTCTGTAACTTACCCCAGATTTGTGCCTCGAGACAATCCTGTCTCGGAGGTCTACAGACAATTCCTTTGACTTCATGCTTGGTCTGTACTCTGACATGAACTGTCAACTGTGGGACCTTAAATAGACAGGTGTGTGCCTTTCCAAATCATGTCCAATCAACTGAATTTACCACAGGTGGACTCCAATTAAGCTGCAGAAACATCTCAAGGATGATCAGGGGAAACAGGATGCACCTGAGCTCAATTTTGAGCTTCATGGCAAAGGCTGTGAATACTTATGTACATGTGCTTTCTCAATTTTTTATTTTTAATAAATTTGCAAAAATCTCAAGTAAACTTTTTTCACGTTGTCATTATGGGGTGTTATGTGTAGAATTCTGAGGAAAAAAAATGAATTTAATCCATTTTGGAATAAGGCTGTAACAACAAAATGTGGAAAAAGTGATGCGCTGTGAATACTTTCCGGATGCACTGTATCATGAAAAGGCAGAAACAAGGATCCTGTTGTTATTTAACAGTAAGTTGTATGTACAGTACTAGTTTGATGTTTAGCCAACCCAAATGAATTTGTTGCTTTTCATAAAATTGGACATTCTGGTCTAAAGGGTTACACTTTAATATTTGAAGTTTGTTTCTAAGACAAATATATAGTAAATACTAGCTGTTATACCCAGCTTGTCCAGGAGAGTGACAAAATGTACATTACATGTGAAAAGAGTCAACAAAGCGTCCACCTCCTCTCAGTCCTTCCAACTCAGAAAGACTTTTGTTACTCCAGCTCAAGCACTGATTTCATCACAAATGGGTCACTTATTTTTTTACTTGCACTAGTCAAAAATTGAATAAGACCTTTTCTGTTAGTCATAAAATGAGCATTTAGAAAAGAGGGATCAGAGCTTTGAATTGATCAACCTTTAAAAAGTAATTGAGCAGCAAATGTAAACATATATTTCAATATGTTCATATATTTTTAAAAAATTCTCAATTACCGTAGTTAGAATAAACGCCTTAAATTAGAGTTGTTTTATTACGCAAGTGTTTCTAATTCTTGGGAAGTTTAAAAAAAAAAAAAAAAAAATCACACGGAGTTCATATTGTGTCCTGGAGATATTCAGGTTAAAAGGCAAAAAGGTCAAGCAAAAATGGCAACTTTTAGTAAGATTGCGCAAGTTTTTTTCTTCCTAGATATTAATACGTAGAAAAGTGGAAACAGTTTACCGACACCTAGACAGGTGACTGCTGTCCCACACAAGCTCAAGTTGCCAGTGACAGTGAATATCTTACTACCTGCGCTGATGTTTCATTAAAATGTATTGCAGATCCATTTGCCTTCAATATTGGTTATCAGAGGTGAAAAAGAGGAAAATATACAAGTTGGTGTAACTGCCGTCAAGGTGAAATTGAAACAGTAAACTTATTCATCCTTGAAGTAACACGTAATGTTTCTTCTTTTTAAACCCACTTTTGCTTTTTAATGGGAGATTTTGAAATTTTAAAACTGAGTACAGTGCAATTCATTCCAGATATCTCAAAAGAAAATGT
Source organism: Erpetoichthys calabaricus (assembly GCF_900747795.2). Lineage (NCBI taxonomy): Eukaryota > Metazoa > Chordata > Cladistia > Polypteriformes > Polypteridae > Erpetoichthys > Erpetoichthys calabaricus. The sequence continues at coordinate 175,496,762 of NC_041399.2, read as the reverse complement.
TCTTCAAAGAAATTTGTTGAAAGAGCTACAAGTGTGTCACATTTCAACAAAATCCATCCATGGGAGGCTGGAGCAATAGGTGCTTCACATACTACATGTAAACACTCCTAAAAACCAACTTTCAGAGTATTCTGATCTTCTAAACTAGGTTAAACAAACAATATCAATTAATAATATCAGAAACATATATTTGACCAGAACATACATGGTGCATTTAATTGCAAATACATTTAGATTGGGATTTTTTAAAATGGTACCAGGTTATATGAAAATTCAACAAGAAATAACACACAAATCTGGAACTTGCCTCCACTGGAGTTGACTCTGGAACTTCTCTTAAAATCACAATGCATCGGTTCTGGTTTGGTCTGACTTTTTCACCTTTTTCATCAACTTGAACTAAAGGCAAGGCTAATAAAGAGGGTCATGTTACTTGCTTACAACAAATAAAGAAATGACTCAATCAACATACACAAATCAAAAATGTGCCTTGTTACTAGTGTACAGTAAGGGGACAAACAATATGTTGTAGATTAGATAAAGAAATGTGAAATGAAAAAAATCTCTCAATTTGCTTGACTATTTTAAATGAACAAACAAAAAATACTAAATAAAAGATTTTCAAAAATTAGTAATACACAGAATTCTTAAGCACTTCAACAAGACAATAAAAAAAATATGTAATCAGCTAAGACCCAGCGTACTTTTACTTACATCTCAATATATCAACAATCAAATCTATGTCCGTGCTGAGTTTCTTCACATGGTCAAGATTTGCTACTGTCATTATTGGCACATATTGGTCACTGTCCATCTGAGAAATGAGATACATATCTCTGGCAAGATTCTCCCTGTATAAAACAAATAAAAGCAAAAAATTTGGATAACAAAAGAAAGACAACTTTATATTGAAATGGTTCATTGTTTAATTTTATGGAAAGTTTTTTTCCTTTGCTTAATACACCATTGACTGCTTGTCATTCTGGAGATCAGTGGTTTCAAAGATACCAGCTAGAGTTCCGTAGTGACTGCAGATTTTTGTTGAAGCTACTTTCACAATTACTAATTACTTACTACTGGTAATGGAATATGCTTCTTTTGCATAACAGTTTATTAGCTTGCTTTCAAAGCTTTCCGACCCTTAATAGATTTTCTCCGTAACTAGCAGCAAAACAAAATTCTAAGTGTGCTAACAGATTAGCAGCTAACTCAGGGGTCTCAAACTCCATTCTTGGAGAGTGGCCGTTTTTATTACAGCCAATGTCTTAATTGTAAACATTTCTTACTGCTACTGAAACACATGATTTAATATTTAGAATTGTGTTGGATTTTCTTATTTTCTGAGAGCACCATCAAGTTTTGCAGCTCAAAAGAGGTCAAAATTTCTTGGGCCTTCAATTTTTTTCTTTTCAAGTATTTTATTGAAATAGACTATGTATGTAGAACACACAGGTGCATATTTGACCTTAGTACAATTTGAATTAAGCTAGTCATCTGTTGGCTTGCTGCTTTATATCTCATTTTTTAGCAAAGCTTCTGAATTTTACAAAGCAAATCAGTGAAAAGTAACAAAAAATAGATTTTATTAGCAGCAGTCTGTGTTTACCATTAAAGTACCCCGAGGAGGTTGGTTCCAGGATTTGTGTATGACACGTGCTCTAAACCCTGATATAGTCATGCGTCTTCAAAAACTTAAAATAATGCAACACAAGCTTTCAAATACAAACCTTAATTAAAAGATAAGTTTGGTATATTTCAAGTTAAACATGCACTTGCCATGCAAAATTGTTTTCAAAAGTTAATCGCTATTTATAAGTTTAAAACCAAATGGTACTTTACACTGCAGTCTATGAAGCAAGGAGTAAAACCTTAAAAACAAACCAAACACATCCATTTTTTCAATTCAAGATAGTTGTGGAATATTGCTACAATTTTCTTCCATAGTTACATATCCTCACCATGAGATAAACAGTACCAGGAATATGTGATGAAATTAATATTTCCAGAACACTTTTGCAGTCACATGTGCATTAAAAACACATAAAGCACAGATTAACACTCAACAGCTGTCTTGGTTTGAAAAATGGACGCATTTGGTAAGTTAAAAACTTTTCCTCCATGACCCATACCCTCCATTGTAAAGCACCAGATATTTGTTTTAATTTATTAAAAGCAATTAACTTTAGAACATCAAATCACATGGCAAATGCATAAGTAACTTCAACTTGAAAAACGCCAAACTTATCCTTTAAGATGTGAACCAATTATCTTTGGGGGTGGGGGGTGAGAGAATATATAATTCGATTAATTTATTAGAATAGAAACACCATATAGAAAGACACAGTCAATATATAAACATTGGAATTGCAGTAATCCTTTGTGATGTGCAGGGGTTAGGAGTGTAGGATCCCACAAATGCAAAAATTAGTATATACATTTTGGACCCATGATTACCGTTTATTGCACTAAATAAGATGCAAAACATTTCAAGAAATGCAAGATAAAATGATCGCTGCTTAAGCAAATCATGTGTAAGTAAGACTGGCTGCCAATACAAAGATGTGGGGAAAGTTAAGTATAGTTTTGGCCTACCACGATGTTGATGTATGTGAAATTTCGTATCACTCCCAGACAGACATTTAACAAACCCAGATGAATTCATACAAACAAGCAGCAAAAGCACGGGAACATAAATCATCAGAAAACAGTAACCTGATAGGTGTAATTGTAATCCAACTATGGAATGAAGTGTTGAAACAAAATTACACCACCAATTCTGCTGGCTTCTTATGGTACACTTTTAAAACTAGCACCATCATCTTCCACCTAGAACCCCTCACGGCAACCGCCAAAGCTGCACAAGGACTCAGTACTCCCAGGGCTGCCAAGAGTTGCAGTACATTTAAGTAGCAGGGCTACAGCAGTGTCTGCATTTTTCAGCAATAAGCTGCAAAACTTGCAATATAATTTCCATTTGATAATTGATGACAAACCCGCAAATACACAGATCCGAGAAACACATACATGTGAATTTCAAGGGCTAACCTGTATTATAAATTTTAGCTATTTACTGAAAATTGTGGTACACTGTTACTTGTCCTTTGTTAGGGGAAGATTACTACTCAGTGTATAGAATCAGTTAATTGATTAGTGCCACAGTAAGGCAGACAGAAAATCAAAATTATGTGAAAGGACAGACTTTCATAGATGTCAGTACAATAAATGTCATAGGTCTTATTAGAAATCAGGTATCTTGAAAGAACATACAAGACCCAAGACATGCAAGATCTGGAAACTTACCGAGATAAACAAAACTCAAGTGTCTTTTTGAGATGATCTCGAAGATCTTCCTGACTTTCTGTCTCAGGTGCATCACTGCAACCTAAGTGAAGTGAGAAGTTTTGAAGTTTACAGTAATATTCATGACATGTTTAAGTGCATAGTAAATGTCCAGTAATTAACTCCATTGCATGTAAGACGTGTTCAGCCAACAACACAATCAAAACAGGGAGACAGCTGGCAGATCATTTCAGGGAACACACTTGACATGTTAAAAATCAAAGATGGTTCATTTCACCTTATTTTCTTTCAGCATGGGAATAATCTTTACCTTTTTTCTCTCACACACTTTACTTTATCAGTGTGGTTATCACTTCAACATTTCAACACTCTGACTACTTTTAATGCCAGTTATTTTCATCTATCCATTCCCTAAAAACTCTTCCTTCATAACAGGAACGTGCAGTACCTATATCTGGGCACTACTGAACACAAAGCCAGAAACCAGACTTTGATGGAATGACAGCATACTGCAAGTCTCTCTCACTCATACTTGTGTGACAGTGTGTTGTACATAAGAGCTATCGTAAGGTAAATGAAAGATTTTATATATATATATATATATATATATATATATATATATATATACATACATATACATACATACTAGGGGGCTTCGCCCCCTGCTAGCTTTGCTTGTCAACCCTCTGCCTGCGCTACGCGCCACCCACTTTGCATCTCTGCTGCTCGCGTTTTAATATTTCACCTTCACCAAACAACAAATCAAAAATCCCAGAAAATTTCTTTGTCCATGTTTTGCAGATAAATTTCATGTAAAGCGCAATACTTTTGGACATATGGACTTGTATCCATCATTGGCTGTAGAATTTCTAATACATCCGATCATTTAACTCTTTCAATTATATGTTGTATCGCTTCTCCATGATCATAAATATAAACCTGTCCGAATTGTGGTTTCTTCTAAATTAAACTTGTAGTAGCTTTAATTGTTACGGGACCACAGATTCTCATTGCGTATGGTCCTGAATCGTGTAAATCTATGTTCTGAGCATTGAATGCTGTGAACGTGAAAAGATTATTGTGGAATCGGATATTTTGCCTGTAGTGTTTGTGGATTTCACTTTCACCAAACAACAAATCTTTTAATTCTTGCAGATATGCCTCTTCATTGGGAAGAAACACTACTTTTCCCTGATGGCAACACGAATCAGACGATCTACAAGTCTCCAACTTAAACTTTAAAGCCTTACAATATCTACATACTTCTCTCATATCACCTATGTCCATATATTCAATCTCTTTTCGCTGTTCCATTATTTCACCGATTAATAAGTTCTGTTTGTTAGCACTCATGCGATCTTTACAATCAGTTTTTTTGAGACTTTCTAATTTTAGTACTTTCATAAACTCTAACCTGCTCTGCCTCTTTACGATGTTCTACTTTGTCTTCTACTCTTAGTCTTTTATTTCCAACCCCGCTTGGACCTGCTAATTTTTCAGTTCCATTTGTTCCGGGCTGATTTATTACTTTCCTTATTTTCTGAATTTGCACTTTGATTATTATTGTTCTTTTTTGAATTCCTTTCTCTCCAATGCTTTGAGGCCTCTTTTCGACACGCTGCTCTTTCTTTTTCGCTTTAGTCTTTGACGTGTCATCTTGAACGTATAAAATTATTGTCCATAAAAGGACCATATCGAAGGAAACAAATAGATTGTATGTCTAAAAATACTGTCCAGAAAAGCTTCTTTTCTGAGAACTTTTCATATTTATAGGACCTGAGAGCACATTAACTGTGTCTAACAATTCACATGAATGAGAAATGATTGTACCGTGTGCATGGTTGTAAATGTTTGAGAGGAGGGCAGGACTTTTCAAAATCTCTTGTCTCGTGGGACTTGAAATTATTTCTCATGGAAACTTTAAATTATCGCATTGCAGGATTTCCTTTTATAATAGAAAGATACATACATACATATACACATACATACAGGTAAAATTCTGTTACAATGAACTGCCAGGGACCTAAAAAAATATCTAGATGTAATGAGATTCTGTATTTGACACTATTGTGCTTTCTTTAACTTGCATCCAGGTGTTTGCAATCATTTCAATAGCTTCTTTCACGTTAATTTTAATCTCCCTCTGTCTACAAGATATGCCGACAAGAATTTTTCTCAGCATTTCTTTGTGATAATACACTTTCAGGCGGTGAATGATGCCCAAATCTAATGGCTGAAGCACTGCCGTGCAATTGGGTAGGAGGAATTCAACGCGAACATTATCTAAATGTAGAAGCATGCTGTGTGCAGCACAGTTATCAATCAGAAGTCGAATCATCCTCTTCTTCTTCATATCGTGAGGTTTCTGAACTCTTTTGGGATTCCCCCAAACCAATGGGAACGACACACTGAAGTGCATCCCAAAGCGCGACTGCCGCGTCTGTGGAAGATTATTTGTCCGTTGCCGGGGCAGGGCAACAGCAGGCTCACATCGGTGTAGTAAAGCGCCACAGAAGCAAATAGTAAAAGATCGGGGTCGCGCTATAAGTCCCTGTCTTGTACCCCAAAACATGAAGCTTAGTCTCAGTACTTTAGCAAAACCAGCTTTATTCAGCTTGAAACAGGAACAGCAGGGTTATTTATTGTAGCGTGATCTGCCACTCTCCTATACACAGACAGAGCAGTCAGGCAGGGTCATAGCCAGGTTAGTGGCCAAGTAATGTTGTTACCTGCATTTACAATGCTCCTTGCATCACCAATCGAGATCTTTTCTGTTTGCGTCAGTGAAGAGCCGCAAAGATTTAGAGATACTGTATCTCTCTAATATTAAAAAAAAATCCTGTGGGAGGGAATGGCTAGGAGACAATACGTGATTTTCACGTTAAGATCGCGGAAGACAAAAGACCCGCGAGATGGCCAGCAAAAAAAAAAATCAGTAGTGTAAAGGCACGCAGCACACGCAGATACAGGGGTCTCAGTGCATATAAAGCGTATAAAGGACAATACATTATAAATGAAATGTCAATGAATAAAAGATTGCATTAGCACAAGCAAAAGGAAATTAATCATCAGGAACAGGTATAATTGAAAAAATAGCAGGACAAAGCAAAGTCAAAAATAAAAGGCAAAAAGCAGAAAACAGTCTTTCTGCATTCGCAACATTCAATGCACAAAACGTAGATTTACACAATAATGGAACATACGCTATGAGAATCTGTGGTCCTGCAACAGTTAAAAAACAACGACAAGTTTAATTTCAAAGAAAACACAATTCGGTCAGGTGTATATTTATGATCACGGAGAAGCGATCACAACACGAGCAGCAGAGACACGAAGTGGCAAAATGGACAGTGGCTGTACAGGCTTTAAAATGATCGAAGGGCAGCGCGATAGCAGCTGCCCCCCACCCCCCTTTCACAATGCGAGCAGCGTTATACGTCCTGCAAGAAAGAGATTTAACCACGCCCCAGGCCAAAAATAAAGGACAATTATTGTTTTTACAACATCACCCGAGACCAGGCAGTGAGCCATCATTTAAAACAAGTCCACAGACATCTAACCTAGCAGTTGTTGGATTGCTTTTGGCAGACAAGCATCATGTGCTCCCAGCTCTTAAAACGACGACATGCGACAATTAGAACAGGCAGCTCACAAGCAGCAAAAAGAGAGCAGTTGATCCAATGGCATATCCTTAGCATGCGTTCAGCCGATCAACCCCCCCCAACGTCAGCAGCATTATACGTCTGGCGAGAAAGAGATGTAACCACGCACGGGGCCGGAAATAAAGGACAAGTATTGTTTTTACAAAAGTTTTTAAAGTGAAAATAATGCATATCTAACAATTCCCATGAAAATAATCTCTTTAAATTGGATATCTGGTAAACCAAACACGAGGGTGGGTGAGCGAAGCGAGCAGGGCGCGGAGCCCCTAAGTCTTTAAATGTTATCAAGATATCTTTAAATGTTTTACAGATATCTCTAAATGATAATTTGGCTTGTCATATAACAGAACTATGAGCCTGCTGTTGCAGTCTTCCACAGACGCAGTGATTGCACTTCGGGACACCCTTCGGCGTGTTGTTCAATTGGGGAAGGTCCCAAAAGAGTTTAGAAACCTCACATTTTCCTTGAATGAGTGCTGCATTAATAGGAATGTTTCTCGAAGGAGCATCACTGAACCACATAAAAACAGCTTTTTTCAACGTCTTCTAATGCAGCAGTTCGCATACATTTGCAACCCGAGATTTTTCTTTTTATTTGCTCGGTCTTTCAAGAAAGTTGACAGTGTCGAAGGCGAAATTCCAAATTCACTGGCAACATATTTTTTTTCTTTGCCACAATTGATAGCTGCAAAAATGTTTCTAATTTTTCTTTTTTCTAATATAAACTGTTATTGTTTCTTTCGTGTCTACTGTTTCTGTAGGAGGGTGACAATGAGCTAAATTCCAATGGATGTTTTTCAAATGTTGACAGGCAATAAGCAAAAGGTATTGCTGAAAACCACCGAAAACAAAAACAGCAAAACAGTACGAGGAAAATTCGAAGAAAGAAAAAAAAAGCTGCGACCACAGAAATAACTGCTCTGTGGATGATTCATTCAGGCATTTTAAGGTGTTTTGGGCACTTCGTTGTACTGAAAGTATCTGCTGAATGTATTTTGTAGTAACGAGATCTCTATAGACTCATGTCATATGGGGAAACTGTCGGGACCATAAAAATACTTCGTTTTAATGAAAATTTCGTTGTAAAGGAATTTTACAGATATGCACGCAGTTAATTAAGAAAATTTCCTTCCATTTATAGTTACACAAATTTCCATTCCTTGATGTAGGAGATAATTGCTTTATCCCATTACTATCCAACTAAAAGAACTGCTAAATGCCTGAACCACCAACAGATGTTAACTGCTTTGCAACTTATTTTGAAATGGCCACACATTAAAAACTGGCTTACTGACAAATCAGATCACTACTTTCCATTCTATTAAATAATACCTTTCTGACTAGAGTCATGCATAGGTTCAAATTCTGTGTACACAGGATTTGATGATTCCAGAGTCACAGCTTTCATGTCTGCAGAATTTGACAGAGGACTTGCAGGAGATGCCTGTAGCTCAGGAAACAAATCCTCCTGATATGATATGGATTTATCACTGGCGACTTCATTCCCTGACAAAGAAAGAAAGAAAGAAAGAAAGAAGGCTTAACATAAAACTAAGCAAATAAGCTAATCACAACAATGCAACAGCATATATAATGACTATAAATAAAAACAATTCACCTTGGATGTCTTATTGCTTTGCAATACTGAATCACAGTGAATTTAATCAGGCTTTTTGATATTGATCATTAGAAAAACGCTACTGAAAGGAAAAGTGAAATTAGATCTCCATAAATTAGCATACACATAGTACAATTATTAAACACAAACTGATTGTCCAAGTATTCAACTGCTTCAATTCAGTATTTAGTAGAGGCATCTTTGGTAGTAATTTCCGCCTTCAGTCTATTAGCACAGATCTTGTCAACATTACACATATGGGCAGGGCACACTCCCCATTGTTCTTTGGGAAACTGCTTAAGCTCTGTTAAATAGTATGGAGGCTGTGAATGCACAGCTACAAATTCCCATTTGAACTGAGGTCTGGACTCTGACTTTGCCACCCTAGGACATTAACTTTAGGAACACTAAAATTCCTAAAGCCTATGGAGGAAAAGAAAAAAAAAAAAACGTAATCTCGGCCCACCTTAAATTCCTTCGCACCTCTCCATCAGCATGTTTTGTTTTATAAATGTGTCGATCAGCAAAAGCAACCAGCAGCCCCATTCCCTAATAGCGCCCCCCCGCCCTTAACGGAGCTCGACTCGGACAAAAAGTTCTCCCAGCTCAAGCCAAGGCTCCTTATCTGTGTTGCACTACATGAACGGCACTGAGAGAGTAAAATTGAATAAAAAAAAATATTTATATATTATAAATAAATAAAGCACTAACTTTTACAAGTGGTCAAAATTTATAGCAGGTGTTACAGACTCAAATCAAATTGTTGTTTTTATTATATTACAGTAATAATAATAAGAGTTACAAGGCAGCAGTTCTTACCTCTGCACCATTCAAGAATACATATCAACTTCCTGTCAATTGACATTTGAGCTTAGGATTTTAATTCATTGATAAGCGTTCGATTAACGTGTTTTTTTTTCCTCCCTTTCGTTATATTCTTGAATAAAAGCACACGTTTATTTGATATTTGGTATGAAGTCTTCACACATTATACACTTCATGTCATTATTAGAATAACATGGAAAAAGTTTATGCTTTATGCATGTGTTCAGCATTTCTTGCCTTGCATTTCATCCTACACTTACCCAGATCTCTGTAGACATGGAACACACATGAAATGCATGTGTTCCAAATAACGATATGCTATATTATTTACCCTATACAACTCCAGGCACCTCACACACAGATAAGGAGCTTTGGTTTGAGGTGGGAGAACTTTTTGCCCGCGAGCTGAGCTCCATCAAGGGGGGTGATGGGACAGCAGGCTGCTTGTGCTGATCGACACATTTACAAAAACAAAAGAGGCTGATGGAGAGGTGAGAAGGAATTTAAGGTGGGCTGGGATTACCATTTTTTTCGTAGGTTTCAGGGATTCTAGTGTTAAGCCATTTTTGAATATCTTTCACTTTATGTTTAGCAGTATTGTGCTGACAGAAGATGAATCTTTTTCAAAGTCACAGTTCTCTTGTAGACAGAAACAGGTTTTCCACAAGAAATTTCCTCAATTTAGTTGAATTCTTTTTACCTTCTACCTTCACAGTCCATTTATGGACTGCTGCAGAGAAGCATTCCCCCACCGGGATGCAGCCACCTCCAGGCTTGATGGCAGAGATGATGTGTTTTAATGATATGTGGTGTTTAGGCTATTCAAGCAGAAAGGAGTAAGAGGATCAAAAAGCTAAACTGTAGTCTCATCAGTCCATATAACCTTTTTCCTCTTGATTTTAGCAGTTCCCACCCGCGTTCTGGCAAACTATAGTAGATATGTCAAATATGTTCAATAGCGGCTTGTTATTTGGTACTCTTGTACCAAAATAGAATTTGTAGAAATGCGCTTTCACTTTACCATTTAACAATCTTTCTTCATGATCAATGCCAAAAAGCCTACCTAACAACTGCAAATCATAGTCTATTTAAACAATAAAACATGTCAAAGGTAAAGGGGTGATGAGTTAAATATATTTCTAATAATTGCAAGTTGGTAAATTCAATTTGCAAAGGTTTATCAACTACAAAAGGTAGCATCGACGTCCATATTTAAGTTCCCCTGTCTAAGGAATAGTACATAACACATTATACCTTTGATATTGTTTATAAGGGTGTTGGTAGAGATTAAAAAAAAATTTTTTTTAAATAAAGGAGATGGTTAATTTTTATTAGATACTTAAGCAAACTCAACTTCTAGCAGCCCCCATTCATTAATAGCAGTTACTAATTTTGTTCAGTATTGACCATGCATCTTTACTCAGTAGCACTGTTGCAGGTTAAGCAATGAAAATTATTTGTCCTTAAATACATAGTACTTAGTGGTATTCATCTGTGCAAATAATACTAAATTCTTAAGTGTCAAATTCTCCCAGTGATTAAACTCTATAAAGATAGGTCTCTATGACTCATATATTCAAAATATAAAATAACAAAAAAGAAACACACACTAGTGCAGTCTTCTGTTAAGATTAACCCCGCATGCCCTAAAGAGATTTGACATTACCTAACCCAACAATGAATCGTTATTACCTTACTTATTTATTAAAGGTGCTTCAAATGATTGCAGAACAGTAAGTATAACACTTCACATTCTTAAAGTATTTATACAAATAAAATCCGTTGTTTCACACCAGTATCAACTAAATACAAAAAAAGTATGAATTTCTCTTCAGAAATTTTACAGCCCCCTGCTTGCTTCACTCTACCCCCCTCCCGCGCCAACCACTTTGGGTCTCTGCCGTTCACATTGTGAAGAGGGGGGCTGAATGCACCACAAGGATATGTGATCACTCCTCCGACACCCCCTCTTAAACGGTGACACAATGGGAAAAAGTTTTTTTTTTTTTTTTTTAAACCTTCTCTTTGCTCAATCAGCTGCTAGATTGCTTCTGCCATGCCGCGTGACCTGCATTTCCTGCGACACACTTCTGTCATATCACCTGTGTCCATATATTCAATCTCTTTTCACTTTTACATTTTCATCAATATCGCATTTAATTTTGATTTCTTGTTTGGAATTACATCGTGACAACGCAACGTATAACTGCCCGTGAGTCAATATCGTTTCTCTCTACAAGAAATGTGTCTGACATAACCATGCAGGACTTTTCCAAATCCCTTTGCATAAGCTCTTGTCTCACGGGGCTTCCGGCCCTGGGCATGGTTAGATCGATTGGCACAAAGACTTGTCTCGCGGGATGTGAAAGTGTCTGAGACAATCACGTCTCATCTCCTTCCAAGATTTTTTTTTTTTTTTTTTAATAGACAGATTTAGCCAAGACATTTTATGATGCACAATTCTGAAATCAACATTCTTTTGTGCCCCAATCGGTGCTATCATTGTACCAAGTTTATATTGCATATCCCATAGCACTGCAAAGTTATAATGTTTGGCATAAGGTGTCATCCCATCCCCCAACCCTCACTCAATTTGGAAACAAAGTCTCCTGTACCAAAAACAATGCTTCAAAATGAGTACTGCAGATACAATTATTTTTCTCTTCTCTACAGGAAGAAAAAACACATTTTATATATCACTCTAAAAAAACAACAATTTCTAAATATTAATTACGCACTTTATTTTCAAAATTATTTTTCATATCAGTTCTTGAAACAATTTCAGTTTGCCACTAGAAACTATTTAATATATAAAATATTTAATTTTGTACAATAGGTTGGGATTTTTGTGCTGCAATTCACACATCTTCTCCTGCCTTCTCTTGCAGATGTCACATAATGGTTTTGTATATTTATGCGTTTTTTTTATTGTTTTGTTATTTTCTTCTCCTTGAATTTTACATCTAGGATAAACTAAATACATGCATACATTTTCATTCCAGTTCCTTCCAGTATAGGGGGTCAATGCCTTTTCTGGCAGCCCTGCACACAGGTCAGGAAAAAGCCCTGGACACGACACACACGTCTAAACCATTCACACAGTGTCTAATCAACGCATCGTGGCATGCCAAGTCAAAAACTGACATATTTAGGAACAGTGGTGTGGACAAGTGGCATCTGATTGAAGCGGTGGGGGGTGTTTCCTCACATGAAACTGCAAGTGGCTGCATGGCATAACACAGCATGATTGAGTGACATTTGATCGAAGAGTGGTGCGCTGTGAAAGTCCACAGTGTGATTCAGTGACATTCAATAAAAATTGGGGGAGATGGCATGGCACCATACAAGTACACTTTATTGAAGAGCAGAACATCCACTATGGAAGTTTACAAGGCCAGTGACAGTCAAACAGGGGGGAATATGCACAGAGTTCCTTACACAACACTTAATGAGGGAACAACATAATGGTACTTTACCAGTTCGCTAGTAAGTTAAAGCTATAAGAGCACTGCTCAAAAAACTAACCGAGAGAATATGCAGCCGTCATTGTGCAAATATAGTAACAGAACTCCTGACACTTGAACTATAAAACTGCACACCATTACACTTTAAAATTCTACTAATCAGTACCTACAAATTAAGCATAGTATCAAATCCATCAACAAACGCATTGTTCTCATTACAGTCAAATCCGACTCAAGGTACTCATACTCCGTATCACTAGCATTATGTAACTTTTACAAGACTTACTCAGCCATATTTTTTTTTTTTGAAGAAGACAACAGCATTTCCCTAGCACAACTTCAAGTCTTATTGCACATCAACAAAGTCTGTATGTACCCTCACAGAAGCTTGTACGTAACAATGCATAAAGATTAGCTGTCGCATATGCAATTCATTTCTTGCCTTTTACGCACAGCTGTGACATTTAATACAAATATTAGAACAATCTAGATGAGAACAGGCCATTCAGCCCAACAAAGCTCGTCATTCCACTAGCCACATAATTCCTCTAAAAAACCATCAAGTCTAGTTTTGAAAGCCCCTAAAGTCCTACTTTCTACCACACCACTTAGTAGCTTATTCCAAATGTCTATGGTTCTCTGGGTAAAGAAAAATTTGCAAATATTTGTGCAGAAAAGCCAAGCAAAATGACACCTTTTATTGGCTAACTAAAAAGATTACAATATGCAAGCTTTCGAGGCAACTCAGGCCCCTTCTTCAGGCAAGATGTAATACAGAAACTGGAGTTCCCTATGTTTATATACACACTCTAGGACAAGAAACAACATTGGTAAATATTTAAATGAGAAATTTTAAATGTAAAAAATTAATAGATTCATTCAGGCTAGGGTTAATTTAACAAGAGAGAAAAGAACAATGTATTGTTAAGATCTCTGGATAAGATAACTGTCCAACAAGGTCTTTTGAAGTTTGTAATGAGTTTTTTCAAAACAATGTGGGTCTGTAGACAGGTTGTCTATCATTCTGAGAGATGTAAACAATCCTCATATCTGGCCATAAAACTCTTGTCTTTATTCAATCCATGTTGTAAAGTATTAAATTTTAGTATGAGTTTAACTTCCCATTCTTTTCTCTCTTGCTGTGTTTTGAAGTTGCCCATAAGCACTGTGACTTTAAAGTCCTTCTCACAGTGTCCATGGCTGTTGAAGTGGGCCACCACAGGAACATCTGTGTTGCCATGTTTAATGTGGAACCTGTGTAAATTCATTCTCTGGCGGAGTGTTTGTCCAGTTTCTCCCACATAGAGTGCAGTGTCAGGACATTTCATGCAGAAAATTAGGTAGACTACATTAGATGATCTGCAGGAAAATGATCCCTTTATGTGATGTTCAAGTCGGCAGTGTGGTATAACTATATGGTCTGTCACATGTTTTGCATACAGACCATATAGTTATACCACACTAATCTTTTTAGTTAGCCAATAAAAGGTGTCATTTTGCTTGGCTTTTCTCTACATTCATAATGGCTAACACGGTACAACACCCTAGTACTACAAATATTTGTGCAAAACTTACCCTTAACAAATTTCCAACTCTGTCTGTGTTCTTAATTCATTTTAAAATAACAGTTTCAATTCACCATACTAATTCCCTTCAAAATTTTAAATACTTCAAACATGTCTCCTCTTAATCTTCTTTTGCTTTAACTGAAAATGACCAATCCTAGACAACTATGCATCAATGGAAAATTTTGAAACTACACTATTCAAAGGTAATGAATCTTGTATCAAAATGGGTTTCAGAGTGTGTGTACCTATCCTCGTACCAAAGCATGAAGCATCTCTGGATTTAAGAGTGTAGAATAGCTTGCTGTATTTTATTGTTGCATTGCTTGTACTTAAACTGTGAACCTGAAACAAATATCTTCTCTTTATGACTGCTAAATTCATTTACACTCTACTTAGAAACTATTGTATACTGGGCATTGGTCTTTAATACTGCACTGCATGCTTTACCTACATTAGCATGATAGGTTACATCAAACTCACAACAGTTAATTTCTCCCAATTTGAGTTAACGTGCTCCACCATAGATTAGTTCCTGGCCTGAGCCAATGCTGCTGGCAGCAAATCCAACCTTGCAATCTTTTATTCAAATAAGTGGACTGAACAAAATAACTAGTGAGTTGTTTAGACACACCTGCACCAGAACAAAGCTTGCCTCAATGTTGTAACTATTCTAAGCCAAAGTATAAAATTTCGTAAGTCAGCAGACTTATCGCTTTACTTCCAGTTATCCAGTGTCTACCCACCTATGCACACTGACAACTAGTATAGAATTATACTGCTATAAATAGCATAACTGGAAGATTACTTGTTGGAAGATTAAATCTTGGAAATGTGTCATTATAGACTTTCAATTACCAAAAATAGGTTTATCCATATACATTTTCCTATGTCTGTGGCATTTAGCAGCTAACCTGAGAAATGTCTGCCTATTTCTGTTGGTGAGCTTTACCCTAAAACCATTGTTTTTCTTTGTCAATGAATTTTGACAAAGGAATATACTGGAATATGCTCATTATTTTTTACAATTGTTTTGGACCTATTTGGCCTCTTTGGAACTCTTAGCAGTTTGCATCACATACAAAAGAGGTTTAATTTGTGAGCAACATGAGGCAGCTAACTGGTAAAAACCTCCACAACACTAGAATTACCAGAGCCTACGAAAAAACCCGTAGATCCGGCCCACCTTAAATCGCTTCTTAAAACCGTTCTCACCTCTCCGCCAGCGTCTTTTGTCATCTAAATGTACTGATAAAGACAAGCTGCTAGCAGCCAGCTATTCCATCCCCCCAACGACTTAGAACGTAAACGAGCTTTTCCCAGCTCATGCCTTGATTGATTATCTGGGAGTGAAGTGGAGTTTTAGAGTAGAAATAATAGATTGTTATTTGGAGCACACGCATTTCATATGTGTTGCATTTCTACAGTAATCTGTGTAAACACATTGTTAAAACAAACGTTTTACAATATTCTAATAGCAAATGACAAAATGTAGGTATAAACTATATAATGTACGAAGCCTGAAGTCCAAATATCAAAGAAACACTTTCACAAAAGGTACGAAAAAAAAAGCCACCGGCAAAAAAAGCCGCCTTAGTGTGCGACATTGACACGCATTAGCCATCACTGCTTCCGTGGCGCAACAGTATCAGTTGCTGACTGGGAATCCGAAGCTCATGAGTTCAATCCTGCACAACTCCATTTTGAGAAGTGTTCTTATTTTCACTATTTTAGAATAAAAAGATACATTTGATTTCAGTCTGTAACAGCCAGTATAATTTATGATATTTGTAAAGGTTAGCTTTATTTTTTTTTTTTTAATTCACTTTTCATTGTCTCAGTCGCGTTCAGGATCCTTCCCTACCACCCCCCACCTGACACTGCTGTTTTCACATAAAGACGCGCTATAGTTCTGCAGTGTATCACGATACATACGACCGCGTGTTTTTTTCCCCCAATATTGCCAGTCCCCACGTGTTGCTGTATGCTGTTTCTTTTGTACTCCAGGACATGCAGAGGAAAGCATAGTAAAGAGCAGTAACTTCAGCGCTATATGCAATCATCAGACACTCCCCATCTGATGCTGTTTTCACATAAAGACACGCTAAAGCTCTGCAGTGTACTTGTGACTGCATTGTCGTACCAATGCTTGCGAACGGAAGTGTCTGCATGTACTTTTCGTGGCATTATACGTGTATTTTTTGAGCATGCCCATGTAGCTCAAACACAGGAACATATGTTGATGTAAAAGTATAACAAAACAAGTGCACTTTTATTCAAGACTATAACCGAAGAAAAAAGAAAGCAAGTTACAGTAGGCGGTTGATATGACAGCTTGCGTGGTGCAATGCTAAGAACTGCTGATTTCCATTCTGTGCTATATAACTGTTAACATTTGAATCTGATGATTGCATATAGCGCTGTCTTATTCAGTGTACGCAAGAACATGCAGGTGGCCAGTTGCTGAGTGCTACAACGCACATTTTAAAAAAAGAGAGAGACAAATATATGTGACGTTTTGAAGAAATCATTTTATGACGCGAATAGTACTAATCAGAAAACATCGTCGAAGTAATGCAATATTATTTGAAAACGAACAGCGTCAGGTTGGGTGTGAAGTTATACTGGCGCTGTTTGAGTCAGATCAGAAGCTGAATAAGCTGAAAACGCTCCTGTTCTGGCTCTAAGTAAACAAGCATGAATTAATCAACAGAAATAACCGCGATTGACATTTTAAAGTTAACGATTTACAGTGCATACCAATTTATAAATTCAATGTCCGTTTGAGGAAAAAAAAAAAAAAACACTTTCTTCAAAGCTGGGAATCGAACTCGCGTCTCTGTAGCACGGTAGGGCAGCTGTGCTCCAAGTCAGCAAACCGTAGCGTTAAGCCACAGAAGCTGTTGTATCATCCTTGAACCTTTTGTGAAAGTGTTTATTTGATGTTTGGACTTCAGGCTACACAGATTCTATAGTTTATGCCTACATTTTGTAACATTTATTACTAAAATATGAAAAAGTTTCTGTTTTAGCAATGTGTTTACACAGATTACTGTAGAAACGGAACATGCATGAAATGCATGTATTCCAAATAGCGATCTATTATTTCCATTCTAAAACTCCAGCAGTTCAGTCACTCCCACATAATCAAACAAGGCATGAGCTGGGAAAACTTAGTGAACGTTCTGCGACGGTGGGAGATGGAATAGCCGGCTGCTCCTCTTAATCGGCACATTTAGAAGACAAAAGAGGTGAGAACGGTTTTAAGGTGGGCCTGATCTACGAGTTTTTTCGTAGACTCTGGTAATTTTAGTGTTAACTGTGCTTTGTAGCAGCATTTGTAATTTTGCTTTAGATTCTTCCAAGATTAAGATCCTATTTTAGGTGGCATTTCTGTTACTTTGCCCATCTGTGCAACCTCCCTGACCAATGCTCTGATAATGCCAGAATCGTTTAGATTTTCCCTCAGTTGTTTAAATTAAAGAAATATCAGAAACAGACTCCTACAATTATGGGAACATAGATTTTTTTTATGAACATATGCTTGCTGAATGGGATATGGTTGCCATAGTAACCTTAATAATTCAAGTTTCAGACCAAATGAGTTTATTCAGCAAAAGATACCATGTGTTCAAGGTGAATGCACATGTCTACTGTAAGCTGTGAATCTTAAAATTTGCAGTAATTTATCCCACTTTAGAACCCTTCTTTAGGGAAGCCATGAAATTTTATTAACCTGAAAACAGCCAGCACTGTTGCCATTTTCACCTAAACATCCTAAAGTGGATTGTCCTATATACAATCTAAGCAGTTAGGGATTCACAACCTCCCATGAAGCCAAAATCTTTGCAGTTGCGGACAGGCAACATGCTGTTTTACCAGTTATCCAAAAAGTTACTAGCAGTTGTGGTGAATCTTAGCAGCTGGGACAGAGAGACTGATCAGAATTAAGAAAAAGAATGTAGCCAAGGAGAAAACTTGCTCTGACTGTCCTTGAGTGGCGTAACTAAAGCACAAACTTCACTCTTTTCATGACTTAGATTGTATCACATTGGTTTCTCTAATACAGATCCTGTGGAAAAACATGAAAATACCCCTCAAAAAACACACAATGCAGTGGCTTGAAGGGAGAGGTTTAAGACTGTTGGTGGACCCCCAAAAAAGGAGAGCTTTACTAGTTAACTGATTTGCTGTCAGGAATTTGAGAGAACCAGCCAATTTTGTAAGGTATAACAGAGGACCACCACTGGTAGCACTGCAGGATTGTTGCTCAACTGTTAATGTATTTAGGTATAATGTGAACAGGATGTTGTTCCGAGTACACCCAGTACCACCAGATAACATTCTACCATGGTCTCCTTTTATAATCTGAGAATTCAATGAGGAGTTTAGAAAAAAAAATTCTTGCATTAGGAGTTGCACTTTTCCAGCAGCAATTCTGAGAATTGTGAATGTGGAGTGCATATACCCTGAACATTAATTGGAAACCAGTTCTTGCAATTTCCATACTCGTTAGCATCTGGTATTGAAGGACACCCAGTGGGAATATGGCATCCATCTATACAGTCAAATCACTTCTGGGAAGTTCTCATATTAACAGAATTATAATATGTACGAATCTTGGCCTGCAGCATCAGGAAACTTGTCATAATGTACTTTCAGTTCAGATGGCCCTGCAGCTTTCGTCTTTGTGACAATGATTCTAGTCTGGGCTCCAGCATGGTAATTATTTCCACAGCATTTTGTTTGCACATATGACAACGGTTTCTAAAGTCGATCACCTTCATTGGAATAACACTGACATTGACAGACACCATTAAACTGAAGTTAAACCTGCCTCAGTGGATTAATTTAAGCCTTTATTTACTTCTGAAGTAACACTATTCTCCCTTCGGGAAATCGGCCAAATTCATGTGAGGTCTAGGCTAAGTATAGGACTATTTCAAACCATGACAGTGATCGCAGATTTTAGGTACTCTGGTTTAAAAGGCTATTTTAGTATATGTGCCACGTGGAGTTCAAGATTGAGGATTTCTTATAAAAACTTCTAAAGAGGTTTTTGAGGTTGACACCTGAAAAATACACCTTTTAAATATTTTCGCAGTCTAGTATTTTGACAAAAGAATTATAGTCTTCTTAATTTTCAGTAATGCAACATTAGGCTTGGAAATCACCTCCTAGATTCAGATTAATAAATCTTGTGTATGCACATAAAAAAGCTCCAAAATGTACACACACAACTTTCTACACAAAAGTTGGTATTCATAAAGAAAACTTGAAATGAGAACATGCACATATTTACAGCAACTCTAACCCATTCATATGGAAGATTTTGGAGAAACTCAGAAAAGATGATCAAGTAGGGAATATAGTCAAACCAACTAAATGACTCCTCAAATGCAAAATAATTTACTTCACCAAGCCATTATTAGAATGTGCTTTGAGCCATTCTCTTGGAACTATGTGCTGAACTGGGCCAGGGATTAGAATGATAGTCTGCTTGAAATTGGGCTATACCTGACTCCTGATCAAATTCAGGTGTTAATAGTGATTAATTTTCTGGCAACTGGCACCTACCACAGGGTACTGTCCAACAGGTCAGACAAACTTCAGCTCTGTGATGCCTTCTGTTTTGGAAGCCATAAACAAATGACTAAGTGCTACCTTCAGTTTTAGTATGGTGTGGGTGTACAGGCCAACACAAAAAGGCAATATGTAGCAGTGTCTAGTTTTCCTAAAGTAATTGTGGCAATTGACTGCACTCATAATTTAATAACAGCACCTATGAAGAATTAAATTGCTTTTGCCAACCACAAGGAGTTGCATTCTGTTAAAGTCATCAGTGATGGCAAGATGATTCTGGCTTATACTATTCATTATAACAGCAATCATGCCATTGTTATGTAACAGCTAACTGTGGCTACCCAGAATCACCTTACACCTTTCCCTGACTCCACAGGCACAGAGGAGAGGCAGTAGAATTCTGTACATGCTCTTGACAAGCTCAGTTGAGGAGTGTACCACAGAACTCATCAAATGCAGATGATGGTGTCTAGAGACATCAGGTGGGAGAATGAACAGCTAATTAAGGTCTGCAGCATTGTGATTGAATACATACAATGTTTACATGTTCCATGCATGTTTGTTTCAAGGAGGCAAAAAGATGGGGTTCAAAACATGTTCATGAACGTACATTTACAAGATGATTGTAGTTTATAAAGGGTAAATATTGTACAAATGTGTGTACCTCAGGTTTTATAAATCATTTTTTTACTGTGCAAATTTTCCTGTTTCTTGCCATACGCATACCTTCACGCTCGAATCCACCAAGTTTTATAAACGAGACCCCTGGCTATTTTGCCAGCCTTTGTGTCCTGCCAAGTTCCACCTTCACATGTCTGTTACAGAAAATAAAATAAAATGTTTACATGACCTGTAGTGGTACCGAAGGTAGACAACAGGATAGTGATGCTCCAACTGATTGACGGCCAATTGAAATCAGGCAATTTTTCACAAAAAACAGAATTGATTAGTGATCTATATAAAGGCATATCACCAGAAGAGATATTTTTAGCCCCTACAGAAGCGTATTAGGGCCACAGTGAAGAAAAAAAAACTATATATCGAGATTAAAGTCGACATTTCCACTTTATTCTCATAGTTTATTTTATCATTAAAGTAGAATGTCATAAACTAAACTTCACCCTAAAATCAATGTTTAATTTACTAGATTTTCTCAAATCCCGTCACAAGTTAATGTAGCACATTAAATGTTTGTGTTAAGTGTTCCCCGACCCAGTTGTTAAGCGCTGTACGCGCTTCTTAAACTGACTTCCTCTACACTAAGAGGAGGCGCCGGCAGCAATCGCTGCACAGAATACATTCCCTTCATGATATTCCTGCTCTCTGAAAATGTAGAATGCTAAGATAAATTTTCATGATGAAATACATTAAAGCAGGTATTAAATATGCACGGTAGTGTTGCTCCCTCGCAGTAAGGGGTCCCCAGGTGTATGTTCAGTGTAGAGAACTTTATGGCAGGTGTGACGAGGGTCCAAAAAACTTGATGTATGAATGGGTATCGCACAGGTTTAACTTAAATATTGTGTAAATATTAGGTTTGTGATCTGGTGGTCGGAGACATGAACAAAGAATTCAATGCATGTTCTTCTGACCGGGCTTTCTTTATTGCATGCGTGCTATCTCTGACTAATGTACAAACAAGCAGTTCCTATCTTTCCTTTTTCTTTCTCCACATAACCAATCACCACACAATAAACGTCTTTGTGAAATTAAATGTAGTTATAAACTTAGACCACGGAGTGTTCAGAACTTTAAAAAAAAATCTTCATTATACATGTTTAATTATGCCATCCATTCAGGGTTGCGCCCATCCCAGTAAGCACTGTGTGCGAGGCAGGTGCAAAACCTGAACGTGGCGCCAGCATATCGCAGGGTGAATACGAGCAATACATACACTAGCAGGGTTAATATTGCACAACAAAACCCCACATCCTACATGACTTTGAAAGGAAACTGAAGCACTCCGAGTAAATCCACCAGAAAAACATGCAAATTCAAAGCAAGGAACAACCAGGACCCCATTGCCGTGAGGCAGCAGTGCAACCTCAACGCCACCATGCCCCCACAGACTAATACATGCTTTAATGCATTTCATCATGAAAATTATATCAAGTATTTATCTTAGCATTCTAAATGTTCAGGGAGCAGGAATATCATGAAATTAATGTATTCTGTGTGCTGCCTGTGCCTCCTCTTAGTGCAAGAGGAAGTCAAGTTTAAAAAGCACGTAGCGATTAACATGGCTCCAGGAACACTTAACACAAAGCATTTAATGTACTACATAACTTATGACGGGGTTTGAGAAAATCTAGTAAATTAAATATTCATTTTAAGATGAAGTTTAGTTTACGATGCTCTACTTTAATAACAAATTACAAGAATAAAGTCAACATGTCGACTTTAATCTCGACAAACGGCGAGAATAAAGTAGAAATGATGAGAATAAAGTCATCATGTCGAATTTATTATTGTCATAAGCGTCGAGATTAAAGTGGAAATGTCAAGAATAAAGTCAACATGCCGTCACACTATTACACATTACCCAGGTACATTACACAGTATTGACAAAAAATAAAACAAGTACAACTTGGATTGCAGTATTATCCAGTAGTATAGAAACAGTATTCACACATTTGAACATAATGGTCCACATCAGACCTTTTAAATCCAAAGCATCTCCAGACAACAGAAGTGACTCCTTTTTCCAGCAGAAGTTCTTCTGTTTCATCATTTTCAACTTTATCATCTGCTACAGCTTCAGTTTCGGAATGTTCTCTGTCCATTTTAACCGTGTAATGCCTCCACTACTGCATGTACTCCATTGCATGCCTGTTTAGTGGTGTAGCAGTGAAAATGAGTCCCCGCGCAACACCGGTGCAGCAGTGAAAAAAGTCTCCCTTAAACAGTTTCCCGCAGCACCATGTTCCAAACGTTGTTTAGGCAATTTAAACCGGTGTTGCAGCATAAGAAAAATCCATATCATAACAAAAATAAAAAACGGTTTTCGGTATGAACTGGTATACCGCCCAGCACTAATTACACCTCAAGAATTAGAAATGTCTAGTAGTTGCACTGAAGGGAAAAAAAACACACCTGTATAAGAATAGTAAATGCACATTTTAAGAGCAAAATTCTGTAGTGCAATTAATGATTTAAAGTGATTAAAACCTGCAAGTGCATGGATATTTACATTTAAGCCGTGTTTAATTGCAAATATCAATTAATTGAGAATACTTATATACTGTACTGTACTGTTGTTAGAGAAACGGTGAAAATTGCTTTTTTTTTTTAATTAAGCCTTGTTTCACATATGTACATTACAGAAAAAAATGAAACAATGACAGCTTGTAATTATGAAAAGCATTTTATTTTCTTTCATGCATATGCATTATGGGTAAATATTTATGTACATGTTATTAAAGTATGTATTTTAAGAAATTTCTTTATTTGAATATTTTATGGTCCCTGAACAATAAGCCTACAGAATTTAATTCTGTTATAAAAAAATGAACAATTAACACCTGAGGTCTATAGTTTAATTATAAAAATATACTTTAATACAGGACATAAGGCTTCTATGCATCTGGTTATGCCGGAGCTTAGAGTATTATGTTTTTTAAAGGGATAAACAAAGAAAAAAATCTGAATCAGTATGAGAATCGACCGATCAAGTAACATGAAAACTGGCAAACAGTATCAACATTTAAAAACCTGATTGGAGCATCGCTATAACCAGAGACATAAAAATTGACAATGTTCTAAAACAGACATCACAGAGTAAATGCATTTCCGTATATACAAGGGGGCTCCGCCCCCTGCTCGCTTTGCTCGCTTACCCCCAGTGTTGGGTATCCTGAAATACATTAGTCGAGCTCGTTCGTTTTGGAGCCGTGCCCGCGGCATTTCAGACGCGCGTTGTAGGCGCCTCCGTTCATTGAGTTTATCCAGGCGGCCTCGTGTTTGTATATCCGTCAGTCGAGCTCGTTCGTTTTGAACCCGTGCCTGCTTTGCTTCCGCAGTTTCAGACGCGTGTTGTAGGCGCCTGCGTTCATTGATCGTATCCAGGCGGGTCGCGTTCAGCGTTTTGTACGATCCCAAGCAGCACATTATTCCTAACTTCACTCCGCAGTAGTGCCACTCAGAATATGGCTGTGACGCCTGCGCCTTCCGCATTATGTCGGATTTCACCATGCTGTGTAGGCGCCTTTGCCTTTCGTACTTTCCTGCGCCTTCCGACGTGCGATGTAGGCGCCTGCACCTTCCGGGTCTGCCTCTGCTGTGTGGTGTGGACGTTTAACTGTCGTTTTTTTCTGCTTTCATATTCTGTATCTTGCTCTGCATGTGTTTCGTGCCTACGTTTTTTTTGAAGCTGTTGAATTCCAGTTTTCATTATCTCTAACCTGCTCTCCCCATGTGTTTGGCCCCGTTTTTTAACCTCTTTATGACGTTTTACTTTGTTTTCTACTCTGTCTTTTATTTCTGACCTCGCTTTATCCTGCTTTTGTTTCAATGTCCATGGTGATTATATTCTCCCTTTTTCGAGTAATAATTTCAATTTGTTTGCGATACTGTGATCTTTACTGTACTGTCAATAATGCATCATTGTAATGTGATCCACCTATGCTGTATAGTTTGGGCGTGTGAGGATGACGTACGTTTAATACGGAGCCTCAGCCCATGTCACTCTGAGGAACCCCACTGTTAATACGGAGCTCCTTCCGTACTATTATGCGGTGCATTGTGGACCACTGCGGACTCCGTAGTGTTTCCCATTTCACTTTGTAGCTCGGTCAGTCGAGCTGTTTTTTTTTGGAGCCGTGCCTGCCTGGTTTGCGGCATGTCAGACGGTTCGTAGTCTCTCCCGTTTCACTCTGGGGAGGGGGGGCTTTGTGTAGCGCCTGCGCACTATGTCTCCTGTGTCCACGGGCATGTACCTGCTTCCATATCTGGTTTACCATTCTCTGTTAGTAATATGGACTATACAAGAAAAAAATCTCAGAATGTAGTATGTGTTTCAGTATACTTTGCATGTACTGTCAAGAATGATTTTTGCCCTGGACAACAATGCACACATTTCTTTTACAACTGGGAATCTTACCTTGAACAGCACTGTTAGAAGAATTAGCCGATACCACTTTGCAAGTCTTCAGTGAACTGCTATCGCAAATGCCTGTATCTTCCAAGTTTAGGACGCGGTTTGCCCATACTTTCGCATGTGGGTTTAGTTCGGAAACTTTTGCTGATTCCTATGGGAGAAAGAGAATATACATGAACAACAACAAAAGCAGATGTATGATTTGATAAAGACTACAGTATAATCTTGGATGTGTAATAGTAAATAAATGCATATTCTTGCAAATAAATACACTACTAAGGTAATCATTTTTCATTTTATTCCATTTCACAATGTATGCAATAAACAAACCATTACCCTTTCACATCAATACCAATAAGTCAAACAACACAAAACAAGTCAGCCATGAAGTTATTTTATAATAAAGCAACATACTGTATTTCAAGGCTTGAATTTCAGCACAGAATTGCAGGTATTGAAGCAATTATTTAAAAATTTTAAACTTAAAAGTGCAGAAATCACACTGCTATGTTATGACAAAAACTGGCTCCGAAATAAAAATGATTCGTGCTTGGTTTGAGAGCATAATGATGTGATCAATCAGCTGTGAGTTGCAATTGTTATAAAACCAAATGTTACACATTAGAATGAAGGATTTACAAAATTGCAAGATTACAGTAATTGTTTTTAATATAGCAAATTAAAGCATCATGAGATTGTGACATTAATTTGACTTGTCTGTTAAATATTGCTCTTAAATAAGTGCTATTAACTTGAAAACTATGTTGTCCTATACATACCAATGCAAATTTAAATCTCAGCATAAAGGATCACAAACCTAAAAAAATTACTTTGATAAACCTGTTGTTACAAAAGCAGCTTTATGGGGTTTGTGTAAACGAAAATATCCTATAAAATCTTGGTATTCACTAATGCATGCTACACTGACAAAAACCAGTGCTTAAAATCGATTGCTAAAACATAATTATTCAGACAGTATTTAATTTTCAGTCACAGAAGAGAACATGCCTATACTAGATTTATTCCCTGACACATGGCAGGATAAAACAGAGTTCTATGGAAGTGATCTCATTTTTTATAAGCCCCATGCTGAAACCCCTGACCCCTTGTCACATAGAATAGAAATATTCACCTTGTGATATAAATCAGGCCCAGTTTTTTATTAATACGCAACAAAAGCTGTTAATGTTTTAGAGTAAGAATATCTATAAATCTTAAAATACCAATAATGGTGTACTGCACGATAACGTGCAGTGATTACACTTGACTTGGCCATTCATAGTTTTCATACTCTCTCTGTACGTTTAGCATTCGTTTGCTCAGAGGTTGATTCGCTTGCTGCTTCCTGAGCAGCTCTTGTTTTCTCTACCCTAGCGACCCACTTCTCTTCTTTCGTCAGCATCTCTTCGCATTAAAACTGATTAAGGCAGTGTTTGTGTTGCAATTACTTAGTACGTTTTCTTTAATTTTTCACTTAAGCTGACACTTAAGTCTTCAACCTGCCTCAAGCATGATTTAAGATAAAAAAAAAAGGTAGGGGAAGTGACGGCGAAGGGATGAGAACGGCGCCTGTAAGAGCAAGATGGCCTTTATTTTTTTCTCTGCATCTTTTCGGTTTACATTTTCTGAATTGCACAGCTGAGAGTCTTTGGTTATGCAGGAAAAGAACATTTTATTTTATTCAAGGAGCATTATTATTTAATATATGCCGATAAGTTTATTTTTGAGCCATTTCCCATGATCTACAGCTGTATGTTAATAAAAGTGCCTGTGTGACATTTGGGACATGAGGCTTTGACTAAGAACCATATTTTTGTTATGACTTAATAGGAAGAAAAAAAATAGAGATATATATCTTATATCGCCATTCAGCAAAAAATATCAAGATATGATTTTTGGTCCATATTGCCCAGCCCTACAATCTAGGAAAATGAGGATGCCCAAGGAGGGGAGAAAGAGTGTACTGGTACCACTTTTTAAGAATAAGGGGGATATACAGAACTGTAGTAACTATACAGGGATAAAATTAATGAACCATAGCATGAAGTTATGAAAAAGAAGTGGAAGCTAGGTTAAGAAGAGCAGTGATAATTTGAGCGCAGCAGTATGGTTTCATAGGGGGAAAGAGTACTACAGAAGTGACGCTTACTCTGGGAATATTGGTGGAGAAGTATAGAGAAGGACAGAAGGAATTGCATTATGTATTTTTGTGGACTTAGAGAAAGCACAGGATGGTGTGCCTAGAGAGGAGTTGTGGTATTGTATGAGGAAGTCAGGGGTGGCAGAGAATTACATAAGAGTGGTACAGGATATGTATGAGGGAAGTGTGATAGTGGCGAGGACTGCGGTAGGAGTGACAGATGCAATCAAGGTAGATGTAGGATTACATCAGGGATCAGCTCAGAGTTCTCTCTCATTTGCAATAGTAATGGATTGGTTGACAGGCGAGATCAGACAGGAGTCTCCGTGAACTATCAAGTTAGCAGATGACATTGTGATCTGTAACGAGAGCTGGGAACAGGTTGAGGAGACCCTGGAGAGGTAGAGATGTGCTCTAGAGAGGAAAGGAATACAGGGCACTAGGGACAAGACAGAATACATGTGTTTGAACGAGAGGAGGGAGGTCAGAGGAATGGTGAGGATGCAGAGAGCAGAGTTGGTGAAGTTGGAGGACTTTAAATACTTAGGATCCACAGTACAGAGTAATGGTGAGAGTGGAAGAGAGGTGAAGAAGAGAGTGCAGGCAGGGAGGAGTGAGTGGAGAAGAGTGTCAGGAGTGATTTGTGACAGATGAGTAACAGCAAAAGTGAAAGGGAATGTCTACAAGACAGTAGCAAGACCAGCTGTGTTTTATGGGTTGGAGATGGAGGCACTGACCAATAAACAGGAGACAGAGCCAGAGGTGGCATAAAGATGCTAAGATTTGCATTGGGTGTGAAAAGGATAGACAGGAATAGAAATGAGTACATTAGAGGGTCAGCTCAGGTTGGATGGTTGGGAGGTAAAGTCAGAGAGGCGAGATTGAGCTGGTTTGGACATGTGCAGAGGAGAGATGCTGGGTATATTGGGAGAAGGACATTAAAGAATGGAGCTGCCAGGTAAGAGGAAAAGAGGAAGGCCTAAGAGGAGATTTATGGATCTGATGAGAGAGGACATACAGGTGGTCAGTGTAACAGAGCAAGATGCAAAGGACAGGAAGATATGGAAAAAAGTAACCAAAGATGAGCAGCCAAAAGATGAAGATTAATGTTAGTGTAAAATACTTTTAAAAACAAATTATTTTCAAAAAAAGGATGATTTTCTTTATTTTGGCAACTAAACATCAGGTAATCTAGACTTAACATTAGTTATGCTTTTCAGTTTCACTGCAAGCTACTGCAAACAGAAAAGAAATATATGTACACTTTTTAGAAGATGCTGCTTGGGATAACACTCCTAAAAATTAGGATTTAGCATGTATTAGTCCTATGCTGCAAGTGCCTCCGATGCACCAGTCCAGTCAAGCTTACTGAATTGTCTGTGCACTGGTGGAAGCTGTTAGATTGAACAGAGAAACTAAAAACCATAAACCACCGTTAAAAAAAAAAAAAAAAAAAAACACACCACACACACACACACACACACGTAATCAGCAGCAGCATGCATTATGCATTATTAACGGACTATGGAAAAAAAAAATGACTTACAGTTTCTCTCTGTTTAGGTGGAAAACTCCATACTCCATCTTTCTGTAAAACTCTAATATTGTTCCAAAATCTTGGCTGGTCATCTGGATCAGATGTGTTAGTCTGTTGTATGTTAACTATAGCAGAATTTAATTCAGAATGCTGCCATGTGTTATTGAAGTAACACTGCTCACTTGAAATAAATTTACCCAGGTTGTTAAAGCATCTGCATTCTTTCCCACACATAGAGTGAAACTCAGTTAAAAGACCTACTTTGAAGTCTTCGTTGAAAAAAGAGCATTTTTCATGTTCAGAAACTGGAATGTCAATTTCTTCCAATGCAGTCAAACCTGCTTCCTTTTTACAATATATTTCATAGGAAGGGGTTGATGCATAAATATCATGTTGGCTATGATCCTCATGTGGAAGGCTTACGCTATCAACACTGTACCCATCAACACCAGAACAAAACAAATTCCTTGCTTGCTCAGTTTCAATATCACTTTTTCCAAAATCTTTATATGTCATCCCAATACTGCCTGTTTCATTTTTCATTCCATTCAACTTAAAATTAGCAGCTGTTACACATTTTATATCAGTGGTTGCCTCTTTTTCTAGAAGGGAAAGAGAAGATACATCTGAATCATCTGAGAAGATGCTATCAAAACTGACTGGCAAATTGAAATGCTGGAAACCTGTCAAATCCTTATGTTTTGATGGATTCTGCTCAGATTCAACATGCTTTGGTAATTTCAGATTAAATGAAGAGTGTTCTGAAAAGTCTTGCTGAAAACGAATATGACTCGGTGAACTACTCATATTTTTGAGGACTTTGCTCTTCAGTGCATCACTCAAGTCAAGATGATGGTTCTCCATTTTCTCTTTGGTTAATTCAACAGATCCATTTAAATCACTGCTTGTATTTAAGGTAAAGAATTTGACCAAATTATCAGTACTGAGATTAACCATCTCTCTTAGGTGTAATTGCTGCCCATTTGAGTTCAACCCAGACCTTCCCATTTCCGAGTTAACACTCATTTCAGTTTCATAAGCTGTTAATAGCAGAGGACTTTCACTATCACCACGCATATCTTCAGGTGTTGCAAAGTGAGAGAACTGAAGCTCTTCCAAAGTGTATATATCAGCAGCCAGCCAATTAAAATCATTTTGACATAAATGTTTATTAAAACAACTGATCCCAATAGTTTGGTCATTTTTTAAGTCATTACTGGACTTTATTTGCATATCAAGATGATGTTTTGCATCCCTAGAATTATGTTCTGAACTACATGTATCTGATCTTAAACTGATCATGTCAAACTTGGCGTTTCCTTGCTCTTTAGGAGTAACTTCCATTGGGCAAATGTGGACCAACCCTGTAACTGCATTATCCAGCACGTCTGGTGGTTTAAAGTCATTACCATCACTAGGTTCTATATTGCATTGATTTATAATAACTTCTTCCTTATAAGTGTTAGCAGCAGAAGAGGAACAAACAACAGAGGTTTCCAAAGTTGTACAGTATTGTTCAGTGTGATAGCATTTTACATTTTCAGCCTCATTGCCAAGACACATTTTACCTGTCATGCTATTAACAAAGTTTGCACTTTCTACATCTTTTAACGCAGTAACCATTTCATTAGTAAGACATGATAGTTGTGCTCCATTTTTATGCTTAAAATCAGTTATTTCTGAACCTTTTGATGCAGATGTTAGAGAAGTCTGTTGCCAATGATCTTCAGCATCAGTGAGCAAGGTACAAGGGTTAACCTTTGCATAAATGCTGCATGTTGTTTGAGATACTTTTTCAGTCTCAGAAATACAGCCACGTTCAATGTTTTCACTACAAGGAACTGAACATGAAGGAGCATTCACATTGACCTCTTTACCGCCTACACTAGGATTTTGGGGGTTGCAAGCTATAATTTGCTGTGAACTTCCCTCATGACAAATCAAAGATGTTTTTTGAAAATCGACAAAAACCGGACTTGTTTGGTTTTTTCTCCCTTTTGGATTCTGTGGAATTTTTCTGCTAAGTGTCGAAGAACAACCTTGATGTTTGGACACATGTGCTGCCCGTTGTATACTGCCTGCATTTAAGTCAGGATTTTGACAAATTTGCCCATCATTAATTGGAAAATTCATATCCACTATAGTTTTTCCAACAACCTCCGAATCACTTTCCAGATCCTCCAAATCTATAGTACAAATGTTATAAAAGCCAAGAGGTGAAGTTACTTCAACATCACATTCCTTAAATGGCAAAGCTTGCCTATTTAAATATAACTGGACATTATCTAGATTTTCATACCTTTCTTTTAACATATTTGAATTTTCCAGATTCGTGCAGGTGATTTCCAAAGATGGAAAAACAGGTTCATTGGTGTCCTCACAAGACAGCAGGCAATCCACAGAGATACTATTTAAGGCTTTTGACTGTGAAAATTCTGATGCAGAACCACCACACAGATGTAACTCTTCTTCCATTTTGTCATACGATTCCAATTTATCCTTGTAAAACTTGCCTTTTGTTACAGCCTTTGTTACTGACCCGGCGTTGTTATTTCTTAAATACTGCCACAGTTTCAGCAAATTGTAAATTAAACCTTGTTTTTCTGGAACCACCTTATGGCTTTCTTCACTGTTTATTTGTGGTTTCTTAATAAATAAACTCTGTCTTTCATGACAAGTAATGTTCTCATTCCCCAAAAGATCTCTGTTGCATTCACACTTGGAACTAATCTTGTCTGGACATATGCATCCTCTCTTATTACAGTTCTTCACCAAAGTAGACAGCTCTTCATCTTTTCTATCGCAAAGTACAGTACTGTGGTCATGTTTCAATACTTCACTAAAGGAACTTTTTTCTGATGCATATAAAAGACTTGTTCTTTCATTAGGTTTGCTCGAATTTCTTTCCATACTGAAGCAGCAACCCATGGTTATTAAAATAGTCACAGAAAAGCTCCTGAATACTGCACTGAATCCCAAGATAGGAATGTAGAGGGGGGAAAAATGCTCTTTACACAAGAGGGGCAATCAATGCCTACATACCAAAAATAGACCATTTAGAATGGCACATGGAGTACACATGCTGCTGTCAATCACTTGTAACAATTCAAGTGAAGCTAATCATCTGAACAACAGTGACTTTCATTTTATAACTTATTTTCAAAAAACAAGTATGAAAGAATACTATAATATAAAAAGAATAGTACTGGAACTGCAATTAGCTAGTTTAAAAAAGTTTTATTTAATCATTCATTTAATATGGCATTTAAAAAGCTGCTTTTTAACCATGAGTGCCTCATTTAAATAAATGTCAGAAATAACTGGGACCAAAAAGAAACAATGACCAAACAAATTAAGCAATTTTTACCCAAAAAACAGAAGGTAAAGGGCAACAAATGTTCCTCAAATTCATGCAAAATATTAGTAATAATATACATGACCATCACCATTGTACTAAAAATGATGTTTGACACTCCAATTCCATCAAATTTCATTTCACCTTTTTTTCTCCTGCCACTATGTGATGACTACTTTGGTTTGCAAAATAAACTTAATGACTGGCCACTGAGAAACCTGCCACAAATACAAAAAGGACACCACCACCACCAACACAATAAGTATTAAATGGACCAATCAACCAGGCACTTAATATACCTATGACTACTGATAAATTACCTCTGGTATATTAAAAGGCGTGCAAAGGTATCTCTCACCATAGCACCAGTGTTTCTGGAGATTTCATGAAGGTTTGTTTTTTGTGTGTAACTAAAGGAAACCTTTTTGTTCCAAAAACCTGAAAATAAAGAATATGGCTTACCTATTTGTTTAAGCCGAAAAATTCACTAATTTCATGTGTGGTTGTTTTTACATACAGTATTCATTTTAGATCATTTTCCTAAATGGTACCAATAATTCTGGAGTCAACCTTATATGTTGATGGTATGCGGAAGTGTAGAAAGACAAATAGAGACTGGGAACCATTGGCCTATACTACTCAGTTGTTAAGCACACCATACTAGTTCTCAAATGCAAATGGTGGCATATGGATGTGTCAGGTGGGAGGCTACTCTACCAGTCAACGAAGGTCTCAGGCACTGTAACTGCATATGCACAAGGTCAATTAGCATAGTCCATTTATGGTTGGTTCAGCCAGGGTTCAAGGCATGTTAAAGTACACGTTTAAAAGATGATTATGATTTTTAAATGGTAAATTGTGTACAAATGTGCATAGCCAGGTTTTACAAATTCCATTTTAAGGATTTCCTGTTTTTTTGCTTGTGGATACTTTTAAGCTCAAATGTATGCAAAGTTTTATAAATGAGAACCGTAGACAGAAATATTTCTTTATATATGAGGCAGATAAAGTTTAATATAAATAAATATAAGGTTTTAACACACAGAAAAAAATATTAGATATAATACTTAAACAGTAGGATTGTGGTCTGAGGCTCACCCTTAAAGAAAAGCTTTGGAATTCCAATAAACTAATTGCTGTAACTAACTCACTAGGCAGCTCACAGAAATGGTTATGAAAGTTAAGGGAAAAAGTTAAAAGTGAATCTTTAGCTATATAGCGTGCTATGTGGTGTACAAGAAGAGGGGAGACTGTCCTTAGACTGCTAAACACACTTCTGAGACCCCATTCTGTCATCACATTAAAAAGTAAATAAAGGTGCAAGACGATGGAGGCAAAGATGCAAGTGGTTTTTAGGAAAATTTTGCATCATAAAATATTAATTCACCCAGCAATTACTATGATAGTTAACAAATCACAGGGACAAACATTCGAAAAAAGTTGGGTTATTAGAGAGAAAGGAACTATACTCACTCACTGGCAGTTACAGTGGTGTGAAAAACTATTTGCCCCCTTCCTGATTTCTTATTCTTTTGCATGTTTGTCACACAAAATGTTTCTGATCATCAAACACATTTAACCATTAGTCAAATATAACACAAGTAAACACAAAATGCAGTTTTTCAATGATGGTGTTTATTATTTAGGGAGAAAAAAAATCCAAACCTACATGGCCCTGTGTGAAAAAGTAATTGCCCCCTTGTTAAAAAATAACCTAACTGTGGTGTATCACACCTGAGTTCAATTTCCGTAGCCACCCCCAGGCCTGATTACTGCCACACCTGTTTCAATCAAGAAATCACTTAAATAGGAGCTGCCTGACACAGAGAAGTAGACCAAAAGCACCTCAAAAGCTAGACATCATGCCAAGATCCAAAGAAATTCAGGAACAAATGAGAACAGAAGTAATTGAGATCTATCAGTCTGGTAAAGGTTATAAAGCCATTTCTAAAGCTTTGGGACTCCAGCGAACCACAGTGAGAGCCATTATCCACAAATGGCAAAAACATGGAACAGTGGTGAACCTTCCCAGGAGTGGCCGGCCGACCAAAATTACCCCAAGAGCGCAGAGACGACTCATCCGAGAGGTCACAAAAGACCCCAGGACAACGTCTAAAGAACTGCAGGCCTCACTTGCCTCAATTAAGGTCAGTGTTCACGACTCCACCATAAGAAAGAGACTGGGCAAAAACGGCCTGCATGGCAGATTTCCAAGACGCAAACCACTGTTAAGCAAAAAGAACATTAGGGCTCGTC
Organism: Erpetoichthys calabaricus; assembly: GCF_900747795.2. NCBI lineage: Eukaryota > Metazoa > Chordata > Cladistia > Polypteriformes > Polypteridae > Erpetoichthys > Erpetoichthys calabaricus. Next base: position 175,462,362 of record NC_041399.2, on the reverse strand, counting down.
TCAATTTTGCTAAGAAACGTCTCAATGATTGCCAAGACTTTTGGGAAAATACCTTGTGGACTGATGAGACAAAAGTTGAACTTTTTGGAAGGCAAATGTCCTGTTACATCTGGCGTAAAAGGAACACAGCATTTTCAGAAAAAGAACATCATACCAACGGTAAAATATGGTGGTGGTAGTGTGATGGTCTGGGGTTGTTTTGCTGCTTCAGGACCTGGAAGGCTTGCTGTGATAGATGGAACCATGAATTCTACTGTCTACCAAAAAATCCTGAAGGAGAATGTCCGGCCATCTGTTCGTCAACTCAAGCTGAAGCGATCTTGGGTGCTGCAACAGGACAAAGACCCAAAACACACCAGCAAATCCACCTCTGAATGGCTGAAGAAAAACAAAATGAAGACTTTGGAGTGGCCTAGTCAAAGTCCTGACCTGAATCCAATTGAGATGCTATGGCATGACCTTAAAAAGGCGGTTCATGCTAGAAAACCCTCAAATAAAGCTGAATTACAACAATTTTGCAAAGATGAGTGGGCCAAAATTCCTCCAGAGCGCTGTAAAAGACTCATTGCAAGTTATCGCAAAACGCTTGATTGCAGTTATTGCTGCTAAGGGTGGCCCAACCAGTTATTAGGTTCAGGGGGGCAATTACTTTTTTCACACAGGGCCATGTAGGTTTGGACTTTTTTTTCTCCCTAAATAATAAAAACCACCATTTACAAACTGCATTTTGTGTTTACTTGTGTTATATTTGACTAATGGTTAAATGTGTTTGATGATCAGAAACATTTTGTGTGACAAACATGCAAAAGAATAAGAAATCAGGAAGGGGGCAAATAGTTTTTCACACCACTGTATATGTTGCATTGTCATGATGCAAGTCCAAACACGGAATCAAAATTCAATGCGATATTGACGAAAAGTTAAACCGTTTTTACTGAGATTTTACAGTAAAAGAGTACGTTTAAAAAGTATTTAAGTGTTAATTTCAAAACCAAACAGAATGAAAATGTATAACGCAACGAATACCTCTAATGCAACATGAAACAATTTTCTTTCAATTTATTAAGTTTTACTATTTTTTTTTTATTATGGTTAATTACTCGCTGTAAAATAGTTCTATTATGCATGTAACAATTCCCATGAAAATAATCTGTTTAAATTGTACATCCGCATTCTCATATGCGAACAGCAGATGCATGAAGTGGCTAGCGCATAGCGCCCACCCAGGGGTTGGCGAGCGAAGCGAGCACGGGGCAGTGCCCCCTAGTATATTATTCTCACACAATTAATTCATATTGGCAATTACACACTGCTTAAATGTAAATATAAATGCATTTATAGGTTTTCATCATTTTAAATCATTAATTACACTACAGCTGTTTTTGGATAAAATAAACATTTAATTTTGATAAAGTTGGTTCTTTTTCCTTCAGTGTATCAGCTGGACATTAGTAATTCCTGAGATGTAACTATAAATATGGATTACCATTTTAATTATGTAGTACTTGTTTCTTACCGAAATGTGCGCTGTATGACACACAGCAACAAAAAACAAAATACAGTACAAATCCTTAAAAAAAGTCTATTGATTACTAAGTAGCAATTTCAAATTTGTCTTCACCTTTCCCTATTCCAGTTAAAAGCATAGGCTTCCACATTTTAAATAAGCTCACTGTTCAAAAACATGCAGGATCAGTTTTAATTTAAAGGAAAGAATTAAGGGCTGAATTTTTTAAAGTAGTTTTTCTTGCCGTTTATCCATTTGCACAGGATGACTTCATTACCTTTTTTTTGGTTTATTAATCCCATTTCTTAAATGTAAAGGCTAACAACTCTCCCTTTACTGATAAAACAAGCCTCCACTGCTGCTATTTGTTTACACTGCAGGAAGTTTGCTGCAAAATATAAAAAAACACTCACTCAACTACCATATTACCTAGGATAAAGGAGCACTGAAACTAAATGAACATAAATCTTTAAAAAAAAAAAATAAAAAAAAAACCAGGGGCTGAAAACATCAGTTTTGGTGACTGGCTTTTGTACTGATCAAGTCTTCTTTTTAGTGAAAATCAGCCAATTCCAATTGGCGGCTGATTTATTGGAGCGTCCTTAGCCAGTATGTTTTCCATGTCAGCTGTAATTAGTAGACTTTTGCAGTCATAAGCTGTTCAGTGTTCATTTTGAAAGTAGAAGACTGTGGGCACTCATTTCCATGATAAAGGCCTAGCCAAGTAAATAAGGGTCTCCTTGAATGGATGAGACAGATGGGCAGAGTAGACATGAAAATGATATATAAGACTTCGTTCAATCTTTTTAAATAAGTAGGGGGCTTTGCCCCCCTGCTCGCTTCGTTCGCCAACCCCCCTGCCTGTGCTACGCGCCAGCAACTTCGCGTCTCTAACACTCGCATATATGGATTTCACTTTCACCAAACAACAAATCTTTTAATTCTCGTGGATACGCCTCTTCATTTGGAAGAAACACTACTTTTCCCTGAAGGCAACACTAAACAGACGATCTACAAGTTGCCGACTTAAAGTTTAAATCCAAACAATACATTTGATCTCTTTTCGCTGTTCTGTTATTTCACTGAGTAATAATTCCAGTTTGTTTACGCTAATGCGATCTTTATCATTTTTGGTTTTTTTGAGACCTTCGAATTTTAGTACTTCCATTATCTCTAACCTGTTCTGCATGTGTATCGTGCCAACGTTTTTTTTAATTCTTTATGACGTTCTACTTTGTCATCTATTCGGTCTTTTATTTTTGGCTCCCAGAAGTGGTTAAATCTCTTGGCTCAAAGTCTTTTCTCGTGGGACGTGAAATTGTCTCTGAGAGTCACGTCTCTCTTCCCAAGGTTTTTTTTATTATAATAGAGAGATTTTTAGACAATTTTATAATTCCAGTATTCATCATGCAAGCCACAGGCAGCAGGCATGGCACGCATTTCCATAGCTCTGCTCTACCCGTGGAAATGAGCATCCCCCAGTGGATGGGACTGAAGGCCAGAGTATACATGAAAGTGATTCAAGTGATCTAAAACCTTTAAAAAACATTGTGAGGAATTTCAGCAGTCAAGTGATCATTTTGTAAGCAGCAGACTAGGGTTATGTATTTCTGTGACTCTGCTCCAACTGGGTAAATAAGTGTACTTTCCAGTGAAAAGGACAAAAAGGCACATTGTAGAAAAAACAAAAGACTTCCCAGTCATTTTATATAGGTTTAGCTCAATTTTAGCTGTCCAGTGTTCAATTTGTAAACAGAAGAGCATTTCAATAACAAAGGCTCAGTTGTGAAAATGAGTGTGTCCTCCAGAATATGGGATGCAGAAGCACATTAATTGTGAAATTGATATAGAAAACTGCCTTCAGTCTTTTAAAATACATTTTGAACAACTTTAGCTATACAGTGTTCATTTTGCAAGCAGCTTACCTAGGCATGCATTTTTACAGCAATGCTCATCTGTGGAAATGAGTGTCTACTCTGGTGGAAGGGATGGAGGTGCACAACAGATATGAAAGTGCTCATGGACATCTAACCTAGCAGTTGTTTGAATGCTTTTGGCAGATACACTTCATGTGCTCCCAGCTCTTAAAACAACGACAAGCGAGAAGCAGAACAGGCAGCTCACCAGGAGCAGCAGCAAGCCAGCAGATGATCCGACCGCTTCTCCTTAGCATGCGTTCAGCACCCCCTATCTCCCCTTACACAATGTGAGCGGCAGAGACATGAAGTGGCAAAAGAACAGCTGCTGCACAGGCTTTTAAATGATTGACTCGCAGCGCAACAAGCAGAACACGGAGCTCGCCAGCAGCAGCAAGACAACACGATCCGACGGCATCTCCTTAGCGTGCGTTCAGCTTATCTGCTCAACAATAAAAAAATAAATAAATAAAAAAGCCTGTTTGCCACTGTCACAATATAACTAGTGTTGAAGTTTCAAGGATTTCATTCACCACTGGAGAACTAAGGAGAAATACAGTATCTCACAAAAGTGAGTACACCCCTCACATTTTTGTAAATATTTTATTATATCTTTTCATGGGACAACACTGAAGATATGATACTTTGATACAATGTAAAGTAGTCAGTGTAGAGCTTGTATAACAGTGAAAATTTGCTGTCCCCTCAAAACAACTCAACACACCGCCATTAAAGTCTAAACCACTGGCAACAAAAGTGAGTACACCCCTAAGTCAAAAATGTCCAAATTGTGCCCAAGGTGTCAATATTTTGTGTGGCCACCATTATTTTCCAGCACTGCCTTAACTCTCTTGGGCATGGAGTTCACCAGAGCTTAACAGGTTGCCACTGGAAACCTCTTCCACTCCTCCATAACAACATCACGGAGCTGGTGGATGTTAGAGACCTTGTGCTCCTCCACCTTCCATTTGAGGATGCCCCAAAGATGCTCAATAGGGTTTAGGTCTGGAGCCATGCTTGGCCAGTCCAGCACCTTTAACCTCAGTTTCTTTAGCAAGGCAGTGGTTGTCCAAGAGGCGTGTTTGGGGTCGTTATGTTGGAATGCTGCCCTGTGGCCCACTTTCCGAAGTGAGGGGATCATGCTCTGCTTCAGTATGTCACAATACATGTTGGCATTCATGGTTTCCTCAAGGAACTGTAGCTCCCCAGTGCCGGCAGCACTCATGCAGCCCCAAAGCATGACACTCCCACAACCATGCTTGTCTGTAGGCAAGACACACTTGTCTTTGTTCTCCTCACCTAGTTGCCGCCACACACGCTTGACACCATCTGAACCAAATAAGTTTATCTTGGTTTCATCAGACCACAGGACATGGTTCCAGTAATCCATGTCCTTAGTCTGCTCGTCTTCAGCTCGTCTTGCTGGCTTTCTTGTGCATCATCTTTAGAAGAGTCTTCCTTCTGGGACGACAGCCATGCAGACCAATTTGATGCAGTGGGTGGCGTACAGTCTGAGCACTGACAGGCTGACCCCCAACCCCTTCAACCTCTGCAGCAACGCTGGCAGCACTCATATGTCTATTTTAAAAAGACAACCTCTGGATAGGACGCTGAGCATGTGCACTCAACTTCTTTGGTCGACCATTATGAGGCCTGTTCTGAGTGGAACCTGTCCTGTTAAACCGATGTATCGTCTTGGCCACCATGCTGCACCTCAGTTTCAGGGTGCTGGCAATCTTCTTATAGCCTAGGCCATCTTTATGTAGAGCAACAATTCTTTTTTTTCAGATTCTCAGAGAGGTCTTTGCCATGTGGTGCCATGTTGAACTTCCAGTGACCAGTATGGGAAAGTGTGAGAGCGATAACACCAAATTTAACACACATGCTCCCCATTCACATCTGAGACCTTGTAACACTAACGAGTCACATGACACTGGGGAGGGAAAATGGCTAACTGGGCACAATTTGGACATTCACTTTTGTTGCCAGCGGTTTAGACATTAATGGCTGTGTGTTGAGTTATTTTGAGGGGACAGCAAATTTACACTGTTATACAAGCTGTATACTGACTACTTTACATTGTATCAAAGTGTCATATCTTCAGTGTTGTCCCATGAAAAAGATGTAATAAAATATTTACAAAAATGTGAGGGGTATACTCACTTTTGTGAGATACTGTAATAAATCGATAAAGCCTATTTTTGGTCACATTTGTGACCATTTTAGTCACAGTAACACAGAATCCCTATCTAGAATGAGACCAAGTGGCTTATTACACTACAGTAACTGCATTGTCATGAAGTTTCCACCCTGCAGTTTACATGTTTTGTTCACCCAGAGGTGGCCCCTGTGGCAAGATCAATGATGAATGAAACTGTACAAACATTAACAGAGTCGGCCTGGATGGGAGGAATCTGCAGAGACACACCGTACAGGTGAGCTCCCATGTCTTCCACAAAGTACAGTGTAACCTCGGTTCACGAACGTCTCGGTACACGTACAACTCGGTTTATGACCAAAAAGTTCACCAAACTTTTGCCTCGATTCACGACCACACACTTGGTATACAAACAAGCCAGTTTCCCTTTCGGTTTGTGCAAGCCGATGATTTCCGCACGTGTTGCATTGTTCTCCGTGCATGCGTGCTTTCGCTGTGAGGTCTTTGTGCTCTATTTCATTTCCCTTCCGGTTCGTACACGCCGATTACTGTATTTAAGCACGTGTTCAGCCTCTCCCTGTTCATTGTTCTCAGTCAGACGTGTGTGCTTTACCTGTGAACTCTTTGTGCTCTACAGTATTTCGTGTGCTTTTGCAGTTAACCATGGCTTCTAAGCAAGTGAAGAGTGCTGAGAATTATTGAGACTTAATTATGAGAAGTGTTGCAATGTTACTTTTCTCTTTTTTCAAATGTTTATTTTTTCCCTGTGCTTAAAACTCATTTAAAAAGAGTGTTTACAGCGATCGGGTTGTAATGCTATTAGCTTGAACTCCTGTAATGTTACTTTCTTGGTTGGCTTTTAAATAAAGTTCGGATTTGTTCAAATGTGCCTTTTATCCCCCCCTGTGCTTAAAACTCATTTAAAAAGTGTTTATACAGCGATCGGATTGTAAGGCTATAGCGCAAACTGCTGCAATGTTACGGGGTATGGGGGGCTCAAATGCTGCTGAGAGAGAGAGCCTGCGCGTGCAGCAGAGAGGAGAGGGGGGCTCGCGTGCTGCTGAGAGAGAGAGAGAGAGAGAAAGAGCGAGCCTGCGCGTGTAGCTGAGCAGGGAGCCTGGGTGTTTGTGTCAGTGTTATTCAATGTTTTTACATTAGTTTACTATTACACTGTGCATTCTATGGTGTAGGGGCGGCACGGTGGCGCAGTGGGTAGCGCTGCTGCCTCGCAGTTGGGAGACATGGGGACCCGGGTTCGCTTCCCGGGCCCTCCCTGCGTGGAGTTTGCATGTTCTCCCCGTGTCTGCGTGGGTTTCCTCCGGGCGCTCCGGTTTCCTCCCACAGTCCAAAGACATGCAGGTTAGGTGGATTGGCGATTCTAAATTGGCCCTAGTGTGTGCTTGGTGTGTGGGTGTGTTTGTGTGTGTCCTGCGGTGGGTTGGCACCCTGCCCTGGATTGGTTCCTGCCTTGTGCCCTGTGTTGGCTGGGATTGGCTCCAGCAGACCCCCGTGACCCTGTGTTCGGATTCAGCGGGTTGGAAAATGGATGGATGGATGGATTCTATGGTGTAATTAACTATATTTGTGCTTAAAAATCTTTAAAAAATATATATTTACATACAGTTCATACGGTCTGGAACTGATTAATTGTATTTACATACAATCCTATGGGGGAAATTGCTTCGGTTCACGACCAAATCGATTTACGACCAGAGGATTGGAACGAATTATGGTTGTGAACCGAGGTTCCACTGTACTTATGTTTAATTGGCTCTGTGTCCTTTGCTTTGCAGATCTCCTTGTGAAGAACATAATTACTGTTAGCAATGTCAGTAAAATTAAGAAATAATCTGCAAAACTCTATCTTCTGGTGGCTGGTGTATTACGAAGTTTACCAGACACACAAACTGTTCTCATTTACATATTAAGACTGAATTACTTATTTGGAGCATGTATGTATCACATAGCTCGCTCACCATTATCAAGCTTCAAACTCCTTTACACAGTCTACCTTGAATTAGATTTGTAGTACTTTTTATATAAAAGGTACAGTGAATTTTGAGACTTTGTGGAATCCCCCCAAAGTCGCTAGATGATATGGCTGGTCTGTACACTGGAACTGTGAGTGCTGTGCAGAGCAGAGGCAGAACCTCAGCATTTCTCCCAGTTAATTTCGGAGGTACGTCATGGGTGTGTTCTTGCTCCTACTCTCTTCACGGCTCGCATGGACTGGGTGTTGGGCAAGGTCGTGGGTTCCAGAGGCTGTGGGACATCTGATGGTGAAGATTTACTAATCTTGACTTTGTGGACGATGCTGTGATCTTTGCGGAGTCAATGGAAGCTCTAATCGGGGCTCTCGAGAGACTGAGAGACCGAGCAAGGAGTCTGAGTGTCTGGGCTTTCAAGTGTCCTGGAGAAAAACCAAAAACCTTTAATAACTTCTTGGGCACAGCAATCAGCAGTGTGTCTGTCATTAAAAGGTTTACTTACCTCAGTGGCAACATTCATGTCTCTGGTGACTCTTCCTATGAAGTCAGTAGAAAGATTGGAAGACCATGGAGGGTCATGAGGTCGCTGGAAAGGGTTAGTGGCGCTCCCGAGATCTGTGCAAAAGGACAAATGTCCAAGTGTTTGGAGTCCTGACGCTTCCTGTTTAGCTATATGGCTGAGAGACAGGAATGATATCTAGTAATCTGCAATGAAGACTGGACTCCTTCGGTACTGTGTTTTTTCAGAGAATCCTTGGGTATCCGCTGGTTTAACTTTGTGTGGAACAAGAGGAATATTAGCTGCATTGTGAGGGAGTGTCAGTTACGGCACTGCAGAAATGTGGCATTATTCCCCGAGGGTAATCAGGCACGTACGGTCCTCTTGAGGACCAGAGCAGCTCGACCATGCCAAGGGGATGCTCACGTAACACCTGGCTGCGGCAGATGCATGGTCATTTCCAGAGGGTGGAACTGGACCTTGTGTCTGCCTTGGTGGTTGCCAACTGGGATCTTGAGTGGTTTTGTTGTGTGATATGTCCGGCAACACAATGTACCAGTGCATGCTCCTCAATCTGACCTGACCGGACAGTGGATTCAAAAAGTAATCAGACCCCTTTTCTTTTTCCCACATTTTGTTATGTTGCAGCTTTATACTAAAATCATTTATTTTTTTGTTTCATCAAGCAAAACTCAGTACCCTAGCATAACAAAGTGAAAACAGGATTTTAGAAATTTTTGCAAACACTTTTCTGGTTAGGATAATCTTTTCATCATCATCATATCAAATAGCACTTCTTGTTCAGTGGAAAATGCCTTTGGACACCATTTCAATAATGCTGTGCTTTCAATCAGTCTCTCCACATGAATGAATGATCCACAAACTTTAGTAATTTATGCACATTTTCTGAACTGTAAAATATGCAGACTAATTGGAGAACAAGGCAAGGCTGTTCATATGCTAATTTTTCCTGACAACTTTGCGATTCAGGAGCACCTCTTAACACAGAACGAAAAACTAAAATAGCCAAACTTCTATACTCTTCTTCCAGAACTTTGTGGAGGTGTCAGAGACACTATGACTGCAATGCAGAGACCAGGGGCCTCATGTATAACGGCGTGCGTAGAACTCACACTATAACATGGCGTAAGCACAAAAGCGGGAATGTGCGTACGCACAGAAAAATCCAGATGCAGGAATCTGTACATACGCAAACTTTTACGTTCTTCCACTACATAAATCCCGATCAGCGTGAAAAGTAACGCATGTGCACGCGCCTTCTGTCCCGCCCCAACTCCTCCCAGAATTACGCCTCTTTGAATATGCAAATCGATATAAATAGCCTTCTGTGAAAAGACAATGGGAAAAGCACAGGAGAAAATATAAGAATTTCAGCGATTACCAAGTGGAGGCAAAGAAAAAACGTACTATTTGTTGGTTTAAACAGTGGTATAATCAACAAAAGGAAGTTGATCGAGTGACAGAGTGTCGGAGAAACTCGAAGGCTCAAGTTCACAAAGTCGCACAGTGCCTGAAATAAAAAAGAAATCACATATCAAAGTCGCCGTGAAAAGGCGAGTCGTAGCCCACCGTCTGAGTGTCGTATGAAAGCTTATTAGGGTACAGACAAAAAAAAAAAAAAAGGCACACAGTGGGGAAAAAAGCACAAAATGTCAACTTTAATCTCGAAATTTCCACTTTAATCATGTAGTTTATTTTGCCATTAAAGTAGAACATCATAAACTTCATCTTAAAATCGTTTAATTTACTAGTTTCTCAAATCCCATTGTAACTAAAGTGGCATGTTAAATGCTTTGTTCTGTATTTGATCTTCTATGTGCTCTGTGTGTGTGAATCACTACCTGCTTTTTAAACGGGCTTTCTCTTTCTCCGACAGGACACATAATCCATTACATTCGTGAAATTACAGCTCCCTGAATAATTAAAATACTGAGATGTATACGTGATATCTTTTTCATGATGATAGGAATGAAAGCATGTTATTAAACATGGGAACACGGTGGCGCAGTGCTTGTTCATGTCTCACGCCGGAGGCTTGCTGCGCCATGCGCGACCTTCAATGTAATAATTTATCACAGCAGTACTGTCTCTTTCAAACGTACTAACCTCCAATTCCTGCCCTTACTTTTCTTTCTCCAAAAACCCAATCGCCACACAATCAGCTATGTAATAGACGTGAAGCCATCTGTAAGCTTAGAACGCTGATTCTTCAAAACTTAAGGAACATTGAAATATCTTCATAGTACGTGTTTAATTATTATATCCGTCTATCTTTCCAGTGTCGCGTCAGCACCAGCAAGAATACAATGCAATGCAGGAACAATTACCGAACTAGGTAGCGCTGCGGCACCGTGTCCTCACATGTTTAATTATTAACAATACAGATTATTTAAATGAAGTTAAAGTTTTATCTGTATAATATAATCAACATATTTTGCTGCATTTCATCTTGAAAATGAATACCGTCATCATATGTAAATACGCGCTTTATAAAGTGGCGCAGGTTGTGCAATATTATAACTGTATCCCAAGTTTACAGTGAGGTGATTGTACTTATAAGTACAAACAGTTCTACAAGGAGCACTTGATGGACTGATTTAGTGCGTTTATAGTTCTTGGGATGAAACTGTTTTTAAACCGCGATGTCCGTACAGGGAAGTCTCTAAAGCATTTTGCTGTGGCTCAGGTAGCGTCTGCTTAATGCTGTGTACCGATAAGTCTCTTTCCGATCAGCTGCTGCTGTGATTTCCCACTCAGATACAGTGATATAAATACTCCGAGTAGTGCAGTGACAGTAATATGGAAAAAGATGATCTGCTGTTACAACCCTTAACGGGAGCAGCTGAAAGAAGAAGAAGATGCAGTGAGAGTTACAACACTAAAGCAGTTATGGTATTTGGAATACTATGGCTATTCCCTGGACCATTATATTGCTGCAGGTTAATTACAATCAGATGCATTACACTAATAAACAATATGCAGTTAATTTCAGTGTATTTATAAAGCCGCGCCAGGAATGTGGATCTAAGAAAGAAAGGGTGATCACACAGGAACAGTAGCACTGCTTTGATGCTGGGTCCTGCCAGTCTGCAAAACCGGGCGGATAAATTGTGTACGCCAAGGTATGAGTTACCGTGGAAATGTGCGTGGCTTTACGCCAAGTTTAGGTTTTATACATCGCGATTTGAGCGTGGAAACGTTCGTACGCAACATTTCTGTGCGTACGCACCGTTTATACATGAGGCCCCAGGTCATTTTCATAGGCATAGTTGTGCACTTTCAGCTGCAGTTTACTATTTTTAAAAAGTAAAGCCAACCATTTAAAACAAGACTTTAAATATAGGGTGCCGCCTTGGTCACAACCTTTGTCCGCCAGCAACCCGAACGACTTCAGTGGGTTAATGTGTTTAGATCCAAGTAATTTTAACATTGTCATTTTTTCTAATTTTTATTTTACCAATTAACAGAGAGAGTAAGTTGGGATGCACCAGCAAAATACAGGAATTGTTAACGTAATGTTAGGCTCGTCATCTTATTTTTATCAATGCAATTTACTGTCATCCATGTTTTTTCTATCATTTTAATATTGGCTTTATTTAAATTAAAAAACAAAAAAAATACACTCACTGTTAAGTCCATTTGTATTGCTTTCTACCATGCTGTATTGACCGATATATAAAAGTTTGTTATTGCCCATCTCTCATTTATATAAACGTAAGCAAACAACATTTAGTAAGGCTGCTGTTCCATTTAGAAATTAAATCCTGATTAATTGCATATTTAACATTTTTAATTGAAATTAAATGCCTATTAATCACAATGTATTGGATTGCTATAATATTTGGGAAAACCAATAATTATGGTTTGAGCTAGTATGTTGCAAGATGACATACTAAAAACACTAAAAATTACACAAATATTAAAAAGCAAACAAAATAATGATTTAGCTTTTGTGCACAAATGTGTTACATCTCAGACTGTGCTTAACTTTGTGATACATACAAGTCTACTCCACAGCTGTTGCCTAGAGAGGAGTCATCATTAATATTAAAAGTACATAGGCTTTTAAAAAGCAAAGAAAAGGCTGAAAAATGGAAAAAAAACAAAAAACAAAAAAAAAAACAATGTATCGGATCGGTTTATTAATTTAGAGCCGTGGTCCCCAACCTTTTTGACAGCAAGGACCACTTTATTAGATGCAAATTTTTCCACGGACCGGTCGGGGGGGTTGGTTGGGGGGGGCAGTTTTATACACAATTTAAATAACATTTCTATTATTATTAAAGTTATTAAGCAGTTCGCATACGTTTGCAATCTGAGATTTTTCTTCTTTTTTTGCATATAACAGACATATGCTTTACATTTGCCAATCCAACAGATTGCACATCACAAACATTAACACTGCTATCTTTTTTTCCGTGTCTGCCATTTCTATAGGAGGGTGACAATGAGTTAAATTCCAATGGATGTTTTTCAAATGTTGACAAGTAATAAGCAAAAGGAATCACTGAAAACCACAGACAACAAAAACAGCAAAAAAAAAAAAAAACAGTACGAGGAAAGTTCAAAGAAAGAGATTTTTTTTACAATGTTTCTGTTTGGGGATCGTTGTGCAAATGTGCACAACTGAGCATGCGACCACAGATCTAACTGCTCTGTGGATGATTCGTTCAAGCATTTCAAGGTCACTTCGTTGTAATGAAAGCATCTGCTGAATGTACTTCGTAGTAATGTGATTTCTATAGACTCATGTCATATGGGGAAACTGTCGGGACCATAAAAATACTTTGTTGTAATAGTCTCTCACCTCGGCCTCTCTCCTCTCTCTGCACCGCTGCAAAGCCCCGCCCGCCAAGCGTTCTGAAAAGTCTGAGTGAGTCACCGTTGCCGGCAGTTCTCTCGCGGCCCGGCTGTCAGACAGCTGCGGACCGGTAGTGGGCCGCGGACTGGGGGTTGGGGACCCCTGATTTAGAGGACAACTTTGCTCCCTTCGAGAACCCCTTTCAACAACTTTCTACTCACTCAATAACATGTAAATTAACTATACAGTGTACTGGATTATTATTTCTTACAATAAGCAACATGACTGCCAAATACAACCCAATGGACACAACTGGATATCTCACACACCATTTCCTTTTAACATTTTTGGCTTTCAAGATCCATCCACACTTTAGGTTATAGAAATGCTTAGTTATACTTGAAAAGGTTAGGAACTTCTAAAATAAAAATAATAAAGTGTCTGAATGCCCATATCAGTTGTTCAAAGTAACTGAAACCTGATTAGTATATAACCTTCAAAATACTCACTGAGAAAGTACTGGAGCTGTACACTGAAGGAAATGAAAAAGTCTTTAAACAAAATAAAACCTGGAGTCCAACATTATACTGATACTGAGAAACAACTGCCAATTAAACCATTAAATTATTACCATACTGCTTTCTCATCTTACAACTCTACAAGTATTTCACTTATAACACATTGTCTTCTGTATATTCAATTTTGCATACGACACAAAACTGGAAAAACTGTACATTCACATACCAGAGGAGAACTTTCTTTTTTTTCTTGTACGTGCTGCACCTGCGGTTCAGCTACAACTTTTGTATCCTGGTCAGAAGTCATGAGCCGTCTACTTCCTTGCTCCAAAGGAAGAAGGATGTTGGTCACCAAGCAAGCTGTAGATATCAAAATAAAATACTGTTATCTTGGATTTTAAGAAGAGTTATGCAATTTTATTCTATCCTAAAGTTTTGTTTTGAACAATAGATGCCATACATACATACATTTATGTCTGTCTGACCACTTTTCATGAGAGAACCGACATTGATTTATTCCCACAAATCCAACAGACAAGCTGAGGGCTGACGTCAGAAGTGGGTGAGCTGAGTGGGGCTCACGTGCCATTCTCCATTCAAATTGGTCTACCTGTAGACATGTTTTGAAGCGTACCCTACCTCAGCTTAGCTAGCAATATAATACACACACACACACAATATATATTATAAAAAAAAAAATCCTCAGAGAGAAAGACTAGGGAGACAAGTCATGATCTTCAAATGAAGATCATAGAAGACACTTAAAAGACTCGCGAGACAAAAGAGATTGGCCTGGAGCATCTCGCGGGGACCTTAAACATGAGACTTTGTGCTAAGAGATTAACTCAGGAGAGTCTCACGGGGACGTAGAACATGAGATTCTTGCAAGGCACACCCTACTTACAACTAATATCAAATAAGACCATGGGCAGCAAAACATTCAGTCATGTAAAGGATTTGAGCACACACAGATCCAGGGCTCTCAGCGCATATAAAGCGTATAAGGACAACATGTTATAGTTGAAACGTCGACGACTAAGTGAAGAAAAAAGAGCAGCGCAGAGAAAAGAGACTCAAAAGCGTTGGAGAGAAAAAAAGGCAAACAAGAAAAAGAACAATCTAAGTGCAAATTCAGAAAATAAGGAAAGTAATAATCAGCCCGGAACAAGTGGAATTGAAAACAAGCACGTCCAATCGGGCTCAGAATTAAAAGACAAAGAGTAAAAGACAAAGTAGAACCTCATAAAGACGTTCAAAGACGTTGTCGCTATATACATGCAGAGCAGGTTAGTGATTACGAAAGCAGTGGAATTCGAAAGGCTCAAAAAAAAAAAAAAAAAAAAATGGTGCTATACAAATGCAGAATACGAAAGCAGGAAATTTTAAGTATCAAAAATAAGAAAGTAAAGATTGCAGTAGCGCAAACAAATGGAAATTACTCGAAAAAAGGGAAAATAATCACCATGGACAAGGTGTCATTGAAAAAAAAGCAGGACAAAGCAAGGAATGGAGATCGAATATATGGACATTAGGTGATATGTCAGATGTAAATATTGTAAGGCTTTGAAGTTTAAGTCAGTATTTCAAAAACGGGGTTTACCTCACATGCATTTATTGGTTACTTTGCAAAAAAAAATTATTAACTCTTTTAGGGCGGATGTCGACTTTTGTCGACATTCAGGGATAGAGGGCAACAATCAGCTGTTAATGGCGACAAAACTCACTGTCATGTCGCAGGCATTCCCTCTGTGTTTGGAGGAATGCTAGACTCGTTGACTCTGCAACTAATCCTTGCGTGTGCGTGAGTTGCGAAATGTAAACAATGGCAAGATGGCATCGACATGTCACAAGGGAGCAAAGCGAGTGCAGAAAAGAAAACACTCAGCAGACAATGTTTTGCGCATTATCGCGGAGTCGGACTCTGATTTTTCAGAATCGGATTTTATTGACAGTGATCAGGAGATCGAACAAGAGAGTGAGAAGCCGGTATCAGCTGATCGGACACCAGCCGATGCCGCGCCAGCCGATCCGCTGCCAGCTGAGTGCATTTGTGCAGCCGATGCATCTACGGCAAGGTTCGCGTGGGAGGAATACACAGACATTGATCCATGGGAGCCAAACTAGCTACCGGACTTCACAAGACGGCATGGCTTCTTTCTGTTGGACACGACAGATCACCAGCTGCTGAACTACTTCAAGCTGCTCTCTCCTGATGCTGCTTTTCAGCTACTGTCAGACGAGACAAACAGGTAGGCAGAGAAATTTTTTGAATCGCGGGCTGCACTTGCATCGCATGCATAAAGTTCAGCCCCTGCTTGACATTGTGGAACCAACATAGAAACAATTTTATCAACCTGGCTGTGATTTGTCTGTGCATGAATCTATGATAAAATAAAAGGGACACCTTTTTTTCTGCAAATATATGCCAGACAAGCCCACAAAGTATGGCATAAAGGATTTTGTACTGGCAGAAGCAAACACTGGTTTCTGCCTGAAAGTAATTACATATACAGGAAAGTATTTCTTTCAAAGAGAGAACTGTCCCTTGACAAGTCAGGTTGTGCTGGAGCTGCTTCACGGCTATGAACATTTGGGTCATGTTGCATACATTTGGACAATTTTTATACATGCCCAGAATTGTTCATGGAGCTACAGAGCAGAGGAATTGGAGCTTGTGGCACAGTGAGGGTGAACAGGATACACATGAAGCCAGACAGGCTGAAGATGAAAAGAGATGACAATATGGTTTTCATGCGGGCAGAAAACTTGGTGGCAGTGGCATGGCACGATGGCAAATGGGTGACTTGTCACTCTACAGTACACACTAACAATATATGTGAGAAAGTGAAGCAACAGACAATTGAAAAGTAGGCACCAAAGCAACACATATTGTAAGCAGTGCAATGTGGCAATGACCGATATTGGCTGCTTTGAGTGAGATCAGACTTTGCAGAACTTTGCTGTGTAAAATGTATGTGATATGTATGTAAAATCATAAGAGTATGCAGGCTCATACAACATGCAAGACAGTAACATTTGTCAAAAGTAAATATTTTTTGTTGATTTCAATTTCTTTGTGTTCAATTTTTAAAAAAAGTTAGTTTTTGGAAAAATATTCAGCCCTGGGAGAAAAGAAACAAAAAAAATTAGCCCTAAAAGAGCTAACTGCTGATGATGTAGATCGCTTTGTCTGGGCTGAAATTCCAAACAGAGAAACCTATCCTGAATTATGGTACAAAGTCATTAAACACACGTCTCACAGACCTCATTTAAAAGATTCAGCATGTTGGAACGCGAAAGATTCCAAATATTGTTTTTAACGAAATTCTGAAATAAAAGTGAAACTAATGAAATAGCAACAATTCAAAGAAAAAAAAAAAATCTTAAAAAAAGTGTACATCTGGAAAACCAAACACGGGGGTTGGCGAGCGAAGCCCCCTAGTACTATATATATTAGTGATGGATGGCTGTAGATCTCTGCAGGCTGGGAGGGCAATATATTGGAAGGAGGGGAGCAGACATGCACAGGACACTACCTGCCCTGGAGCACTACATGGCAGCTCCCCGGGGTTGCAGAAGCACCTCTGACTCCTGCAGGGCTTCATGGGAGTGTGCTGCAGCCTTGCTGGGTTCAGTGGATGTCACCAGTGGGAGCTGTGGAGGTGGCACAGCTCTGCTATATTGGGCTTTCACCACACCTGGGAGGGATTCCAGATCCAGCTAACAAGCCACCTGAAGCACTCCCAAAAGCAGCATAAAACGAGCCATCTCACTTCACTCGTGGAGCCAGAGTCAGGAGGAAGAGGATGAAGCTTGCCAGAGAAGGAGTGGAGGTGGAACGAGGAAGTGAAAAGGAAGGACTGTGATTAGGAAAAGGAAGGACTGTGTTGCTACTGTGGGAAGTGAAAGAAAAGCGCTTCCCCACTACAGTGTAATAAAGAGGTGCTGTGTGGCAAGACTTGTGTTTGCATCTCTCTGTTTGGGTGGGTGGCTGGAGTGCCCTCTTGTGGCCACAATATATACATACATACACACACATTCTCTCTCTATGTATATAGAGAAAAACGGAGGTAAGAAAAGGATTTCTCCAAAATTCAAACAACATTAAGTTTGTAAGATCTCAAACATTTACTGCTATACATATCAGATCTCAATAAGAGCCTTACTCACTGGTGGTGGTGGTGACACCTCAACCGAATTCTCACTCTTTTTTCAACAATACAAAGGTATGGAAGCCATGGAATAACTGAAGTGGGCCATAGGCCGGCATTAAATGCTATAGGAAAAAGAGGATATGTCCTGCTTTGATCAGCAAGTAAATGAAAAGAAAGATTCATTTTTACTTAACTAGACCTTAGTCTTTCATGAGCTTAAAAAGAGTTTGTTGTTTAAAGTTCATTTAGAGGTTTTACAGTTTTACCAAACCAAGTGTTTAAATTTAAGGTATTTTTTCATTGGTGCAGCATATGAATGTAGAGCTGCTAAATCTGGGACTACAAATTGTGCGACTTTAAATAAAAACTTGATTCTCTGTAGCTGTAATGCTTAAGAGATTAAGCATATATACATACATACAAGATGGGGTTGGGAGATTTTATTGGCTTGAGGGGAATTTAAGGAAGGGGGTCACCTGACAGCTTCACACCCTGCTCGCTTCGCTCGCCAACCCCCATGTTTGGTTTTTTGGATACACACTTTTAAGATTGTTTTTTCTTTTAATTGTTGCTATTTCATTAGTTTCACTTTTATTTCAGAACTTCTGTAAAAACAATATTTGTAATCTTGTGAGTCCCAATATGCTGAATCTTTTAATGAGGTCAGGATAGGTTTCTCTGTTTGGAATTTCAGCACAGACAAAACGATCTACATCATCAGCAGTTAATAATTTTTTTTTTTGCAAAGTAAAAAAGTAAGTAGAGTTCTGCATTGGACTCCTGTCTGTAAAGTCGTGCTATTTTCCTCTCACGGTTCTAAAAGTACATGGGGTTACCAAGGTGATACCCCAGCTTTTGTCTAGGTTTTTGTACAAGGGCTAGACAGAACGTTTTTGACTCCTGGGGTAAATGTAGCTTTTTAAATAAGCAGATAGATAAATATATATACATTTACAAAGTAACCAATAAATGCATGTGCGGTAAACTCCGTTTTTGAAATTCTCAAGATTCTTTATTTGTTACATGCATAGTTATACAGGACAACACGCAGTGAAATGCATCCTGATCCGCTTATCACAAACTGTGCAAAGTTAGAAGAATATCAGTTAGATTAACAAAAAGTCATAAAAAAAAAAAATTCTAGAAGTACAGAGTAGAATTTCACATTAGATGATATCACATAATATGATTTGGATTTGTTTTAAGTCCTGGAGACCTCATTCATCAAGCTGCCTCCCCCATTTTGCCATTCCACACCTGAAATAGCGCTAATCCGATGAAAGGACCCCTCATTCCCACATTCCCATTTATCAGGGATGACTTTACCTTAGGCAGGCAATCTACAATTTAAAGAGATTGTTATTTTCTTGTGAATTGTTACATATGCATTATTTTCACTTTTATTTTAAAAACTTTTGTAAAAACAATACTTGTTTCTTTATTTCCTGCCCTGAGCGAGGTTACATCTCTTTCTTCCCAGATGTATAACACTGCTCATGTTGTGAAGGGTGTTGCGGCTGAACGTATGCTAAGGATATGCCTTTGGATCATTTGCTGTCTTTTTGCTGCTTGCTAGCTGCCTCTTCTGCCTGTCACATGTCATTGTTTTAAAAGCTGGGAACACATGATGCTTGCCTGCCAAAAACAATCCAACAACTGCTAGCTTAGAGATCTGTTGACTTGGTTTAAATGATGGCTCACTGCCTGGTCTCGCGTGACGTTGTAAAAGCAATACCTGTCTTATTTCTGGCCACGGGCGTGGTTGAATTCTTTCTTGCAGGATGCAGAATGCTGCTCGCGTTCGGTTGGGGTAGCTGCTGTCGCAGCTTTCTCCACATGTGTATAGCGCCGTTTTTTTTTTTTTTTGAGCCTTTCTAATTTCACTGGTTTCATAGTCTCTAACCTGCTCTGCATGTGTTTAGCGTCAACGTTTGTAAACGTCTTTATGAAGTTCTACTTTCTTTTATTCATTGTCTTTTAATTCTGAGCCGGATTGGACATGCTTTTTTTTCCAATTCCACTTGTTCTGGGCTGAAAATTACTTTCCTTATTTTCAGCATTTGCACCTCGATTACTCTTTTTTGCTCTTTTTTCTGTCCAACGCATTTGAGTCTCTTTTCTCCGCGCCCGATTGAACATGCTTTTTTTCCCATTCCACTTGTTCCGGGCTGATCATCACGTTCCTTATTTTCTAAATTTGCACCTAGATTGTTGTTTTTCTTTTTAGCATTTTTTTCTCTCCATTGCTTTTGGGTCTCTTTTCTTCACGCTTTTCTTTCTTCTTCGTTTAATCGTCGACATTTCATTTCTACCCTATTCATTTCATTTCTATCCTATTCATTTCTACTGTATTGACCTTATACACTTTATATGCACTGAGAGCCCTGGAGCTGTGTGTGCTGCATGACTGCCTTTACACTACTCATTTATTTTTTTTTTAATATTGCTTGTAAGTATGGTGCGTCTTGCAAGACTCTTGTTCTATGTTCCCGTGAGACGCACCGTGGCAGGTCTCTTTCGTCTCGCGGGTCTTTAAATTATCTTCCGAGGAGATCACGTATCGTAGACTATCAGAACAGGGGACAGGATTTATTTTTATAATAGAGAGATAGATTAAAAAAAAAAAGTTGTGGTTTAGAACATCATATTTTTTTTGCATTCAAAATTACAATTCTATTAGCCAGAGACTTACAGAATCAAGAAATGTTATAATGGCCTTAGAGGTTAAATGACTGAAATTGACTACTTGAGGTTTAAAGTGCAATACTAAGTCCTTAATGGCCTAATCACAATGTCCAGATATGTAAATGCACACTCTATCTGAATGTGTAAAGAATTAAAAACAAATAGCATTTAAACAGAAGACTTGTGTCAAGAAACAGAAACACTGTATTAAAATATGGCTCTTACAAGCAAAAAGGTATTCATAAAAAAAATTAAACCAAGCCCAGAGATGGCTTTAAAATATTTTTTTAAAGCACAATACAAATTATCTACATTTCTTTCCCTATTCCACCATAAAAATAAAAACACTAATATCATATTAGCGCAGATTTTTTTGTACAAAAAAAATAACATTTTCCAATGGTGTTCAGTTCTGTATCCTTTTAATTCCAAGCTTACTCTTTGCCACATTTAGTACTACAGCCCTTTTAACTATTTACCACCATGTAACCCTATTTAAAATGGAAATTTCCATGAAATCTATTTCCACATCACCCAATATCCACCTTCCCTTATATCTCTCTCCTTAACAGCTGCAAATTCCCACTATACAAACTCTCTTTACCTTCCATCTCCTTTTCCAAACACATTCCCACCCACCCCACATTTTGTATTACACTTCTGTTTTGTATGACACTTCATGCAACTCAATCTCATAATAACCAGCATCCAGATCAAAAAGGAATCCCTAGCTCCCCTCCCACTTTCACTATGGCCCGGTCTTCTCAAAATCAAATCATAAGACATCTGAGCACAGCTCTGCAGCATTTGTAACATCCTTTTTACATCACTCTACACACCTCACTTCAAAAACATGCTTGCTTGTTTCCATTTGTCAGTTTGGCCTTATTTATCTCTAACTGACAGTCCTCCCCCACACCTCTATGCCATTCAAGTCCTTTAACATGTTTTCCAGACCCTTTGACTGTACCACCTTCCATACCTCATTCCCAATTTATAAGTTTGCTGTCCGCGACTTCTCCATTTTATTCCTAACTGCCTCATACAACTACTTCTGTTGTCATCCTACCACAAAACTAAATATACTGCAATAAATGATTCACAGCAATACTATTCAGTAACCTGGAATAAACTGCACTATACTGAAGATAGATGATTAGTGAAAAGTAACCTTTCAAAATAAAAGACAGGAACTTCTACTAATTGTATAATACTGTAAGCCCTGGGAATCAGCTGACCTTTGCATACATTTTAGAATGTTACTCCAACATTACATATTTAGCAAAACTGAATAAAATACACTAAGATCTAGCTTTTTTTTTTTTTTGTTGTCATCATGTGTCAATATTGGTGAGAAAGGGAACAAAGAAAAAAAAATACACTTAAATGTACTGTGTGAATAATTGTGATTGCATTCAACTTGGATAAAGGTTCCAAATAATAATCACAAACTCCCAAATCGCAACACTTAAGGAACACACAAAATGGCAAGTGTAGAATGGCCCTGCAGAAGTTATGACTCCATTTAAGAATGTGCATTTGGCTGTATGGCGATCAAAGTGTACTTACTGGTCATTGCAATAGAGGCTCTGGGTCTGGTGCTGGCCACCAGTACATATACTTTAATTGCCAGTACAGAGTAGTTCAAACCAGTTTGCGGGTTGATTCTGATGGGTAGTGGGTTGTCATCATTTGTTCACAAGTTATTCAACTAAGTGACATACATCACTGTACAATATGTTTCACTGTTGCTAAGCAAGGTCATTTCACCAAGGGGGAACCTCAATCACGCTCTATTTACCGAGAGGGTGATTTGCAATTGCCACTAGAGGATTGTCAATGAATTTAAAAAGGCAAAACTGGGTCACAAGACCATAAAAGCAGAGAAACACAGGTGTAAAGGAAGGTGGTGTGGACTGAATACAGAAGAATTAGCCACATTGAGCAGTGCTGATTAAAACAGACATTAAAGAGTCTTCCAAGAGTCAGAAAACAGAGACCCTGTGAAATAAAAGGTAACAAAAGACGGCCGAAAGACTTCTCTGCAGCTCCACCAATGTCTATCTACTAAATCCCTCTGGCCTGATCACACAATCACCAGAACTGCTTCACTGATTCAGAGAGCATGGGAAAAGTGTGGAAAATCAAGATGCCACTGAATCCAGGTGAGCAGTGTGAAGCAGGGTTAATAAGACTGTGCAGGCAAAGGATGAAGAAGATTGCGGAGATGTTACAGAGCAGAATGGAGGGACTCAGACCTAGGTTCTGGACTCAACACCATTTGCAGCTTTAGTTCAGTGAAGGAAGACAGCGAAGAGGCTAATACATTTACAGCTTCACACAAGGAAGTGCCCACGCATGATGGATAGATCACCACACAAGTGTGCCTCATTTAACATCTTTGCTGCATTACATAACAGCACAGTACTAAATAACCCTGCTGTGTCACCTGAAAGCACAGCATACAGTTCCTACAGCCTTCGGCAGCAAGTATAAAAGCCCTCAACTCATGTGGTCATAAGGTGGAGCATGACTGTAATGTACTGTACACCACACAACAAACAGATACACTTCAAATGAAAGAATAAAATGTTTGCACTAACAGTAAAATTGTGGTCATAAGGTGGAGCATGACTGTAATGTACTGTACACCACACAACAAACAGATATACTTCAAATGAAAGAATAAAATGTTTGCACTAACAGTAAAATATGGCTTCAAACAAAACTGATGTTTCCTTTATAATTTTCTGATTTATAAAATTAAACCTTATGAATAAACATAAGTAGCTCACTCACCTGAACTGCATTCTTAAAAATAACTTATAATCAAAGGGAAATTAAAATTTAAGCAAGATGTTAATGTCAATTAAAAATTAACCACAAACCGGAAACAAATGGTTGTAGCCTTTTTTTTAAAAAATATTTTGATTAAGTTTTTGAGGAAGAACATTCCATAAAATGGGGCAGAAAGAGGAGTTAGAGTTTCGATAAGTAAAAGTCATTTAATGGCTTTAAAGATTTCAATAGAAAGGTTCTGCATTAGGTGGATGTTTAAACTCTAGAAGCAACACAGGCTCTGGTAATTCAAGTATAACCTACACAATAATAAAACAGAAAAAAAAAATGTTAGTGAGTTATGATTATGTAATCACATAAGGAGCATTCCACATAAATACAAAGAGTCTGAGAGGACAGTACATTCGTTTCTAAAAAGGGGGTATAAAATGAACCAAAATGGTGGAGGATCTGTATAGGGAGTACATCTACATATGAGGATGGGTGTAAATCTATGTATTAAACAGCCTCTGACTGTTGAGGCTTTATAAAACAAAAAAACACAGACACACACCCCTACTTAACTTTTAAACTTTGGATGGAGTAAACTCACTAAAGTACAGTACTAAGTTATAATGAGGGAAATTATAAGAATTAGGAACACAGATACAGAAGATGGGCAGCAAAATTTTTAGGAACAATGGCAGGTGTCAATTATATTTTAGGATGTTTAAACCTTAAAAAAATAGCAAAATGCCATATTTGTACATTAATTAAACCAGCATTTTTGTGATAAGTTTGAAATAATTTAAACCTGTAAGCACGCACAACTGATTTAAAAATAAATACTGAACACAACTCATGGGGAACTGCTTAGCAAGACTTAATCACCTTACTTTCAAATGGCAATATTTCAAATTAATTATTGACTAAAATTATTCATTCTGAGTGTAAACTGTTACTACCTAAGCAAAATCAAACAGTTTTCCGTAATCAATATTCAGCCAATAAAAGGAAAAAAAAAAAAATCAGCCACTGTGCTGCTGCTCCATCATCAACAGTTAATCACTTAAAAAAGAACCTTATAACAGAGTGGGAGATACCATTTTGATTATTTTTGGGATATACCAAGGGATAACACACTACAAAAGGAGAAAGAAACATGTCACAAGAAAGGCTCGATAACAACAGGGAATTTTTCATTTTGACAGCATGGAACTTGATCAATACAAATAATTTTCATGCTTTATAAGCTATAATTATGATTTTTAAAACACCTGCTTCCATTTTTTTCCCATGACACAGAATCAAAAATATAAACCCTGATATAGCGGGTTGGATAATAGATAGATGGAGAGTATTAACTTTGATTTACAAAGTTAAACTATTCTTTAGTTAACAAATAAGGTTTGAATATTTAAATTAAAAACAACCTATGTTCTGAGTATTAACTTTGATTTACAAAGTTAAACTATTCTTTAGTTAACAAATAAGGTTTGAATATTTAAATTAAAAACAACCTATGTTCATATATATTTGAATATTTACTTAATTCGGTGTATGACATATACGTTGGTATGCAGTTTTTTTTTTTTTTTTTTATATAAACATTATCATGGTAAAACAGCAATCACAGCATGGAAAGAAATACATATAAGTGCCATCAAAATCCCATGGAAGTGCACTCCATAAAATGCAGGACTGTGCACGGTCACTTTGTCTTCTGTCTAGAACTGGCAGCCATACTTGTTAGGGCAGTGAACCATAAAATCGGCCAAAAGCCACGCACAGTACACCTACAAAACAGTGGATTATTTAAAATGAATCGATTGGTGTGGCATGTCAACGCATCACGTTATTACAATCTTTCAAGAGATTAACATCGCAGCGTCTAGTTCACACTGTAAATGTGAAAAGGCTTATCATAGCTGCATCTAGGAAGGAAGCATTCTGGAGTTTTCTATGTAGACACTGCCAAGACAACAAGCATTGCAAGTTCTAATTATTTTTGTTTGCTCCGATTGGTAAATCATTGCATTCTACAGCCATTTATTTGCCTGAGCGCTAGTACCGAGTAACAAGGGTTTCCCACCGCACAAGGAAGTTTACAATTAGCTTGAAAAAAAAGATTTAAAAATAATGTATGGTGTGACAGAAATAGCATATAATAAGCAGGATAACAGATTGTTAGCTAATGATTATCATGAGGTTTATTATACACTAGCAAAATACCCGCGCTTTGCAGCCACGAAGTACTGCTTTAAAATTTTTATTAAGAAGAAAAGTAAACCTTTTTAAACTGCGGGAAAATACACAAATAATTATTTGTTAAGGATCTCTTTGTATACCACGTTGTCAGTTCTGCCCTCCGGTTGTAATATGACCAAGCTGTGCGCTGAGCTTACTCTTGAGCATGCAACGTATAGTTGGCCATGTGAAAAGCAAACTTGCCTCAAATCAATGCCAACCTTTTGTAGGGTCTGTCCCTGAGACTTATTAATTGTCATTGCGAAGCAGAGCCTTACTGGAAATTGGAGGCATCTGAATTGAAATGGGTTTCATCGATAACTTCGCATCCAACTTTTGAGAGTTTAAACATTCATAAACATCAAAGTGTCCACTACTCAAATCGTCACCTGTGAATCTAAGATGTTTAAGAGGCATTGGTGGTCGTCCAAAGGTGTAAAATACTTGGCCATTTCAGTATACTTGAAAGCGACAACCGAACAATTCAGCGGTAACCATCAACTCACATGCAGAACCATAGGTGAAGAAGGGCTTAAGCATTGCACTTATTGTGCTCCTGTGTAGTATAATTATCTCCTGTACCATCATCAGTCCACACCTTGAACCTGTCCCAGTCATTCAATACATAAGACACAATGTTCCTCCGGATATCAAGAGTGAGCCTGATATGGCCGTGCAATATGTAACACAGAGAATGGAAAAGGCAGTCGCCATCTCCGGGCATGGAAACCACTCGGTAAGTGACAGTTCTTTGATCGATGGTGATCACCTCGATAGACATGTTAATGGGGGTACGGTTGGAACGAGAAAGGAAATGGGTACCTGAACAATGTAAACCAAGTCTAAAATACCTACACAATAACTATAATCATAATAAACAAACAATAAAACAGCAGAGAAGCCATGGATTAAATAAAAAGGCTGCAGTTATCAGCAGGGAGACGTGAATACCGTGGCAAAGCAAGGAAGGGAATGAAGAGACCAGAGTGATGGACGGCCTTATACAGGAAGGCAGCCAACTACGTGGGAGGCGTGGGGATGGGGGACCCAACGCCGCCTCACACGGCGACCGAGCTGCAGGCTATGGACGTATATATGTACGGAAGTAGGATTCAGTTAGCAGTGGGAACCCGCGTACCAAATTTCTTGACGATGGGCCCATAACTAACAAAAGACCGTTGGAAAGTTCAATATGGTGGCCGACAGTGGCGTCATACCAGCAAAATAAGTACGTTTAACGAAATAAGAAAGTTTAACATGGTGGACGTTGTCGACCGTTATGCATAGAATTTCGAAATGAAACCTGCTTAACTTTTTGTAAGTAAGCTGTAAGGAATGAGCCTGCCAAATTTCAGCCTTCTACCTACACGGGAAGTTAGAGAATTAGTGATGAGTGAGGGCTTTGCCTTTTATTAGTACTAGGGGGCTTTGCCCCCTGCTTGCTTCGCTCGCCAACCCCCGTATTTGGTTTTCTGGATACACACTTTTAAGATTGTTTTTTCTTTGAATTGTTGCTATTTCATTAGTTTCACTTTTATTTCAGAACTTCTGTAAAAACAATATTTGTAATCTTGCGAGTCCCAATATGCTGAACTTTTTTAATGAGGTCAGAATAGGTTTCTCTGTTTGGAATTTCAGCACAGACAAAACGATCTACATCATCAGCATTATTTTTTTTTTTTTTTTACAAAGTAACAAAGTAAGTAGAGTTCTGCATTGGACTCCTGTCTGTAAAGTCGTGCTATTTTCCTCTCACAGTTCCAAAAGTACATGGGGTTACCAAGGTGATACCCCAGCTTTTGTCTAGGTTTTTGTACAAGGGCTAGACAGAACGTTTTTGACTCATGGGGTAAATTTAGGTTTTTAAATAAGCAGACAGATAAATATATATACATGAACAAAGTAACCAATAAATGCATGTGCGGTAAACTCCGTTTTTGAAATTCTCAAGATTCTTTATTTGTCACATGCATAGTTACACAGGACAACACGCAGTGAAATGCATCCTGATCCGCTTATCAAAAAAGCCCTGGAGCTGTGTGTGCTGCATGACTGCCTTTACACTATTGATTTGTTTTTTTTGATATTGCTTGTAAGTAGGGTGTGTCTTGCAAGACTCTCGTTCTATGTTCCCGTGAGACGCACCGTGGCAGGTCTCTTTTGTCTCGCGGGTCTTTAAATTATCTTCCGAGAAGATCACGTATCGTAGACTATCAGGACAGGGGACAGGATTTATTTTTATAATAGATAGATAGATTACTCTAACCTTGTCAGTTTTTTTGCCAAAGTTTTTGCTATGTAATCTGAAGTGTTACTTTAATGGATAAACTGTGTTCTAGTGCTACTTAAACTGATCTTTGCACTAATATTGGACTGCTAAACAAATTGTATGTTGGTGTGTTATTGAAATCTGATTCAAACAAACTCCACCACTACTTGATTTTGTGTTTTGCACTTATGTTGTACTGCTAAGTAGATTTGATCTGTAATATCTGATTACAACTGCACTACTTTTGCTATTACACATTTATTTGTGATGTGAAATTTTGTTTTGGAGACACGGAGTTTGCACTCATTTTCACACTCTGTTATACAATACAGTGTTGATATTCTAATGATAAAAGTTTTTCATGTTTGCGTTTTAGTATTTGTTAGTGTTTTAATGGAGTAACCCAAAATTATTATTGTTGAACAAAAACTTTGTTGTATATTCTGCTGCTGTATTCTATTAAAAGGACTCGGAACCACAGGATGGCTTGTTACATGTGCCAGTTACTTCCTCCATATATATCCTATAACAGTGGTGGTGAACCTATGGCACATGTGCCAGAGGGGGCACTCAAAGCCCTCTGTGGGTACGCGCGCTGTCGTCCCAGCACAGAGTTCATTACTAGAAAGCCAGAGAGACGTGGGGCTGGGCTGCTCCCCTCCCCCTCTCCATACACGCCTATGAACATTTCTTACATCACCCGCCCCTCTGCCCAGCAGCCCAATGGGAGCGCTTCCTCCCTCCCGTCTGGGTTAAGGTGGGCGGCTAACATACGGCGTGAGGGTGCGGCGCAGATGGCAGCCTGTTGAATCTGTGGCAAAGGTGATTCCCGTGGTGGGGTTGGAGAGGAGCTAGGTTGGAGGGGATGTGGTATAGCGGGTCCACAGCTCAAAATTGAAAAGGCCAGTTTTAATAGATAATCGCAGCACTTGCGGCTTAGAGGAGGGCGTGGTAGTGTGGCTGAAGCGGTTCCCGGGAGCTTCATAATGCAGGCAGTCCTTGCTGAAGTGCACAGGTGAGGAGTCATCCGCATCTGTAATTGTTGCCGGGAGCTACTAATCGCCACACCTGATCCACGTGCCCGTAATATATAATAGAAGCGTGAGGCAGATGGAAAGGGAAAAAAAAGAGAGAGAGAGAGAGAGAGAACAGGAACAAAGGTTAATGGGGAAGACCTGAATGAAACACTTGAGAAGATAGAAGGGATGACAAAGGACAGCACAGTTAGTTCTGAAAATGAAATCCTTAAAGTGTGGAATTCTCTGCCAAATAATTTTAAGTCAATGAAAGCACTTGGGATTGCTTTCCTTACTTTGTTTGGATCACCTTATGCTTGTAAGCAGCTGTTTTCATCTTTGAATCATATCAAACCAGTAAGCCCGCGATTTTCGAAAGAATCGCAAATCCAAGAATGGCAATCACTTTCTGTTCCCTCCGATATTTGGAGGGATGCAATATCATGGAGGGTGGGTGCGTCCTGGGACATTTTTCATTTAATTAAATAAACATATTTGTACCAAAGCGGTTTCTTTTGGAGCTGTGACTCATCTGGTTCTGGTGTTTCAGAAGCACGTTGTAGGCGCCTTCGTCTATTGTTTTTATCCATGCAGTGTCTTTTTTGTTTTTCTATGGCTGTGTCGTCAGCTAGAAGTCATTTGCTGACGGCGGCGGATTCGCGTGCTGAAGTGACCATGGCAGCGGATCTGGGCATGGAGGGCTACATTACTAAACGAAGGTGGTATATGCAGTGGTGTGGGTGGTCACGTTTGGGCGGCTGTACAACCTGGCGTGCACGCTTTACCTCAGGTTTAGTTCACAGGTCGTAGCCATACGGGCTCGTTTTTGTATTTCTAATCGTTAAGCCGTTTCTTTTTGGAGCCGTGACTCCTTTGCCTGTGCCATTTCAGAAGCGCGTTGTGGGCGCCTTCGTTCATTGTTTTTATCCATACAGGCTCGTTTTTGTATTTCCGTTAGTTGAGCTCTTTCATTGTGGAGCCGTGACGTCTTTGCTTCTGGTGTTTCTGAAGCGCGTTGTAGGAGCCTCTGTGTATTGTCTTTATCCATGCGGTCTCGTCTTTGTTGTTCTGTGGTTGTGTCATTAGGTAGAAGTCGGTTACTGCTAGGAATCATAATCCAACTTACTTTTAATACTGAATTACCGTCATGTGATTCAAATATGCCACACTGACTGCTGGCACAGTGGATTAGAGCAAGTTTAGTTTACAGGTTGTGTTGTTTGGGCGCCACCTACTGACTCTGGGAAGCCGCTGGGTTTGACTCTGGGGCGCTGAGGCGCACTGCGCATGCGCTTCAGTGCGTCCGCCATCTGTGCATAAATTAAACTGTCGTTTAGTAATATAGATCTGACACCAGAAACAAACTAACAGATGACCTGAGTGCTGCATGTATTGCTCTCAAACTTACAAAGTATGAGCCAAGGTTAAACAAATTATCAGCATGCATACAACAGCAAAAATCACATTAATTGTTCAAAAGCATGCCAAATGCAAACTTTTACCTTTCAATAAAAAGTTGTATCATAGAAAGCTCTGTTATTGTGGTTTTTTTTTTAAGATAAAAGATTTTAATGTACGAGTTGTTTTTTCTAAACTAAAACCTCAGTATTCAGGTTAAATTGCCACGTTGGCACTTTGCCATAAATTACTGGGTTTTGGGTTGCAGTTTGGGCACTCAGTCTCTAAAAGGTTCACCATCACTGTCCTATAATATGCATACCATCTCATAATATGCAGTTAATCCTATCAGCCTTACATTTAAAGCAACAGATGTCTCTAGCTATTCACACATGCAGTCTTTGAACAGCCCCTGGCTGGCTGCTAGTAAAACGATTCACCAGGTGCCTGCACCCTTTCATTAAATTTGGAGCGTGCATATATTGTGTGTGCATTACAATAGCCTCAAAATGATCATATGTTTGTAATTTCTTACTTTTTATCTTCAGATAACACCCATGTGTTGATGTCCTGTCCTTTCTTACCAATCCAGAGCAGCAAATAACTATACTTTTCCTCCCCACCCCACCGACCGGTCTTGAAGTGAGCCCATGAGCATTAGCTGTACGTGCTGTCTGAGTTTTCGCCATGAGCATGGCAAATTGACTAAATCCTAGTTCATTCAAGGTGAAGGAACTCCGTCGACATCCATAACAATTTATAGGATGGCTTGTTACATGTATACTGTTTACTTCCTTTATCTATATCCCATTATACACATAACATTCAATAATATGCAGTTAATCCCATCAGCCTTAAATTTAAAAGATAACTAACTGGTACAAGTTATTATTAGATTAGTAGACAAACTGATGAAATAATTGCTAGAGTAATCTTTTTTTTTTTTTTTTTTAATATATAGTCATTAGGCACAGCCCTTGAGCATGGGAAAGGCGCTATATAAATAAAATGTATTATTTAAAGCACCTATAACGCTGTTGTGTGGATAATGAACTGAACATACTAAATGTTGAATTGTAATGACCTTAAACTGTTTAATTCTCATTATAATTTTTTATTTAGCAGATATTTTCAAAGCAATGTAAATAGTGTAAAGAGAGCTGGAGTGTTTACCAGGAAATTACCAGGTTAACAAATGATACAGAGAAAAAAAAAAACAACAGTGTGCAGATTTCAACTTGGTAAGTGTTTAGCATGGGATGGCAGTTGAGCCAGCGGTTGATGAATAACAGATGGGATTAAACTAAATTGGTTTTTTTTTCTCCTTTACAGGTGTAGCAAAACTGTAATAAAGGGGAGCTAAATATGATGCCTCATGCCATGTGTCAAACAAGCGTCACATGAGATGGATACAGCTTTTCAGTTGAGGTAGCTAAATGTGCACAGGTGACACTGAAGAGGCTCTTTACAGTGGGGAGTTAAAAAATTCATAATAAAAGGAAAAGCAGAGTTATAACTTATTTGCATGAACTTCCTTAGCGTTAGACCCAAGCATTAATCGGGCTGCGAAAACAATGCTAAAAATGTTAGTCCCGAGTGTCACTTGGAAACTGTACAGATGTGTCTTACGTAAGCATTAGAACCAAGAATCAATCAGGCTGCAAAAGTGCTGTCAGTGCTGCCATTCTTTGAAGAAATTATGTCCTAGTGTAGGTTTTCATTAATTATGAAATATCTGCACTATATCAACAATGAAGACTCTGATGAGAATACCCATCCATCACTCAAAATGAAGAAAATTTGGGAAATATACCAGGCGATGTAGTAAAATTTTGGAGCATATACATTCCAGACCGCAATGTCAGCATTAATAAAGGTCTCATGGCCTATAAGGGCAGACTGTCATGGAAACAGTGCATCGTGTCAAAAAGAGCAAGATTTGGCATAAAGTTTTACGAGCTTTGTGAATCCAAATCGGGATACAATTGGAATTTGGTTCTGTACACAGGGAAAGGGACAATGTTTGATCCAAAACACAATCTGTACGGCATTGCTATGTCATCAGTGCCAACTTGGATAGATGCTCTGCTGGATCAAGATTACTGTTTTTATAATGTTTATAAATCTCCAGAGCTATGACATCTTTTTGTAAAGAAAGGCTGGCACATATGTAAAAGTGTATCCTAACCATCGTGGCATGCCTGAAGACTTTGGCAGAGTTAAATTACAGTGTGTTGTGCTAGTGGCTTGGCAAAAGGGTAAAGTGCTTGCGCTGAAATGGAAGGACAAGAAAGATGTGTGTCTTCTTAGCACTGAACATAATGCAGCTTACAGTCACTGTACAGGCAAAAGGCAATAAGCAGGTTATGAAGCCTCATGCTGCGATCTGCTACAATAGCACGAAGGAAGGCATAAATCGTGTGGATCAAGAATCGACTTTCTATCCCATTATGTAGAGGCAACAAAAGAAATACTACAAAAAGATATTTCATCATCTGGTGGAAGAGCGCATTTGGAATGCATTCGTGTTATAGAAACATTAAGCTGGAAAAACTGTCCCTCATGCAAATTTTACACGCCAACTTGTAGAAAAAAATCATTGCCGCACAACCACTGTCCAAACTGCCGCTAAAGAAATGCGGCTCACCCAGCTCATTACGGATCAATCCAGAGTGTCTTATTGGTAGACATTTTATTGATCATATACTGTACCTCCAACAGAAAAAAAACAGAATCCAACTCGTATCTGTGCAGTGTGCTGTTCAAAAACTGATATATCAAGAAAGAAAATACAAAAAGAAACATGCTATTATTGTCCCGACTGTAACGTTGGATTGTGTCTTTCACCATGCTTTAAGATTTACCACACAAAGGACTCATTTTGAGATTATATACAGTTTTGGCATCATTAGTATTATTATTACTATATTATTAATTTCACATTATTTTTATTTATCATTACTATTATTATTTGTATCATTATAATATTACAGTGGAACCTTGGTTCACGAACGTCTCAGTACACGTACAAATCGGTTTACGACCAAAAAGTTCGCCAAACTTTTGCCTTGGTTCACGACCACACACTCGGTATACGAACAAGCCAGTTTCCCTTTCGGTTTGTGCGCGCCGATAATTTACGCACGTGTTGCATTGCTCTCGGTCAAACGTGCGTGCTTTCGCTGTGAACTCTGTGTGCTCTATTTCATTTCCCTTCCGGTTTGTACACGCCGATTACTGTATTTAAGCACATGTTCAGCCTCTCCCTGTTCATTGTTCTCAGTAAGACATGCGTGCTTTACCTGTGAACTCTTTGTGCTCTACAGTATTTCGTGTGCTTTTGCAGTTAACCATGGCTTCTAAGCAAGTGAAGAGTGCTGAGAAGAAAGTTTTGCAAAAAATTGAAATCGAAGTAAAGAAAGAAATTATTGAAAAGTATGAGCGTGGCGTTCATGTTACTGATCTTGCCGCCGAGTACAAGAAGTCAAAATCTACGATTTCGACTATTCTAACGCAGAAACAATCTATTAAAGCAGCTGATGTTGCAAAAGGAGTTGCAGCGTTAACCAGGCAGAGGCCTCAAGTGCTGGAAGAGGTGGAAAAACTGTTGCTAGTATAGCTGAACGAGAAGCAACTTTCAGGGGATAGCGTAAGCGAGGCGATGTTATACGAGAAAGCCAGGAAGATTCATGGCGATTTGCTGCAAAACTATCCTTCTACAAGTGGCGAATGC
This sequence comes from Erpetoichthys calabaricus, assembly GCF_900747795.2. NCBI lineage: Eukaryota > Metazoa > Chordata > Cladistia > Polypteriformes > Polypteridae > Erpetoichthys > Erpetoichthys calabaricus. Next base: position 175,428,674 of record NC_041399.2, on the reverse strand, counting down.
GAGGAATTTAAAGCCAGTAGAGGATGGTTTGAAAAGTTTCGCAAGAGAAGTGCCATTCATAGTGTGGTAAGGCATGGAGAGGCTGCTAGTTCCAATGCTGAAGCTGTGAAAGAATTCGTGAAAAAGTTCACAAAATTAGTGGAGGACGAAGGCTACATCCCGCAACAAGTCTTCAACTGCGACGAGACCGGATTGTTCTCCACCCAGTTCCTCCTCACTTCATGCCGGAACTCGACTCATGCAAGGTTAGTTTTCTTGGTGGTTTATGGTTAGTTTTTGTATTACGGATTTTACAAATGTTAATTTTTCAGTTCATTGTGTGAATTGTTGCAGTGTTACTTTTCTCTATTTTCAAATGTTAATTTTTTTCCCTGTGCTTAAAACTCATCAAAAAAAAAGTGTTTACAGCGAGTGGTTCGTAGCGTGATTTGTTGCAATGTTACTTTTCTTGGTGGTTTATTAAATTACAGATTTTTCAAATGTTCAATTTTTTCCCCTGTGCTTAAAACTCATTAAAAAAAAGTTTACACAGCGATCGGGTTGTAAGGCTATTAGCATGAACTCCTGCAATGTTACTTTCTTGGTGGTTTATGGTTGGTTTTTAAATAAAGTTCGGATTTGTTCAAATGTTCCCTTTTTCCCCTGTGCTTAAAACTCAAAAGTGTTTACAGCTATCAGGTCATAAGGTTACAGTATAGCGCGAACTCTTGCAATGTTAGTTTTCTCTGTTGTTCAAGGTTTTCTCAGTGTTATTCGATGTTTTTACATTTAGTTTACTATTACGCTGTGCATTCTATGGTTTAATTAACTATATTTGTGCTTAAAAACTTAAAAAAAAATATATATTTACATACAGTTCGTATGGTCTGGAACGGATTAATTGTATTTACATACAATCCTATGGGGGAAATTGCTTCGGTTCACGACCAGAGTTTTGGAACGAATTATGGTCGTGAACCGAGGTTCCACTGTATTGAGATTTAATAAAAATTACATTTTTCATGCCAAAAAAGATGCAATGCTTTTAACATGTTTTTTAGAATAAAATGCAATGCTAAGGTGGTTGGTTAAACAACTGGCCAAGTATCACAGGCTTAGAAGTGAATCGGCACAGAATCAGAACAATAGTTTTAAGATAGAGACGTGTTTATAAAAACTGTGCTGTTCACTGTGCAGAGCAGTGGGATATACAAAATGGTCTCAAACTACAATTGGAAGCTCTGTGTTCCTAAGCCAAGTGGTATCAAACTAAATTTTACTGAGGGCCAAAAATAACACATATATACACAATGTGTGCACAAAATCAGTGGCGGATGTAGAGGTCATGGGGCTCTAAACTTTACTGTATTAGGGCCCCTATTATTTTACCAAAAAAAAGTTGATTTTAAAAATTTGAAAAAGGACACCATAACTTAATGTTAATTTAGATTTCAAATGCAATGTGCGAGTTGTGGTTGCAGGTTTTTGGTGCTTTTATTATATATTATAAATTGAACTTCTAGCCTAATGAAGCAAGCCATTTTTATGTTTTGGGGTCAATGAAGAAATAATGGAAAATCAAAGTCTGGTAGTTTTTCTTTTTTAATTAGAATGTACCAAGCATTTCTGCATGTTACATGGGTATCACTTAGTGCTAGCATTTGCAGCTTTTATTCACCATCATTTACTAAAGAGCACAAGGCTGATAACCACATTATCAAAATATATATGTGGTCATATTCATATGCGGTCAAAAGTCTGATATTTTAATTTTATGTCATTTTCTCAGTAATAGCCCTGTCAGTTGAGTTACCGGTTACACTAATGTATATTTCATGAAATGACTAAGCACTGCCATCAAGATTGGATATATACTGTAGGCTAAAATATGTGAGAAGTGGTCTGCGGCATTGTGCAGGTTTTTAAATACATAATCGCGTGTTGAGAGCATGCAGGTTCAGAACGGGTGCAAATGTGCGTATGATGGCACTACTTGGCTGAGCAAATGCCAGCAGATCAGTCAGGTGCTGCACTCAGAGAGAGAGAGAGAAAGGCAGGCAATAGGGAGATTAAAGGAATGAGGGACAGAGTCAGTAGGATCGCAAGATGCCGTCGTGCAAGGGGATGGAGACAGGCAGCTGGGTAGAGAGACCTAAAAAGTACAGTAGGGTTGATGCTCGAGAGGTGAAGAGGGTCACTCCAACTGAGCATTTCTGAGGTAGCTGGAGTTGCCTGATGCTTGCTCTCGTGCAAGGCCAAGGAGTGGCAATGAAAGTTAGAGGAGCAAGGCTCGGCGTGGTGTTCTGCTGGAAGTCTGTGCGACAGCAGGGACTAGAGCCTGTGAAGAAGGTTGGCTGTACCTGTAGGAAGGACATCTCCTCTGGCAGCAGCATCCTGTGCGGGGTAAGCAGAGGAGACATTGGTTTTAGAAGAATTCACCATGGTTTGTGTTTTTACAAGAACAAGTTCCTGCCTGTGATTTTATCCTCATTTTAATGGAATGGACTATTTATTATTTGAATGTTTTAACCTCCACAGGGACACAATATTTTTATGGATTATATATTTTTTGACGATTAACTGGATGCACTGCACTTTTTGAACACTTTTTTTTGTTTTAATTTTAATGAAAGCACTTTTACACCTTTACACTAACCCCTTGCTACATGTGTGTCCTCTCATTTGCCCAGCTCATCTCAGTTCATAACTATCGATGGCTCAAGTTCAAGAAGCTCCCAGACATAACGGAGCATGAAGCCGACACAGACCATCACAGTAAACAGTCTAATGTTACTCTGCTTTCGCACTTTTTCAACCTTAAAACTTGTTTTGCCTGAAACCACAGGACCTCATTTATATGCAATTTCTGGATGCTCCCTGCATACAGCATGGTACATTCTCGGATATGATTGTGATGCTTTGCCACATCCGCAGTCATTGCTACTTTGCATAAACCTTCGTATTTAAATGCTGAAATAATTCTTCCAGTATTGGAGAAGTTATTACAGTATTCACTTTTTAATAATGCTGCTTAAAGCAGTAGTGGAACTTTTCACCTTCTCCACTTCTCTTTTTAATCACTCTATTTATCCATCCTACTAACCGAAGGTTGTAAACCGGATATGGACGCAGGGCGCTGGGCACATCGAGGTGCATGCGCACTGCTGCACTGCACAGAAAACTGGATGTCACGCGCGCGCGCCTACAATGCGCTTGCGAAAGGAGTCACAGCTCAAACCAACTGTGACAACGTGCGCGCCTATAATGCGCTTGCAAAAGGGGTCACGGCTCAAACCAAAGGTCCATGCTGTGACAACGCGTGCGGCTACAACACGCTTGCGAAAGGAGTCACGGCTCAAACCAAATGTGACAGCGCGCGCGCCTACAACACGCTTGCGAAAGGAGTCGCGGCTCAAACCAAAGAAAACACAGAGAGTAGACTATGACCTGTGAACTACACCTAAGGTAAGGCGTGCACGCCAGGTTGTACGGCCGCCCGGACGCAACCGCCCACACCACTGCATATACCCTCCATGATATGTCTTCATGCAGCGGCTTCCCACTGAGGCGCATATTCCGCTGTGGCGCTCAGCCAACAGTCAGACGCAGCAGCCTCCCACAGTCAGTAGGTGGCCCCCGAACAACACAACCTGTTTAAGCGGTCGGTGTCAGCGAAGGCAACAGACTCACGTCTCCACAAAACGAATCCGCTTTAGTACAGATATGCCTATTGGATTAAATGACATTTCCCCAGACGCACCCGCCCTCCATGATATGTCATCCACCCACATATCGGACGGAACAGAAACTGATTGCCATTCTAGGATTTCCGATTCGCTAGAGAATCGCGGGGTTTACTTGTATTTTAATAAATGATGAGAAGATATGATTAACTTGGCATTCTTGCCCTTACTGTCCCAGTTACTTTACAGCTAATGAATGCTATTGTTTCTCTTGCTTGCTTTATAGACTTGTTGCACAATTTCAGTATATTGCTCACTAGTGAGAGTGTGTGTGCAGATTCATTAACCAAAAATAAAGGCAGGTTTTATTTTTATTTTTTTTACTTTGATGATCTGTTGCATCATATTCAGCCCTTCATTCATCATTTTGGCACCAATGTAACCAGCCTCTCCTTAAAATTCACCATTTAGGGTACAATGCACCACGCCCGCATTGCCACATAGTTAGAAACAATACTGTGCACATTGAAAACCTACTGCATGTCATCACAGATTTTGTCATTTTTACTGTGCTGCCCTCGTAGCCTGCATGGACCAAAGATGCAGAACATCTGGTAGTCCGCTGTACTTTGTGAATTTGTAGTTTGATTGTCTGGAATTAAAAGCTAGTACTTCCAAGCATCTGGACTACCAATTTGTCCTACCTTGAGCTTGGAGCCCACAGCACCTATAATAACTTAAGTTGGTTTTGACCTTAAAATACTCTAATACATTTTAATGTTTAAACTGAATATTTATAGCTTTGATAACAAAATATTACATTCAATATAGCCTAAAGTAGGCTTTCAAATTGCTAAAGAATACTTAAAACAAGATCATCCGATTTGTACCTAAATAAAAGAGATGTCTGTGTAACCTACTACAGAGGCACTGTATTGAAAATGTAACCAATATTAATCGACAGATTTAAACGTTGATTAAACAACTGATTTAACTATTTTAACTGCAACAATATTTCTACATCTATGACCAACAAATAGAAACAACACTTGCTTTACATTAGTAATTACTTTTTTTGTCAGTGGGCACTGGCATGTGATCATGATCTTTTCATCCTGTCATTCTTCACTAACTTTTGGGATATGTAAGACATACTGTATTTCCACTAAATCTCAGCATTTTTGACAGGGATGGTTGCCAGAAATCTGAATATGTCAAAGGCCAAATTAAAAGCCAAAACCAGGAGATCAAACAACATGGTAACCAATGCCAAAACAGAAGAGAAAAATCGCAGTAAACACCTTAAGTACAAGTCAAAGCTAGAAAACAATAATAAAAAAATTAAAAAAAAAAAAAAAGGTGAAATGATCAAAACTTCAAAAAGTGTTTTGTTATCCACAAATTCAAACGAGGAAGTGGTCTAAAAGACAGCCTTTTAATTTGTTGTGTGGTTACCAAGAGGTCACAACATCAGAGGGTACTATATAGGACACTGTTCCAAGAATGGGAGGCACAAAAGAGTAGAGCCTGTAAGCAAAGTTCTGGGCAGGAAAAATGGCCCAAAAATTGTAAAATTAGTAAAGTAAGCTTAATTTTTAAAAAATGATTGCAGAATAAGATTCTTGGTCTAAGAATAAATTAAAAAAAAAAAAAAAAAAAACAACTGTAAGAACACCAGATTAGTGTAAATGAAAGACAGGAATTTTCTGACACACAAATTCCTAACAGTTGTCAGCTTTCAGTTATTGGCATCTACAGCACAAATTGTCCGTTTATTTTACTAACGATCACCACCACAGTTTGAACTTGAAGTTTTAACTTTTTTGAAATGGAAAATTTACAGAAGGCGCAAAGGCTGATTTATACTTCTGCATCAAACCTACACCGTAGCTGTGCCTTAGCATGTCACATCGATGCAAACCCTACGACTGATTGGCCAGTTTGGTAATTATGTATTTCCTGAAACATGTTCACATTTGTCTTATGTCGGCAAAAAGCTGGCGAATGTATGAAAAAGTGGAATAATATGTGGAAAAATATGAGGGACAAACATATATACAACTACAGAAGAAAACGTGTAGTAAGAGGAGAGGTGATCTTGGACAACAAAAACTGCTTGCATTTTAGTGGATCATTTGCTTTTCTTGCAGGGTACTAAAACTGCTAACTAATGTTCAAGAATAAGCCTATGGGGCAATGCACAAGTATAAACTGCTTTCAACAGAAAAGCCTATGCACATTGCTATGGTGAAGGCTAGGTACAGGAGTATAGATCAGAATTATAAACCTTTTGTCTTTATACTTTGAATAAGCAAGTTTACAGTGTTTTTGCAGACAGCCCAACATACTGCTTTGCACATTTACTCAGGTAGTGTGAATTTTGAGCAGGGTAGAATCCTTTCTAATAATCAACAAATATTTATGTGAAATGCATACTTACTGAAGAAAGACTAGTAAAGTTTCAGAGAGACTTTATTTGAATTTTTACCAAAGAAGTACTTCTGGCATGCACAATCACTTTTTCTTATATAAACAGTTAGGTCCATAAATATTTGGACAGAGACGACTTTTTTCTAATTTTGGTTCTGTACATTACCACAATGATTTTTAAATGAAACAACTCAGATGCAGTTGAAGTGCAGACTTTCAGCTTTAGTTCAATGGGGTAAACAAAACGATTGCATAAAAATGTAAGGCAACTAAACCATTATTTTAACATAATCCCTTCATTTCAGGGGCTCAAAAGTAATTGGACAATTGACTCAAAGGCTATTTCATGGGCAGGTGTGGGCAAGTCCGTCGTTATGTCATTATCAATTAAGCAGATTAAAGGCCTGGAGTTGATCTGAGGCGTGGTGCTTGCACGTGGAAAATTTTGCTGTGAACAGACAACATGCGGTCAAAGGTGCTCTCCATGAAGGTGAAAGAAGCCATCCTTAAGCTGCGAAAACAGAAAAAACCCATCAAAGAAATTGGTCCAATATTACGAGTGGCAAAATCTACAGTATGGTACATCCTGAGAAAGAAAGCAAGCACTGGTGAACTCAGCAATGCAAAAAGACCTGGGGCCTCATGTATAAACGGTGTGTACGCTAGAGGTGGGCGGTATGACCAAAATTCTATATCACGGTATTTTTCTAAATTCTGCCGGTTTCACGGTATTAGATGGTATTTTTTTCCCCATGCATGAGTGGATGTTAACCACATTTTCCACTGCAATTACTGCAGTAGACTGGCTAAGAATAACCTATTAGACTGTTACTAGGGGGCTCCGCCCCCTGCTCGCTTCGCTCGCCAACCCCTGGCGTTGGGGAATGACAAAGAGTGAGATGTATGAATTAGATATAGAATAGTGTGCAGGTGTGGATGATGCATATAGAAAGCAAAAAATACAGTGTTTGGCACAGAGTAATGGTTTATTGGAATATTTCTTTGTACACAACATTAGTAGTAAAGATGGTGTCCTGTCCTTGAATGAGTCTTCCTTGGCATGGAGCATTTATAACTTTAACTTTAACGTCAGATGAACGTCGAACACGTGAGAAGGCAACATAAAGTTGTCCATGTCCAAAAACGGGCTCAGAGAGGTAGATGCCAACCTTGTCCATGGTTTGTCCTTGTGATTTGTTGATGGTCATGGCAAATGCAGGTTTAATGGGGAACTGTCGGCGTTTCAATGTAAAAGGTAATTGTAGGTCAGAACTCGTAAGGTGAATTCTAGGAATGAGAGCAGTATTGTTAGCATGTGATCCTGTAAGAACTGTTGCTTGAATAACATTGTGCGTCATGGTGTTGACGACTAAACGTGTGCCATTGCATAAACCCTGTTTAGTGTTAAGGTTTCTTAATAGCATGATTATTGTTCCGTTTTTAAGGCTAAGATTGTGTTGTGGTAATCCGGCTGGGTTAATAGTGTTCAAATATTCTAAGGGGAAATTCAGATGTTTATTGTCGTCATCAGAGTCAAGTTTGTCAGAGAGAGCCGTGCTTCTCCAGGAAGTAATGAAATGACCTGGTTATTAATGTGATCAACATAAATATTTTTTGGACATAATATAGTGCGTTGTGTTAAAAGGGGCATTTGGTCTAATGAGACCACTGTTCCAAATATCTCCGTAATCTGGGTGAAGTCCATCTGTATTGGTGAGTGTACAATGTTCTAGTTGAAATAACCAATTGTTATATTCGGGATCTGGAAATCGCATGCTTTGTACCAAGTGTATCTTTAGAAAGCGAAGCCAATTGTTCGTGTAACATTTTTTGTTCCGCGGTTTTAGAAGCGCGCCGAGGTGAATTTTTTTGTTTGATGCGGGTTCGTGTTTGTGGTCCCGTTACTCGAGCCGTCTAGTTTTGTATCCGTGATCGTGAATTGATGACTTGTTTGATCTTTATCGTTAGGAATATGGATAAGTAATAAGTAGGATCGAACTCACTGTTACTATGCGGACTGTTCGTTTCTTCGTATTATCACCAATCAGGTCTCGCGCCTGTATATGTATTGTAGTTCGGTCTCGTGTTGTTTATATGACGTCGTCGCGTATTTTAAGGTGGACTGAATAATAGTTGAGCGCATGGCATGTGGAGCAATAGGTAAGCACTGTCTAAAATCTACTCCTAATAAAAGTACCTTTACTCCAAAGGGAATATTATTATTCATCAACGCAATGCCAATTGTCCGCGTATTTTAAGGTGGACTGAACAATAGCTGAGCGCATTGTAAGTGGAGTAATAGTTAAGCACTGTCTAAAATCTCCTCCTAATAAAAGTACTTTTCCCGCAAAGGGAATATTATTATTCATCAACGTTTGTAGAAGTTTATCAATGGTGTGGAGTAAGTGACTGGATGCCATTGTACATTCATCTATAATTAATAGTGTGGCAAGACGGATGTCACGTGCATTGTTACTGTGCATGGTCATAGTGGATACCGATGTTTCTGTGATTGGGACTGGTATTTGGAATAAGGAGTGACATGTGTTTTTGGAGCCGAGACATTTTTTCTTCCGCGGTTTCAGAAGCGCTTTGTAGGTGCCGACGTGATTTGTGCATATTTGCGTTCTTGATTTGTTTCAGGGTGCACTGTTCCAATGCGATGTAATATTTGTCCACATACGCGAAAGCAGTATGGGTCATTGCCTTTTGGTGACCTGATATTTACTCCGGTAGATGCAAAATCAAATGAACTATTGTAGGATGTAATGCAGATGCGCCGCCGTGTATTTTGTTGTTTCATGCGGGTTCGTGTGTTTGGTCCCATTATCCGAGCCGAATCGTTTTGAACCCGTGAGCGTGTATTCATGACTTGTTTATTCCTCAGCATGCGAAATATGGATAAGTAATAAGGAGGATCGCACTCACTGTTAATATGGAGCCTTTTCTGCAGTTGAACGGTTAATAGTGCTTTATTGTAAGGAGATCCACCTATGCTGCCTAGTGTGAAGGTGTTGAGATGACGTATGTTTAATATGGACGGTTCTTTTAGAAATGGGGCTTTGGGTGTCACTTCTTATTGATGTTAGTGTGTTTGTGGGTCTGATTCGTCGTTGTTGTGAACGTTTCGTATGCCATGTCTCGTCTCTAATGGGCCTGGCGTGGCGGTCACGGCTTCTTTTTTTTGGTGCGTTAGGAGCTTGTTAAATCCTCCTGTTTGTGTGGGTCCCGTTTCATGTGCAATGGGATTCGTGCGGCGCTGTGTGCTTTTTCGGCATCTGAGCGGGAGGGGGGGGAGGTGGGGGTTTTGGATTGGTGAGGCGCGAGCGTCTTCTTTCTTTTTGTGTGCCAGGGGCTTGTTGAATCCTCCTCTTTGTGTGTGTCCCGTCCGTTGCTTGTAGGGTGGGTGGGGTGTTTTTGGGTTCTTTTTTTTTTGTGTGCCAGGGGCTTGTTGAATCATTCCTCTTTGTGTGTGTCCCGTCCGGTGCCTGTGGGGGGTGTTGGGGGCTTGCAGGTGGGCGCGAGCGGCTTCTTTTTTTTTGTGTGCTAGTTTCGTGTGCAATGGGTTTCGTGCGGCACTGTGCGTCGCCTGCGTTTGACTCCTTTTTTCTGTGCCGACTCCTTTTTTCTGTGGTCGCGGGGCCTCATTTCTTTGACTCCTTTTTTCTGTGGTCGCGGCCGCCTCTCGCGGCGCCTCATTTCTTGGGGCGCCTGCGCAGTACGTCTTTTTTGCGGCTACGGCCAATGGCCGGATGTCCCTGCGTCCATCCGGTTTAGCATTCTCGGTTAGTAATATGGATGAGAATTGTACATCGTACAAAAAGACATTTTAATGTGCACACAAGTATTAATCCAGGTTTGCATGGCCCCATAAAGTGATAGTTTTCAAGGGGGTGGCACTAAAGAGAAGGAATCACATTGCATGACAGATGCAGTCAAAATATAGAACCTTTAATTGAACAAATTTTGCAAAAGCTTAAACTATGATTTTGACAACATATTTTCAACCATCCAAAGAGGCATTTAGACTTAGTAAAATATCCAGAGGTGTTTGTCAAAAGTTGGATTGCACTGAACATGTCTTAGAAAAGGAATAAATAGTAAATATTTTTTGTAAACCAACTACACTTTCTGTTAATGTTAACAATCTCTGTTCACTGACACGTTAAAGTGACTTTTTAAACAATTTTACCATCATTAAACTGCATAATATTTAAACTAATAAATAATAACAATAAAATAAATAATAGTATTACTGATAGTTGCACCATTACTTCAAGGCTTCAAGCCCAGGTGCATTACACAGTATTCACCAAATTAAAGTAAAATAAAACAAGTGCAATCTTGCTGATGACATCTTACCAACTGTACCATCATTTAGGCAAACTGCATTAATATGGACCTTGCTTCAAGCTAAGCTATTATACATAAATAATAAAAACTGCAACTTGCATTTATAATGCTGTTTGTGGTATAGCCCTATGGAAGAGCATTAGGGCCACTGTGAAGAAAAAAAAATATGGACACGGAAGAAAAAAACAAACTATATGTCGAGAATAAATTCGACATGTTGACTATGTCAAGATTAAAGTCAACATTTCCACTTTATTCTCAGTTTATTTTATAATTAAAGTAGAATGTTGTAAACTAAACTTCATCCTAAAATCAATGTTTAATTTACTAGATTTTCTCAAACCCGGTCACAAGTTAATGCAGTACATCAAATACTTTGTGTTAAGTGTTCACCGACCCAGTCGTTAATCACTACGCTTCTTAAACTGACTTCCTCAGCACTAAGAGCAGGCGCCTGCAGCAATCACCGCACAGAATCCATTCACTTCATGATATTCCTGCTCTCTACCAAAACCACACGATAATTACCAATCACCACACGATAAACGTCTTTGTGAAATTAAAACTAGTTATTAACTTAGCCAACGGAGTGTTCAGAACTTTAAAAATATCTTCGTTATTCATGTTTAATTATGCCATCCATTCAGAGTTGTGCCCATCTCTGACCGAGTCGATAGCACATCGCAGAATGAATACAAGCAAAACATACACTAGCAAGTACAAAAACAAGTACAACTTGGCTTGCAGTATTATCCAGTAGTATAGAAACAGTATTTACACATCTGACCTTTTAAAACTAAAGTATCTCCAGGCGACGGATGGGACTCCTTTTTTTCGGCAAAAGTTCTTCTGTTCATCACATGTTCAACTTTACTTTTAGTTCAGTTTTGGAATGCTCTCTGTCCATTTTCACCGCACGGCATACCTATGCTACCGCCCACTATTTGGTGGTGTAGCAGTGAAAAAGAGCCCTAGTGCAACAAATCTGTGTTTAGCGGTATAGCAGTGAAAAAGGTCCCCACTTGAACAGTTTCCCGCTGCACCACGTTCCGAACGTCGTTTAGGCAATTTAAACCGGTGTTGCGGTACAAGAAAAATCCATATCATAAAAAAAATAAAAAACGGTTTTCGGTATGAACCGGTATACCGCCCAGCACTAGCGTACGCACAGAAATGTTGAGTACGAATGTTTCCACGCTCAAATCGTGATGTATAAAACCTAAACTTGGCGTAAAGCCATGCACATTTCCACGGTAACTCATACCTTGACGTACACAATTTCTCCGCTCGGTTTTGCAGACTGGTGGCACCCAGCGTCAAAGCAGTGCTACTGTTCCTGTGTGGTCACCCTTTCTTTCTTAGACCCACATTCCTGACGCGGCTTTATAAATACACTGAAACTAACTGCATATTGTTTATTAGTGTAATGCATCTGATTGTAATTATCCTGCAGCAATATAATGGGCTAGGGAATAGCCATAGTATTCCAAATACCATAACTGTTTTAGCACTGTTACTCTCACTGCATCTGCTTCTTCTTTCAGCTGCTCCCGTTAGGTGTTGCCACAGCAGATCATCTTTTTCCATATTACTCTCACTGCACCACTTGGAGTATTTATATCACTGTATCTGAGTGGGGGAATCACAGCAGCAGCTAATTGGAAAGAGAATTATCGATATACAGCATGAAGCAGATGCTGCCTGAGCCACGGCAAAACGTTTCAGAGACTTTCCTGTACGGACTTCGCGGTTTAGAAAAAGTTTTATCCCAAGAACTATAAACGCACTCAATCAGTCCATCAAGTGCTCCTTGTAGAACTGTTTGTAATTATAAGTACAATTACCTCACTGTAAACTTGCACTAGTTATAATATTGCATAACCTGTGCTACTTTATGAAGCACGTATTTACATATGATGAGATATCATTTTTAAGATGAAATGCAGCAAAATATGTTGATTATATTATACAGATAAAACTTTAACTTCATTTAAATAATCTGTATTGTTAATAATTAAACATGTGAGGACACGGTGCCGCAGTGCTAGCTAGTTCACGGATAGCTCCTGCCTCGCGCTGTATTCATACTGGTGCTGACGGGACACTGGAAGGATAGACAGATAGAATAATTAAACATGTACTACGAAGATATTCCAATGTTCCTTGAAAGTTTTGAAGAATCGGCATTCTAAGCTTACAAATGGCTTCACGTCTATTACAGAGCTGATTGTGTGCCGATTGGGTATTTGGAGAAAGAAAAGTAAGGGCAGGAATTGGAGGTTAGTACGTCTGAAAGAGACAGTACTGCTGCAATAAATTATTTCATCGAAGGAAGCGCATGGCACAGCAAGCCTCTTGCGTGAGACATGAACAAACACTGCACCACAGTGTTCCCATGTTTAATAACATGCTTTCATTCCTATCATCATGAAAAAGATATCACGTATACAGTAATCCCTCCTCCATCGCGGGGGTTGCGTTCCAGAGCCACCCGAGAAATAAGAAAATCCGCGAAGTAGAAACCATATGTTTATATGGTTATTTTTATATTGTCATGCTTGGGTCACAGATTTGCGCAGAAACACAGGAGGTTGTAGAGAGACAGGAACATTATTCAATCACTGCAAACAAACATTTGTCTCTTTTTCAAAAGTTTAAACTGTGCTCCATGACAAGACAGAGATGACAGTTCCGTCTCACAATTAAAAGAATGCAAACTATATCTTCCTCTTCAAAGGAGTGCGCGTCAGGAGCAGATCATGTCAGAGAGATAGAGAAAAGCAAACAAATCAATAGGGCTGTTTGGCTTTTAAGTATGCGAAGCACCGCGGCACAAAGCTGTTGAAGGCGGCAGCTCACACCCAGCTAAATGCAGTCAAATTGATTGGGTGGCGTTTCATGATACAGATGGACAATGACCCAAAACATACAGCCAAAGCAACCCAGGAGTTTATTAAAGCAAAGAAGTGGAAAATTCTTGAATGGCCAAGTCAGTCACCTGATCTTAACCCAATTGAGCATGCATTTCACTTGTTGAAGACTAAACTTTGAACAGAAAGGCCCAAAAACAAACAGCCATTGAAAGCTGCTGCAGTAAAGGCCTTGCAGAGCATTAAAAAGGAGGAAACCCAGCATCTGGTGATGTCCATGAGTTCAAGACTTCAGACTGTCATTGCCAGCAAAGCGTTTTCAACCAAGTATTAGAAATGAACATATTTCCAGTTATTTAATTTGTGCAATTACTTTTGAGCCCCTGAAATGAAGGGATTGTGTTAAAAAAATGATTTAGTTGCCTCACATTTTATGCAATCGTTTTGTTCACCCCACTGAATTAAAGCTGAAAGTCTGCACTTCAACTGCATCTGAGTTGTTTCATTTAAAATTCATTGTGGTAATGTACAGAACCAAAATTAGAAAAAAGTTGTCTCTGTCCAAATATTTATGGACCTAACTGTACAAACTCATTGTATAAAGCATATAACCTGGGCAAAAATAACTGCATTTCAGTGGGTTATATTGGAGAAGGGATAAACAGGAGAGTAACACAATGGCAAACTCTGCAGTGAAATCTAATAAACTGCTCAAATAAATTAAGGCAACACTTAATCATAACAGTCAAACATCAAGTCAATTAAGCTTCAGAGATAAATACTACCAATTAGGAAGCATTAAGCGATTGTGAACCAACTTCACCTGCTTTGGTGCAAATGAAAATGACAACAGGTGGACTAGAGAGGTAACAGCAAGACAACCCCCAAAAAGGGATGTCTTACAGGTGGTGGCCATAAACTATTACTCTTTCTTTATCTTACCCAATTTTCTAGTTGTGTGTTTTGATAGTGTTTTTGTCACTACTGGTAGCATAAGGCAATACCTGCAGCAGATTAAGGCTGCACAGGTAGTCCTGCTCCTCCAGGACAGCATATCCATAATGTGCCATCGCAAGGTTTGCTATGTCGACCAAAACGGTCTCAAGAGTAAGGAGGAGATACCAGGAGACAGTCCATTAATACAAGGAGAGCTGGACAGGGCCATAGAAGGGAATCAACATTTCAGAAACAGACTTTGTAAGGGTGGAACAAGGGCCCGACGTTCTCTAGTGGGACCTGTGCTCACAGCCCAACACCATGCAGCTTGATTGGCAGCAGCCGGAGAATACCACAATTGGCAGCTCTAATACTGGCACCCCATTCTCTTCACAAATAAAAGCAGGTTCACAGTGAGCACATGACAGATGTGAAAGAATCTGGAGATGCCATGGTAAACGTTATGCAGCCTGCAACATCATCCAGCATGCTCAGTTCGTGGTGGGTCATTGATGCTCTTGGGAACCATATCCTCGAAGGGGCACACTCCTGCCATTTTCAGGAATGCATACAGGCACATTGGGGCCACATACACTACTGAATCACGTGATTTGTTGTGATGAAATCCATGCAAGTTGAATCAGCCTGTGATTTCAATTTCTGTTTTTGCTTTTCGGTGTGATGTTGAATCCACCCCTGAATAAGTTGGAGATTTTGGTTTCCATTGACTGTTGTTGCATAATTTTGTTCTCAATTACTCAGTAAAGATTTTCCACTCAAGTATTTTGTTCATCGAGATACAATGTGTGATTGATGTGTTCCCTTAATTTCTTTTTTTTTTTTTTTTTTAAACAGTATATATGAGCAAAAATTATTCAAAGTTTTCCTGGTAGTTGCATTTATCAAGTACTTGTCCAGTATTTCAAGTGGAGCTGCATTCGTGACGTTCAGACTTGCTAAGGAAATGCTACACGGTAATTGTTCATGCAAATAAAGACAGAACCAGTATAGTATTCACTGAATTGAAAGAACAAACTACTGCTGATAAACTTACTTTTTTTGGTTTCATAAAATGAATGAGTATATAATTTCTCTGAATTTTTTATAAGTGGATGCTGGACTAGTATGGCTCAGTATACCAACAAAAAAAATTTAAAATGGTGCTACACCAGCATTATGCCAAATTCAGCAATCTTAGCACATGAAAATTTGATTGAAATTGCTTTATGCAGCCTTATTGATTGGATGTGTTGATTCTTTATAAGATGTCCTGTGTGAAAAGCAGAAAACGTAATCACTCTAGCTGTGCTGTGTTACATAAATTCTCTTGAAGCGAAATATGACAAAACTTTGTTTATAAGGCAAATGAAAAAGTTGAACCTGTAAATAATACAGCATCTATTTGCAAACAGTTTTACAAGGCTTGTCTTGCCAAAGAAGCCAACATATTTCATCTTCATCCATGCATTTACCTTTTGCTAACCCTGATGTCTTCCAAGTGTTTGGGTCTTGGTAAGTGTGAAACTGTATTTATAGAAAAAAAGTTAAGACTGATGTATTTCTATGAGTTAACAAAGTACATCATTCTATCATGCCTGAATGGGTCAACTGTACCTTAAACAATCCTGTATTTTAATGGCCACTATGTGGTGAATGTGCACAAATGCAACTCTCTGTGGCGACTATCAATGAACTGCATGCATAACTTGTGTGTGGAGTTTGCATCCTTTAGTCTGATTTTATGTGTGGGTGTCTGCATACTTTTCCTGCATCTGAATGAGTTATCCTCACAAAATAAAAGACACTCACGTTAGGGTGAAGGAAAATTCTAAATTAGTCCAGTGTGTGTGGTTGAATATGCAGTAGGAGTAGTCCCTGCAACGGACTGGCACTTCATTCAGGATTAGTTTTTACCACTACACCTAATGCCTGGGATACATTCTAGCCCCACATGACTATGAAGTGGATTAAGAGGGTCCCATGTTGCATTAGCTAAAATTCTATATTGTAGTGTAACTTCTTTAATGAAATTCCTGTGTCCTAGATAACAAAAGCTGTAGTGTAATGAAAAAGTATTTGCACCACCAAAATTCTTTAAATACTTTAATATTGAATGTTATCAGATCATCAACTGAAATTTACTATTAGCACAAACGTTAAACAAAATACTTATCAAAAGTTATGAAACCAATCTAAGTTTTATTACTAGGAATTAATTAAATGGTGACAGCATCAAAGTATATAGTCAGAAATTTTTATTACTAGGAATTAATTAAATGGTGACAGCATCAAAGTATATAGTCAGAAATTGTGCAACACATTCTACTGTCCAATGTTTCCATTTTTCCTAGACAAGGAATTTTGTGATTTCTGCTTATTTTAATATTTCACTCAATATGGTTTGTTAACTTAGTAATCTTCTGATAAAAGCAAATACTCAATTTAGATATCTAAGTTCCTTTTAATAAGGATGTGTACTAAATAATGGTAAAGGAAATACTTAAATTTCTACAACATAATATTTAGTACATTCACATAGTTTATAAAAGGGAGAAGGGTCAGAACATTACATCTTGTGAACCCTAGGAGTAAAAAGCAGCATAGTTATTAATCATAATTTTCCTTTCCCCAGCTATTAAAAATAAAATGAAAAATTATTTTCAGTTTATGTGAATTACAAGTGAAAAATGGTACAGAAGAATTTCTGCTGCAGGTTTGCAAGGGTGAGTGGCAATAAGAAACCCATTCCTTAAAGGATAAATCAGGACCTTGAAATACCAGCTGTATGTTAATTGTAGTTTTCTTGCCATTATCACTGGAATATTGTCCACATGGTACTTCAGAAGGTGTAATAACAGTCTGTTCCAGCTCTGCTTCAAGACGGAAAGAGGGTTTTTAAGTAATCAACATAAGTTCGGACACCTGTACAAATTGTTTGCGTCAACATGCAAGGCATTATTTACTTTAATTGCTACAGAACATCTGTAGACTTGAACCTATAAGTTGTTCCTGAACAAGGCCCAATTGTAATATTCTGATATTTCCTTTTTTAAATTTTTGCTAACCTAAACTTTAAATTTAAACCTCTGACAGTTTACTGCTTACCTTTTCATTCCATTTCAACTAATTAAATTTGAAGATAAACTAAAAAAACTGAGGTGTTCTAAAACTTTTGACTGGTAGGGCAGGTCTTCTTTTTTGCTGTACAAAGATGTTCAATGCTAACATGATCTACTTCATGACATACAAGCTCTTCAGCTCCAGAACGAAGACAAACATACTCTTCTAACACGGCATGATTCCAAAAACAATGTTAGGCTGTTTAGGAGGTAATCCACGACACTAACACTGCCATGCTTTATAGCAGAGATGTTTCCATTTCTACTGTATACAGACATTTTCAGACACAATGGAGCATTTTAGCTCCAAAAGGTTTAATTTCTGACTCATCTATTAATCAAATATTGCTCCAGAATACAGTACTGTAAAAAAGTATTTACCCCCTTCTTGATTTCTTATTTTTTGCATGTTTGTCACACTTAAATGTTTCAGATCATCAAAAAATTTAAACATTAGACAAAGATAATCCAAGTAAACACAAAATGTAGTTTTTAAGTTATGATTTTATGAAGTAACTGTGGTTAATCACATTTTCTGGAAAGCGGAGTTCAATTTCACTAGCCACGCCCAGGCCTAATTACTGTAAGACCTTAAATAGAGCCTGTCAGACAAAGTGAAGTAGGTCAAAATAGGAAGACATAATGTCGCAATTTAAACAAATTCAGGAAAAGATGAGAAACAAAGTAATTGACATCTATCAGTCTGGACAAGGTAACAAAGCCATTTCTAAAGCTTTGGGAATCCAGCGAACCACGGTGAGAGCCATTATCCACAAATGGAGAAAATAAACAGTGGTGAACCTTCCCAGGAGTGGCCAGCCTTCAGAAATTAGCCCAAGAGCACAGCGATGACTCATCCAAGAGGTCATAAAAGAACCCAGAACAACATCTAAAGAACTGCAAGCCTCACTTGCCGCAGTTAAGGTTAGTGTTCATGACTCAACCATAAGGAAAAGACTGGGCAAAAATGGCATGCATGGCAGAGTTCCAAGGCGAAAACCACTGCTGACCAAAAAGAACATAAAAGCTTGTCTCATTTTTGCCAGAAAACACTTTGATAATCCCCAAGACTTTTGGGAAAATATTCTGTGGACTGACAAAACAAAAGTTGAACTTTTTGGAAGGTGTGTGTCCTATTACATCTGGCGTAAAAGTAACACAATATTTTAGAAAAAGATCATCATACCAACGGTCAAACATGGTGGTGGTAGTGTTATGGTCTGGGGCTGCTTTAGGACCTGGACGACTTGCTGTGATTGATGGAACCATGAATTCTACTCTCTACCAAAAATCCTGAAGGAGAATGTTGGGCCATCAGTTAGGGGTGAAGCACACTTGGGTTCTGCAGCAGGACCATGATCCAAAACACACCAGCAAGTCCACCTCTGAATGGCTTAAAAAAAAAAAAAAAACAAAACGAAGGTTTTTGGGGTGGCCTAGTCAAAGTCCGGACTTGAATCCAATTGAGATGCTGTGGCATGGCCTTAAAAAAAGCAGTTCATGCTCGGAAACCCTCTAATGTGGCTGAATTAAAACAATCCTGCAAAGAAGAGTGGGACAAAATTCCTCCACAGTGATGTGAAAGACTCATTGCCAGTTATCGTGAACGTTTGATTGCAGTTGCTGCTGCTAAGGGTGGCACAACCAGTTATTAGGTTTAGGGGGCAATTTCTTTTTCACATAGGGTCATATAAGTTTGGATATTTTTTTTTCCTTAAGCAAAATCATCACTTAAAAACTGCATTTTGTGTTTACTCGGGTTATCTTTGTCTAATATTTAAATTTGTTTGATGATCTGAAGCATTTAAGTGTGACAAACATGCAAAAAAATAAATAAATCAGGAAGGGGGCAAATACTTTTTCACATACATTAAGGTACATTAAGGAAGAGAACTCACAATTAACAGTATTAGACCAAAATTCCACTAGAACAATGTGAGAGACTGATCAGCACTTACAGGTAGAGACTAAATAAAAACATTTTTTCCTATTTTTCGCCAAAAGGTGGTCCAGAAATTAAGACAATCTAAACTACAACTATCAATGCCAAAAGTGAAGCACATTCACAATTCAGTCTTGCAAGTCAAGCAGGATTAAAACCACTCAGACTTTGCCATTGATATAGAAGAAAAACGAGTATTTAAAGTAAACACAAAGTTATTTGCATTACAACAAATTAACACGTTCTTACTCAACTTTCCACACTAGTCTAATAACTATTCTTATTTTTCCCCATTCTGGCATACATCATATTTGACTCAATTTTGAAGTCAATTAACAATTGCTTAAAATGTAAAAGTATGGTGGTATAAAAGCACCTTAGTTCTAAATACTTAATGTAAATGTAATGCAAAAATAAACTTTACAGAAGATTAGATTCTATTCATAAGTGGGTTTCATAAACATAACTATTACTGCCTCACACATCCAGCACCCTAAGTTTTAATTTTACACTTGGAATCACCAGTTTCAGAATGTACAACAACTAAGTGTAGTGTCTGTCTGTATGATTATCAGACTGAGATCTTCACTGGAATGGTGCCTAATCCAGAGGTAGAACCTATCTTGTTACCATTGCTGTCAGGATAGGTACAGGCTCCCCGTGACCATGAACTAAAATAAGCAGGCTGAAAGTACATTATACTTACCCCATATAATTTATACAAGTGGCCAAGGAAATATAATATTTTGTCATGGAGAAAGAACAAAAATTAAAGACAAAATTCTTGATCACTGAATGATGAGAAAGACAAAAACTTCAAATCAAATGCACAGTTTTATGGGAATGTGCCTTTCTGGTTTATCTTTTACTCTAAGTTTTCCACAAGTAAGTATTAAAAGTATTTTAGCAAAAAAATGCATGTATTTTCACGTTTTGAAAATGCAAATGGATAAAAGACACGTGGATTATACGACACAAGTCACATACGTTTTTTTTCTTTTTTCAATTGATGTTCTTAACAACATTTGCTGCTCAACAGTGCTTGTCCCCACTAGTTCCCATTCATTTAGAACCTTTGTTATATGAGATTAAATTTATATTCTGAGCCATTACTACAAACTACAAGGGGTAAAATAAGGTACAAAAATATATTTCTGGATGGAGCAGTACATTAACATAGGGGTTATTTGATGGATTTTCCTGTACTAAAATGATTTCATCCCAGCACCATTTTTACAGTGTCTGCTGGAACTTGGGCCATTACAACTGTAAAAACAAGCCAAACCCTCTGCTGCATTACATTTTACATTGCCAGGACTGTGAAACAGTGAACACATATTGTTTACCTCAAAAGCATACAACAATAACAGTCATTGTCAATTTTAAATTTAGATTAAAAAGAAGACATGAACAGTTATTTCTGAATTTGCATTAAGGAAACACACATGATTTCTTATGATAAAACTATGATACATACTTTCATGGATTTACTTACATACTGTATGTATTTATTGAACCAATGTTTCTATAGTATCAGCTGTTAAGGAATGTCCCACACAGCAATGTCAGCACAACTAACCTACCACACAATGCTGAGCATTACCTTCAGTATTATAGGATCACTAAGGACGCAGTGCGGGACTGCAAGTGGCTGACACAGCTTTGGGTCAAAGAAATACTAACTCTGTGCTACTTCTGATGTAACATTACATGTAAAGGGGAAAAAAATCTATCATTTAAAAGGATCAGTTTTACTTTGAGCTAACAAAATCTCCATTGCAGAAAGCTAAATAAAATAAATATGGCATTTGCCAGATTAGGAAATTGAAGGACAGCTGAGATGGTTAACTTTGCTTTAATGTATATACTCCTGTTATGAATTTTTTATTACAAAAAACTAAATGCAGCTTAAGAAACGGCAAACAACTTACCAGGTGGGAACATTGAAGAAAAATCACTAGTAAGCCAGCTACCACACCTCAATGAGAATATCTCGTTAGGGACATTGAAAAGGTGGCTATAATTATAGGCTTCCAGATTTATTTAAAGAATCGGGGCAATCAAGTGGTTAACTGGGTGTGTGTAGTCTTGTTGGGGACTTCTGCACATTATGCAACACTTTGCAGTGCAATCGATAAGTGTTAAGAGACGGCAAAGCAAGGTTGTCTTGTTATCCATACTTTAAAATACATTTTTGTAACATAGAAATACTATATTGCAGTGAAAAACATTGCTAAATTCCGATAACGTACATTAAGTGGAACATAAAAGGAAAACAAACAATGCACGACTTTGAAAATAAAAATCATTACGTTAAATGACAGCAATTGTATGTATTACAATTATAAAAATATGTAGGAAAGAAGTTCATCATCTGTCTCTCTCTGAACGGAGTTTCAGGCAGCGACACGGATTCCCTAAATCGCAGCAGAGAGAGAGGACCGTCGCTGGGAAGGCTGGTACCCTCTTCATTTTCTTTGGCCGAGTCCAACATTCCTTGGAGTAGATATCCTGGTTGGAAGTTACAGAGTGAACACCCAGTGATGCGTTCAGTCGACCGCACCGCTCTCTGCAGAGCCCTGCGGTCCTGCTGCGTGCCGTTTCCAGGCCAGACATTTCCTGTCAAGATACTTTCGATGGTCGATATGTGAACTTCTTCAATACAGGCCTACATTCTAGAAGTTTTTGGAAGTACTGTACTAAGAGAGAACAGTCTGAAAAAAAAAATTCTGTTGAGCTAGATGCGATTACCTCTACGAAATCACAAGGTGCAATATGTCAGACGTACTTGAGACATCGTCATAATTATTGCAGGTGTGCGTATGTTGTTACGAATAACAAAAACGCGAATTTTCTCTGTGTTCAGGAAAATGAGAACATTTGACTAGGTGAATCAGTACTGCAGATGTATCACACGATCTATAAATTAAACATCACTGTCACAAAAAATACAGGCGGAACAGCAGCAGATGCAGAATGTGTTGAAAATAATGTTGCATCCATTAAAACTGAAATATTAATTGACCGTGATGCTTGGCATTAAACTATACAGTGGTCCGTTTACCAAAAAGCAGATGGATTAACTCATTTACTGCCAAGTTGAATGTTGGAGTGAACAGTTAGCGACAACACGCTGATAAGAACACTATGCAAAATACAATATACAGGTGAAACGCAGTTATCAAATCCACTGAAAGAAAAAAAAAGTGATTTTCAGCAGTACTTAAGATCAACGTTCAGCTCAGCATCCCATGAAAGATGGCGACTTCCATGATTATGTGCACCCCTCCCCCTCTATCATATCCCGCGTACCCCCAACACCGGCCACACATTACTTCTATGTGGTTTTTAAATACAAAAATAATAATAAAAACAACCTACAGATCTCAGTTTTTCTATGTAATTAACAGCTACAATATTTTATAGGCCACCCCGCCCCCTTCTTCCATCTCCTCCGTAGTTCCTCTTCCGCTTGCCCCTTCTACGTCAAAATGACAAACGTTAAATAATAAGAAATAAGAAGCAAAGTGGAGTCATCGAGACGCAGCGGTACTTTTAAAGGCAGTAAATGTATGCGGCGTTTAAGCCCCGGGACGCTGAACATCGCGTCTGAAAGATTCGATCATACTTTGCTTGTTGCATGGTGAAGCAACTTGGGGGAGACCGAGAGCGGCCTTATGCTGGGTAGCAGAAGGGCGTGCTTACCTGTCGACGGCGGGCCACTGCGCTTCGTGATGCTTCGCTTTCCAAATGAAAAGAACAAGTTCGGCAAACAGTCGGTTTCCAAAAAGTAGAATTAAACGAAGATTAAAGCCGGGGGTCGTCACAGTTAACCTATGGCACACCTGTAATAGTTTGGCATTCAAATAAAAACACCTCCAGGCACAAAAAACGCCGAAAGACGAAAGCTTCGACTGGGCTTCTTGCCTTCTTCCTTAGGGACCGATATAGTCGTTCCTGTTTTCTGTCCTCTTGCGTTCTAAAAAAGATGGTGGTTGAGAAGCATAGAGAGGTATTAATTAAATATCAACCTCTTTTCTGCTGTTTCCCTCTTTCTGGTGGTGGTCCAAAATGTGACCAGTGTAGGTCTAATAAAATCCACAGTGAAAGAAGAATACAAAATGACACAAATCTCTCTCCCCATTCGGAGAGGGGTGAGCAGCACCAGGGTACCTTCACATCCACAACTCCAGCACCAGGAAGTCCCGCCTCCTCCTCGCCTAACTGACTTGCTAATTGGTGTGAGCGTAGCACGTGACTGTATACGACACAGACTTGTCATTATAGGAGAATTCGCTCACTACGCACAAGAGCGGGTGATATTTTTATCTGTTAGTGTATGTTTAAATGAATTCAGCTGTTTGAGACATCGACGTTATACACACGTGAAGTCTGGCACTTGTATGAGTAAGCCTGGCAGAAAGGGAAACAACCATTTTGGACGCGATATTTAATCTTCCCGTTTGTTTTCTGATTTTTTTGTAAACGGGAAAATGAAAAGGGTGCACGTTAGCATAAACGGACAGCTAGTGAAACATTTAAAACTGATACTGGGGTTTGTTTTCTGATTCATCAGCCTTGAAAATTAACACAAGTAAATGTGACACTTTAACTGTCTTCAACACAAATATAGCTGAAATTTGTGGAACAACTAGGATTCAGTTACTTAAGCAATGAAGTATGCAGATCCACAGATGATAGGTTATCTATTCATGCCGTAAACGAGATGGACAGAAACTTGGTTATTTTTTTTTTTTTTGCAAACACACTAAAACTGGTTCAAATGATAATAAAATCCCCTATACCCTACTTAAACTCTCAGGAGATGAACACTTTTCACAATTATATAAACACAAGTCAATTTGTGAAAGAGACCCGTTCAGTCTTCAACTATGGAACTATGACCATAGAGGAAGGGTTTATATATTATATTTCATAATCTTTAAATTGTTAAAAGGATTAAAGACAATATTTAATATATACCTGACAAGTGTTTCTGTGTGATCAAATAGTTTTTAGAATAAGGAAGAAAATTTAACAAATATTCAAACCATTTAGAAGTGTAAAAAAATCAAAAATGATAATAAGGTTCTAAACATGCAAAAATTGGCCTTATTGGCCTGTTCTTTTTTCTGATGTTATACACCAGCATCAGCAGTATGGTAGGACCTTCCATGTACCCGCTTAGGCCACATGAATTAGTTTTTTAGCTGTAATGCTAATGACTGATAACTGTGTGGTGGGCAATAGATGAGTGTAAATAATGATTAATTGTGGCACACATCCAGAAACCAAAGCCAGACATGACTAGGCTAGAGTCATTAAACCAGGCCAATGCAGTCTCAACCACTGCCGCATTTTCCCAGCAAAACACTTCAACTATAAGAGTTGTCAGTTTGACAAGTGACACCAATAGGAAGCAGCAAAAACAGGCAGACCTAGAGTATCTGAAGAGGAAAAGCCCACTGCAAGGGGAAAGGATTGGGTGTGTATTATACCAGACCAAATGGACAACCCACTTGAAATTCATTAATACATTTTACCCAACTAATCAGTTAATTTGTAAGTATAATATTAATATATCCCCAAAGTGTAGTTGCTGTACAGAAGATTAATCTCTCCTTCACACACTTTTTTATTTCTGCACCTATTCTAATAGTTTTGTACTACTTTCTAGAATGGCCAAACAATCTCCCCCAGTCTGTTAAAATATAGTTGTTTT
Organism: Erpetoichthys calabaricus; assembly: GCF_900747795.2. NCBI lineage: Eukaryota > Metazoa > Chordata > Cladistia > Polypteriformes > Polypteridae > Erpetoichthys > Erpetoichthys calabaricus. The sequence continues at coordinate 175,403,640 of NC_041399.2, read as the reverse complement.
CTTTGTTTATAATGCTGAATATTAAGTGAAAGAAAATATAGTACATGTGCTTTAATTACTTAGTACTATATACAAAAGTCTAAATTTCAGAATATTAGACATTCTACTGCAATTTTCTGCATGGACATTAAAATCTTAGAAATAGCAAAAAACTAGTGAAAATATAAAGGCATTAAAAATGAAAATGATTCTCAGTTCTTTTCACAACAGTTGTAATGGTAAATTCTCTGAATCCTTCTACTTAATGGTTTAGATGTTATCACTCTTGTATGTAAATTATTCTTTATTTTTAATGTTTGTATACTATGTAACCATTTTAATTGTATTACTAATTTAATATTGATGCAATGAAAAAGTATGGAAAAAAATGTAAACTGTTCTAAATGATAAAACTGTTCAGATTATTTGTGGAACTTATACACATCAATGTCTGCATAAACTGGTGTATTAGATACGCTATACTCTCGCCTGTGTTTTGGGTTCTGCCAGGTTATTTTTTAATTTAGTGTTTGGTTTTTTTCTTGCATTACTTGTACAAATGTACAAATACTATTTTTTATATTCACAATAACGTTAGGACAATTAGTAAATAAAGAAGAAATTAAATAATTCTTTATTATGTATTTCAAACAGCTCTTCAGATACTTAATTCAAATGCAACAAGAAAGGAAAATGTTACAAAATAAAATAAAATTATTAAGGCACACCTAAGCAAAAGCACAAAACAAAACCTTGTGATTTGTAAATAACTATTACACAGTCAACCTCAGGTGTTGGTGAGCCCTTTACAAGTTGATCCATTCACATGGATCAATGGACCTTTCTGTCACATAAGTTAGTATCAGACCTCAGTATGCTCAATGAAAAATGGTAAACAGCATGTTTTAGAAAGGTCTTGTGTGGTTTGTGTATTCTTTTGCCATCAAGTGACTGCACTTTCTTATCTTAGTTCACTTGTTGTTGTTGTTCTTCTTCTTCTAAAGCTTTTCCCACTTTCACATGGGGTTTCTATATTGGACCAGCCTCCTTCACTCTCATGTGTTGTACACTTCCTTGCTTGACACCCCTTCCTCCCTTAGATCTCTACTTTCTCTTTGGTCGTTCACATCTCATCCATCCTGACTCCTCCATATCCATGATTCTTCTCCTCTGTCCCAAAACATCCATATTCATGATAGTTCTCCTCACATTGTTTGCCTCTCTTCCCATGACATGTCTATACCATTTTAACCTTCATTGCTATATTTTCTTTGAGAGTTAACCATTTTTAACTGTAATTCTGAATCTGTCATTCCTGATCTTAGTGAGCTTTGTTACTCCACACATCAGTCCCCATTTCTGTAGCATCCAGTTTCCTTTTATGCACCTTTTAACTGTGTAGGTGTCTGTCCTATACAACAATGCTGGTCTGACCACTGTTTTGTACATTTAACCCTTCACTATTGCACTAATCCTTCGGTCACATAGCACTCCTGATAACTTTTTTTTCAGTTTTTCCAACCTGATTGGACTCTATGGTTCATTTGTAGATCTCAGTCTCCATTCTCTGTTATTGTTTATCTGAAATATTTGAACTTACCCAGCCTTTTTAAGTATTCCTCCCTGGAGGTTAACTTCTCCATCTTGTTCTATCATGGTTCAAATAAAAAAACAAAGATCCTAGAACAGAAATGCTAGAAGCCAACTCCGTTGCACCTTGTGTATTTTTAAATAAAAGAAGCATATGTTTCAAATGAAAAGAATCAAAAAATAATTGAGGACAATAATAAGTCATTAGTAGCTTATGTCACTCTTTGTAATAATTCAGTTCTGGTAAATTAGACTCTGAGAACTTTATAAGCAAGTTTGAGGTCAGGCTGTGGAGCATGCACTGGTACAGCTTGTTGCTGCACCCAACACATGACGAAACAGCTCAGGGTGACAGTTGGCATACCCCCCGGGTAGACACCCGGTCCTGTCCCACTCCCCAGAAATGACCATGGATGAAAACTTACGTGGGCATCCCCTTGTTCTGGTCCATCGGTTCAGGTCCTCAACAATGAGGTTCCTATGAGCCAGATCACCCTCGACAAATTGCACCACATGGCTGCAGTGCCATAACTGATGCTCTCTCACAATGCAGGTAATGTGCCTCATTCAGGACTCAGTGAGCAACCGCTTGTTTGACACAAAGTCAAACCACCAATACCCAAGGATACTCCGAGGAGACACAGTTCCGAAGGAGTCTAGTCTTCGTCTCAGGTCACTGGGTAATGTCCATGTCTTGCAACCATATAGAAAAACAGGAAGCACCAGGACTCTAAAGATTTGGACCTATGTCCTTTTGCAAAAATATTGGGAGCACCACACACCCCTTTCAAGCAACCTCATAATCTTACATTTTATTTGCCTTTTAATTGCTTCTGCACAATGCTTAGATGATGAAAATTTTGTTTCAGCTTTCATACATGTGTAATTGGGAAACAATCTCAGGGCACATTTGAGTGTAGTTTTATCCCTGAATGAGGGTTGTTGCTGTCGCGTAATGTTTCTCCTCTTTTTTCAACTGCAGATCCGATACTGACAGCGAGACAATTCATGACACCACCGGTTTTAGGTCTCCTGGACCTGTCTCTTCCTTTCCATCGACCTCTTAACTGGCTGAACTGCCATCTGTTGGCAGACTACTACTAGAATCGCAACTGGAAAGGCATTCTTTTATTTTGAGTTTTCAGTTATACAGGGTTTGCCAATGGGTGCCCCATATTTTTATGCTATCTGTCTTTTTTACACTACATACAGTAAATCTTTTTGTTAAGTTACTTCTGGTAGGACAGTGTTTCCCATCTTGTGTTTATAATTGACATGGATGACCTCACATCACATAGAGCATTCTTCTTTTATCTGTACTCTGTCTCCAGCAGGTTAACCACCTAGGGACTGAATTTTGTAGGTTACCTCAGTTGCCTACAGCTTCTAGATTCAGACCAAGCCATATTCTACTCCTAACACTGATATAAAGACAGGCAATGGGGTAAAGAACAGAAGCACTGGACAAGGAAGGAGTGGAAAAAGATAACCTGGTTTGGGTATTATCATTTCCAGATGATTTAGACCAAAGGGAAGTGCAAGGAATGGCAACAACCTCATGTATCCAAGCACCCACACTACACTGCAGGCTGGTGGTGGTTGTATAATTAGGTGAGGTCTCTTTTCATGATGGAGATGTAAGTTAGGTTTATTGGAATGATTCTTCTACCACAGTCTGATGTTCTTTCCAGGGCTACTTTCTGACAGATACTGCTGGACAATGAATGCTCTGGCTCCTCACAACTATATAATGAATAAATGGGTTGAGAGAATGGATGAGTCCACTACTGACTATCAGTATCAACTTTCAATTACTGTGAGGAGGAAACTGAGGAGGCTACACAGAGGAAAGACCACTGGACCAAATGAAGTTAGTTCTCAAATACATTAGGCTTGTGGTGACTAACTTTGTTTTGCCCTTTATAACTTGTTCCGCCTGTTACTAAGGCTCCAGAAAGTGCCACTTCTGTGTAAAACATCCTGCATTGTTCCATATTTAAGGAAGGCAGGCTCCACTTTACCTAATGACTAAACACTAGTGGCCCTTACATCCCAAATCATGAAGACCTTCAAGAGGATAGGCCTGGACTATGCAGTTGGAATCCCATTGTAACGAAATTCATGGGACCATAAAAATATTTCATTATAATGGAAATTTTGTTATAACGAATATAGGGAAAATACGTATACTGTTGTGACCGGGGTCAGAACAATTTGCCAGCTCTAACGATAGCAGCACAAGGACAGCTCTCTAGCTGCTAGGCTGGGTCTGGTAAGCCGTAAACCAAGGGCAAAGTAATTGGTTGTCCTTTGTTGGATCAGGCTTACCACGTAGCATGCTTGTTGTATGAGGTATTGAACATTTAACACCAGACTTTGATCTGCTCTTTCTCACACTCTCTTGGTCTGCCACAACAGTGATTCGGAGCCACTAGTGTTCTTCTAATCTGAAGATGGGCACTAAAGCAGGACAATTGCACGTGTCACAGCACCTGTTTTGAGTGCTGAAGTAACAACTCCTATTTTGAATGAAATCCTGATACTGTACCAGTCTTCTCTATACAGTAATACAGTAAGTACCTGTATTTTCGTTGGAAATCTGGACTCACCTTCCTGTCTCTCATGTAATTCTGTGACCCAAGCTTGACAATATTTGTGAAAAAAATGCTTTGTAAACTGTAAAAAATATTTTATTTGAAAATGAAACATTAGATGCAACTTTTTTTTTATAGAAATATAGGTATGAATACAGAACAGTACAGTATTGTGTACATGACACAACTACCCATGCAGACACTCTGTGGAGCACTACTTCAGAATTTGGCTATACCTGTATGATGTATCAACACTCTCGCCAAGACTGCCCCTAGACCAGAAATTTCACAGCAGACTGTCACTTTCTTTTGGTTTAACAAGAAGAGACAACCTGTTGCAGGGTTCCTGAAACTTGGTGAGAAGCGTAGGCATGGCATTAAGTGTTTTTTGCATCTCATTATTATCTTTAATGACCATTTTTGTTCAAAAAATGTTCATTGTACTGAATTTTACATTTCGTTAAAAAGAAATACATTAAACATGATGTATGAATGTTTGCGCTGGTCACAAAAATTATTTGTTATTTTGAAAATTTCTTTACTTTTGTATTCGCTACAACAGGATTTGAACTGTATAAGACCTGTTGTGAAAGACCACTTAGACCCACTGCAGCTTCTCTAATGTAAAAAATCTGGAGTGGAAGATGCAATTATCTATCTGCACCACAAGGATTACTCCCATCTGGACAAAGCTGGCAGCGTTATAAGGATTATGTTTTTTGATTTCTCCAGTTCTTTCAGTACCATAAAAGCTCTGGGATATGCAGGTGGATGCGTCTATGCTGTCCCTAATAAAGGACTATTTGTCCTGCAGACCACAGTTGGTGAGGCTCAAGGACTGTGTCTCTGTTGTGGATGTGAGAAACACTGGAGCACCACAAGGAACAGTCCTGTCTCCCTTTATCTTTACTCCATACCACCTCAGACTATAAATATAACACCAGGTCACGTCACTTATAGAAATTCTTAGATGATTTACACTAAGTAGGTGTATGGATAAGGGGGAGTGAGAAAGAGTATAGGAGTCAGCTGGAGAGTTCTGTTTCTTGGACAATTGTCTTCAACTCAATATCAGCAAAATCAAGAAAATAGTAATTGACTTACAACCCACTGAAGAGCCTCTACATCTGGTCACTGTGCAAGGAGCGGATGAAGAGGTGGTAGACTGCTACAAGTACTTAGGGGTGTACATTAATAACAGAGTGAGTAACTATATAAGAAAGCGCAGAGCAGACTTTCTTTTCTTAGGAGACAGTGTTCCTTTAATGTGGGAAGTGACAGTCTTTAGATGTTCTACAACTCTGCGATGGCCAGTGTGATTTTTATGCTATTGTGCACTCGGCTAGTAACATCACGTCAAGAAAGGCCCACTGACTCAACAAACTGATTAAGAAGGTAGGCTAAGTTATAGTACTCACTCTCGATGCCCTAAGAGGTAATCCTGGAGTTGAGAATAAAGATAAAAGTTATGGACATTATGAACAATGTTTTCCATCCTCTGTTTGATACACTATTATTGAGTACATTCTGCCAATGAATTACTTAATAGAAGTGTGCCAAGAAACACTGCTGTGGCTCCTTCATACCAGCAGCAATATGACTGCATCGCTGTAACTGTTCTCTCCTAATAAGACAAATCATGTGTTTCAGGGGGGTGATATTGTTGTTGTATGCTATAATATTTTTCCATCCATCCATTATCCAACCCGCTGAATCCAAACACAGGGTCACGGGAGTCTGCTGGAGCCAATCCCAACCAACACAGGGCACAAGGCAGGAACCAATCCTGGGCAGGGTGCCAACCCACCGCAGGACACACACAAACACACCCACACACCAAGCACACACTAGGGCCAATTTAGAATCACCAATCCACCTAACCTAAGGCGGAGTGGTGGCTCTGAGGCTAGGGATCTGCGCTGGCAATCGGAAGGTTGCCGGTTCGAATCCCGTAAATGCCAATATGGACTCTGCTCTGTTGGGCCCTTAAGCAAGGCCCTTAACCTGCAATTGCTAAGCGCTTTGAGTAGTGAGAAAAGCGCTATATAAATGCAAAAAATTATTATTATTATTAATTATTATTAACCTGCATGTCTTTGGACTGTGGGAGGAAACCGGAGTGCCCGGAGGAAACCCACGCAGACACGGGGAGAACATGCAAACTCCACGCAGGGAGGACCCGGGAAGTGAACCCAGGTCCCCAGGTCTCCCAACTGCGAGGCAGCAGCGCTACCCACTGTGCCACCGTGCCACCCCTATAATATTTTTACAATTCTGAAACAACTATATTTGCCCATGGGACAAATAAATTTAAATGTATTTATTTATATCTATTATTCTATCTATCATTTTCAGTCAAAGGGAAAGTAACTGAAACTGACATACAAATAAAGTGTAAAAATACCAGGGAAGAGTTCATGATTAAAGAAATAAGGAAAAGCATTTTGAGTGAAATATTCCATACTATAACTGTAGCTGAAAAAGAATTTTCTAAAATAAGAAGCACTGCACTGTAGGGTCCAGTGGGTGAATTTCATTCTGACTTACGACACTATTCAGGACTACTAAACCTCATAACTATTGCTCCTAACCCTACCATAACAAAAGATCTAAGGGTACTTGGGTTACACAGCAATACCTTGATGTGTATCTAGAGACTTGATCTAAGACGAGGAGAAGTGGGTGATGGGAGGAGGATATTTGGAGACAGCAGATACCACAGCAATTGATACACTTTAAATCTCACTGCCCTGTTATGTTCAAGTAAACATGAATATCATTCTGATGTAATTGGTGAACACTGGAATATCCTTACAGATGATCTCATATACCAGGAAAACATCCTCTTTTATTTATAGCTATATAGTTATGGTTAAATGTTCCCTGCAAGGCTGTTTTATACTTGCTCCAAGTTAAGGGTTTAGAAAAAAAGGTTAATTTTTCTTGCAGTTGTTTATGTCTGTGTCACAGATTGTTGGCATAGCTTCTATCCTTGAACCAGACATAGACTAAGAGACACAAAAAGAGGCATGAATTGCAGGTTTTCCCTTTAAACATACAATTGAGCACACACAAACCAAAAATCTATCAGCTATGTTCCAGCTTGTCTGTGAAATCCCTATCTGACTCAGGATAAGCTTGTCTGTTTCCCATTGTGCTTCCCACCTTCTAAATTCCCAGATGTTTTTCTCACACTCTTTTAGCTTTTTATGAGTCTTACATGTAGTATCTGTCACCACACTTCCTCCTTGCCCTATCCTCTTCCTCCCAACTGTGATAGCAGTAAACCTTGGCCAGTACAAGCTGACCTTTATATCACTTCATAGGTCAAGGTAATCCATTAAAGTAATTAGGCTACAAGATCACAGCACACTTTAGTGGCTCTTGATACCACTGTATCAGAGATAATCTATAAAATGGCTGGGTACCTAGGACTTATTATAGATGCCCTGTCCTTACTATTAGGAAGAAGAATCCAGACAGTTTCTTCTAAGGACATCCTGCTGAAATTTATCTGTTGAAAGGATATGGTGGCTTTAAAATGCTACTCAATGTGCACTGTCCCTTAAGCTCCAAGCTTAAATGGGATCACAACAGCCCCAGAAAGCCAGCTACCAGGGCATTCTAACTCTGAGTGTGTCCCACAGCATGTCTCCTTCTGGCACTTTACAGACTGGATACTAAGGACTGGCCAGAAGTCTATCTTAGTTTGTAACCATAACTCTTAATGCAATGAAATATGCAGAATACTTCAGAAAATATAAGATTTTATGTTAAAAACTGTGTTATAACCTGACATACATTTATTAAAAGAAAAAAAAAATCTTCAGGCAGTGGCTCCCTGTACCAAGTGGAGATACAATGGCACAGTGGTTAGCACTGCTGTCTCACAGCTCCAGATGATGTGGTTTGAATTATGAGTCTGTCATGAGTGGACTTTGCATGTATTCCATATGTCTGTGTGAGGTTTTCTTCGGATTTGTTTTGTATATATTTTTTTTTATTGCACAATGAACAGAGCTGGCTCTAGCATTTTTTCTGTACTTGGTGAAGATATAAATGTTGCCTGCCAGACTTGTATATGAGACTGGACTGGTTGACAGCAAAGTATGGAGAGTTTGGATAAAAACATTGAAGTTATCATATCTCAAAGTATACATATTCACTATTTTTTAGTCTTTTATTTTCCAATGCTGCTTTGTGCCCCATTTCCATCCATCCATCCATTTTCTAACCCGCTGAATCCGAACACAGGGTCACGGGGGTCTGCTGGAGCCAATCCCAGCCAACACAGGGCACAAGGCAGGAAACAATCCTGGGCAGGGTGCCAACCCACCGCAGGACACACACAAACACACCCACACACCAAGCACACACTAGGGCCAATTTAGAATCGCCAATCCACCTAACCTGCATGTCTTTGGACTGTGGGAGGAAACCGGAGCGCCCAGAGGAAACCCACGCAGACACGGGGAGAACATGCAAACTCCACGCAGGGAGGACCCAGGAAGCGAACCCGGGTCTCCTAACTGCGAGGCAGCAGCGCTACCACTGCGCCACCGTGGTGCCCCATTTCCTCCATTGTAAAACACCAAAATGGAAAAGATATTTTTTTAAATGTATAGAAAACACTGGACTTTGGAACACAATTTTGTGTGGCAAATGCATATACAGTATACCATGTGTGTGGAGAAACAATTTTGACTTTAAAAACACCAAACTTATTCTTTAAGACTAATATGGCTAATACATGAAAATAATATAAAACTAGATTACTGGACAGTCGTGTTGAGTTTAAGTGTTCATAGGTCTGTACTGTTTAAAAGAAATCTGCCACCCTATGTGACCACCTTGTTCACCTAAATAGTAGACCTGGCTTTGGCCTTTATTATACCCAACATTGAAATCAAAACAAATATATTTTTTATCATCCATCCATCCATCCATTTTCCAACCCGCTGAATCCGAACACAGGGTCACGGGGGTCTGCTGGAGCCAATCCCAGCCAACACAGGGCACAAGGCAGGAACCAATCCCGGGCAGGGTGCCAACCCACCGCAGGACACACACAAACACACCCACACACCAAGCACACACTAGGGCCAATTTAGAATCGCCAATCCACCTAACCTGCACGTCTTTGGACTGTGGGAGGAAACCGGAGCGCCCGGAGGAAACCCACGCAGACACGGGGAGAACATGCAAACTCCATGCAGGGAGGACCCGGGAAGCGAACCCAGGTCCCCAGGTCTCCCAACTGCGAGGCAGCAGCGCTACCCACTGCACCACCGTGCCGCCCCATCTAATTCATCTGCTTCAAAATATTTTCCAGACCCTCTGGTGGTACCTCTTTCCATACCTCAAAATGAGTTCCTGTTTTTGCCCACCTATCTGTTTCCATTACACTCCTAACTGCTTCATATGACTTCTTTTGTTTGCAATACAAACTCACATCAAAAAATTCTGTATACCCCTTCTACAGTTCTGCTGCATATTCATAACCTGCTGGTCTCTACTGTCTTTGGTGCCAAATTGGACCACACCACCAACAGACACACTTCAGTTTATGTTTAAAGACGTGTTTCTTTTCAATTGCTGTTTTTTTTCAGTATACGGGGTGGCCATCACCAAACCTTTTTCTGTTTGCTGCCTATTTTTTTTATAAAAAAAATATATTTTATATATATATATATATACAGTACTGTGCAAAAGGTTTAGGCAGGTGTGAAAAAATGCTGTAAACTAAGAATGCTTTCAGAAATATAAATAATGATTGTTTATTGTTATCAATTTACAAAATGCAAAGTGAGTGAACAAAAGAAAAATCTAAATCAAATCAATATTTGGTGTTACTACCTTTTGCCTTCAAACCAGCATCAATTCTTATAGGTACACTTGCACAAAGTCAGGGATTTTGTAGGATTCTAGTCAGGTGTATGATCAACCAATTATATCAAACAGGTGCTAATGATCATCAATGTCACAGGTAGGTTGAAACACAGTCATTAACTGAAACAGAAACAGCTGTGTAGGAGGCTTAAAACTGGGTGAGGAACAGCCAAACTCTGCTACCAAGGTGAGGGTGTGGAAGACAGTTTCATGTCATGGCAAGATTGAGCACAGCAACAAGACATAAGGTAGTTCTACTGCATCAGCAAAGTCTCTCCCAGACAAAGATTTCAAAGCAGACTGGGGTTTCAAGATGTGCTGTTCAAGCTCTTTTGAAGAAGCACAAAGAAATGGGCAACGTTGAGGATCGTAGACGCAGTGGTCGGCCAAGGAAACTTAATGCAGCAGATGAAAGACACATCAAGCTTATTACCCTTTGAAATCGGAAGATGTCCAGCAGTGCCATAAGCTCAGAACTGGCAGAAACCAGTGGGACCCTGGTACACCCATCTACTGTCCGGAGAAGTCTGGCCAGAAGTGGTCTTCATGGAAGAGTTTCAGCCAAAAAGCTATACCTCTGACGTGGAAACAAGGCCAAGCGACTCAAGTATGCACGAAAACATAGGAACTGGGGTGCAGAAAAATGGCAGCAGGTGCTCTGGACTGATGAGTTAAAATTTGAAATATTTGGCTGTAGCAGAAGGCAGTTTGTTCATTGAAGGTCTGGAGAGCGGTGCAATAATGAATGTCTGCAGGCAACAGTGAAGCATGGTGGAGGTTCCTTGAACGTTTGGGGCTGCATTTCTGCAAATGGAGTTGGAGATTTGGTCAGGATTAATGGTGTTCTCAATGCTGAGAAATACAGGCAGATACTTATCCATCATGCAATACCATCAGGGAGGCATATGATTGGCCCCAAATTTATTCTGCAGCAGGACAACGACCCCGAAACATACAGCCAAAGTCATTAAGAACTATCTTCAGCGTAAAGAAGAACAAGAAGTCCTGGAAGTGATGGTATGGCCCCCACAGAGCCCTGATCTCAACATCATCGAGTGTGTCTGGGATTACATGAAGAGACAGAAGGATGTGTGGAAGCCTACATCCACAGAAGATCTGTAGTTAGTTCTCCAAGATGTTTGGAACAACCTACCAGCCGAGTTCCTTCAAAAACTGTGCGCAAGTGTACCTAGAAGAATTGATGCTGTTTTGAAGACAAAGGGTGGTCACACCAAATATTGATTTGATTTAGATTTCTCTTTTGTTCATTCACTGCATTTTGTTGATTGATGAAAATAAATGATTAACACTTCCATTTTTGAAAGCATTCTTTGTTTACAGCATTTTTTCACACCTGCCTAAAACCTTTGCACAGTACTGTATATAGTCACAGGTGGCTGGGGGGGCGACCTGGCCGGGACGCCCCGGAGGACAAGAGGAGGGCTTACGCCTCCCCCAGGCCACGTGGGGGCGACCGCCCTGGTGGCTATGGGAACCACGGATACAGAGCTTTGAAGCTCAACCCTGTAGGGGCCCGTGGTCACCACCAAGGGGTGCCCCAATGCCTAAGGAACCCTGGACCTCAGCACTTCTGCCACACCCGGAAGTGCTGGGGGGAAGAGGATCGGGGACACCCGGAGTGCTTCCGGGTGCGCAGTTGGCACTTCCGCCACACTGGAGTGGAAGATTGTCGGGAGGCACCAAGAGCACATCTGGGTGATTATAAAAGGGGCCGCCTCCCTCCGTTCGTGGGCTGGAGTCAGGAGAGAAGGAAGGACAAGGTTTTGGAGGAGGCAAGGAGGCGGCCTGAAGGAAAAGACATTTGAAGAGTTGGCCTGGACTTTGGGGTTAGTGTGCACAATTGTAAATAATAGGAATGTATAATAAACGTGTGTTGGGTGATTTGAACGTGTCCGCCTGTCTGTGTCCGGGTCATCCTCCACAATATACACACACTATGAATTTTCTCAGTGTTATTGCGTCATGAAGAGGAAACGCAACATTGTTCATAATGGCACTCCATTTTGATTTCACTCTCTCCTTTGCTTCTATCTCTAGGGGTCCACAGTGTGTCTCCTAACTCAGCCTGCCCCTTTAGTTATCTTCTTCATTTAGTGGGCATCCCTTGAAGTGACCCTACCAGCCCAGAACACTACAGAGTATAAAACTGCACTGGTTATCACTGAGTTGTAGAACAATGTCACTACCCACATTAAAAGAATGCTGCCTCCCAAGAAAAGTAAGCCTGCACTGCCCTGTAGTATATAGTTCCTCTGTGCTACGAGACCAGTCCAACCTGTCATTTATGTGGAACCATAAACTCCTGTAGTAGTTTATAACTTCTACAATCACTCCTTGAATAGTGACCAGACATGGAGGATTTTTGGTGTGGCAAATATCAATAACCATTTCCTTGGTTTTGCTGATGTTAAGTTGCAGTGAATAATTTCCCTCCACCTGACTTCTCTATTCTGTCTCATCTCCCTTTATCAATGCACCCAATAAGCGCAGAATCATCTGAGATCTTCTATAAGTGACATGATCTTGTGTTACATTTATAGTCTGAGGTGTACAGAGTGAAGAGAAAAGCAGACAGCTCTGTTCCTTTTGGTACTCCTGTGCTGCTCATATCCATATCAGTGAATTATGGATGATTGACTAAAGATTGATGGAGAACAACTGCAAATTTATCCATTTAAAATTAAATCTGTAACACAAAAAAAGTGTGAGAATATGGAGGCATCTGCATACATTCCAAACCCACTGTATGTCTGGTTTTGAAGTTGCTTTGTCTGCTTCAGTATAGGACTGCAATGAAGAGAGGCCCCACATTTGACATTTATTCCCTAAAATTTCTGCATTATTATTTTTGCTGAAAAAAAACCAATGTATGTACAGTACAATGTGTTAACACATATAAACAAGACAGGGGCCATCTTAATTAGACTGACCATACGGTCACACACAGTTTGATGAAAGCGTAAGTACTGTATGTGAAAATGTGCACGTTCACTCAGTTTACATTCAAATTTGTTGTACAATAGCTTTGAAAATGAAGGCCATTATCTATCAAAGTGTGCCCAATGTACCTATAAGGGGTTTTCTGTGATAATCTGTGTGCAAATCTTTCCTTCTTTTGCCAGTGCTTGAGAATCATGTGCTAAGAATAAAGAATGAGCTTGTCATTTGTTTGGCCTTGTGGAAAGTGTGCCAAGGCTGCCTGGGGCACCCTTTCATGGTTACTGACATTATTGGCTGCAAGAATCTAGGGAATCTATATTCACAAAACACATTTTCTCTAGCCAGCTCTGAAAAAAAGCATTACAGTGCAAAGTGTAATATATTTTTAAAATATAAAAGCAAACAACTCCAACAAGCCAGAAGCTATGTGTCACAGATCAATTTTTGTCTGCCATGAGTCTTTGATAGATGACTTAATTTTAGGCATAAGGAAATTGGTAGATTTTTTAAAAGCATGCCAGCAAAGGAAAAAAGAATTGTACGGTAAAAACTTTTCATTAGACATTAGCATTAAAGATTTCATCAGGGTTCTTAATCAGCATAACATTCTGATGAGATTATTGCTTCAGTAAATTGTGTTCATTGAGTATATCTGCCTTCTCCTCCTATTTTGTTAAAAGTCCATACACTACCACGGGCCAATGGTATCCTCCAATAAAGCCTTATGTTCTGCTCACGTACCCAATTTACTATAAAGGACCACTCTTGGGCACACACTGGCCATAGACAAGCTCATCTCCTGTTCCAGAGACATTAACACTTGGATAAGTGCAAATACCCATCAAGCAAATGGGTAAACTCTGCAATGTCACATAATTTTTAAATCGTAGGTTTTTTGTTTTGCTTTCTAAGTATATCATCCAAATGACTTGAAGTCTAAAACAGATGAGTAATTTCCAGTTCTTCACTTTCTCTTTAGTTTCATTCTGTGTACTTTCTTAAACAAAATACTTCACGATGAAGACACACAGGTGTAAATTGAAAGAAGCTACGTGGAGAACTGCTGGTTCCTTTGTCATTTGCATCTTACTGCTAATAAGGAGCAGTTAAAAACAATGAATGCAGCTGTTTAAGACTAAATAAGCAATTAAGGATTCAAATTCTTTAGAAGCAAGACAACTAAAATGAAGATGAAGAGCTTGATCAATAAGTGCTTCATCACCAATAAATGACTTCTCATGAAGCAATTGGACTGGAACAAAAACTTGAAGTCACTGCTGCCCGATAATTAAGTAGAAATTATATCTTCTGTTAAACTATTTTCGACAGTATACGTGTTCTGGGTAATGGGAAGGCAGAGCCTATGCCAAAAGTAATGGCCACAACACATTTATAATACCTGCTTTTTCAAGACAACGGCTACCATCTTATGCACAGCTAACCATATTTTTACTAAGTAAGCAAATTACTTAACAATACTTGGCTTTAATCAGTCCTTGCACTCTGCTGTCATAGAATTACTTGGTTCATCTGTATTGTCAGCTAAGTCATTTTATGACTTTGACTCTGTTTTTGTCTTTCACTACCACTTTTGTTTGGCTTACATGGGCTTCAACGCCCCTCTTCATTATATTGCTTTTGTTGGTTTTCTGTGCTCTTGCTCTGTCATGCACTTGCCTTTGTTTGTTTTAACTAGGGGGTTGCTTGGCACAAACATGTCTATAATCTACTACTATCCATCCATCCATTTTCCAACCCGCTGAAACCGAACACAGGGTCACGGGGGTCTGCTGGAGCCAATCCCAGCCAACACAGGGCACAAGGCAGGAAACAATCCTGGGCAGGGTGCCAACCCACCGCAGATCTACTACTATATCAACTTTAAATAATTACACGGATCGTTACCATAGTTTCTGGCATCCAAAGAAGTCCAGGCACCTGTGACAAGCTGGATGGTCAATTCACAGTGATGTGATATGCAGCCCCTATGGTGTACCAGCCTGCTGTCGGTGGTTTTCACATACCACAGTTAAGTGTTGTGTTTTATCATAAGATGGTAAAAGATGTTGACCCCTATGATCAGATTTGTGTAGAAAATGACCAGTAGGAATAGCATAACTTATGATTAGTTAGATTTCATTTTACAACATTGACAGGAATTTGAGAATGAAGGTGTTATAAGAGCTCTAGGACAGACTTTCAATGGAAAAACATTAAATTGAATTTCTCCTGATACAGTACAAATGTCCACTCAGCTGAAATCTTTTCACAGCATTTTATGTTTTGTAGAAGTCAGCTGCATCCCTTCATTACTGAACCAACTTGCATTAGTTGTGTTTCATCTTTACCCCGAGGACAGCTTCAAGTATAGTCTTTATGGTCCCTTTTTATGTCGCAGTTATTTATCTACTGCATGAAGTGCTCAAATGATGAAGTACAACTTGAAATCATCCTTTTTTGATTCTTTGGGATTAAAGCCAAAAATTTATATTGAAGAAAAAAACTTTTTACTAGTAGTTTTCAAAGCACAAAAGAAATATTTAATATTAAGTATTTTGCACTGTTTCGCATCCGGTGTAAAATTTTGCCAAATCAATATGCGGACAACAATTTTGGATGATTCGTTGTGGCAACCCCTAACGGGAGCAGCCGAAAGAAGAAGAAGAAGAAGTATTTTGGACTGTTTCTTTGTCAAAATAAGCAGAAGGGTCAAACACCCCTGCCCTCCCATCATTTAAAAAATTTTAAATATTAAACAGTGTAGTCCTTCTATGCTTTTTTGTATATTAGTGACTTTCTCCAGAATTAAATATTAAAGATTATTTCATTTACCGGTAATTCATTATGAATATTGTTGTGTGGATTTTTCTAGTTGACAGCAGAATATATGTGTTTGATCTTAATAAATCACTCTCTACTGGCAGGTACTGGTAAAAATGTATAAGAGCCCACGAATACAAATTTTGCCTAAGGCTATATGACATGACAAAAAAAATGCAAATCCACTGAAGTATACTTTTTAAATGGACAATTTATCACATCTTAGCTGGCAAGCTGGCATGCAGAGTCATCTTAGTTAATGCAGTGACAGGGAGATTCAGAATGGAAAAATAGCATATAGTGTTGCCTAACAAATATTTGCTCATAACTAGCCAGAAGGCACCATGGCTCCTTGATAAATATATAAATAAAATTAGACACAAAGCAGGCAAAAAATGAAACTGTTAAAATACCATGTTTGAAGCAAAGTAAATGTTTTTAGCACAATACTAGGCAAAAAAACAAATGTCTGTTTTTTTTTTAAATAGAATAAGAAGAGCCAACTGCCTTTGTCTAATTTTATGGGGCAGATATCACACACTTTTCTGTCACAATAGGTTAGGTTATGTAAGGTAGACTTTATTATCCCAGAGGCCTTTTATTGGCTAACTAAAAAGATTACAATATGTAAGATTTCAAGGCCTCGAAAGCTTGCATATTGTAATCTTTTTAGCTAGCCAATAAAAGGTGTCATTTTGCTTGACTTTTTATTACATTCATAATGGCTAACATGGTACAACACCCTAGTACTACTTATCCCAGAGGGAAATTTGCTTGCTGAAGGAAAGCATAAGGCACTGTTACACAGATGCAAGATAGTTAGCAAGATGAGTGCAAAGAAGACTAATATCCTTTAACAATACATAAAATAATTCAGAATTCAATATCATCCCTACACATAATAGAATTCAACATGCTTATATAGCTCTAGGAACAAAATATTTCTTAAATCTGTTACTCTTTACCATTGGGAACCTAAATATGCAGCCTGATGGCACCAACTGAAATTTATGAAAAAGAAGATGGCTGCTGCCTGAAAGAATCAAGTTGGTCTTTTTTATAACCCAGATGTGTGATACAGCTCAGTGACAGAGGTCTGTTGTAAAGCAGTAATTTTACTGTTAATTTGTACTGTGTTGTTAAGTTTATTTTCTCTAAGGTTGACAAACCAACATATAAAAGCAAACATAACAACATATTCAATAAAAACATACAAAAAAGTGTTGTTACGGCTTTGACCTTAAAACAGTGGAGTTTCCTACGAAAGACTAGCACTGAATTTCTCCTGATACAGTACAAATGTCCACTCAGCTGAAATCTTTTCACAGCATTTTAGGTTTTGTAGAAGTCAAACACTACTCCTTTCTACCCCTTCTTACAAATTTGTTCAATGTTGCGATCAACGATTAACATGATATCAGTAACTGTCCTTAGATAATTATAGTGCTCCACTGTCTCTCTTTTAGTTAATGCTGTAGGAGTAAAAGGAGGGGAGCACTTAAGATCTACAGCCATATCCTTTATCTTTGAGAAATTTAGCTGTAAAAAGGAACAATCACACCATTGAATAAACTCATCAACAACAGGTTTATGGCTGTCCTCCTTATCTTGTAGAGGACTGACAATGACAGATCTGCAGATTTTAGGATATTTCCGTCAATGTGTGAATTACTAAAATTATGTATAAGATAAATGGAAGAGACAGACAGGAGCCTTGAGGTGACCCAGTGGATGAGTTAAGACAGTCAGTAAATGCGCTTTGTGTTCTGTTAGTTAAAAAAGTTCACAATCCACCCCACCAAGTTGGGGTCTTAACAGAATCGATCAATCAGTTTGTCAAATAAAATGTGGGAATGGGTTGTATTAAAAGCTGACAGATAGCAATAATATGTGGTTCCTTCTGACTGCTCATACAATACATTTAGAAGTGTCACTATGTCATCCTCTATCCCCCTGTTTGCTCTGTATGCAAATTGATAAGGGTCATTTTTGTTAAGAAGTTGTCTCTTTATCCACTTTTCAAAGGATATCATGATATGAGAAGTTATGACCACTCATCTGAAGTCATTTAATGCTTTTGGGTGTGTAGGATTTGCTATTGGATTATCAAACCCCAATTGAAGCAACCAAGTAAGTGCCATCTTGGATGACTGAAGATTGCTTTTCGAACGAACAAAAACAAGCAAGACAATAAAATGTATAAAAATGTAATCAACCACCTGACACAAGTGAACTGAGGGAGCCGTGAAGTGGACACACTTATCTCTTTACAAAACTGGAGGTACCTTTGCTTTACTAGGTAACACTGAGGATCCTCAGATGCAGGAAGCATGTATAAAATGTGATATCCAAAACAGAGGAAATGAGAATAGTGCAAACAATTGCATAACTTGAAGATTCTAACATGCTTATATCTTTAGTTTAAGATTATAGGGTCATTATTGTCACATGTGCAACACATCACAACATTCTTGTGCCATGATTGGGAAATAGAACTACTGTTACCTTACCTTTAAACTTATGTCTACCCCATCTGAAAAATATCTGAGCATATACAGAAACTGCAGTCATACTGCTGGAAGCCCAAATATTTGTAAATGTCCTAATATTCTTCATAAACGGGATTAGCCTGCACTTGAAATCGAAATTTGTAGTGTCACGATTAGTCCTGAAGTTATTTCATGCAGCATAGGACTACTGGCCACTTACAACACTAAGGAATGCTCAATGGAAATTCAGGAATGCTCTTTTGGGACCAAGATAGAGTCAAAGTCATTCAAATAAAGATTCAGAATACTTATTAGGAATATATTGTATATTTTCAAATCTAATTCAAACCCGAATCTAATCCACATTCAGTTTTTGTCGATTTCATCAATGAAAAGAAGTTAGTTTTAATACGTACCTTTCCTTCAACTGCCCCTTGCCAGCCTGCACCACAATCTGTCAGTGTTAGTTGATGAAACGTGGGAGGTGCTTGGTCCAATTTGTCATGTATTGTAGTTATGGAAGAGGGACACCAGAAATCTAAAACACTCGTGTATATGGCAAAGATCAAACGTGAAGTTATTTGGTGCACAGAGGAGAAGGGAAATCACAAAGCTGCTGCAATTTTTGGAGATGATGAAAGCAACGTTCGACTGTGGCAGAAACACAAGGCAATGATCAGTGGGTGTGAAGCGTCACAAAAGAAATTCACTGGACCTAAGAAAGGGCGATTTCCTGAAATTGATGATGCAGTCTTCACATTCTTTCAAGAGAGACACAAGACTAGACTGTTTGTGAGTTATTATCTACTTTGCGAGGAGGCAACGAAGAAGGCTAGGTCTTTGAACATCCCCCAAAGTTGGTTTAAAGCCAATAAAGGATTGTCCATAAGGTTCATGCACCAAAAGGATGTGGCGTTGTGGCGTAGGATGACAATATGTCAGAAGCTCCCAAAAGATTTTGAGCAAAAGTTGTTGGATTATCAGTGGTACATCACCAACCTGAGGGAGACGGGAAATTTTCTGATGGGGCAAATGGCCAATGCAGATGAAACAACCATTTATCTCAATAAGTCGCCAAACTACAGTTTGGAGAAGAAAGGTGTGAAAAAGGTACTTTTGAAAACCACTGGGTGCGAAAAGCTTTGACTAACAGTGAGGCTGGCAGCAACTGCTGATGAAGGAAAACTACCACCCTTGCTAATTTTGAAAAGGAACAGATTTTTCCAAAGGACACTGTAGTCAGGGCCCAGGAAAAAGGAGAGATGATGGAGGAGCTGATATTGGAGTGGCTGAAAATAGTATCGGGTCACAGGCCTGGAGCCCTCTTAAATCAACCATCAATGCTTGTCCTCGATGCATGCAAAGGGCATCTCACTGATTCCGTGAAAGACCAGCTCCACAAGATGAAAACTGAGCTTGTCGTCATCCCGGGTGGAATGACAGAAGTGTTGCAACAAATGGACATATCCATTAACAAACCCTTTAAAGACAGGTTGAGGCAACACTATCTGACCTGGATTGTGGATCCTGACCGTGAGTTAACAGAAACTGGAAAAATCTAAAGTGCAGCTCATTCAGAAGAAGTGCAGTGGATGTCGGCTACATGGAAAGCCACCATGGACAGCATTATCATCAGATCTTTCAAAAAGTGTTGCATAAGCAATTCTTTGGACGGATCTGAAGATGACATTCTATGGGAGAACAATTGTGAAGATAAAGATGATAGTGACTGGAAGGAGAGCATGGACAATCATTCAGTTATGAGTGATGACAGCGAGCCTGATGAATAATAACGATTGATGCTTTTTTCCCTTTTCTTTTATATTCAACTAGACAAAGAGCCCATTTCAACAATGTAAGATGAAACGGGCATGAGTGGAATAGTAATAAGTATAAGCACCACAAACCTGATATAGGTGTATTGAATGAATGTGTAATTAGGCCTCGAGCTGTAGTCGAAATCGCCTTTCAGGCCTCTAGAGCTTTAATCGAAGTCGCCTTTCTCTTTGAATTTTTGCGGCCGTAAATCCGCCGCCTGCCGCAATGTCGGTCTTGTAAGGTTTTTCGGGCAGCTGTGCAGAAGGCGACTGCGCATTTGGCTTCGGACAGACGTGAGTGAGTGAGTGAGTGAGTGAGTAGGCTGGTGAATTATATATAAGATTCCTTTCCTTTCAGCTGGAAGACCTACTACCTCAAGATGTGTAATAGCTAATAGTGCAAATATATTGTTCTTATGGCACGTACAGCTCTCGGCTGCGAATCTAATCCGCATGCAATTCTAATCCACATCTGAATTTTTAGCGCTCTAAAACTGTAAGGAGGTTGCGGATTAGATTCGAAAATATTCAATACATCTTTCTTAGGCTATCAAAATTTCCTAATATAAAAGAAATAAGCAATGAGCATACATAAATATTTTAAATTACACAATAGATTGTGATGAGATACTGTAGGCTGTTAAAACAAAAATCAAGTTGTAGTTCTTTTTGTGAGTGATTGAAAATGGAAATTAAGTGGCAGAGGATGATTCCTAAGCAAATAAAGTAGCAGAAATTATTTAGAGTAACATAATTTTCTCAATGGATGTTATTAAATGCTTCACTATTTTGCCATTACCATTTTTCTCTCCACTGTATCTGCCTTTGCTGTTGGCACATAGGTTTTACACAAAGCATAAAACAATGCAAGTAAGCAACATTATACAGTGTGAAATGGAAAGTGGTGTTGTTTGTTCACTGAAAAGACATAATTTATCATTTATTCATTACCCAATCCAGTTAATTCTACTGGTACAGGTTTGTTCACTGAAAAGACATAATTTATCATTTATTCATTACCCAATCCAGTTAATTCTACTGGTACAGGTTGGAAATGAGTCCATCACACATTGACACTAACTCATACACAGCCAAGTTAGAGCCTCCAGTGAGCTTCATCAGTATCCGACTGCAGCATTTGGTGTAGTTGTTACATTTCCAAGTTATAATATATAAAGTCTTCAGCCCCTTGGACACAACTTTGAATCAGTTGATTTCACTTTTTTTGACATTGATCAACAGAAAATTACTCTTTATTGTTTAAGTGAAAATAGATCTCTGCAAAGTATGTGAAATTAAACACAAAATAATTGATCACATTAGTATTAGTACAGGGGTAGGCAATGTCGGTCCTGGTGAGCCGCAATGGCTACAGGTTTTCATTCCAACCCAATTGCTTAATTAGAAACCAATCATTGCCAATCTCAGACCTTATTTAATTTTATGGCTTGTTAGTCTGTGCAATGTAAGGCTCTTATATCGTAGATTTTTTTCCTTTCCAAGGATATCATCCAAATGATTTGAAGCCAAAAACAGATCATTTTCAGTCTGTCATATTTTTCTATTAAGTGTTTTATTAAATCAAACAGTGCATGATGAACACACACACAGATGTAATTGGAAAAAAGCTAGCTGGAGAACAGGCGGCACAGTGGCGCAGTGGTAGCGCTGCTGCCTCGCAGTTCGCTTCCCGGGTCCTCCCTGCGTGGAGTTTTCATGTTCTCCCCGTGTCTGCGTGGGTTTCCTCCGGGCGCTCTGGTTTCCTCCCACAGTCCAAAGACATGCAGGTTAGGTGGATTGGCGATTCTACATTGGCCCTAGTGTGTGCTGGGTGTGTTTGTGTGTGTCCTGTGGTGGGTTGGCACCCTGCCCAGGATTGGTTCCTGCCTTGTGCCCTGTGTTGGCTGGGATTGGCTCCAGCAGACTCCCGTGACCCTGTGTTCGGATTCAGCGGGTTGGAAAATGGATGGATGGATAGCTGGAGAACTGCTGGCTGCTTTGTCTTTTACATCTTATTGCTAATAAGGAGCAATTAAAACACTGAATGCAGCAGTTTAAGATTGAAATAAGCGATTAAGGTTGGAAAACCTTAACAAGCGAGACCACTAAAATGAAGCATCAAAATGTCACTTAAGCAATATGTGCTTCATCAGCAATAATTGAGTTCTCATTAAGGAACTGGGTTGGAACAAAAACCTGCACATACTGCGGCTCTCCAGGACCGACATTGCCCACTCCTGTATTAGTACCTTTGGAAGCAATGAGTCTATATGCTCGGGTATCTTCCACTTTGCACATCTGGACACTTCAGTTTTTTCCTGTTCCTTTCTGCAAAACAATTCAAGTTGCATGGGCCTCACAAGTGAACAACCTTTTTAAAGTCCAGTCACAAATTCTCAGTTGGTTTAAAATATGGTCTCTGACTCAGCCACTAAGTGTTGTTTTAAAATCATCACCATGTAGCTTTGGATTTAAGCTTCACGTTGTCGTCTTTCAGGAGGACAAATCTTCTCCCAGGGCTCATGTTTCTTGCAGATTGCATCAGGTTTTTCTCCAGGATTTCCGCACGTTTTGCTGCATTAATTTATCCCTCTACCCCGGGCCTACCGTAGAGAAACATCTTCATAGCACGGTGGAGCCGCTACCATACTTCATGGTGGGAATGTGATTTTGGTAATGTGCAGTATTTGGATTATGTCACACATGCCATTTAATCTGATAGCCAAAAAGCTTAATTTGGTCTCATCAGACAACAGAACCTTTTTTGAGCGTGTCTCCCTTCTGGCAAACTCAAGCTGAGATGTTGTATGGTTTTTATTTAAAAAAAAAAGTGGCTCTCTCTTTGTCACTCTCTTATAAAGCTGTGACTGGTGAATAGTGGTTGCCAGGCTAAATCAGTTCTCAGTACAGTAGTGGCTAACACAATTGCAATGTGAGTACCAGCAGCTGAAATAAGTTTGCCACACAGCATAACTGGGTTTACACTCTGTGATAGGGTATGGAGCTCAGCAATATGGCTATATCTCATACTTGAACCACTATTTATGTGAATTAGGAAGATCCCTTGGTGCCTCCTATTAGGGATGTGTCAAGTATGACCCATTTGGTCTTTTCCTTGTGCCCAAAACTACTAGGAAAGGGTCCAGCCTCACTCCCTGTACAATGGACTGAGCCAAGAGACTAAAGAGAAAAACTGTGAATGACCCAGTACCCCTTCTGAAAGCCATGTCATCAGTATTATTATTCAGCAGGGTGTATTTTTTAGGACTGATTACGTGGAAGACTTTTTTTAATAAAGGTATGGAATCTAGACCAGTTAAAAGGTATATGTTCTATTAAATTTTCTGATGAAGAACAATATTAACAGTGAGTGTTCTATCCAGGGAATGAAATCAGCTACAGCATGCCAAGGCATTACTCTGGGAATATATTTTACAGCCACATAGCTTATAGGGGAGTTGCTGATTTACTTTTAGCACTTTATCGCTTTAAAATTTCACACATCTGACGGAGTACAATGCACATGTCTTCAATGACACTCATACTCTCTGTTTATAGCTAAAATTGTTATGCTTCATATCTACAAAGATATGTTAACACATTGCTCAATTATTTTTAATGCACATCACCCTTTTCTGTAGGGCAGGCTATAAATAACAGTTGTAGAAGAGACAGTTTGATATACTTACAGTAAAATCGAATAGTTAGCATTTTTGTATTTTATATATACTGTAGTGTTCACTGTTTCATCTTCATTCAGTGGTCACTATATTGGGTACACTTAATAATTAAGATAAGTAGCCTGCTTCTGAAAACAGCAACCTTTGTGGATATACAAAATATCCAGTGAGTAGTAGTTTTGTGGTTGAAGACAAATTTTTAATCAGAGAAGTCAGAGAAGATGATTTTGAGCTAACAAAAAAGTCCACAAATATTAAAATAAAAGCTCCTTGCAACAGAAGGTCACCTCTGAATGTACAATGGTATCAGACAGGGAAGCAAATGGGCTACTGTGAGCTCTTTTCTTGTCAGGTAAGAACAGAAAGATAAGGCTACAGTGGGCATGTGATCACTAAAATTGAGTGAGTGACGATTGGAAAAACACTGATTAGTCTGGTAAATCTGGATCTCATTTGAGACATGAAGATTGTAGGCTTATAATTTGGCATAAACAGCATGTAGTAATCCATCCATCTTACCTTGCGTCAATAGGCTAGTTGTAGAAGTGTAATTAATTGTGGTAGAAATGTTGCCTTGGCACACATTAGGCTTGTTAATACCAGTTGAGGATTACTTGAATGCCACAGCATGCCATCCATTGTTCACAACCATGTGTGTCTCTTTCCAGGCACAGTCTACACTTTTCAAATAGACACTTCCAGCTGGGTAAGGCACCATATCACAAAGCACTCATAACAGTGACTTCGGTTTACTCCAAAGGCCTGTGCAATACCCAGATCTCTGTTTAGCAAATCACATTTGGGATGAGGTGGCACAGAAGTTTTCAGCACTATCTCTTTGGAGCTATTGAGTCAGAATGGACCAAAATCCCTAGGAAATCCAATACTTTGCTGAATCATGCCTGGATGAATTCAGATTGTTTTAGAGACAAAAGGTTATGCAACGCAGTACATACAGTAGATAGGTGTGCCTAATAAAGTGGGAATGGAATGTATATTGTTCTCTTGCTTTGGGTCTAGCACAGAGCTGAGGTGGGCCCAACAAGGCCCTAGGAAAAGGAGTGGAGCATTCACTAGAAAGAAATGATGTACTGTATGTAGTCATGCAAGTGCAGAAGGAAGGTTTTACTAGGGGGCAGTATGTCCTGCATGTGCACTAGCATCTGCAGAAATGTAAGAGACAGGCATGTGCACACAGGATAAGGAGAGAGAAGGGTGATCTGGGAGGAGACCTCTCTTCCAAAATTCTAAAGGGCAAGCAAATGAACAGGATCCAGGAATGCCTGACAATCATAATGAAAAGAGAATGAAGTCAGGAACAAAATTCCAGGGGTAGCAACAGCTCTGCTGTCCCAGTGTGAAACGTATAAAGCCATGCTAATTATCTAATAGATTTACTAGTAAGAGGGATGCTTTGGACAGTGACCTCCCCTTTTGTTTACATACAGTACATGTAAGACATGCCATATTAATTTATCTTAAAATACAGTGTATGATTAAGAAGCAACCAGTGCACCTGTTTCACCACTTATATATGGTACCATGAGTACTGCAAAGCAGAAATGACCTGCTGCATTGTAGTTACTAAACTCACATGTCCAATTGAAAATCCATGAGTAAAGCATGCATGCATTAGATCAACTCCTGGTTTTTTTCCTGCTTTTCCTAGTGACTTGATTTTTGTTGATGTTCATTGCAAAACACGATTTATAGGAAAGTGTGTTCTTTTGAATTGAAATGTTTAATAAGTAGGAGTAATGAGAAATGTGAGTATATATTACTATCATTATTAGATGTTTACAATTTTCATTTGTTTACGACATTCACTCAAGTACATGATTTCTTTTTGTGTTTTTCATCAGTTCCCATTTTAAGTCTGCAGCTGTAAATGTGGATATAAATTAGAGCCAATACCCTGAATATTACACTGATCTATTAACGTGAAGAGTGAAGACCGCAAAGCATTTCCCCATTAAAAATTCAAGCACCATTGTCTGAGTCTGAGCTGGGGTATTTGGGCTCGATTTTCAGTGCTGAGACCAAGAGCTGGGGTTTGACAAAGTGAAACTGATAACCAAGATGAGAGGTGGTAAGCATTTAGGAATCAACAGCAAAAAACAGCGCTAGCTAACCATTGAGCTTTGCATAGATCTTGAGCTTCACCAAAGTTTCTCCTTCCATTTCACAACGTGGTCACATCTCTTTTTTCCTATCCAGGACACTGCTCAGTCTTCAGTTATCCATCCACCCTGTTGGTTAGTGGTGCCTATCACATGGCTCATCAATCACTTCTGCTCTGTCCTTCAATTGCATAAAGCACACTGTCAGTATAGCACAGGCCATGAAAGTTAGCATAGTATTAATAAATATTGACAAATAAAAAACAACTCTTGTCAGATCATTTTCTTTTTCCAATAATGTCACCAAACTTCAGCTTTTTAACTAAATGGAAAATTACGTTTTTCTTAATAAGTAAGTGAGTGAATGATTCAGTCAGCTTTGCATTATATATCTTCCTCTTTGTCTTTCGGCTGCTCCCATTAGGGGTCACCACAGCGCATCATCTGTTTCCATATCTTCCTGTCCTCTGCATCTTGCTATGTCACACCCACCACCTGCATGTCCTCTCTCACCACATCCATGAACCTTCTCTTAGGCCTTCCTCTTTTCCTTTTCCCTGGCAGCTCTATCCTTAGCATCCTTCTCCCAATATACACAGAATCTCTCCTTTGCACATGTCCAAACCAACGCAATCTCACCTCTCTGACTTTGTCTGAACTTTGTGTTATATATATATAGATTATAGAGAAAAGCCAAGCAAAATGACACCTTTTATTGGCTAACTAAAAAGATTACAATATGCAAGCTTTCGAGGCAACTCAGGCCCCTTCTTCAGGCAAGGTGTCATTTTGCTTGACTTTTCTCTACATTCATAATGGCTAACATGGTACAACACCCTAGGACAACATATATATAGATTAGAAATTTTTTTTATGGCAATAGGCCAGTGCTTCCCAAACTCGGTCCTGGGGACCCCCTGTGGCTGCAGGTTTTTGTTCCAACCAGCTTCTGTTTTTAATTGGACTCCTGGGCTAATTAAGTGATGTGTTATTTCCCAAGTTCTGTGTTTTGGGAACAATATAGAAATTAGAAAACTAAGTTTGGTAAAAAATATATATATATTAAAATGTACCAAGCAGTTATATGGGAATAATGTTTTTTTTTTCTTTTTAACAATAGTTTCATCTTGGTTTTCATTGTACTTTTCCAGGTGTTCTAATTGTTTAATTAATCCATTATTTACTAATTAGTGGGTCTGATGCTAAAGTATTTGCAGCCTTTGATTATTCAGTGTTGTTTGCCAGCGTGTCTGCTCTGCATGTTTTTAATTGTCATTAATAAGATACAACAAAGGGGGGAAACTGCACAGAGAAAGGGCAAAGTATAATGAAACCAACAAAAGAGAGTTAAGCATTTAAATCTATAGCAAAAGCAGAAATATTTCTAATCCATCCATCCATCCATTTTCCAACCCGCTGAATCCAATATATCTTATAAATGTAAAAATCATGCTGCTGTGCTTTTCTGAATGTAGAATAACAGAAATAATAGCTAATTAAATAAGATCAGTGTTATTAGGTGTTGGCACTGATTATGAACCTGGTTGGAACAAAACCCTGCAGCCACAGGGGGTCCCCAGGACTGAGTTTGGAAAGCACTTCAATAGGCCATTCAACCCAACAAAGCTCGCCAAATTGGGTCCACCTTATTTCTCCGAATAAACATCAAGTTCAGATTTGAAGGTCATCTTTCCTCAAAGCTCCTCCCTTGCAGTCTTGGCATCAGCCTGGTCATTCTTTTCTGGCCTATCTCTAGAGCTGCAATGCCTTTTTGTAGCCTGGAGACCAAACCTGCACGCAGTACTCCTGGTGCGGCCTCACTAGTGCATTATAAAGCGTGAGCATAACCTTCTTTCACTTGTACTCTATACATTGTGCTATATAGCAAAACATTCTGTTAGTCTTCTTAATAGCTTCTGAACACTGTCTGGAAGGTGATGGTGATGAGCCCAATACAACTCCTAAGACCCCTTCATAAGCAGTGCTTTCAATTTTCAGCCCTCCCATTGTGCATTCAAATCAAACATTTTTTACTTCCTGTATATAATATTTTACATTTACCTATATCAAATTTCATCTGCCACAAATCTGCCTAAGCATGTATGCTGTTTAAGTCCCTCTGTAATAATTCAATGCATCTTAGATTATCTGCCAGTCCACCAAGCTTGGCATCATCTGCAAATTTAACCAACTTGTTATTTATATTCCTATCTAGATCAATTTTATATATTAAAAATAGCAGTGGTCCCAGCACTGATCCCTGAGGGACACCACTTTTAAACATCATCTAATTTTAATAAGGTTCCTCGCACAATAACCCTCTGCTTCCCGTGTTTTAGTCAACATGCCCATGTACACAATACACCCTGTGCGCCCACTTCTTTTAGTCTGATGCCCAACATCTTACATGGGGCCTTATCAAATATTTTCTGAAAATCAAGATAAATAACACCATACACACCACTTTAATTGTATCCTTTTGTTGCTTCCCTTATAGTAAAACATGACCTCCATCATCTGAACCCCTGCTGACTATTCTCCACCACTCCTGTTCTTACCATATGCTGCTCAATCTTCTCTTTAATAATTCCTTCCATTAATTTACCCATAATGCAAGTTAAGCTTACTGGTCTACAGTTACCTGATCTGCCCGATCACAGTAAAATATGAATCAGTTCATGTTTTCATAAGAGGTAACTGGTCACCACCACTTTAAGAGAAAGCACAGTTAATATGAAGTAATATTTGAATGTTTTCAAGTTGTTTAAAGGGTTTGTTGAATCACGTATTTGTGTGAGTGTGTATATACAATTCTCAAAACAGACAGCATGTTATGAATTGGAGCAAAATCCATTTCTTTAAATGACATTTTCAAATCTGCTTAATACAATTCAGGTTTGTGTGAAGTATACAGTTTGGATAGTAAACTGATGTCAAGACAAAAATATCTGTGGAACACAAAGACACCAACTTTCTCTTGCTGTCTTTCATCTTTACTAGATCTTTGCCTGTTCTCTTTTAGCCTAATCAGTCACCTATCTTTTGCCTATTAATGGAGCTCCCTTCTTCTCTATCCATCTCACATTATCAAATTCTCATTTTAAACAACACCAGTAGTAACTCTTTTCTTTCAAGGTTGGATCACGTGATCCTAAACGCCATGTTGCATGATCTTTCCAGTGATTTTCAGTCACAGCCTTCATTTATATAACATTAATGTGGCGGATGCAGTATACGGTGTGCACATGCGACATTCCATCATGTAGTTTGACATACCCAGCGACACAGCCCAACCAGTTTGCCACTCATCCTGACAAAATAAAACAGGTTTGATTTCTTAGGCCATAGAGATGAGTCTGTGTGTGTATGTGAGAGAGCTGGCTATAAAATGAGCGCCCACCTGGATTTACAATGCAAATAATGAAGTTACGAGGAATAAGGAACGCGGGTGCGTTGGACCTGAAAAACAGAACAGAGACTCATCTGTCTGATGTTGTATGCTTTACATACCATGACAGAATAGAAAGAAAAAAAAGAAAGTGCAGAAACTGTGGCCGAACTCACCATACTGGTAAAGTTTTTACATGGCGGCAGGCTCTGTCAAGCAGCACATTACATTTGCTTATTTAGATGACGCTTCTGTCCAAGGCGATTTACAACATTTATGATACAATCAGTAACATTTCTTTTTGGTTTTCCAATTGGAGCACAGGCAGATCAAGTGACTTGCTCAGGGTCACACAGTGTCAGTAGCAGGATTTGAACCCACAACCTCAGGGTTTGCAGACCAAAGCCTTAACCACTACACCACACTGCCAGACATTACTGACTATCAGAAAAAGGGGCGAGCTTGCAATACTTTGGAAATACTCCTAAAATACTGTGCTAGGAAGTCATCACACAGTCGTCCACTATGACATACCCTACAATTTCTAGTTATGTACTCTGACAAGGAGACCAGCTACTACACCTGTCAGCACAGAAATCTCTTCCTACTAAAGTCGTGTAATGTGACATTGGCTTAACCAAGGAAGACATCATGATATGTATAGTACAAGGGGTTGAAGAACCAGCAGGATGAAGTCTGCCCATTCCTTTGTGAAACTTTAACATTTAGCCAATCCCTTGCATGTCTTCTGTATTCATCATTCCCTTATGTGCTACTAAATACATTTTCATTTGTTGGACATTAGAGCATTACCTAGTGACATTTTTGCTGTTATGTACTGCGTAATCCTTTAATAAAATGACATTGTAGTAAAAGCATCAAACTTGTTATCTGCAGATTCAATACATTTACAAAAGTTTGCATTATAACATTGAAGCTGCTTATTAAAGTGCAAAGCCGCTACTTCCACTGCTTGATGCATTGACCACTTGCATGCTGGACAGTAATTAAAGTGTGGAAACCCAGCAAATCACATGAGTTCAAGCATAGACAGATAATTAACCAATAAAGCACAAAGCGGGTTGCCAGTAAACAAGACCATCCCTCCCCCATCCACTGAATGGTTGCTATACAAAGAACTTGCTGTTTAATCCTGCTAGTGGCACAGACTCTGGTGTAGTACAATGCATTCTTGTTTAATTATCCAGTTTCTCATTTTTGTACCATTTAGTAACTCCATTACTGTAGACCACAAAACAAAGGGCGTGTGAAATAAACATGCAAGATAATCAAAGGGCATGCAAGCCTGATAATGGGGAATATGGGGGCAAGAAGATGTCAATGGAAAGAAAATACTGAACAATAAATGTCGGACAATGCAAAGTATTACTTGGTAATTAATGAGTATACAGTATGTTCACAGGACAGCAAAGCCATATGCTACAGATAGCATTCCTACAGCAGAAGAATGTACCTAACACATTCATTGTAGGCTAATAAGACAAGAGCAGCAAATACAAGAGCAGTGAGAATCGGCACATTGCCATCCTGAGTAAATTCTTACAACTACATGAAGGGGCATAAACTAGCTTAATGATTGTGGTCATAATGACCTGTGTTTCAAGGACAGTAAAATAAAGTACAAACTGCTGATCTTACAGTATGTGAAAGCTACTGGGCGACATTCTGCCTTACATACAAGAAAGTGCGGATACAGCAGAAGAAACCCAAGTGCATAACAGAATGGGCAGCACACCGAATCAAAACCTATGACTTACTTGCCACCTGTCTACCTATAAGATTTATGACCCTTTGCACCATCCTGGCTTATGTATCAAGACAATTTAAAATTCTCTTGATTTTTTCCCGGTGGCAGGATTTAGGCAGCTGCATGAAACGTGAGGTCACCTCATGGTTCTTCTGGGGTGTTCCTAACAAAGCCTTTCTGTTTCAGCTTTCTTTGCAAGCTATATACAGTAGGCATTTGGCAATGAAAACTGGATACAATGGTTTATTGTCAGAGGCTGACTGTTGATTGCTGTGGGCAATTATTTGACTTACAAAGGGTGGTTACATAGAAAGAAACAAATCAGTTGCCAATGGCCAACCTGCAGAGGCTTTACTCAACAGGGTTCACACCCTCTCTACCCTGTCTGGCGAAGGGTTGTCCTTTTGCCCACTTAAAAGTTTTATAATGCTAACAAACTCAACTCTGGCAACTTTTTCTCCATTCGGTAAATTACCACTTTTGCCCCTAACCCTGCCTCTGCTACTATAATAAGCACTCACCCCAGTGGCCATTTGCATATGCTTAGTCTCAGCTGCTATTTGTGCTGAAGTGTTTTGAATGAGATGAATAATGAGCAAAAAGGCGAGATCAGTTTACTTTTGAGGCAGAAGCTGGAGCTCATGGTTTTGGTCTGGTAACAAAATATCATACAATTATTTGTATAGCTATGGCTAATTTTGCGGTTTTCATTCCATTTTCCCTGCAGAGCACTGCAGCGCAATAAAGCTGGGCAAAACAGACCATATCTCTCCCTTACCTATCTATCTATCTATCTATCTATCTATCTATCTATCTATCTATCTATCTATCTATCTATCTATCTATCTATCTACAGTGGTGTGAAAAACTATTTGCCCCCTTCCTGATTTCTTATTCTTTTGCATGTTTGTCACACAAAATGTTTCTGATCATCAAACACATTTAACCATTAGTCAAATATAACACAAGTAAACACAAAATGCAGTTTTTAAATGATGGTTTTTATTATTTAGGGAGAAAAAAAATCCAAACCTACATGGCCCTGTGTGAAAAAGTAATTGCCCCCTTGTTAAAAAATAACCTAAGTGAAAAAGTAATTGCCCCCTTGTTAAAAAATAACCTAACTGTGGTGTATCACACCTGAGTTCAATTTCCGTAGCCACCCCCAGGCCTGATTACTGCCACACCTGTTTCAATCAAGAAATCACTTAAATAGGAGCTGCCTGACACAGAGAAGTAGACCAAAAGCACCTCAAAAGCTAAACATCATGCCAAGATCCAAAGAAATTCAGGAACAAATGAGAACAGAAGTAATTGAGATCTATCAGTCTGGGCTCGTCTCAATTTTGCTAAGAAACATCTCAATGATTGCCAAGACTTTTTGGGAAAATACCTTGTGGACTGATGAGACAAAAGTTGAACTTTTTGGAAGGCAAACGTCCCGTTACATCTGGCGTAAAAGGAACACAGCATTTCAGAAAAAGAACATCATACCAACAGTAAAATATGGTGGTGGTAGTGTGATGGTCTGGGGTTGTTGTGCTGCTTCAGGACCTGGAAGGCTTGCTGTGATAGATGGAACCATGAATTCTACTGTCTACCAAAAAATCCTGAAGGAGAATGTCCGGCCATCTGTTCGTCAACTCAAGCTGAAGCGATCTTGGGTGCTGCAACAGGACAATGACCCAAAACACACCAGCAAATCCACCTCTGAATGGCTGAAGAAAAACAAAATGAAGACTTTGGAGTGGCCTAGTCAAAGTCCTGACCTGAATCCAATTGAGATGCTATGGCATGACCTTAAAAAGGCGGTTCATGCTAGAAAACCCTCAAATAAAGCTGAATTACAACAATTTTGCAAAGATGAGTGGGCCAAAATTCCTCCAGAGCGCTGTAAAAGACTCATTGCAAGTTATCGCAAACACTTGATTGCAGTTATTGCTGCTAAGGGTGGCCCTACCAGTTATTAGGTTCAGGGGGCAATTACTTTTTCACACAGGGCCATGTAGGTTTGGATTTTTTTTTCTCCCTAAATAATAAAAACCACCATTTACAAACTGCATTTTGTGTTTACTTGTGTTATATTTGACTAATGGTTAAATGTGTTTGATGATCAGAAACATTTTGTGTGACAAACATGCAAAAGAATAAGAAATCAGGAAGGGGGCAAATAGATAGATAGATAGTTTTTCACACCACTCTATCTATCTATCTATCTATCTATCTATCTATCTATCTATCTATCTATCTATCTATCTATCTATCTATCTATCTATCTATCTATCTATCTACCCTGAATCCCATTTCTTCCCAAGGAATCACAAGGTGTTTACATGTGAGCTAAAAATATAAATCTGTCTTATAGCCTCACTATGTCCTGCTCCACTGACAGACTGAGAAGATCGTTCCTCCCCCAAACTATGCAACTCTTCAATTCCACCCGGGGGTGTAAACGTTAACATTATGCAAAGTTATTGTCTGTTTTTACCTGCATTATTACCAATCTTTAATTTAATATTGTTTTTTGTATCAGTAAGGTGCTGCTGGAGTATGTGAATTTCCCCTTGGGATTAATAAAGTATCTATCTATCTAGTACATTCCTGGGTATGATGTCCATTGTGGCTACCTAAGAGGTGTTTTCATTAGATGGCCAAACTGTCTTGCTCGGTTACATGATATTTCGCAGGGAAAAAAATAATTTTGAACATTTTTTGCTATTTAAAAATTTTTCAGTTTTTGTTTAGGTTTTACTGAATTTTTGTGACTTCTTCACGTCACCATTTTGTTTCCACTTTCAGCTGAGATGTTACTATTTTCTTGCCTTGCATTGCTGTGACCATATTGTTTATGGTTACTATGCCCGTTGCCAGTCATATGACATAGAAATCATGTGGCACGTCCTGCGGTGGGTTGGCACCCTGCCCAGGATTGGTTCATGCCTTGTGCGCCTGTGTTGGCTGGGATTGGCTCCAGCAGACCCCCGTGACCCTGTGTTCGGATTCAGTGAGTTGGAAAATGGATGGATGGATCATGTGGCACCACACTCCGTCAATGGACACCAACTTTTCATAAACAAATGGACGGGATGACAAAGCACTATAGATTACAACATAAATAATAATCCTAGTATTCAATTTGGCACCACTAACAGCCTACTATTGATAACACTTATTGCTTGAGTTTAGAGATTCTTCATTTGCATCAATCCAGAGAGCTGTACCAGTTCTTGTTTTAAACAAAGTAACCTGGGGCCTCATGTATAAACGGTGCGTATGCACAGAAATGTTGCGTACGAATGTTTCCACGCTCAAATCGCGATGTATAAAACCTAAACTTGGCGTAAATCCACGCACATTTCCACGGTAACTCATACCTTGGCGTATGCAATTTCTCCGCTCGGTTTTGCAGACTGGCGGCACCCAGCATCAAAGCAGTGCTACTGTTCCTGTGTGATCACCCTTTCTTTCTTAGCTCCACATTCCTGACGCGGCTTTATAAATACACTGAAATTAACTGCATATTGTTTATTAGTGTAATGCATCTGATTGTAATTAACCTGTAGCAATATAATGGTCCAGGGAATAGCCATAGTATTCCAAATACCATAACTGCTTTAGCGTTGTTACGCTCACTGCATCTTGTTCTTCTGTCAGCTGCTCCCGTTAAGGGTTGCCACTGCGGATCATCTTTTTCCATATTACTCTCACTGCACCACTCGGATTATTTATATCACTGTATCTGAGTGTGAATCACAGCAGCAGCTGATCGGAAAGAGAATTATCGGTATACAGTTTCAAGTACACACTACCTCAACCACGGCAAAAAGCGTCAAAGCCTTTCCTGTATGGACCTCGCGTTACAGAAACAGTTTCATCCCAAGAACTATAAACGCACTCAATCAGTCCATCAAGTGCTCCTTGTAGAACTGTTTGTACTTATAAGTACAATCACCTCACTGTAAACTTACACTACAGTTATAATATTGCACAACCTTTGCTACTTTATAAAGCGCGTATGATGACAATATCATTTTTAAGATGAAATGCAGCAAAATATGTTGCTTATAGTATACAGATAAAACTTTAACTTCATTTAAATAATCTGCATTGTTAATAATTAAACAGGTGAGGACACGGTGCCACAGCGTATAGCTGGTTCACGGATAGCTCCTGCCTTGCACTGTATTCTTGCTGGTGCTGACGCGACACTGGAAAGACAGACGGATAGAATACTTAAACATGTACTACGAAGATATTTCAATGTTCCTTAAAAGTTCTGAAGAATCGGCGTTCTAAGCTTACAGATGGCTTAACGTCTATTACAGAGCCGATTGTGTGGCGATTGGGTATTTGGAGAAAGAAAAGTACATTTGAAAGAGACAGTACTTCTGTAATAAATTATTTCATCGAAGGTCGCACATGGCGCAGCAAGCCTCTTGCGTGAAATATGAACAATCACTGCGCCACCGTGTTCCCATGTTTAATAACATGCTTTCATTGCTATCATCATGAAAATGATATCACGTATACATCTCAGTATTTTAATTATTCAGAGAGCTGTAATATCTCGAATGTAATGGATTCTGTGTCCTGTCGGAGAAAGAGAAAGAACGGAAGCACGTAGTGATTCACACACATAGAGCACATAGAAGATCAAATACAGAACAAAGCATTTAACGTGCTACTTGAGAAACTAGTAAAATAAACGATTTTAACATGAAGTTTATGATGTTCTACTTTAATGGCAAAATAAACTACGTGATTAAAGTGGAAATTTCGAGATTAAAGTTGACATTTAGTGCTTTTTTCCCACTGTGTGCCAATGTTTTTTGTCTGTACCCTAATAAGCTTTCATATGACACTCAGATGGTCCTCTGCGAGTCGCCTTTTCACGGCGACTTTGATATGTGATTTCTTTTTTATTTCGGGTACTGTGCGACTTTGTGAACTTGATCTTTCGAGTTTCTCCGACACTCTGTCACTCGATCAACTTTCTTTTGTTGATTATACCACTGTTAAAACCAACAAATAGAACGTTTTTCCTTTGCCTCCACTTGGTATTCGCTGAAATTCTTATATTTTCCCCCGTGCTTTTCCCATTGTCTTTTCACAGAAGGCTATTTATATTGATTTGCATATTCAAAGAGGCGTAATTCTGGGAGGAGTTGGGGCGGGACAGAAGGCGCGTGCACGTGCGTTACTTTTCACGCTGATCGGGATTTATGTAGTGGAAGAACGTGAAATTTTGCGTGCGCACAGATTCCTGCATCTGGATTTTTCTGTGCGTATGCACAATCCCGCTTTTGTGCTTACGCCATGTTATAGTGCGAGTTCTACGCACGGCATTATACATGAGGCCCCAGGTCTTTGATATTCAGCGTAGCAGTGAATTTATTTTTTTATTAATTTTATTGTAATCATTCCATACAAATAGATCAATTTTTACAAAAGATAGGATTGAAAATAAGTCGCCCCCCACCCCTGAGAGAAAGAGCATGGCCAGCAGAGTAAAACAAGGCTTGTAGACATACCTAAATTGATGAGTTTTATTAGGGCAATAGAGATAAATTGGAGAAGAAAAAGAAATGTGGAGATAATTGCTTCCTCGGTGCATTAAGAGCTTATTCTAAGATATTATTGATTAGATCCTGCCAAGTTTTGAAAAAATTCTGTACAGATCCTCTAACTGAATATTTGATTTTTTCCAATTTCAAATAGTATAAAACATCGGTTTCCCACTGACTTAAAAGAGGAGAGTTAGGATTCCTCCAGTTTAGCAAAATTAAGTCTGCGTGCCAAAAGTGTAGTGAATGCAATCACCATTTGCTTGTCCTTTTCCACTTCAAGTCCGTCTGGAAGAACACCAAACACAGCTGTTAATGGGTTAGGAGGGATTGTGACACCATGGCTGTCTGAAAGGCACTTAAAAATTTTTGTCCAAAATGATGTTAATTTGGTGCAGGCCCAGAACATGTGACCCAGTGAGGCTGGGACTTGATTGCAGTGTTCGCAGGTTGGATCTTGCCTTGGAAACATTTTGGACAGTTTTAAGCGAGACAGATGTGCTCGATGTATAATTTTGAGTTGAATAATTGTATGCTTTGTGCATATGGCGTTCGAGTGAAGTCTCTGCATTGCTATTTTTCACTCCTTTTCTGATATATTGATTAAGAGATCTTTTTCCCATTGTCCTCTTGGATCTTTAAAAGGGAGGGACTGCAAGATAATTTTATATATTGCAGAGATGGTGTCTAGGTCCTTGAAATTAAGCAATATTTTTTCCGGCATGGAGGAGGGTGCAAGATGAGGAAAATCGGGCAGGTTCTGTTTAACAAAGTTCCTAATTTGAAGACAGTGAAAGAAATGTGTGGCTGGAAAGTTAAATTTGGAGTGTAATTGTTCATAGGATACAAAAATGTTGTCTATATAAAGATCTCTAAGCAATTTAATCCCAAATCTTTTCCAGATATTAAAAACTGCATATGTATGTGAGGGTTGAAAGAGGTGGTTCTCTTGCAGAGGTGCCACAGATAAAAGATTCTCCATCTTAAAGCACAATTGCGTTATTAGTATATTGCCAATAACTTGCATTTATTGGGGCACAAAGCAGGGAATATAAAGAAGTACTGCAGGATTTTACTTCCATTGCGGACCAAGCCAGTGTATGTTCATCTATTTGTGTCCAGGTTTTTATAGCTTTTATGTTTGCTGCCCAGTAATAATGCTGAAAGTTAGTTAGAGCCATGCTACCTTCTGCCTTAGGTCTTTGTAGGGTCACTCTTTGGATACGTGGGTGTTTCGAGTTCCAAATAAATGAGGTTATTGTTGAATGTAATTGCTTAAAAAATTATTTATTAATGTATATTGGAATGTTTTGAAATAAAAAATGTAGCTTAGGAAGAATATTCATCTTAACAACATTAATTCTTCCAGCTAGAGTGAGATGAAGGGTTGACCATCTATGCAAGTCTTGCTTAATTTTTTCCATACAGACCGTGAAATCCATCCATTTTCCAACCCGCTGAATCCTAACTACAGGGTCACGGGGGTCTGCTGGAGCCAATCCCAGCCAACACAGGGCACAAGGCAGGAACCAATCCTGGGCAGGGTGCCAACCCACCGCAGGACACACACAAACACACCCACACACCAAGCACACACTAGGGCCAATTTAGATTCGCCAATCCACCTAACCTGCATGTCTTTGGACTGTGGGAGGAAACCGGAGCGCCCGGAGGAAACCCACGCAGACACGGGGAGAACATGCAAACTCCACACAGGGAGGACCCAGGAAGCGAACCCGGGTCTCCTAACTGCGAGGCAGCAGCGCTACCACTGCGCCACCGTGCCACCCAAGACCGTGAAATTTTGTTGATGAAGATCTTTATGTTTACTTGTGATGTTTACCCCTAGGTATTTAAACTAATCTGCAATGATAAAAGGGAAGTGAATTTTAATACTTGTTAAAAGGGATTATACATTACTCCCTCCCATGTTCAATTTAGAAGAAATTGTACCATTCATAATAATAAGATTGATTTAAATTATTTGACATATATTTGTACTGTTTCATTTTGCATAACAAAACAATAATCCTCTAACATGAGTAGCATGGGAGACACACAGATGGCAAAGTAAAACTAAATAATCAACAGAGCAACATGACTGGAACAATGGGCTTTGAATGAATTGCTAAAGACTGAATTGATTCAAAGCCAATATATAAAAATCTCTGAAAAAATAAGGTTTAATATTAAAAGATGCATTAAACCTTGACAATGATCATTCTTTTTTGTTCAATACCATCTATGAATTGATTGACAACACACCTCATATTCACTCTTGGCTTACTAAGCAGTTCTCTCTAGTCAGATTTCCCATTGGTGCATTGATCAAGTGGTGATAATTGTGTTCCCTCATATGCTGGTGTAGAAACAGTAAATATGAATCACGATAACGTGCAGTGAATACACTTAACTTGAGCATTCCTAGTTTTCATACTCTTTCTTTCTCTGTACGTTTAGCATTTGTTTGCTCAGAGGTTGATGCGTTTGCTATTTCCTGATCAGCTCTTCTTTTCTCCACCCTAGTGGTCCGCTTCTTCTCTTCTTTCGTCGGCATCTTTTTATGTTAAAACTGATTAAGTCAGTGTTTGTGTTGCAATTACTTAGTATGTTTTCCTTAATTTTTCACTTAAGCTGGCACTTAAGTCTTCAATCTGCCTCAAGAATGATTTAAGATATGAAGAGGTAGAAGAAGCGACGGTCGACGGTAAAGGTGATGGGAATGAGTACCCTGCTGGCCGCTGTCGAGAGATGATTCTACAATAAAATAAAATAAAAACAAAAACAGGAATAACCTTGGAAGTGAATCATCACCCTGAAAGGGGATAGTAGACATC
This sequence comes from Erpetoichthys calabaricus, assembly GCF_900747795.2. Taxonomy (NCBI): domain Eukaryota; kingdom Metazoa; phylum Chordata; class Cladistia; order Polypteriformes; family Polypteridae; genus Erpetoichthys; species Erpetoichthys calabaricus. Next base: position 175,364,144 of record NC_041399.2, on the reverse strand, counting down.
ACATAGTATATGTGTACCGAATTTCAGGTCAGTGGTTCAAATGGTTTGCGAGCTACAGGTGATTTAAAATCCTGGACAGACAAACGGAGAGCCACGGTAGCGTATTATATAAGAAGATTGGTTAATATGCCAATGTAGAAACATAATTAAATTTTAGTTGTTTTACACAAAAAAGGGAAAGCCAAGCAACAAAACAATCCTTATAACCAGTATCAAAAATAAAAAAGAGAAAAAACTTTTAAAAACTCTGACATTTAAAAAAAACTATACAAAATATATATTGTGAGTTCCAGACTTTATAAATTTTTCCTGACTTCTGATATATTTTTTCTCATTAGTTTTCTGGACTATGTTCAATGTTTCTGAATACGCAAATAAATAGTGTATCTGTTACGAATTTGTGGTATGGCATGATAAAAATTGTTTTTAATTTACTGCATCATCGTATGACAGGAATTTGTATGAACATCAGCCGATTGCTAGGCGATGAAACCCTCAAATAGCATGGAGTGACTCTGGCCGATGGTTTACAAACCAGCCACTTTGTACGTTCCTTGTCCATGTCTGACTATTCTAATTGCAATTTCAAGTGTTTAGGTTATAGTCTTAATTTCAGAGAACTTACACCTGTGTTCTGACTTGAATTTTGATTGTGTTTTTGGGTTTAAATATCTCTTTGTCCTGATTTTCCTGGTTTTGATTATACTTGTTTCACAACCTTTGTTTCATCTTTGTATCTATTATTATTCTGCCCTTGTCTCAAGCAGGTACATATCAGTCTCTCTTTTCTTCCTTCTATCCAAAACACTTGACTATGTGATCAAGTTCCTTCTTTCCATTGTTCTAATCCTAATTATTCAGGCTCCAAGAGAGGACATTTCACCAAGACAGTTCTACTTACTGTTGTCCTCCTTGCTACTCTCTCTGACCTTGGCATCACTGGCACTGCCCAGTGAACCACTATCTATTGGGCAGATCTTATTGTGTGTCCTGGCAAGGAGAGATGTCAAGGGTGCACTAGGAAAGCATGGGGGTGCTTCAAGGATCAGTGATGAGCCCTCTCCTCTTCTATCTATACACTTCTTCACTAAGCCCCATCATCCATTTCCATAGTATCTCATATTAGTGCTGCACGGATGATGAGCAGCTGTACCTGTTGTTCCCTGCAGAGGACCACGCAGTATCAGCTAGAATCTCTGCATGGCTCACTAATTTACAAGCTGGAATAAGAAGCTCCATTTCCAGCTCCTGGCAAAGGAGGACCTTGTGCTCCCAGTCCGTCCATCTATTCAGCACCCAATCTCTGTTCAGCTTGGGTAATTATAGCTAACACTCACCATGTCTGTATGCAACCTCAGGGTGGTGATCATATTGTAACTGTCTCTTGGTCTTTCAGATTCACGCTACACAACATCCACAAGATCAGACTGCACCTGACGTAGTATGCAGCACAATTCCTGATACAGGCTTTAGTTCTTGTCTTGTCTGGCCTACTGCAACTCGAGTACCACCATGTGTCACCAAGTCTCTGCAGATAATTCAAAATGCAGTCGCATGTCTGTTGTTGAACCAGCTGAGGCAGGCATATGTCAGTCCACTTTTTAGGTTACCACATTAGCTCCCTGTAGCAGCACATATTAAATTCAAATTCTTGATACTTGCCTACACAGTAGTCAACAGGCCAGATGCTTGTGATGCCCTGTGATCCTTCTCACCCACTCAGATCTTCTGATGGCTTGCATCTAATTATAGTCCAAACTATTTTCATGTATAACTCCCATCTAGTGGACCAACCTGCTCATCTCTATTTAAAATCTGACTCTCTCATGTGTTAAAGAAGTGTTTGAAGGTTCTCGTTTGAATTTCTGTTTAACAGATTCATTTTTTGGAACCTAGGAATTGTAACTACCTTGCATTTTGTCCTAAGCCCTTACTTGTGATTATTAATTTTGTCACCTTGATCTGTAACAATTGTTCCCAAACAGTCGCCAAGACTGAACCTTGATAAGGTTCACCTCTTTTGTAAGTTGCTTTGGATAATAGTGTCTGCTAAGCAAATAAATGTAAATATAAAACGATAAAACTTATCCTGTAGCATAAGCACAGGGTACTGAATTAGCAGGATGTAACTGATACGTTATTTGGACTGTGGTCATGTACTGTATATATACGGGATACTGGAAGGATGGCATAGTGGTTCACTTTGCTGTTTACTTGCTCCAATTCAGATAATGGCCTGTCTATTAACAGTGTGGACTTTGAATGTGAAACTGTTATGTGTGTGTGATTATTTCCACTAGTATTCTGCTCTCCTTTTAATGTGAAAGCATATCATAGACTGTGATGTCCATAAAATTAAAATAGACAGATGTCTTCGGGGCAATATCCACGATTGGCTTTCGCCTTGCGCTGCAATAGCTTTTAGAAAAAAAAATTACCAAAAGTAAAACTTCATTAAGAGTGAACAGTGAATATGATAAATTCTAAAAGTTCAAACCGGCTTGCATTGCTTCTACCCCGTTTAAGCACAGGAGACACTGGCGGTGGCAGACAGAGGGCGCTTTCAGTTTACAGACGCAGGGAGCAGCTCGCGTGACACGTAGGGACGCTCTCGCGAGACCAACAAGATCGCGGGGTTCTCTCTCTCCATGTGCGAAGATGGCTCTGTACAACTTCAAGAAGATTATGGTGGTGCCCACCGCTAAGGTAGAACGCAGTTAATCATTAAAAAATGTATATGAATGCACGACTGGACATGTTTTAAAACGGTTTTTAGGGCTTACCGTTAAGACGTGTTTTTGCGAGCCTTCTGGCGCTTCCTGTGAGCAACGCAGTAACGAGATGCGTGGACGGCTGTATTAAAGGGCCACCTTCTTCAGTGATTTTCGGCCCGGTTATTAAAGGGGTACCTCCGTCGGTGATTATTGACTTGTAATTGGGTGTTGGCTCATAATCACACTGAATCATTTGTTGTTGTTAATGCTTTTCAAGCGGAATGAGAATAGCGAAGGTAAAGAACACGTGGAGCGCACCGATCCGAACAAGGCAGTAGTGAGCTGGCAGTTTTAAAGGCATCTATAATGCAAGTCGAGAGTGCTTAAACCAGTAAAACCGACCCAGTCGTGTGGACTGGAGTTCGGTGACAACCCTTTTGAACTTTTTTAGTAGTAACGTCATCAGTAATGGTGATGATGACAACCGTGGTGTGTTTAAAGAGATAGTCGCTCCACGACGGTGGGGGACTTGTTAACCTAAGATCGTCCCATGCTTAATTCTGACCGTATGCGGCACCGTACACAATGAGACAAAAAGGCAAAAGTCTGTTGAGAGCTGGTGCTCCCACAGTTAAAGAATCTTTAACTAGCCCGCTCTGTACCTGCAGCTATACGTGCCATGCAGTGTCTTAATCGGGGCCAAGTTTTGCCTTTAACTTAAGCTGCCTATTAAAGAAGTGTTTTTAAGAATTCTGTAGTCGGCAGTCTTTATGTGGATTACACTATTAAGATTTTTTAAGGTATTTATATACCTCTTCTATCGATTTTAATAGTCTCTTTTTAATTTTAAATACATTTTGTGTATACCTTTAAAATTGAATCAGGTAATAAATTGATGACCAGAGCGAGGACAGTTTACTAGTGGGGAGTACTTTTAAGTGTTCATCAGCTGAGTGCTGATTAGAATACAGCTAAAACATTTTTAACTAAATCTAGGACGACAGTGACAATTATAAGAACATATACAAGGATATAACAACATGTCAGTTAAAGGTAAGACTTAAGTGCATACATTTACATTTACTTATTCGGCTGACATCTTTCTCGAGGGTAACTTGAAACGTTTGAGATACAGATTGGAGCACAGGCGGGTGACATGACTTGCTTGTTGTCTCAGAGTGTCAGTACCTGGTTTTGAAATCCAAAGCCTTAACTGCTATGCCACACTGTAATTCTGCAGAGAAGGAGTGGGTGCTTAGAACTCCAAATCTACAAGGATGTGTGAACAATTCTACTCAGGCCTTGTCTGTAATTGTGTCTATAAGACGGGAGTGCCCAGCTTAGTTCCTGCAGTGCTGCAATTTTTCATTCCCACCACTTTCTGTTATTAACCAATTACAAATGCTAAGTGCATATACAGTGGAACCTCTAGATACGAGTTTAATTCGTTCCAGCACTGAGCTTGTATAGCGAATTTCTCGTATCTAGAACAAACTTCCTCATTGAAAATAATGGAAATCCAGTTAATCCGTTCTGCACCCCAAATATATTAACATAAAAATCAATTTTCCTAACAAATAACACCGATAAATTATATATACTGTAGTCTACCTTTAATAAATAGCACTGGTAAATAATATAACTGATTATTAAAAGAATCAAAACAGGTGTCCAAAGTGCAGTAGAGCATTCAATAAATCTTTAAATAAATAATCCTTAAAACAGTTGTGAAGTGGAGGTTTAAAATACACAAGAATAACAATCCTTTAACACGAGTTTAAAACGTCAAAAGGATGCCGTCTTTAAAAAACAGATGACAATCCCCGGTGCTTCTTCTCTGTTAGCGTCTCACCTGCGGGCTCTGCAACAGGCGAGACACTCTTAATGCAGCTGACCTTCTCTACACCGTCCTGCTTCAGCTGTTTGGCTCGCCTGTTCAAATCATTGTTCAGCTACACGCGAGCCTGCACTCACTCACCTGCCTGCCTGCGTGCGTTCTCTCTCTCTCTCTTTCTTTTCTTTTACTTTTTCTCCCCCTTAACCGGCTCGCGCTTCTCTATATATGCGGGGAGGACATGGCAGCTGCAGCCCATCAGCCACAGGAACAATCATGGATGTGGGCAGTTTCCCACCTGTGCACTTACGTGAGAAACGCAGACATCGCAGCTCGCAACTGCTACCACGCCCCCTCGCTAAGCCGCGAGCTATACCCACAGCCTGGCTCGTGGCTCGTTACGCGAGCCAATGCTCGTATTTAGATCTGAATTTTTCGCTCATACTTTCCTCGTATTTTGAATTTCTCGTATACAGAGGTGATCGTATCTCGAGGTTCCACTGTACTATGTTGTACTGATTTTAATTGACTTCCATTTTAGTTAATTAATTTTTTCTTTAACAAGCAGCCAAACAATAATAGGATGCAAAGTGAGCCAAAAGATGACCAGGATAACTTAACTCGTCTCAATAAAATATATGAAAAGAAAAAAAAAATGAAGGTTTGAGAAATACTGATCTGCGCTGGTCCAGAAAATGTTTATGTGGTGATCTTATAAAAAAAGAAAATCAGTTTTGGAAATGACTGGTGTGGCAGAATGAGAATACCAACAAGCCTTCAAATTAAATATTGGGTTTCATTAACAACTAAATGTAGGAGACTGACTGGACAGAAAATGATGGCCCTCCAGTTAGCTGGTTATCAGTTGGGTAACTTTTATTGTCTGGCTTCTGGGTAAGGAAACAAACAATCAAATCAGTCATAATTAGGACATGGGCATTATGTTAAAGTAGCAGCAGTAGCTTGTTTCTAATTAAGAAGGTGGCTGGAATAAAAACCTGCGACTCTCCAAGACTCGAGTTGTACATTCCTGCTATAAGGCAACGCTTGGTGCCATTTAAAGAAATTTGAGTGTTGGGTGTAGTTTGCCCAGAACTTCAATGACATAAAAAGACGATTCAGATTCCCTATGCACTAAAAGGAGCAGTGACTGTTAAATAGTGCAACGTGTATTTCATGTGGTGCTATTAATGGCATGTGCTAACTCTATTACAAAACAATCAAGATCATCAAAGTAACACATTAAAAAGAAGATTAGAACTAAAACTGAACTACAGAAAATTACTTAATATTAAAAGTACTAGGGTGTTGTACCGTGTTAGCCATTATGAATGTAGTGAGAAGTCAAGCAAAATGACACCTTTTATTAGCTAACTAAAAAGATTACAATCTGCAAGCTTTCGAGGCATATTGTAATCTTTTTAGTTAGCCAATAAAAGGTGTCATTTTGCTTGACTTCTCATTAGTATTAATAGAAAAACTTGGCATAATGCAGAGAGAATAATTATATTAGAAAAAGAGAAATGACTGGGACTATACACCAGCAAGCAAGTTTGGCGATTGGTGGTATAGTTTAGTATAACAGACCTTTGCACTGGGTACACTTAAAAAATCCTTGCATAGGAACAAAGCATTTGTTATAAATGATTCATGACTACCACAGAATTCCAACAGCAAGTCACTGCTTTGACTCATATCTGGAAGACCATTCCTCTAATTACACCACTCCAGGTATCTCCATTGTTCCACACACAAATGTTGAATTCTCCCAGAATGCTACAGGGTTAGTAAGTAGTACCCTCTCCTACATTAAATCTATTGCATCTAAAATGACTGAATACTCTGAATAATGTTTTGGTACATACATGTAAAAACCACTGAAGGGTTTCCTCTAAAACTGAAAGTTGCATTGAATTGGAACAATACCTAGCCTTGGGCTTCTGGGTGTCCCAACGCCTAGCAAGGGCCTCTCTTCAGTGTAAGGAAGAGAAACTATCCATAAACAAGTCTAGGTTTTGAGCCAGTAGTGCGCATAGAGGTGACACAGACTATATCTAACTGGTATTTTTCAGCCTATGCCATGAGCACTCAATCCATGCTTTCTAGAGATGTCATGTTCCTACTCTTTAGAGTTAGTCTCCATTTCTAGGGGTCTTGCACTTGCCTTTCAGTCAGCTGTCACTGGATCTAGCTATGTACCCTTTGCCTTGTGGGCTTTGAGCTGTCTTGGCAGTTGTATGCAGTTTTGTCAGGCTGAGCCTGGCAGGGATAAATGAGTCACCTCCAGGTACCAGTACCTACCAAATACCATTACCAGGCCTGGCTCTAGGAGGTGACATTCTCTTAGATTAACTACAATTGGGATTATTATTGTGGGTATTTATGAATTGATCTTTCATGGGCCTCCATCTTTAAAAAATGAAAGTTAAAGTTTATAATAAACAGCTAAAACCTACATATACTGTTGCATGCATGCTGGAAACACACAGTTCATCTTCTTCTTTAGTGCAAGGATCATCTTATTATTGAGACCGTTGTGCTAGAAAAGCAAAGGCAGCATTTGGCTGTCCTGGCCAGGGAGGTTACTACACCTCATCCACCTTCCACCAACTTAATGGATCTTCAGAGTGGAACTGTTGTTGCTTCCTTTTATTTCTTATCTTCGTATTCTGTTACACCGTGTGCTGATTGTGGTGCGATTTGAGATTAAAAAAAACCAAGCAAATCTAGTGATGAATAGGATATTGTTTTTCCTTTGGGCAGGTAGGCAGTCCAGTTTACCTAATTGGAGTAGGACAGTTAACATCAAAATGAAGGCTGGCTAATAGAACAGTGATATCGGTTAAAGATAAAATGACTCCTTGATTGTGAAACTTGTTGAAAAAAAATCTCCAGCCACAGGAGGCACTAGGGCTGAACTTGGGAAGTGTAGTGAACTATGGTTTAAACATTCCACAAATTGTTAATACAAAATCATTAAGTTTATTTTTATGTGCATTCTTAGTAATAAAATATCACATCAGATGTAAATTTGTACTTCTTATATAGCAGTTCTGTATTCCAAATCTTTACGGGACTCTGTAAAGTGCTCTGAACATGTGGGTTGTTTGAAACTTCAGGAGATAAATTTCCTCAGTTTTAGACGTCAAATGGGCATAAACGCATTTGGTTTTTGTAAGACTTAAAACCTAATCGATTAGTGATCTGCAGTGGTTTAGCATACAGGTTACCATAATTGATATTTTTTAAATGAACTTCTAATGTTAACCAGTGGACATGATGTTGATTAAAAAAACAAAACTGGAAAAATCTCTGTGTGTTTTGACATTCTTCATATTTCCAGATGTTTATTTTTAGTATTAACAGATATTTTTGTATAATCAATAAATGCCTTTTAAATTTTGTTTTGCAGGACTTTATAGATCTCACACTGTCAAAGACACAAAGGAAAACTCCAACAGTTATTCACAAGCATTATCAAATCCATCGAATACGACATTTTTATATGAGAAAAGTGAAATACACCCAACAGAATTACCATGACAGACTCACCCAGATTTTGGCTGATTTCCCAAAGTTAGATGTATGTATGTTTTTTATTATTGTTGTTATTGTGTGAAAAGTATGCTTGTATTAATTTTGATCTATTTAATGAATTATTTTCTTTTCAGGATATTCATCCATTTTATGCTGATCTTATGAATGTCCTGTACGATAAGGATCATTATAAGCTGGCTTTAGGACAAATAAATATTGCAAAGAACCTTATTGACAAGTAAGTGTTTTTTCAGCGAAATATTTAACTTTTTTTTATCAGAGGTTTAGGATTCTAATTCTAAAATGCTTAAAATAAATCTTTTTTTTTCTTTGCAGTGTTGCTAAAGATTATGTTCGATTAATGAAGTATGGAGATTCACTTTACCGATGCAAACAATTAAAACGTGCAGCTCTGGGACGCATGTGCACCATCATTAAACGTCAGAAACAAAGTTTAGAATATCTTGAACAAGGTAAAGAGGTTAGAGCTATTATTAATTTTCAAGCTGACATTGGCAGTACAGTTGGTTGGTGCTGCTGTCTTGCTTCTCTAGAATCCTGACTTCAAGTCCTGGACTGGATAATGTCTGTTTAGAGCCGACTTAAATATTTTTTGGTGGAGTGTTCCTTAATAGAGCAATAAATGGTATGTTGGTATTGAACAGGCTTTTAACATCTGATATCTAAAAAGAACAGTTCAAAAATATTTCTGCTTTCAGACGATACCTTTTTAGCATTTTTTTGTGAATAACATTGCATTATAACAAGATATTTCATTATATTTGAAAGTTTTACTAAAAACATGAATCCTTCAAACTTCTTTTTGGAAAATCAAAATTAAATAGCATTATGAGATAAATGTCAAAAAGGAAATAAAATATAGCCCAACTTGAATAAATAATGAGAGGAAGAAAAAGATTTAAAGGACATTTTCACTAAGCGTTCTTCTTAGGCACGCTGTCACATTCACATTAAAAGCTGTTGACTGAAGCATTCTGTCTTCTAACTGTCTTTGATTTGTGATGTTATCGTTAGGGATGTTTTCTGGAAAAAGAAATCTCTTACTCACTCCTAAACTTTGTTTCTTTTCTATACTTTTTTTTTTCTCTCTCTATGTATTTAGTCCGTCAGCATCTTTCACGTTTACCAAGTATTGACCCAAATACAAGAACTCTCATTCTCTGTGGTTATCCCAATGTTGGAAAGTCCAGCTTCATAAATAAGGTGTGTGAAAGTATGGTTTGCTTTGATTATTGCTGTGCCACTGGCTTATATTTGAAAATGTAATTGTTTTACTTAATCATTTTTAAATTAGTTGTGAAACTGTTTAATACTTTTATATAACCGTGACTTCACAGTACTCTTTTTATATACTGTATAGTATATTTTACATTGTGATCTTTATGCTGCCTATAGTACAGTGGTATGACATGCAGTTTAAATTATGGTAAGTGTATTGTGAGTACCAAAGGACTTTTTTCTTGTAGTTAGCTAATATGATCATTATGCTGTTTATGTACCATACAGCCTGGATGTATAATTGTGAGAATATGACACAAAATAAAAAGGACTTTTTTTTTTTTTTTTAGGTAACAAGAGCAGATGTTGAAGTTCAGCCGTATGCCTTTACAACAAAATCTTTGTTTGTTGGTCACATGGATTACAAGTATCTGCGCTGGCAGGTAACAGAACTCCTTATGTGTTTAATGTAATTAAGTTTGTAACATAACTATGTTATGCCAGTTGAAGACTGTAAGAAAAAAATGTATGCTTCATTTAGTAGAACTCAGTTTGTTGGTTTTTGTTGTTAATTTGTTTATATTTCTGCAAAAAAACAATAAAAGAGGACTATAAAAGCATTCTTCAGTGCTTTCTGGTATAATAGATATTTGCATAAAATAATGCTGTTTTATAGGACACTTTGAGTTAATAGTTGCTGTTTATTTTTTTTCTTTTTCCTATTTTTGGAAAGAAAGCAACCTAAAATGTTTTGGTGTAGGTTAGTGACAAAATTCCAAATAAGTGTTTTTGTTTAGTTCTTTTTAGATATCTCATTTTTTCATGTTCTTTGTTTAATGACAGTATTTAGTGTGTAATGTAGTTACACAGCAATATGTGTTGTAATAATCAACAGTTTTAACCACAATACACAGAATCTTTTATTTTAAAATATCACATTAGATTTTAAAAAGTGACCTAGAATCATCTACAGAAATTATATACATTTTGTGTGTTTTGTTGTGTCTATTCATGTTCAACTGTTTCCCCCCCAATGGCAATCTATTCTGTCAAAAAGGTGTTGCTAAAACACAAAAATGAAAGATTTTCATAATGATTATAATAAGATTATGTTAAAATATTAATACAGGTTGAGCATTTTTAATTTGAAATCCCAATATCCGAATGACATGGTATCATAAGTGGAAAATTCCACACCTGATCTCGCTTGCCCAACGGTCCCTGTATTATTATTATTTATTTTATTTTTTTTAAATAATGAGAGGACGTTCATAACACCTGAGCTGTAAGCGCCAACAAACGAGTGCTGTGCAACAACAACACACAACACACAGTGTGGTTCCCAGTAGAGTTTATGGAGCCGAAGATGAATTACAAAAAAAAGAGTGAGAGGCATGATAACAGTTACAAGGTACTTCCAAATTGATGCACGGGATGGGGAGTGAGTGGGGCGATGACACCTGCATGACAGTTCAAATATAATTATGTATACGCAAATAATTCAAATTCTGAAAATATCCAAAACACTTTAGGACCCAGGTGTGTCAGATTATGGATGCTCAGCCTGTACTGATGATACAGGAATGCCGCATTGTACCTAATGAAAGCAGAAAATAAAAGGGAGTATGCCTTTCCTCCTTTTCATAGAAGAAATTTTGTAAGATGTTTGCAAAATTATTTTTTTTAAATACAAGAATGGCGCATCACTCTAAATGAGTGCAAATGAAGGATCTTGGTCCTAAGCTTAGATAATCTCCAAGGTTTATAATTAAGTATATCAGATGCTATCTATTCTACAAGTAACCCCGCGAATCGGAAATCCTAGAATGGCAATCAGTTTCTGTTTCGTCCGATATGTGGATGGATGACACATCATGGAGGGCGGGTGCGTCTGGGGAAATGTCTTGTTTTGTGGAGACGTGAGTCTGTTGACTTTGCTGACACCGACTGCTTGAACAGGTTGTGTTGTTTGGGGGCCACCTACTGACTCTGGGAAGCCACTGCGTCTGACTGTGGGGCGAGCACCACAGCGCAATATGCGCCTCGGTGGGAAGCTGCTGCCTGAAGACATATCATGGAAGGTATATGCGGTGGTGTGGGCGGTCGCGTCCGGGCGGCTGTACAACGTGGCGTGCACACTTTACTCCAGGTGTAGTTCACAGGTTGTAGTCTCGTTTCTGTGTTTTCTTTGGGTTGAGCCTTGACTCCTTTCGCAAACGCATTGTAGGCGCACGCGTTGTCACAGCATGGACCTGTGGGGATTCGGTCCGTACTGTAATACAACCTTCGAATCCTCTCGTTTCTTTTTTTGCTCTGTGGCGGGCGGCAGTGCGCGTGCGCCTCGATGTGCCCAGCGCCCTGCGTCCATATCCGGTTTACAACCTTTGGTTAGTAAGATGGATAAGAAATGTATTAATTTGGATTAATTTGTAACCTGGTTCTGCAGTTTTACATTTGTATAATACCAGTTGTACTCTCTAATCCATATCTGTCTTGAAGTGTAATAGTTTATGCTGGCATTCTATGAGCTGTTTCAGTTTAATTAGTAATGATGTCACATAATAACAATTAAAATATTGTAATATTCCAGGTGCTTAATACAAAGCAGGGTAGCATATAACAAAAAATGGTTATGAAAGACATGAAAGTCTGCCTTTTTATATGGCGTCTTTTGCATATTAAACCATATTAAATATTTAAAAGTTCAGTTGTGCCTAGGCATAACACAGTAACAAAGTGACTACTGTTTCATGTTCTAACTACAAAGTTAACTATAGCACTAAAATTTATATGTGATATACTTGTTATCAAAATCTTGTATTCAAAGTAATGAACAGAGGGTTTTTAGATAAATGTTACAATTTTTTTTCTGTTTTGGGTTATGTTCATCTTGGTTTAAACTGCATTAATTAGTAATGAAACATAGAAAAGTAAATAATTAATATAACTGTCAGAATGACATGCATTCTTGAACAAGTTACACAAAACAATGTATTTGGACTTTTAGTGGTGTAAAAGTCACATGGTGTGTTTTAGTTTGTTTGAGTGCAGTAAAAGTGGCATTAAAGCTAATCTTGATAAATGTTACACTTTAATAGGTAGTGGACACACCAGGAATTTTGGACCATCCTCTGGAGGAGCGAAATACAATAGAAATGCAGGCCATTACAGCCCTGGCTCACTTACGTGCAGCAGTTCTCTACATAATGGATGTTTCAGAACAGTGTGGCCATAGTCTGGAAGAACAGATGGAACTCTTCAAAAACATTAGGCCCCTGTTTGCCAACAAGGTCAGAAGCATTATAAGGTGCAACTTTTTTGAGACTAATATCACTTTCTTTATAATAACTTTAATGAAATTGTTTTAATTTTTTTAACAGCCATTAATTATTGTGGCCAACAAATGTGACGTGAAGCGTGTTGAGGAACTTTCAGAAGAAAATCAGGCGAGTTTCCTTTTTATTCTGTACCATGGGGTTTTATTAGTTAAATACAATATTAAGTGTTGGTCCAAACTTTGTGTAGTAATGGAATATGGGCATCAGCTTTATTTACTTGGTCACAGTAGTAAACAAAATGTTTTAGTGTAATGGAAACATTTTACAGCTAAAAAAGTAATTTTTATTAATCCAAGATATTTACAGTGCATCCGGAAAGTATTCAAAGCGCATCACTTTTTCCACACTTTATGTTACAGCCTTATTCCAAAATGGATTAAATTCATTTTTTTCCTCAGAATTCTACACACAACACCCCATAATGACAACGTGAAAAAAGTTTACTTGAGGTTTTTGCAAATTTATTAAAAATAAAAAAATTGAGAAAGCACATGTACATAAGTATTCACAGCCTTTGCCATGAAGCTCAAAATTGAGCTCAGGTGCATCCTGTTTCCCCTGATCATCTTTGAGATGTTTCTGCAGCTTGCTTGGAGTGCACCTGTGGTAAATTCAGTTGATTGGACATGATTTGGAAAGGCACACACCTGTCTATATAAGGTCCCACAGTTGACAGTTCATGTCAGAGCACAAACCAAGCATGAAGTCAAAGGAATTGTCTGTAGACCTCCGAGACAGGATTGTCTCGAGGCACAAATCTGGGGAAGGTTACAGAAAAGTTCGGCTGCTTTGAAGGTCCCAATGAGCACAGTGGCCTCCATAATTCATAAGTGGAAGAAGTTCGAAACCACCAAGACTCTTCCTAGATTTGGCCGGCCATCTAAACTGAGCGATCAGGTGACCAAGAACCCGATGGTCACTCTGTCAGAGGTCCTCTGTGGAGAGAGGAGAACCTTCCAGAAGGACAACCATCTCTGCAGCAATCCACCAATCAGGCCTGTATGGTAGAGTGGCCAGACGGAAGCCACTCCTCAGTAAAAGGCACATGGCAGCCCGCCTGGAGTTTGCCAAAAGGCACCTGAAGGATTCTCAAAACCATGAGAAAGAAAATTCTCTGGTCTGATGAGACAAGGATTGAACTCTTTGGTGTGAATGCCAGGCGTCACGTTTGGAGGAAACCAGGCAATGCTCATCACCAGGCCAATACCATCCCTACAGTGAAGCATGGTGGTGGCAGCATCATGCTGTGGGATGTTTTTCAGCGGCAGGGACTGGGAGACTAGTCAGGATAAAGGGAAAGGTGACTGCAGCAATGTACAGAGACATCCTGGATGAAAACCTGCTCCAGAGCGCTCTTGACCTCAGAATGGGGTGACGGTTCGTCTTTCAGCAGGACAACGACCCTAAACACACAGCCAAGATATCAAAGGAGTGGCTTCAGGACAACTCTGTGAACGTCCTTGAGTGGCCCAGCCAGAGCCCATACTTGAATCCGACTGAACATCTCTGGAGAGATCTTAAAATGGCTGTGCACCGACGCTTCCCATCCAACCTGATTGAGCTTGAGAGGTGCTGCAAAGAGGAATGGGCGAAACTGGCCAAGGATAGGTGTGCCAAGCTTGTGGCTGAAATTGCTGCCAAAGGTGCGTCGACAAAGTATTGAGCAAAGGCTGTGAATACTTATGTACATGGGATTTCTCAGTTTTTTTTATTTTTAATAAATTTGCAAAAATCTCAAACTTTTTTCACGTTGTCATTATGGGGTGTTGTGTGTTGAATTCTGAGGGGAAAAAATGAATTTAATCCATTTTGGAATAAGGCTGTAACATAACAAAATGTGGAAAAAGTGATGCGCTGTGAATACTTTCCGGATGCACTGTATAGTAAACTTACTTGATATTATTGAAAGCTGAAATATATTTATGCCAGACGTAGCAGAAGACTTTTTCTAGCCGCTGTAGTCATTTAATTGTAACATACTTTTCCCATGCAAGACATTCTACCTAGACTAACGTCCATATTTTAATTTGTAATATTTGTTTTGTGGTGTTGAAGGTTAACTTGATCATTTGAAATCCACAAGTTTTTGTACCCATTAGATGGTAGAACATGGTGATTCTTTTGTTTGCATTGTGGGATACAGCCCGGACACAGACAGGTAGACATGATTGATTTCAACCCACACACGTTTATTTACAATAAGTGCACAACCCAGTGCCGCAGCACCAATCACCCTCAGTCCAGGCCCTTTCAAACGCAATGCCTCTCTTCGCCGCCTCCACTGCTCTCCTCCAAGACTGTGTCCACTTCCACCCGACTCCAGCCATTGAATGGAGGGAGGCGGCCCCTTTTATACACACCTGGATGTGCTCCAGGTGCCTCCTGATTAGCCTTTGTAGACACTCCCCAGTATGGCAAAAGTACCGGCTGCAGGTGTGGCGGAAGTGCTGAGGGCCAGGGCTCCATAGGCATTGGGGCGCCCCCTGGCGGTGACCACGGGCCCCTATAGGGTTGAGCTTCAAAGCTCTGTTCCCGTGGTCCCCAAAGCTACCAGGACGGTCGCCCCCACGTGGTCTGGGGGAGGCGTAAGCCCTCCTCCGGTCCTCCAGGGCGTCCCGGCTGGGTACCACCCTCAGCCTCCTGTGACAGTATATTCAGTTTCCTAGTCTCCCTAGGTCATAGTGGTATCTGATCCACTGTAGTGAAAAAAATAACGTGTAAAGTTACTGCAGATTGCTAGTTATTGCTAAGCAGGTTTATCCTCTTTCTGCCTTTGACTTGTGCCAGGATGTTCCTACATCTTTGGAGGTTACAGCCAAGGTGTTTGGTTACTAACTGGGAAATCATATTAATTTAATAAAGCAAACTATGACTATCTTCAGCCAAGACAGCAGTAAAGGGCATTGTGAATATCATAGAGCAAAGGTGTTTTGTACACATTTCCTGAAGACAGCCATAGGACAATGATAAGAGTATCAGTGCAGGACAAATATAGTGTAGTTGCACGTCCAATAATTTTGTAAGTCAGTAGGAGCCCATAGTATTATGGAGGTCCATAACTATTTAACTACTGTATGGGATATGCACATTATGTATATTTCTATTTTAAAGAACTGTTAACAAAGTACATTACAAAATCAAATCACACATTACTGATTAACTTTAATGCAGCATTGAACAAATGGACTGTTTTGTGGGGTGTGGTTATTGGTGGATCGTACATTTTCATGCTAGGAATTGCATAGATTAGAGCCATAACAACGAGTTCTTAAAATGGCCAATATGGAGTTAATCTGACAAGCTAAGAGATCTGGATGGCATGTGCCTACAATCATATCCCTAAGTTAGAGTGGACAAAGACAAACATGTAAACATTTAAAAAACAGAGAATTTTAAGACCAATTCTGGAAGTGACGTGGATCTAGTGAAGAGACTGAAGAACAGGAGAAACATAGTCCCCAATTCTAGTGAAAAAGAGAACTCTGGCAGCCGCATTACTGGCTCTCTGTAATGATGCAAAAGAGTATTAGGAAGACCAGCCAAGAGGGCATTACGGTAATCCTCTCTGCAAGAGACAAATGTATTAATGTGTTTTTAGCTATTATCCTTAGTTTGGCATTGATGCTTGTAGCAATATTATGTATATGAAAGTATGTAGTTTTATAGACACTACTCACATGATGCTTAAAACTGACTCCATTTCAAAAATGGCTTCTGTTATTGTTATTTAAAGTTTTTGTTTATAATTAAAGAGTGCCTGTGTTTTTAGCTTTTATGCTTCATTTCCTGTTATGAGACCATCTGTCGTATTGGTATTTAACTGTTAAAACATTAGAGAAATTTAGCCTTTTGTGACGTCAATGCAGTTAAACAAAGAGCTAAGAGAGTCCATAGGCATTTGGTACCAGGGTCCGGTGTAGCTGAATATTATCAACATACTGGTAGAAGGAAACTTTGAAACTCTTTATAATACCAGCTCATGGAAGCATATACTGATTAAATAATAAAGGCCCTGGAATGGAGCCCTGCAGAATACCACAGGACACCATATAAACCTTAAGAGGTATAAATGTCTAATGCAGCGGTGCATTTGTGCTCCCATAGATAGGGACACGAATCGGACTAAGAAGAAGCCAGAGAGACCAACCTTGTGTATCCAAAGCTGGCTGTGCTTTAGAAGATCTACAAGAGAAATATCACACGGGTTCCTATTAACTCTCGGATCATTGTGAACCTTCAGAAGAGCTGTCTCAGTTGTATGGCAGGACCTGAACCCAGATTAAATTGTTCATAGAGATTACAAAAACTCAAATATTCAAGTAATGGATTAGAAAGGGAGGTTGGAAAAATTACTGTAATTACCCAGACCAGAGGAGTTGAGGTTATTTTTCTTTAGTCTCTCTCTACTTAGTTTTCAGTTAGTTTTGAAAGATTCTCAGTTTCAGTGATTGGTTGACAAGGTGCAGATTGCCCACTGATGTATTTTAGCAAAGACACAAAGTCTTTAAACATAAATTGTCAAGGTCAAATTCTAATAATTAACTGTGTTTCCCCTATAGAAATTATTCAAAGATTTTGAGGAGGAGGGAATTTCTGTAATTGAAACAAGCACTTTAACTGAAGAAGGTGTTATGCAAGTCAAAACAGAGGTAAGCTTAGTGATTATGTGATATACCTTAAAGCTTAAGTTTTAGCAGTTTAAACTGTAGCTAGTGAAGCTGAAGTGCAAATTTGACTGGTTGTCTCAAATCTTAAATTTTAGGCTTGTGATAAATTGCTATCCTATCGTGTTGAGACTAAAATGAAAGGGAAAAAGGTGAATGATGTATTGAATAGACTCCATTTGGCAGTTCCATCTAAAAGAGATAACAAGGTAAGATTTTAACTGTTAATCATACCTAAATTTAATCTGTATTAATTTTTTGTTTATTTCATTTAACTAACCAAACTGTTTTTATTGTTTATCAAGAGAAAGGTGAATCCTTTGGATATGTAAAAGTACTCTGATCTTGCCTGTAACCATTGCAGTTCCCCATGGTCATTGTTAGTTGAATGGTGATGGTTATAGCTTGTACCAGAGAAATGAAGAGACTTTAATTTTATATAAATATGAACATAAGCTATAGTTTTAACCTTTTTGCACCAACAGGAAACTAAAATATGTAAATTATCAGGTTTAGTCCTACAATAGTTAAAAATCTTGGTGGCATGCTTGTGCTTGTAACAAAACCGATAGAACAGTTTGGAAAAGCTTTGTGGGATCTGGGAATAGAAGGAATGACAGATTCTAGGCTTTACACATTGGTGCCAAATAGCTCGACTAACAAAGAATGACTGATGTCAACCTCACTGGAAGGTTACTTAGTGCTTAGCGTCCTCGTGTCCATTGCCTTTGAGTGTGGCTTTCCGATCCAGCCTTCATCTCTACTAGTGATTGCTTTGTTTCCATGAAAATACTCAGGAAATGTGCTTTCAGTCCTTCAAGATAAGCCCTAAGAAATGCTTTTAAGTCTGCTTTTGTCATAACATCACTGCTCAAAACCTCTTCCCTTAATGAGGAACACTTTATAATTTTTTTATACTTTTGAATTACTTTAGAGTGTACATATTTGAGCATGTAGTGTGTTTCAGTTTAATTCGTACAATCCCTCATACTGTCATAGAGATGTGACCTCAGTAAAGGTGCTACAAACAAATACTCAAGTACTCAGTGTGTTGCACTGTTTCTTTTTTTAAGACAGTGGAGTGTCTCTCAGTATGAGAACCATGAAAGTAGATATGGCACATATTTGAATAGTATGAGAGCATCTGAGATGCAGTCCGTAGTTGCCAGCATACTGACGGATTATGTACTTTTTTATGGTATAGATGAACAATATTTCACACATTTAAACAATATGTAATTATGTAAATGTAGTGTACACACAACTTCATAATACTTTTTAACATTATTCCTTCTAAATCTTACTGCTAAACTTTCCCCATATCTCTAGAGTACCCCATTGTAATGTTAACATGATGAGAAATCCCCTTTTCAAAACCAGAATTCAGGCCTAGTGGTTTTTAGTTTGGATGTGGGGATACGTGTCTTCATCAACAATTTGAGGCAAAAAGCGGTACGGTATGCAGCCTGCAATTTTCAACACATAGCAACCAGCTGGTACTGAGTGGAAGAGTTGTACCTTGTTTTATTTGAAAGCACATAAAGTGAAGGCCAACTGTGATCAGGCAGATCTGCATTTGTTTCCAAAACACAACCGTACCCACCCGTCCCACAACTCTAGTGGCATGCGTTCTCATAATTGTCAGATCCTGTGTCATTAAAACAAATGTGGTACCTTAATCAGAATACATATTATAATTGCAGAGTGTTTGCACTAAGATACTTAGGTGTTTTGAAATGTAACATGTGTAGGTAGAATTAATTTACACTTTCTGTTTGTGCAGGAAAGACCACCCTTCATTCCAGAAGGTGCTTTGTTGCGTAGGAAAGCAATGGAAGTGGACATTCCAAAACGCAAGCTTGTAAGTATATTTAACGGATGCATTGACAATTATTTGAGAGCAAAATGTTGTTCAAATAAAGCAACAATAGGATGGTAAAATAATTTGCTGTGTTGTAAAGTGTTCTATTAATGCTTTAGAATATCTATTGCTATAGGAAAAAAAATAAGCTCATGGCTTAAAAAAAATGCTTTGCAAAAGCAACTTGTAAATTTTTAAACTTTAAGAGAAAGAGAGAGTCACCTTGACATGCTAAAACAGATAAGCTAACCTAATGATGCACCAAAATTCAAGATCTAAGTGAGAGTGCATGGACTTGAATCTCTTTACATCAATGCATGGAACCGAATATTTCAAAATGTAATAGTTTTGAAAATATCCATTTTTAAGTGCTTTATAATTTAACTGAGTATTTTTCTTTACAGAAAGCTTAATTAATAGTATGATTTGATCTCACCTACTCACTTCAATTCAATAAACAAACATTTTTGTAGCACTTTTCTCACTACTCAAAGCGCTCAGCAGTTATAGGTTAAGGGCCCAACAGAGCAGAGTCCCTATTGGCATTTACAGGGTTCGAACCACAGTGCAGATCCTTAGCCACAGAGCTTCAAATAGCATCCATCTTTTTATTTTAAAGTTGTCGTCTGTTGCCAAGCAAATGAAGTGTGCATGGCACAATGAAACAAGAGATACATTTTTAGCAAAGTTTTACTTGATTCTTTGCATCTGACACATAAAAGCAGCTGCTATGGAAATTCTTGACTAATAACTAGCTTGGTGTCCTAGATTACTGTTAGTTAAAGCAGGGTCAGTAATCTGCTCAGCCATTAATATTGGTTCAGCTATGATGTCTCAGGGATTCATAAAGAATGTCGAATCAAAATCAAAAAATGTTAATCTTTGCTCATTGTCAAAAAGGTAACATGTTTTTTGTTGATACCTGTCTAAAAGCAGCAGAAGAAAATATTCTTTGCACATTTTAGTGAAAATAACTAAGCATTTTAACAGTATTTTAAAATGATCATGCTTGTTATTTATTTATTTGTTTTATATATTTATTTATTTTTACATTTCCAGGAGAGAGATCTAGAGCTGGAGCTGGGTGATGACTATGTTTTAGACCTTCAAAGTAAGTAGCGCTTCCTTTCAGCTTAACAGAAAATTATTTTAACATTGTAAGTTCTGAAGGTATTAAAACCTTTGAAGGACTACTCCACAAAATATATATATTTTTTAACATTTTACTTACCCCATGTGGTTTGTAGTGGTGGCCAAGAAAAACATTTAATCTCATATTTTCATAGAGAACAGAGATTATCTTTCTAATAGAATGAGAGTCTGTGGAGACTAATGCTGGACCACAACAAATAACAAAAATACAGAAGAAGAAAAAAAATCCCACGTTACTTGTGTCACATGATCCTCCCACCAAGTCGTCAAGTCATTTACTCGCAATGTCCCAAACACATGTATTTTTTGTTAAAAAATGTTGCTAAACACTTCTGGGAAATCAGAGTAGTGCTCACAGAGGAAGTGTGTTTGCATGGGATCAAGCTTTCAAATTGAAGACTGTCCTCCTGCTCAGCTTTGTACGCTGAATAATCTCCTTGGCCAGTCTCCTCCTGATTTTTTTCCCTACTCAGTGCTGATTTTAGTCCTGTGGCCACTGATAGCTTTCCTCACCCTCAGCAATGCCCAAGAAAACAAAAGCTGGTAAAGAGGGAAGACAGTTTCAAGAGAGATACGGGGCAGAATATGTAGTTGTGATGAGCAGATGGTACATATGTGTCCTGTTTGCAAAAAATTGTGTTGGTAGTTGTTTGCTGATCTAGTCTTCCCCACACTAGGTATATAAAAGGTTGTATTTCACCCTCAGTAAAACTGAGTTAGAGCGTCCTGGTTTAATGGATCACACAGTTTTGCCATCCTTTTCAACTCATTTAATTACACAAAGTCAGTTTTTTTTTCTTATGTCTCATTGACATCTGTATCCACTTTGCCTTCCTGTCCTTTCTAAACACTAAGAAATGTGACTGTACTGTCATCATGGCTCAGTCTGGTTTTTGTACTTCTAATCTGTTATCTCATCCTCAGTTAGTTAAAGAAAATTGCTGTCAAGAGTCCTTAATCAGATTCATGACAAGGGAACAAGTAGAGTTTTATGTAACTTTTACTGCCTCTCTTTGTTTTCTTGGATTGAGTAGAAAATCCTTTTCATACTGTAACTATTGAAGCTTCATTAAGCTGCACATTATGACATTTCAGTCCACCCATACCCATCTGCTGTTGGCTGACCTTTTGTGGAATCTGCCACCACCTCCATACACATTTTCCACAGCCTCCTCCTGGACTTCATTCTCTTCCCCTCCACCTTCTTGCACCTCTTCTGTTGCTCCACATGTCTGAACCAATTCAGTATGTTTCTCCTTACTGTAACACAACACAAAGCGTTCCTATGAACTTGACATTCATCTTCATTTCAAACTGTGATATTCTATACATCCACTGATTGTTCTTACCTCTGCTCTTTCGGGCATTGCACCATGCTCAGCTTCTGTTACCCAAATCTCACTCCCCAACTGCATACTGCTCCTCATCTAGCTTTTGTCAACTGTCCACATCAGCCATCGAAGTGTAACACAAAGGATCCCATAATATAGCATAAAGGCAATTGAATTAACGAGAAGATGAGAGAATATATTCAAATTTCTCCATTCAGTTTTGAAAGTTCAACTTGTAACACATAGCTGAATATATTCAGATTTTAGATATTTGACAGTCATATAATGGTCTAGGATGGACACGTATCCTGAGGCTGAAGTCGTGGAGTCCTATGAGACTGTGAAGGAAGTGTTAGCTTTAGAACATAAATGAATGAATGCAGATTGAGTAGACTGGACTACAGTCACTACTAGGAACCCACCCTGCTGCGTGTAAGCACAAAAGAAGGATGAGAAAATGGATATCTACACTATCAGTCAAAAGTTTTAGAACACCTCAGTTTTTCCAGTTTTTCTTCAAATTTAATCAGTTAAAATGCAATGAATGACCTACAGTGCATCCAGAAAGTATTCACAGCGCATCACTTTTTCCACATTTTGTTATGTTACAGCCTTATTCCAAAATGGATTAAATTCATTTTTTTCCTCCGAATTCTACATACAACACCCCATAATGACAACGTGAAAAAAGTTTACTTGAGGTTTTTGCAAATTTATTAAAAATAAAAAAACTGAGAAATCCCATGTACATAAGTATTCACAGCCTTTGCTCAATACTTTGTCGATGCACCATTGGCAGCAATTACAGCCTCAAGTCTTTTTGAATATGATGCCACAAGCTTGGCACACCTATCCTTGGCCAGTTTCGCCCATTCCTCTTTGCAGCACCTCTCAAGCTCCATCAGGTTGGATGGGAAGCGTCGGTGCACAGCCATTTTAAGATCTCTTCAGAGATGTTCAATCGGATTCAAGTCAGGACTCTGGCTGGGCCACTCAAGGACATTCACAGAGTTGTCCTGAAGCCACTCCTTTGATATCTTGGCTGTGTGCTTAGGGTCGTTGTCCTGCTGAAAGATGAACCGTTGCCCCAGTCTGAGGTCAAGAGCGCTCTGGAGCAGGTTTTCATCCAGGATGTCTCTATGCATTGCTGCAGTCATCTTTCCCTTTATCCTGACTAGTCTCCCAGTTCCTGCCGCTGAAAAACATCCCCACAGCATGATGCTGCCACCACCATGCTTCACTGTAGGGATGGTATTGGCCTGGTGATGAGCGGTGCCTGGTTTCCTCCAAACGTGACGCCTGGCATTCACACCAAAGAGTTCAATCTTCGTCTCATCAGACCAGAGAATTTTCTTTCTCATGGTGTGAGAGTCCTTCAGGTGCCTTTTGGCAAACTCCAGGCGGGCTGCCATGTGCCTTTTACTAAGGAGTGGCTTCCGTCTCGCCACTCTACCATATAGGCCTGATTGGTGGATTGCTGCAGAGATGGTTGTCCTTCTGGAAGGTTCTCCTCTCTCCACAGAGGACCTCTGGAGCTCTGACAGAGTGACCATCGGGTTCTTGGTCACCTCCCTGAATAAGGCCCTTCTCCACCGATCGCTCAGTTTAGATGGCCGGCCAGCTCTAGGAAGAGTCCTGGTGGTTTCAAACTTCTTCCACTTACAGATGATGGAGGCCACTGTGCTCATTGGGACCTTCAAAGCAGCAGAAATTTTTCTGTAACCTTCCCCAGATTTGTGCCTCGAGACAATCCTGTCTCGGAGGTCTACAGACAATTCGTTTGACTTCATGCTTGGTTTGTGCTCTGACATGAACTGTCAACTGTGGGACCTTATATAGACAGGTGTGTGCCTTTCCAAATCATGTCCAATCAACTGAATTTACCACAGGTGGACTCCAATTAAGCTGCAGAAACATCTCAAGGATGATCAGGGGACACAGGATGCATCTGAGCTCAATTTTGAGCTTCATGGCAAAGGCTGTGAATACTTATGTACATGTGCTTTCTCAATTTTTTTGTTTTTAATAAATTTGCAAAAACTTTTTTCACATTGTCATTATGGGGTATTGTGTGTAGAATTCTGAGGGAAAAAAATGAATTTAATCCATTTTGGAATAAGGCTGAAACATAATAAAATGTGGAAAAAGTGATGCGCTGTGAATACTTTCCGGATGCACTGTATAATGGTGAAAAGGTAAGCAGTAAACTGTCTGAGGTTTAAATTTAAAGTTTAGGTTGGCAAAAACTGTAAAAAGAAACTTCAGAATATTACCAATGGGCCTTCTTCAGGGAACAACAAATAGGTTACAACCTACAGATGTTCTGCAGCAATTTAAGTAAATTCAGTGTTGTCGAGATGAAGCAAACAATTTGCAGAGGTGTCCCAACTTTTGTTGATTATTTAAAAACCCCTCCGTCTGTCTTAAAGCTGCGTTGGAACAGACTGTGTCACTACACCCCTGAAATACAACTTGGACAATATCACACTGTAGACAGTTGTAATTCAAATGATAATGGCAGGAAAAGGCAATTAATAAATGAAATGAGACAGAGCATTACTACCCTTAGAAGTGTAGGCCTTTCATTTAGAGAAACTGCAAAAAAAAATCTGTCAGTGAGTACGGTGTCCTTCACAGTCCAAAGGCAAATGGAAACTGGAAGAAAGAGATCTGGCAAACCCAAAGTCACAACCCAATCGGAAGACAAATTTCTATGGGTAACAAGCTTACGTGATCGGTGCCTCACAGCACAACAGCTTAACAGAGTACCTCAAAAACTGTTCTCAGTTTCTACTGTGAAGAG
This sequence comes from Erpetoichthys calabaricus, assembly GCF_900747795.2. Lineage (NCBI taxonomy): Eukaryota > Metazoa > Chordata > Cladistia > Polypteriformes > Polypteridae > Erpetoichthys > Erpetoichthys calabaricus. The sequence goes on along the minus strand of NC_041399.2, from coordinate 175,339,671 downwards.
AACACTTTGTGCTGCAGGTTTGACAGGATGAATGGCAGTAAGAAAGCCATTCCTTAAAGGACAAAATAGGGCTTTGAAGTACCAGTTGTGGACAACCGTGTATTTCCTTATTGAATTAAATAACACATTAAAGCATGTTCCCTTTCCTTTAACATCTGCTCTCGAGGATGCACTACACCAAGTAAAAAAAAAATGCATGGCCATGTATAAAAATGGGCAACGATAAATAAATACCAAAAGTTCTTAACATTTTCTAAATACAATATGAAAATGAAAGCAGTGACATCTTTATACAGGAAATTAATCTGCATTAGCCTTAAACAAACTGCATTCCTTATGCAGTAGGTTGTCAAGAGTTTCAGTTCTGTTGTGTGTTTATTACCATCTACAAATATTCACTGCATTCATTTCAGTATGTTGCATAGCTTTACACCGTATGCTGCTTGCGAATATACACAGTTGTGAAATCTGTGAGGTATACATAAGATAGAAGGACAGTGCTGTTCACACATATGTGGAAAGGCCCCTCCATGTTTGTCTTTGTCTAACATGTACTTTTGATTGCAGAATATTGGGATCTGATGAATAAGAATGAAAAATATGATAAGATTCCTGAAATCTGGGAAGGCCATAATATTTCAGATTACATTGACCCTGACATCATGAAGGTAAGTGTCACCTGCTGTTGACTGGTTGCTTGTCTCTAAGGAGTTGAGATCTTTGTTGACCTCAAGATTGTTTAAGTCTTGTTAACAGACTGATTTTCCTCAAGCTCTGTGCCATGACAAAATATGATTTAGTGTTTTGAAGTATATATTTTATTTTTTTCCATTTAGAAGTGTGCACATGACCAGTGAATAGTTTACTTTTTGATTTCTTCAAATACCCTTTTTTAGCTGAATTAATAGAGGTTAACTCAAATAAAGAAAGATCAGTATAAAGAGTCCCTGTGACGAAAGTACCTTCTGTATTTGCTTGAATATTAAATAAGGCTGACGTAGTACTTGATGTTGTGTAAATCTGCTTGAAGGAGTCTTAATGGGAACATGAATAAAAAAATGGAGTTGCCCACTTTGCTAACATGCACATTTGGTCAGTTGTAAGCCACACAGATGTTAATGTAGGTCTGCATACAGTGCACTGTCACCAATCACACGACCAGGGCCAGCACAGCACTTGTGTCTGTATGACTTACTGTAGCCCGCTTATAACAGTGATATAAACGGCCATGAGACAAAGAATACAACAAATCAAAGTAAAGGTCCACTGAAGATCCTGGTGGTGACTCAATTCAATACTTCATAAATGATACCGTTAGTTGTCATTTGAACTGAAGAAGTTAGCCCTTTGCAGAAGGTTTGTCCAGTGTGGAGGAAACCCAAACAGAAGTGCAATATAAGATGTACCTGAGGTATGAAACAATGCATTTACATAAGCTACTGGGGGATCGAGCGTGAACTGCAGGTCACCGTCTTCTGAGTGACGAGTCCTTTGCTAGTTTAGGTTTTTCTGGTTTATCAAGCTTTGCTTCTCTCTTTGCGGTGACACACCCGGCTCTTAAAGCCAATCCTCACACAGCCTTGGCTTGTGTTTCATTCCATGTAAAGATAATATTTTATATGTCTAGTGGTATTTGGTGGTGGTTTGTATCGTACTACTAACTTCTGAGGTGCGATACACCTTGACAGTGCCTCACTGACTGCTCATTTTATCTGTAGCTAAGTCAGAAGTTTTATTTGTTTTTAGTTATCCTGGTGTATTTGAAGTGGGGTTGTTGTGTGTTATGATTCATATTTATTTATTAATTGAGGTTTGTAAAAAGCTAAAATTCTGAAGTTCTTTGTCTGTCCATCTATTCTGATTAATACAAGAAATAAATTTACATCAGTTCTACATGAAAATTTAAGGGGAATCAGAAAAGTAGCTTCAGAATATTACAAAAAGAAAGCTTGTGTTATTCTGTAAAAAAATACAATTCAGTATGTTGAAAATTGAATGTGCTGAGCCTTTGCCAGTTTTCCTGTCTACAGTTTGAAAAGCAGTCGGATTGTGTGAGCAGATAGACAGCTCTGGTTGAAGACAGTTGGAAACTCTGAATAAAACATTTATTGAATTTTATGAATGTATCTTTTAGTTATTTTGGTGTGTATTTAAGGCAAGTTGTGTGTTAAAATATTTATTTGTTTATTGAGGTTCTGTAAAAAGCTACATTTTCCCTCTCAGGGTGGGGGGGCAAATGACGTTCTGTCTGTCTGTATTTTCTAGTTAATAGAAAAACCACAATTGTATTTAGTTCAATATAAAAATTAAGGGAAATTGGAACAACAGCTTCAAACTATTAAAAAAAAATCCAGCACTTTGAAAAGCACTTTAACAAAATAACAGAAAACAGTTTATTGGCTATTGCTAATTTGTCCCTCAACTGAATAAACCGTATTTTAATTTCACTGCATCACAGTAAAAGATCGCATTATGCCAGAAAAGAAAGCTGGCTTAGTTCTGATTTAAAAAAATGGCCGTATAAGGTTTGTTTTTTATTGTGTGGTAGAAACTGGAAGAACTAGAGAAAGAAGAAGACTTAAGAGAGAAGGCTGGAGAGTATGAATCAGACACTGAAAGTGAAGATGAGGAAATGCAGGAGATCAGAGAGCTGGCAAGAAAAATTAGACAGAAAAAGAAACTGAAAATCCTGGAATCAAAGGAGAAAGATGTGCACGGACCAAGGATGCCACGGACTGTCAAAAAGGTAAACTAAGAATAATGTGGTGTACTGATTCATGAGTCACTGTCATAGCTGCAAAGTTATATTGGCAATTTCGTTTTCAGTAAATCATGACATTAAGTGTTAATTATCCTAGAATGTTTACAGGCCTTGGCAAGCTCATATTTGTTTCTATTGTAGACAAGAAACAGAGTGAAAGAAAATGAAGAGAAGTTAGTTTTAAAGATGTTAACGTTCAAGTTAATAAGTTACAATTTTTCACATTGCCGTGTCAAAATCAAGTAAACTACTTGATCATCTTGGAGTGTATAAAATATTCAACAATCATTTTGTACTATAAAAGGCAGAATTGTGAATGATTTGTGACAAAGATATTCCTTTGAAGAGTGAGCAGTGCTTGCCTCATGTCCTGGTAAGAGTTAGGGACATGATGGTGGTCCAGAGCCCACCCACGGCACAGCGTCATTGGTTCATTGATTTCATTGAAAAATTCAGACTTGTTCTTATTGTTTTATCACTAGGAGCATTTGGATTTGTATATAAAAATGTCCTATGATTTTAAATAGTGTGTCTAATGGTGAATTTCTATGTAAGAAGTCCATCCCCTTCTGTTGAGTAATGTCACTTTAATGGTGCTGTGAAGTAAAAGGTGGTGGCTGATGGAGGTGGTTGTGTAATTTGAGGTGCGCTGAGCTGAGCTGGCAGCTGAATCTGAGCTGTTAGGACCACATTCACAGTGCCTTCGTAATACTTTAACATTTGTTTGTTCTTACAGGTTGAGAAGAAGACGCTTGAAAAAGAAATGAGTAGCCTTGGCATTGACATGGAAGACAAGAGTAATGTAAGAGCTAAGTCGTATTTTCTTCCACCTGCCTAAGTAATGAATATTTGCTTTTAATTACAATTCAGTACATTTTCAGTTTCTCTCATCTCTCAAATTGTGATCAGAATACAAGTTACTCTGTATTTGAAGAGTCAAAAACAATATTGTAAAGTTAATAACAAAAAAAAAACTTAAGTATTAATTTTTTTAATTTATTTTAGCTATACCATGATTTAAATCACAGATAGTGACGTATAATTCACGCTCTTTTATTTACTAGTACTAAATAATGCTTACACACTTTAAGCCATTTATATTTTTTCTAATGCAATGAATAAAAGTTGCTGTGATAGAACATACAAGAACAGGGAAATGTTTAGAATCCGAATGACAGACTTAATAAGTGCAGTGGTCCGTTTTAGTGCCAGCTGCATGATGGCGCAGGTCCAGCTCACAGATGGAGAACTGCGATTTATTAAAGGATACTGGTGGTAATGTAATAATAATTAATAATAATAAGCAGAGTGGTGGCTCTGAGGCTAAGGATCTGCGCTGGCATCCCGAAGGTTGCCGGTTCGAATCCTCGTCACTGCCAAAAGAGATGCTACTCTGCTGGGCCCTTGAGCAAGGCCCTTAACCTTCAATTGCTCCAGGGGCGCCGTACAATGGCTGACCCTGCGCTCTGACCCCAAGGGGTATGTGAAAACGAACAAATTCCTAATACGAGAAATTGTATACAATGATCCCCCGCCTATTGGTGAAGTTATATTCCAGACCCACCCGCGATAGGTGAAAATCTGCAATATAGAAAGACCACAAAAAAAATTTTTTTTTTTTTTTAAGAGTTTAAGCCTCAAAATACCCAAACCCGATTTAAACACATGTAAACTTATTAAAACACACTTTTTAAACACATATGATATGTGGATGTCGGGCTAAGAATATGAGTAACATCTCTCTATTATAAAACATTTTAACGTCATGCAAGATAAGGCAGTGAGACAGAACAGTGAGAACAGCTGCTGTACAGGCTTTTAAATGATTGACGGGCAGAGCGACAAGCAGAACAAGCATCTTAGCAGAAGCAGCACAAAGTCCACTTCTCCTTAGCGTGCATTCGCCCCCCCCCCCCCCCCTTCACAACACAAAGTGGCAGGAGTGTAGTGCACCTCAGGCCAGGGGGGGGTTTGAGCGAAGCGATCTCAGACAGACACTTTGAAGACACTCCCTACTTACAATTTAAAACAAGCTCATTGGCATCTAACCAAGCAGTTGTCGGAATGCTTTTGGCGAGAAGCAGAACATGCAGCTTGCCAGCAGCAGCTGCAGAAACCCAGCAGATAATCCAAGTACTTCTTAGCGTGCGTTCAGCTCCTCCTTCACAAAGCGAGTGGCAGAGACGCATAGTGGCAAAATGACATCTGCTGTACAGGCTTTTAAAGTGATTGACGCAAAGCGCAACAAGCACAACACACAGCTGGCCAGTGGCAGCAACAAGACACCAGCTGAACTGATCGCATCTCTTTAGCGTCCGTTCAGACCGTTCACACAACGAGCAGCATTACAAGTCCCACGAGAAAGAGATTTAACCACGCCCGGGGGAGGAAATAAAGGACAAATATTGTTTTTACAAAAGTTTTAAAGTAAAAATGAAAATAATGCATATGTAACAATTCCCATGAAAATAACAATCTCTTTAAATTGTGTATCCGGTAAACCAAACTCGGGGGGTGGGCAACAGAAGCAAGCAGGGGGCTCTGCCCCCTAGTAATAATATTAGTATTAATAAATCCACGATGTGACGGGGGATCACTGTAAGGCGAAATAAAGAACAAAAAAAAAAAAAAAAACAAAGTTAGTTTAAACTACAGAAAACCGCAATGGAAAATTCAGAGGAAAGCAAAAGATGTTGCTGTCCTCAAGGCAATAAAATAAATAAATACTAAACTTAATTCCTAGGAAGTGGATAAAAGTAAAGACGGAATGGTGTGAATATCTTAAATAGGACACGCGTGTTTTTTTTTAGTAATAAGCAGTTTTTGTTAACACAATAGTGTTCATAATTATTCTGTTTATTTTTGTATACAACATATATATATTGTGGAGAAGCAGCCCAGACACAAACAGGCGGACACCGTAAGTCCACAAACACCAACGTTTATTTACAATAAAAACTGTCCCACACACGACACAGTGCCCCTGCACCAAACACCGTCCTCAAGTCCGGGCCTCTCAGTGGTCCGTCCTTCCTTCACCGCCTCCACTCCTCTCCTCCGAGCTTCGTCCTCTTCCACCCGACTCCGGCTAATGACTGGAGGGAGGCAGCTCCTTTTATTTCCACCTAGACGTGCTCCAGGTGCCCTCTGATGAGCTTCCTACGTAACTTTCTGGTGTGGTGGAAGTGCCTGCCGCATGAACACCTGGAAGCACTCCCGGTGTCCCTGGTATTCCTTCCGCCAGCACCCCCCGGGTGAGGCGGAAGTGCGGACATCCAGGGCTCCACAATCGTCTGGGCGCCCCCTGGCGGTGACCACAGGCCCCTATAGGGCCAAGAAGTGTGTATGGTCCCCATACAAACCAGAACGGCTGCCCTCTCATGGTCCGAGGGAGGCATAGTCCCCACTCTCAGTCCTCCTAGGCATCCCAGCTGCCTGCCATAATATCTATCTATCTATTTTATATATATATATATATATATATATATAGGATCAAAATAAAAAAGGATATAGATGGCATTCAAACTATGACGTCATGGACTTGCAGTGAGATGTGCCACCGTCTGTACTGTTGTACTGCCCCCGTAGACCAGCACTAAGATCGACTTTTCCAATTATTGAATATGAAACATCATTGCCGGTTTCTCTGTTTTTTTTCACTATTAAATGATCTTTTCAGCAAGCTTGGAGTTTTTTACGTTCAGGGCCAGGAGACTGAATACCGCATTTCATTTGATTTTCTGCAAAAAGCCAAGAAAACCTCATCCATCAGTTTTTCCACACATCGCTCTGTGCATCGCTGTCTCTGTGTGCGTCTCCCGGATGAAGTGCACCTTAATGAACAAAGCCAGTTAATTCTGCTAGGAGATTTGTGTGTGCGTGCGCAGTGTTTGTTGTATTCTTCAGTGTATTTATTTTCAGTTTTCAAGCTTTAAGCGTTGCTCCTTTAGCACAGTAGATATTTGAAAATGCAAGATTGTTTTCCTGTAATGAAATACTTTTTTCATTGAACAATTTCAGAGCCATTATGCAGATCAGGCACGCCGATCGAGAAGTGTGACCAGAAAACGTAAGCGAGAAGCTTCGGAAGCACCGGCCTCCAGGACTCGCAGTTCCTCCAGGCCCCCTCGTGATGTTTCCGGTGTGCGTGACGCCAAGGTGGGTTTTTCTTTGGTGTCAGTGGAGAGAGTGGCATTATGTTTGGGGTTTAATTGTTGCTTGTAAGTGTAAGTGTGTTATGTAAAAATAAAGTAAGCAAATCTTAATAGTGAGGAGGTGGAGAGAAGTAAAGACTGGATGACGTGAATACCTGCAATTTTTAGAAAGCTGTGGGACGCCGTATCTTTTCTCTTGCTTGATAATAACTAATTCACCAATGATGCCAGCCTGTATGCCACCCTTGTTTGCTGTTGGGTAATCCTAGTTGGTTATTTTTTTAAATCCCCATATTTGCATGTAAACAATTAAGAAATGTATACATTATATAGGGCGGCACGGTGGCGCAGTGGGTAGCGCTGCTGCCTCGCAGTTGGGAGATCTGGGGACCTGGGTTCGATTCCCGGGTCCTCCCTGCGTGGAGTTTGCATGTTCTCCCCGTGTCTGCGTGGGTTTCCTCCGGGCGCTCCGGTTTCCTCCCACAGTCCAAAGACATGCAGGTTAGGTGGATTGGCGATTCTAAATTGGCCCTAGTGTGTGCTTGGTGTGTGGGTGTGTTTGTGTGTGTCCTGTGGTGGGTTGGCACCCTGCCCGGGATTGTTTCCTGCCTTGTGCCCTGTGTTGGCTGGGATTGGCTCCGGCAGACCCCCGTGACCCTGTATTCGGATTCAGCGGGTTGGAAAATGGATGGATGGATGGATACATTATATATTACCATCACCAGTCATGGAATGAAAAGTGTTTGCATACCTTGACTTGTGTTTACTGTACCTGATTTATAACACATTTATCTTTCAAAGTTTGGGATTTTGCTCCTTGTTAAACTGATGATTACTGTATTTTTATGTTACATTGTAGATGCTGAAAAAGGTCAAACAAATGATGAAGAACTCGCAGAGAGACATGAATCGAATGGGCAAAAAAGGGGAGGCAGACAGACACGTGTTCGACCTCAAACCCAAGCATCTGCTGGCAGGAAAGAGGAAATCTGGAACCACAGACCGAAGATAAGAGGAACCCACCTAAAAAAACCTTTTCATTTTGGACTGTTGTATATACCGAATGGGAAACTTATCATTAATTTAACAGACACAAACTGTGCCTTTTTGTCCACACTTTATGATGAATTTACATTCTGCCAATCCTGTCAGATACCCGAGTACCCACATATTTGCAGTGGAACAGCTGTGAGGATGTGGCATGCCAAGTGTAATGAACACATTTAGCACACTGCATTCTCAGACGGGGCGAGTAGGCGTCCATCAGGCCATCGAATCTCTGACGTCTAGTTAATGTGATTACTACAGTGGCCTACTGGCTCTAAGAACACACACACACACACACACACACACACACACGTGTAGGTACGGACCTGCAGCTTGTGTGGATGTATATGTGCACATGTATACAATAATTGCTTTTCATTACGATCTACAAGTATATTGCAGTTGTATACTTCCAAAATGGTTTGCACGTGTCTCAGAAAAATAAAAAGTTTGTATTTACCAGTTTTATGAGTTGTGCAGCCATTTCATGCAGGCCTTGGGCAATTCCACATATTCCCATGATGCTTCAGTTAGAGTTGCACAGTACACCAGTAGAAATGTGTCAACCAGGAGAAATACGCGTTTATCGTTTACCACGATGGTACAACTGTGGAGAAGAAGGTGAAGAGTGAACATGGAAGGACCGCTGGAAAGAGGACTTGGCCATGAATGAGGTGCCTTTTTGGGAGGAGAAGAGTACAGCAACAACAGAAATGCTTGTGCACAGACAGCGGCCGATTTGTACAGAAGCAAAGAGAGCCGACTGTTAACTCGTTTTGTGTATGTTGCCTGTGCACTGCAATGTTTTATAAAGTACCCAGGAACCATCAGTTTGACTTGTGCTGCACTCTTCGGCGCTGTGGTCTCTTTCTGTCCACTGAGCTGCCTCCTGTGTTCTCCTTTCGGTGCTGGCTGGGTACTTCATTTGCTGACAGCTTTACTGCTTTCATACACTGGCACACTTTGATGCGGGCTTCACACTTCGTATTTCAAGTTGTGTGAAAACATCACACGTTAACATGGAATATTGGGGGGGGGGTTTATTTAAGACCAATAAACGCACTGATAACGTGCAGTGAATACACTTGACTTGAGCATTCCTAGTTGGCATCCTCTTTCTCTGTACGTTTAGCATTCGTTTGCTCAGAGGTTGATGCGTTTGCCATTTCCTGATCAGCTCTTCTTTTCTCCACCCTAGCTGCCCGCTTCTTCTCGTTTCGTCGGCATCTTTTCACGTTAAAACTGATCAAGTCCGTGTTTGTGGTGCATTTACTTGGTCGTATGTTTCCTTTCATTTTTCACTTAAGCTTGCACTTAAGTCTTCAATCAGCCTTAAGAATGATTTAAGATATGAACAGTTAGGGTAAGTGATGGCGAAGGTGGTAGGGATGAGAACGGTGCCCATGCGCATGCACCACATGGCCGCTGCTGAGAGCTGATTCTACAATAAAATAAAATTAAAAATATAAAGAGAAATAACCTTGGAGGTCAATCATCACCCTGAAAGTGGGTAGTAGACGTCACGTAGTATATGTGTACCAAAGCTCAAATGGTTTGTGATTTTAAATCCTGGACAGCCACTGTAGCGTATTATAGAAGAAGATTTCTGCACTGCCGCTAGACGGGTTTCATTCTAAAATGGTATTTATTACGTGGTAAACTTGTTCTGTTGGGTTTAATTTACATGACTGTTCAAATATAATAAGTCTTGTTTGATCACAAGTTTTAAAAAAAGGACTCCAGTACGTACGTTGATATAATTTCATTCATTTTAGAGATCTGGAGATATTAGGTCTATTCTGTGATGATATATATTGTTTAAAATGTGAATATCCTGACATATAATTTTGCTTTTATCATCCACTCTTAGCTTCAGTAACTGAAACCTCTTTCTCTGGCGATTGCAGCAAGCGATTTAGGGACACCATCAGCTTCAGTGTTCAGCAAGGCCGCAGCGGTAGGAGATTTGGTCATTTTGTATTTTGAGGGGGCGTTGCTGCACGGGTTGGTACTGCTCAGCATTCCTTCTACACAGTTAAACAAAAGCTATTAATGGAAGCAACTGGGAAGATTAAGTTGTCTGACCGAGTTCACCACCAAAAACTTAAAACAAAAAACATGCAACATGGGCAATTAAATTGAAATTTGAGCAGCTGCACTGACCACTGTGCCACCCAATCAAAATAAAATGCCTGTCAGATGCCAGTGAGTGCCCTAATGTTTAAAGGCTGGGGGGCTGTGTCCAGAGAAGGGGCAACTGAACTGCACGAGAGAACATCAAGATAAAGAAACTGGATGAAAGGTCAAAGTCTGTCCACGCCAGGGGAGCTCAGTTCTAGTACTGGGGGATTGGCACTGCAGCCAATCCGTTGGCGAGAGGTTGTCTGGTACCCCAAATAGAACTCCTAGTTATGTGATCTTCTAGTTCAGAGTCCATTGTGAGGCTCTTACTTGTGTGTAGAGATTTGTTAAAACTGCAAACTGTAAACAAAGAATGCTTTCAAAAATGGAAGTGTTAATCATTTCTTTTCATCAATCAACAAAATACAGTGAATGAACAAAATAGAAATCTAAATCAAATCAATATTTGGTGTGACCACCCTTTGCCTTCAAAACAGCATCAATTCTTCTAGGTACACTTGCACACAGTTTTTGAAGGATCTCGGCTGGTAGGTTGTTCCAAACATCTTGGAGAACTAACCACAGATCTTCTGTGGAAGTAGGCTTCCTCACATCCTTCTGTCTCTTCATGTAATCCCAGACACACTCGATGATGTTGAGATCAGGGCTCTGTGGGGGCCATACCATCACTTCCAGGATTTCTTGTTCTTCTTTACGCTGAAGATACTTCTTAATGACTATGGCTGTATGTTTGGGGTTGTTGTCCTGCTGCAGAATAAATTTGGGGCCAATCATACGCCTCCCTGATGGTATTGCATGATGGGTAAGTATCTGCCTATATTTCTCAGCATTGAGAACACCATTAATCCTGACCAAATCTCCAACTCCATTTGCAGAAATGCAGCCCCAAACGTTCAAGGAACCTCCACCATGCTTCACTGTTGCCTGCAGACACTCATTATTGTACCACTCTCCAGCCCTTCGATGAACAAACTGCCTTCTGCTACAGCCAAATATTTCAAATTTTGACTCATCAGTCCAGAGCAGCTGCTGCCATTTTTCTGCACCCCAGTTCCTATGTTTTCGTGCATACTTGAGTCGCTTGGCCTTGTTTCCACGTCGGAGGTATGGCTTTTTGGCTGCAACTCTTCCATGAAGACCACTTCTGGCCAGACTTCTCCAGACAGTAGATGGGTGTACCTGGGTCCCACTGGTTTCTGCCAGTTCTGAGCGGATGGCACTGCTGGACATCTTCTGATTTCGAAGGGTAATAAGCTTGATGTGTCTTTCATCTGCTGCATTACGTTTCCTTGGCCGACCACTGCGTCTACGATCCTCAACGTTGCCCGTTCCTTTGTGCTTCTTCAAAAGAGCTTGAACAACACATCTTGAAACCCCAGTCTGCTTTGGAATCTTTGTCTGGGAGAGACCTTGCTGATGCAGTATAACTACCTTATGTCGTGTTGCTGTGCTCAATCTTGCCATGACATGAAACTGTCTTCCACACCCTCACCTTGGTAGCAGAGTTTGGCTGTTCCTCACCCAGTTTTAAGCCTCCTACACAGCTGTTTCTGTTTCAGTTAATGACTGTGTTTCAACCTACGTGTGACATTGATGATCATTAGCACCTGTTTGGTAGAATTGGTTGATCATACACCTGACTAGAATCCTACAAAATCCCTGACTTTGTGCAAGTGTACCTATAAGAATTGATGCTGGTTTGAAGGCAAAAGGTAGTAACACCAAATATTGATTTGATTTAGATTTTTCTTTTGTTCGCTCACTTTGCATTTTGTAAATTGATAACAATAAACAATCATTATTTATATTTCTGAAAGCATTCTTTGTTTACAGCATTTTTTCACACCTGCCTAAAACTTTTGCACAGTACTGTATATATTATATATATATCTCCTAAACCTGATTTCTGGAAGCTCAAATGTCTTCTGTAAGGATACTCATGTTCAGAGGTGTCGCACCCTGGAGGGCTGCAAGTTTTCAATCCAGCCTCTTTATCTTATTCATGCCAGTGTAACATACTTGGGACTGGCTTTTAAGATATAGAAACTTTGTTTTTTTGGAAAGAAAAATGTGAAGCATTAAGAAACACGGATCATCTCGTTCTTAAAACATGGTGTTCTCAAAAAAAAAAAAATTAAGAAAATAAACAGTTACGGGAATATTTGGTGAGCCAGACTTAGAGCACGAAGAGGCACTTTAAGAGAATTAAGAGAAATAAATAAGGTGCTACATAAACGGCAAAAATACTGGCTCCTATTTAATAGAGTAAAAATAATAGCCCTCCAGGAACCAAGTTTGAGACCCCTGGATTAGTGGATCATTTGT